>NC_133324.1:942259863-942914863 GCF_042186555.1 Aquarana catesbeiana
CCTTCCACTCCCTCTAACTACATTTACCCATCTTCCTATCTGATAATCCTGAATTGCCCCTCCGCCCTCCACATCAACCCTACTGACCACTGCTCAGCGAGCAAAGGACCCCCTTCAAGGTTGTCCTTTCTGCCCAGTGTTCCAACTTGCTCCTCCAGATCTCTAAAGCTAGCTTCGAGAAGGGCAACCTGCTCACATCTGTCACAGTGGTATCCATCCTGGAGCTGTTGCACCAATTTTGAATACATGTGGCACACTGTGCACTGAGCAAAACCTTCAACCTTGCTAGCACTCATTTCCCAGTTACAAAACAATTACTTAAGGGAAGTTTAGGATGTTACTTACAGATTATAAGACTCCTGTTTTAACTCCTGTTTTCAACTCCTTGTTATTAACTCTCCACTTTAGGTCAAAATTCCACTTGTGTTCACAAAATCCACATGCAAGCCACCATCAGCTGGGAGCAAGCTACTGTTAACCCCTTCCCTGCCAGTGTCATTTTTACATTGATCAGTGCATTTTAATAGTGTCATTTGGGGTCACATTTGTGCCCCGCAATGTCGCAGTCCCACTAAAAATGGCAGATCGCCACCATTACCAGTAAAAACAATTAAAAAAAAGTCCGTAAATCTATCCCAAGTTTTGTGCAAACCAATCAATACACGCCTATTGACATTTTTTTTTACCAAAAATATGTAGAAGGATATATATTGGCCTAAACTGATGAATAAATGTCTTTTTTTATATATTTTTGGGGGGATATGTATTATAGCAAAAAGAAAAAAAAAATGTTGCTCTTTCTTTGTTTATAGCGCAAAAAAAAAAAAAAAAAAACGGCAGAGGTGATCAAATACCACCAAAAGAAAGCTCTAATTGTGGGAAAAAAAGGACACCAATTTTGCTTGGGTACAGCGTAGCACAACCACGCAATTGTCAGTTAAACCGACGCAGTGCTGTATCGCAAAAAATGGCCTGGTCATTAAGGGGGCAAATCCTTCCGGGGCTGAAGTTGTTAAAGCGGAGTTCCACACAAAACTGGAACTTCTGCTTTAAGGACTCATAACCCCCTGACATGCCACATTTGGCATGTCATTATTCTTTAGGGGGGGGTGGAGTGGGTACCTAGTTTTGACAGGTACCCAGCTCCCACTTACGCCTAGGCGATTCAAGTGGAAATCCTCCTCTCCCCCTCCTTCCCTGCAATCTTCCGGGACACGTCACAGGTCTCAGAAAATTGTCCAGCCATTGAGAAGGTGCAGTGCGCACCTGGCTGTGAAGCTACAAGCTGTCACAGCCAGGTGCCCACACTTGTGATGCTGGCGCCGGAGAGAACCAAGGGAGAGAACCAAGGGTTGGGGCGGCCGCATTGCTGGGTCGTGGGAGAGGTTACAGTGTGTTTATTAAAAGTCAGCAGCCACACTTTTTGTAGCTGCTGACTTTTAATAAACACAGAACTGAGTGGAACTCTGCTTTAAAGAACCTGCAAGTACAGAAAGAATTCCAAGTATGGATATTTTTACATACAGTAGTTAGGACCACGTCAGTTCGGACCAATGTAATATTGTATATATCATACCTGGTTGGTCCCTGTGGAAGCTGGAAATCACTGTAGTAGACACCACTAATCCAATAATCTCCACTAGCTTCTAGGTCCCATGCTGAGCAGCTGCCCTGCAACATACTGAACACAGAGTTCACCTGCTCAGCAAAGGTGTCATTCAGAAATTGTATGGATGAGACAGAGATCATGATGTTGCTGCCCCACCGCTCAACCTCACTCAGTCAGAGAACACATTGCATTCATTGAGAAGATGCAAAGCTATCTTTGAATGGTGCCTGTCCTGAGTGGGAGACCTCCTGCACAGGGACATCTTTAATATTGATTGGACCCTAGGCAAAAATTTTCTTGCCCCCCTCCATGCAGTTTCCCTCTCCACCTGCTCTGAGACATACAATAAATAGCAGCTAGACTCAAAATCTGTTTACTGAATCAGATCAGGCAGCGATTGTGATTGGTTGCCAGAGGTTACAGTGTATCATTACCACTCACTGACTGGTTGCTAGAGGTCACAGCACACATTACGGCTCACTGATTAGTTGCTAGAGGTTACAGCTCATGGTTTCTGCTGGTTGATTGGTTGCTAGAGATTACTGTACATCAATACTGCTCACTGATTGGTTACTAGAGGTTACTCCACATCACTACTGCTTACTGAATGGTTGCTAGAGGTTACAGCACATCATCTCCTCACTGCCTGCACACCATGGACTGGGAAGGTGAAGGACCCATTAATAGACAGAAAAATCCTAGGGATCCTAGGACTCCTGGGATCAGTGGCAGTGCTGGGGGGAGGGGAGGGTGTGGTCAATGGCAATGCTGATTTTTTTTTTACGGACTACCAATATAAAGAGGAATTTCAACACTGGCCACCAAAGTAATAGGGGTTTACACTGACCACTAATGTAATAGAAGCATTCACAGTAACCACCAATCTAAGGAGGGATTTACACTGACCACCAATGTAAGAGGAACATTCACACTGGCCACTAGTGTGAATGAAAGGATTCTACACCAAGCACCAATGTAATGAGAAGGTTTACACTGACCACCAATGTAACTGAGACATTTAGCCTGCGTTCACATTTGTGTGTGTTGGGAACGCATGCAGAATCGCTTTCCTGACACCACAGAATCGCGCTGCCCTTTAGCAGATACACAGCAGTGCCATTAATTGTTAATTACACCCTGCTGCATCTGCTGACATGTGCCTTGGCACCGTGTAATTTTGAAAAAGGGTTTGGGACTTTCTTCCACATTTGTAGTACATAGAGCAGCCCATTGAAATGAATGTGACCACGTGACCTACATCTTTATCCACCCTGTTAGTACACCTTTGCATCCTAAAACCCCTGTTAACCACTTGCTTACTAGGCACTTAAACCCCCCTCCTATCCAGATCAATTTTCAGCTTTCAATGCTCTCACACTTTGAATGACAATTACTCAGTCATGCAACACTGTATGATTTTTTGTCCTTTTTTTCATACAAATAGAGCTTTATTTTGGTGGTATTTGATCACCTCTGGGTTTTTAATTTTTTGCGCTATAAATGAAAAAAGACCGAAAATTTTGAAAAAAAACTAATTTTTCTTAATTTCTGTGATAAAATTTTGCAAATTAGTAATTTTTCTTCATAAATTTTGGCCACAATTTATACTGCTACATATCTTTGGTAAAAATATATATTAGTATATATATATATATATATATATATATATATATATATATAATAGTGAGTTATTTGAAGTTGTATTTTTTCCCACAATTCTTTGCAAAATTGAGATTTTTTTTCCCCACAAAATTGTTATTATTTCTCTCACATGGCATGTGTATACCACAAATGACACCCCAAAATACATTCTGCTACTTCTCCTGAGTATTACGATACCACATGTGTGGGACTTTTTCACGGCCTGGCCACATACAGAGGCCCAACATGCATGGAGCACCATCAGGTGTTCTAGGAGCATAAATTACACATCACATTTCTCAACCACCTATTACATTTTTGAAGGCCCTGGAGCACCAGGACAATGGAAACACCCACAAAATGACCCCATTTTGGAAAGCTAATAGCCCACCGTATAATCTGTGAGGCATAATTAGTCTTTTGAATTGTTTATTTTTTTCCAGAAGTTTTTGAAAATGTGTAAAAAAAATGAAAACACATTTTTTTTTTTACACAAAGTTGTCCGTTTATAAGATATTTTCAACACATAGCATTTAGATAGCAAAAATGGCACCCCAAAATACATTCTGCTACATCTCCTGAGTATTACGATACCACATGTGTGTGACTTTTTCACTGCCTGGCCACATACAGAGGCCCAACATGCAGGGAGCACAATCAGGTGTTCTAGGAGCATAAATTACACATCACATTTCTCAACCACCTATTACACTTTTGAAGGCCCTGGAGCACCAGGACAATGGAAACACCCACAAAATGACCCCATTTTGGAAAGCTTACACCCCAACGTATAATCTATGAGGCATAATGAGTCTTTTTAACAGTTCATTTTTTTCCAGAAGTTTTTTAAAAATGTGGAAAAAAAATGAAAACGCATTTTTTTTACACGAAGTTGTCCGTTTATAAGATATTTCCAACACATAGCATTTGGATAGCAAAAATGACACCCCAAAATACATTCTGCTACTCCTCCTGAGTATGGCGATACCACATGTGTGAGACTTCTACACAGCCTGGCCACATACAGAGATCCAACATGCAAGGAACACCGTCAGGTGTTCCAGGGACACATAGCATGCACATACCAAGAATTACACCCCAAAATACATTATGCTGAGCAAAGCGTAAACAAAAGATTACCTGTGGTTGTAATAGCACAGTTGTACACAGGAGGATATCACTGGTCCAGGCAGCAGGCAGGGACTTGGTCAGCAGCAGCGAACACAATTGTCCAGGCAGCAGGCAGGGTTACTGTCTATATAAAGTCCAGGGTCAGTGCAGGCAGAGATATTGTCAGCAGTGCCAAAAATATTGGTCCTGGTAGTAGGCAGGTCCATGTGGTGTGGTCAGTGTGACAGGCAGAGGCATGACGGCTGTAAGTCCTACAGGCAGAAGTAGGGCCTCGTTCAGGACAGAATGGGGACAGGGGTAGAGGCTTCTCCCACCCAAATCTCTTTGAAGCCTCCGAGTCTCCAGACCCTAATCTAGGATTAAGAAAACAAAAAAAATAGTTTCCTTCATCCAGAAAAACAATTCTGGAGCCCCTCACATATGTGAGACCCCTATGTTACATAGTTACATAGTTACATAGTAGGTGAGGTTGAAAAAAGACACAAGTCCATCAAGTCCAACCTATGTGTGTGATTATGTGTCAGTATTACATTACAAATCCCTGTATATTGCGGTCATTCAGGTGATTATCTAATAGTTTCTTGAAGCTATCAATGCTCCCCGCTGAGACCACCGCCTGTGGAAGGGAATTCCACATCCTTGCCGCTCTTACAGTAAAGAACCCTCTACGTAGTTTAAGGTTAAACCTCTTTTCTTCTAATTGTAATGAGTGGCCACGAGTCTTATTAAACTCTCTTCTGTGAAAAAGTTTTATCCCTATTGTGGGGTCACCAGTACAGTATTTGTAAATTGAAATCATATCCCCTCTCAAGCGTCTCTTCTCCAGAGAGAATAAGTTCAGTGCTCGCAACCTTTCCTCATAACTAAGATCCTCCAGACCCTTTATTAGCTTTGTTGCCCTTCTTTGTACTCGCTCCATTTCCAGTACGTCCCTCCTGAGGACTGGTGCCCAGAACTGGACAGCATACTCCAGGTGCGGGCGGACCAGAGTCTTGTAGAGCGGGAGAATTATCGTTTTATCTCTGCAGTTGATCCCCCTTTTAATGCATGCCAATATTCTGTTTGCTTTATTAGCAGCAGCTTGGCATTGCAAGCCATTGCTGAGCCTATCATTCACTAGGACCCCCAGGTCCTTTTCCATCCTAGATTCCCCCAGAGGTTCTCCCCCCAGTGTATAGATTGCATTCATATTTTTGCCACCCAAATGCATTATTTTACATTTTTCTACATTGAACCTCATTTGCCATGTAGTCGCCCACCCCATTAATTTGTTCAGGTCTTTTTGCAAGATTTCCACATCCTGCGGAGAAGTTATTGCCCTGCTTAGCTTAGTATCGTCTGCAAATACAGAGATTGAACTGTTTATCCCATCCTCCAGGTCGTTTATGAACAAATTAAATAGGATTGGTCCCAGCACAGAACCCTGGGGAACCCCACTACCCACCCCTGACCATTCTGAGTACTCCCCATTTATCACCACCCTCTGAACACGCCCTTGTAGCCAGTTTTCAATCCATGTACTCACCCTATGGTCCATGCCAACGCACCTTATTTTGTACAGTAAACGTTTATGGGGAACTGTGTCAAATGCTTTTGCAAAATCCAGATACACCACGTCTACGGGCCTTCCTTTATCTAGATGGCAACTCACCTCCTCATAGAAGGTTAATAGATTGGTTTGGCAAGAACGATTCTTCATGAATCCATGCTGATTACTGAATCCCACTAATCCAGTAGCAGGGTACAAGATCAGTCCAAGAGGCAGGCAAATATCATGGTCAAACAGTCCAAGGTCAGTTCCAGATCAGGCAGATATATGTACAGAATCGTTAGGCAGAAGCATGGTCGAATAACAGTCCAGGGTCAGTTCCAGATCAGGCAGATGTATGTACAGAATCGTTAGGCAGAAGCATGGTCGAATAACAGTCCAGGGTGAGTTCCAGATCAGGCAGAGGTATGTACAGAATCGTTAGGCAGAAGCATGGTCATATAACAAGCCAGGGTCAGTTACAGAGCAGGCAGTGGCATAAGGGGTGTGAGGGTAAATTGCAGGAACGGAGGCTTGCGTTTACCATACTTCACTAATAATTTACTGAAGTATGGTAACGGCGAAAACATTCACCTAAGCAGAGGCCTGGTTCAGAAGGACATTGTGCACAATAAAAAGATGTGTCTCTTCTGAATCCTGCTCTGGTACACACCTTACATTTTTTTTGCCGTCGTTGGCCTGTTGGTTTGGGAGGGATTTTATCGGGAAAGTGGCGCTCGGAGAGTCGACTTAGAACATCTGATCAGATATTTTCTGGTGGGCCGTTCGGGAATGTAAGGGCAGTGAAAACTTCCTCCTGGTAGCCAAGGAAGCGTTTGGGGTTTTGGGTGGAGTTACCATAAATTACATATGAATTGTAGATGGCCAAATGAAAAAAATAAATTGCGACTTTTTTATACCAATGGTATGTACGTCTTGTGGCAAGGTACGGTTCCAGCATCTGGTCATTCAAGTCGACTCCCCCCATAAACAAATTATAATCATAGATGCATTTAGGTTTTTGTATGGGGCCATTTCTTCTGGGGATTTCCATGAAGGTATCATTGTGGATTGAAGACAACATGTAGACATCTCTTTTGTCCCTCCACTTCACTGCCAAAATCTCATTTTTTCGTAGACTTTCCGTTTCTCCTTTCCTCAATTTCTTATTGACCAGACTTTAAGGAAAGCCCTTCCAGTTCTTTTTTATGGTACCACATGCAGGCGTCTTCTTCCGGTGTAGGTTGTGGAACAGGAGCAGAGATGTGTAGAAGTTGTCTACATACAGGTGGTAGCCTTTCTCCAGTAGGGGGTATATGAGGTCCCAAACAATTTTCCCGCTTGATCCCAAGTAGTCTGGGCAATTAGGGGGTTGCAGCTGGGTGTCCTTCCCTTCGTACACTTTGAAGGCATACATGTAACCTGTGACTCGGTCACATAATTTGTATACCTTCATCCCATAGCGGGCCCTTTTACTGGGAATATATTGTTTTATTTTAAGCCTGCCACTAAACTTAACAAGGGACTCATCCACACATATGTTTTGGTCCGGGGTAAACAGCTGGGGGAATACTGCAGAAAAATAATTTAAAAGTGGCCGAATTTTGAAAAGCCTGTCATAGTTTGGGTCATTTCGGGGAGGGCATTGGGTATTGTTGTTGAAATGAAGAAACCTCATTATCATGAGGTATCTGTTTCTGGGCATTACCTTGGAGAATACTGGCATGTGGTGGAGGGGGTGGGTTGACCAATAGGACATCAAAGTGTTTTTTTTTGTGAGTCCCATATTAAATGTGAGCCCTAAAAAAAACCTTCAACCCTCCGTGTCCACCTGGACTCCTGGCTGGAGTATGGGGTGGCAATGTTACCTTTAGCATTAGTATGATGAACTACAGTAAATCTAGGTTATGAATATGCATACTTCACTCTGCCAACCAGTAGGAGTTTCATGGCCACTGACGCATGCTGGGAAAGTGTATATATATATATACAGTATATGGATGTCAAGTGATCAGGGTCCTCCCATCCAGACCTTGGTCTGGTGTGGATGTGTGAGAAGCAGTTGCATTGGGTAGGCCTGAAGCCTAATGCCGCGTACACATGAGCAGACTTTACGGCAGACTTGGTCCGGCGTACTAGATTTCGTCGGACAATTCGATCGTGTGTGGGCTCCAGCGGACTTTGTTTGCTCCAAAGTTGGACGGACTAATGCCGCGTACACATGGTCGGACTTTCCGGCATATTTGGTCCGGCGGACCAGAGTCCGCCGAACAATCCGACCGTGTGTAGGCTCCGGTGGACTTTTCCGGTGGACTTTTTCCCAAAAGCCCGCCGGACCTAGATTTTAAACATGTTTTAAATCTTTCCGTCGGACTCAGTTTCTGGCAGAAAGTCCACTCGTCCGTGTGCTGGTCCGACGAAAAGTCGTTCGTCTGTATGCTTGTCCAACGGACCAGATACGACGCAAGGGCAGGGTATTGCATTTCGCGCTCGCTGCAATAGGAAAAACAAATTTTCCTATTGCGGCGAGCGTGGGGCATACCAGGTCCTTAGGTCTGGTATGGATTATAAAGGGAAACCCCTACGCCGAAAAAATGGCGTGGGGTCCCCCCTAAAATCCATACCAGATCCCGATCCGAGCACGCAGCCCGGCCGGTCAGGAAAGGGGGTGGGGATGAGCAAGCGCCCCCCTCCTGAACCGTACCAGGCCGCATGCCCTCAACATGGGGGGGTGGGTTCTTTGGGGGAGCGGGCGCCCCCCCACCCCAAAGCACCTTGTCATCATGTTGATGAGGACAAGGGCCTCTTCCTGACAACCCTGGCCGTTGGTTGTCAGGATCTGCGGGCGGGGGGGCTTGTCGGAATCTGGGAGCCCCCTATAATAAGAGGGCCCTCAGATCCCAGCCCCCCACCCTATGTGAATGAGTATGGGGTACATGGTACCCCTACCCACTCACCTAGGAAAAAGTGTCAATAATAAAACACACTACACAGGTTTTTAAAATAATTTATTAAACAGCTCCGGGGGTCATCTTCCAGCTTCGGGGGTCCCTCTGGTTCCTCTTCTCCCGGCGTCCCGTTGGTTCTTCTCCGCTCTCTCCGGCCTCTTCTCCGGGTGTTCCAGTTCTTCGGCCGGCTCCTCCGCTGTCTTCAGGCCGCTCTCTTGCCAGCGGAGGTCCGGACTTCTGGGCTTCTTGTCTTCTTCCCTCTTCTCTTCTCCAGATGTTGACACAACGCTCTCTCCGGCTGGACTGCTCTCTGAGGGCTCCGTTGTGACTTATATAGGCGGAGACCCCGCCGTCCCTGGGCATGCTGGGAATGTGAAGTTTTAGGGGGCGTGGTCACCGGGTGATGTTGACTACGCCCCCTAAAACGTCACAGTCCCAGCATGCCAACGGCCAGGGTTGTCGGGTAGAGGCCCTTGTCCTCATCAACATGGGGACAAGGTGCTTTGGGGTGGGGGGGCACTCACCCCCCCATGTTGAGGGCATGCGACCTTACGGTTCAGGAGGGGGGGGCGCTCGCTCGTCCTCACCCCCTTTCCTGACCGGCCGGGCTGCGTGCTCAGATCGGGGTCTGGTATGGATTTTAGGGCAAACCCCACGCCGTTTTTTTTGGCGTAGGGGCTTCCCTTTATAACCCATACTAGACCTAAGGGCCTGGTATGACCCGCGACGGGGCTCGCAAGATGTCAATCTCGCCAATAAAAGTGGCAAGATTGACTTTCTTTTCTAGCACCGTCGTACCTGAGTCACGTTCGAAATGAACGGACTTGTCCATGTGTGGGCAAGTCCGTTCATTCTGAAAGTCCACCGTAACTCCGGCAAAAGTCCGTCGGAAAGACGGGCAGACTTAGCCCGACGGAAAGTCCGGTCGTGTGTGGGCAAGTCTGTCCGTTTTAAAGTCTGGCGCACCTGGCGGACAAAGTCTGTCAGAAAGTGTGCCGGACCAAGTATGCCAGAAAGTCCGATCGTGTGTACGCGGCATTAGATTTGAAACATGTTTTAAATCTATCCGACAGCCTCTTCTTTCTAGCGGACAAACCGGTCGTCTGTGTGCTAGTCCGACGAACTCAAACTGACGCATGCTCTGAAGCAATTACAAGACGGAAGCGCTCGGTCTGGTAAAACTAGCCTTCGTATTGAAGCTAGCACATTCCTCTTCTGTGATCTTTTAATACAGCGCTTTTTTTTATTTATAATGCGAGACGAATGAAGTTGTTTTTCTGCTTTATATTCACACAGAGTTCTCACAAACTACTTTCTTCATGATTTATCCTTATGCCATGACTAATATGATATTTTTAAAAATCCAGATCTCCATAAAAAAAGTATTAAATTAGATTTTGGACTCATCTTTATTTTTTTATTGATTTCAACACTTATCTATTTTACAATGTGTGCTAAATTATACCAACATTTTTTTTTTTTTTGTGGATTTTCTAGTTACCACAATAATCTTAATATTTTGTGTTGTTTTAATGAGCCTTAATGAGGTTGGTGTCCCTTGTTAATTAGACATAGGGGGGTGTATTTTCCAAAGGCAAATTCATTTTTCACTACAAGTGCAAATTCTACTTGGAATTGCACAGAAAGAGCATTTTGAAGTGCCTTCGCTGTGGATCCGAGGGGCACATGCAAGGAACCCCCCCCCCCCCCCCAAAAAAAAAACCCTTTTTATTGCACATGATTGTATGATAAAATCAGCAGAGCTTCCCCTCATTTCAGCTCTTCCCCTCAGATTTACAGCGACTGCACTTCCAACAAGTGCACTTGCTGTGCAATTTCTAAAGTGAACTTTTCACTAGTACTTTTCACTTGATTTTAGAAATGATTTAGCCTTTTGGCAAAAACACACATAGGGGTTGATTTACTAAAAGGGAAAAAGACTGTGCACTTTGCAAATTGCAGTTGCCCTCTGCAAGAGCAGTTGCTCCAGAGCTTAGTAAATGAGCAGAAGCTCTGCTGACTTCCATCATCCAATCATGTGCAAGCAAAAATGCTGTTTTTAGAATTTTCCTTACACAGGATTGGGTACTCTTTGCAAAGTCAAGCCTTACCTCATTTCCGAAGCTCTGGAGCAATTGCACTTGCAGAGGGCAACTGCCCTCTGCAAAGTGCACAGTCTATTTGCTTTTATTAAATCAACCCCATAGTCTTTTTGACCTGTACCTGCCTACTCCCAAGCAAAATGGTGTTTTTGAATCAAAACACATAGTCAATAATGTAAGGTAACATACAAATCCATTTATTTTGGTCTAAAAAAAAATTAGGAAGGCAACACTGGAGACACTTTTAGAATCTGTGAAGCCTTTCGTCCCCCAGGACACACATCAAGTTTTAGGACAAGAAAATTGGTATCTTGCGACTATAGGGAGCACAGGGAGCACAGTCAGACCAGACAGAAACCAGGCAATCACTTTCGACTCTTCCGTGGAGCCTTCCCTGCACGCTTCTCTGCAGCCTTCCCTCCACGCTTCTCTGCAACCTTTCTTGGAGGTTGGGCCTCTGGTGGTGTACTTGGGGCAGGAGGAGGAGGAGGAGGAGGAGGAAGAGGAGTGGCTTCATCTGCCAGATACGTGGTAGCAGTAAGCTCCCCTCTCAAGCCCTTCTGATATGCCTGAAAAATCAAAACCTCATAGAGGAGGCGTTGGCCCTTTTCCAACTCCAGCAATCTGCTGACTATATAGGTGCCATACGCCTCCTCTGCATTGGGTGGTGTACTCAGGATTTGGCTTGCTTCCTGTATGAGGGCTAGGGATTCCTGCTCAGTTTGTGTCATTCTCCTGGGCCTTTGGTGGAGAATGCGGAGGGGAGGCACCTGACACTCCGTGCGGCTTCTACTTGGCCCAGCCACAGCCTCCTCCTTTCTCCCACTGGTCAAGGCCTCCTCCTGGCTGAGGTCATCCTGTGTCAAAAAAAGGGACATAGTTGTAATTTTGTGTTACGCAATCATACACAAGTTTCAGCTCATGACAAATATAATTCTCAACAAATAGTAAAGGCTATCTATTTGACACCACCATTATTTCAGGTGATCAACAATATCTGAAGTACATAGGCGTGCACACAGGGTGTGCCAGGTGTGCCTGGGCACACCCTAATTGCCTTGTGTGGTGCATATTCCCCCCTGTTTAGACCACTGATATTTCACCCCCCCCAAAAAAAATGTTACACAAGCTAAACATTTTTGGGAAAAGAAAATTAACAAAATTACACTGTCCACTGCCCTACTGACACCATCAGTAGCTATACACATGCATATGTATTTGAGCTTTGGGGTGCACACCCTAATGCAAGAGGCTGTGCACACCTATGCAGAAGTATATTTTTGGCCACTACTGTCTAGTAATATGTCTACATATTAATATTTGTGATGAAGTCATTTTTTATGAAGCACTTAAAAATGTAACACGTTAACATCATTAAAAACATTTACACAATCACAAATTCCACAAAAAAGGATACCTGGCTGAAGCTGGGCGCATCAACTTCATCAATGATGAAAAGGCCCAGTTCTTCCTGGGACTCCTCAGCTGGGGTGGAGGTGGATGGAAGGCTGGAGGGAAGAGTGGAGGGAAGGCTGGAGGGAAGGGTGGGGGGAAGGGTGGAAAGTGATTTCCTGGCTTCTGTCTGGTCATCCAGGAATCACATTTTGTGGTAGTACCACAGCTTGGGTACATAAACTTGGTCGGCTGCTGCACCGGATCTGAGTGACTCCTGGATTTTATTGTGTTCCCGCTTGTACATGTTTCGCAAGATACCGATTTTCTTGTCCACAAACTTGAGGTCTGCCTGGGGGACTCGAGTCTTCACAAATTCTAAAAGTGTGCCCAGTGTTGCCTTCCTTACATCTCTATTGTAATATAGTGGGTGTTTGACCTCCCACAGGTTTTTCTTTTCCTGATATAGCTCAATAAATTGGGACAAAAAATCTGCCTCTTTAAAGAGATTCATTGTTTCTGAAAGATAAGACACAAGATCAAAACTAATGTCAGTCACAAATCACAGGATTATTTGTGTTTGGAATCTAGGGGACACATACATACACACACACTCACACACACACACACACACACACACACACACACCAAACACACACCCCCCCACCTTAATCTTACCTTGGTTTCTGACGCTCGCTACTTCCGCACGGACATATGTAGGCCATCGTAATAGCTTTATATACACTGCGCATGTGTCATGCTCCGCCTGCGTCACACGCCCCTGACGTTCTTTAGTACGATTTGTCCTTGCCCCTTCACTCTTCGTTGCGCAGTGGGAGTATATAGCTAAAGATGGCGGAGAGAATCAGTGGAAGTAGCGCGGAGGAAAGCCCGGAGCCACAACCATCCACATCCCGGAGGAGATATAAGGTCACCAACATGGCTTTTGAAGAGATGGTGGAGATGGTGTCCATATTGAGAAGGGAGGACTACGATGGCAAAAAAGGACCTTACACACGACCGAATATGCGTGAGGACAAAATAATGTCCTCAGATGTCACCGCTCTAGAAGCAAAATTTGCCACTAAACGGTCGAAAGAACAATTGAGGAAGCGGTGGTCTGACATCAAAAGTCGGGAGCCAGAACAATATTGGCGAATAAAGAAGCTGCTTAAAAAAAGTAAGTAATTGTTGTGTTTTCATATTGAGATACTTAACTTGCATGCTGATCCATATTTTTTTACTTTATACAGCATCGTTCGTAAAGACCGTTCTTTGTAAAATACATATGATACTTTAGAAAATGACGTTATTTTTTTGCCAAATACGAGGGTACAGGGTTGGACATACATTTATGTCTTGATAATTTTTCGTATTCCCACAATTTGTTGATGTGGTGTAGATGTGTTGGAAAATATAATGCTTCTTCAAAAATGATTCAGTGTAATGTAAGGACAGGACACAGCAGCTGTTTCCACATCTGGACTCACGAGCACTAGTATACTATGTGACCATAAATACATTTTTGAGGGGTAATACACATAGGAGATAATTGAGGTGTCTGCATCTGTGAAACTTGCCTGAAAATGTGCATTGTTTATAATTGTTGTTAAGAGGGAATGTTCATCCTGTCTTCTAAATTTTTGTGGACAAAAAAAGGCCATTGTCAACAACTCCTAACCAACGTTTCATATTATTTGATAATATCTAAAATATCACTGTGTTTTAACTATACCTTTTGTTGAATTATCATAGGGGAGAAAAGACTCAGACAACAGTCCAAGGATCCCAGGACCCCCCCCCAAGTCACCAGCCTGAGGCTGAAGATACCCCAAGCCCCAGCCCAAGACCACGCCCACCCGACGACCTGGAGGAAGGAGAGGTGGAGGAAGTGTGCGAGGTTTCAACCCCACCAAGTGAGTGACTGACACCCCAGCTTAAGGTAATGTATTTAGGCGTGCATATTTTAACCCTTGTTTTTATTCACTCATTTTAGGTGAGCTTCTGGTTGTGGAAGGCCAAGCGGCAGAGCCATTCAGCACAGACAGTGCCCAAAGACTGATTGGCCAGATAATGCTGTGGAATGGCCAAATTGATAAAATGCGTGACCAAATTCACAGCATGCAACTTCACCTGGACTCCATGCAACAGGAAATGAAGAACATGATTGATGTTTTGGGCAGAATATAATAACTTTTTTCCTTAAAACATCAATCATGTTCTTCATTTCCTTGTGAAGTTTGTTTCTTCTAGAAATTTGTTTGTAATTTGTTTTTGGATCCCAAAAATATTTTTAGGATGCACACGGTGTGTCATCATGTGCTATCTTCCATCATGGGTTATCAATGTACTTGTTTTGTGTTTGCAACCCCTTCATCCTCAAAATTATTTAGTGGTGATAGGAACAAAGGGATTTCACACACAAAACATGTACATTGCTCACCAATGATGGGAGATAGCACATGTTGACTTGACCCTTTTGTAATGCTCAATTTTGAGCATATTAAAAATTAACGATTTACAAGGGTGACATCACATGCACCGTTCTTAAAATGTTGAACATTGTAAGTTCTTTAATTTTTTGGTATGTTTTTCAAAACACTGTTGTGAATGTAAAGATTTTAAACAAGGTCTATTTTTGTAAAAATATGCCTTTAATAACGTTAAAACAAAATAAATATTTTTACCCAAAAAAAAATATTCTAAAAAATAATAAAAAAAGTTTTAAAAAATGCACCTTTCAATGTGCACACAGTAAAATGTTTTTACTACTACAATGTGTGTGGCTGATTATTTCTCAATAATATTTTTTTTTTTTTGTGTGGTTACAGTGACAAAGGGCCTGATTAACTAAAGGTAAATGCACTTGCCACTACTACAAGTGCACTAGGAGACAGACCAAACTAAATGCAAACAAGAATAAAAACAAGATATTTTTTAACAATTTTTTTTATTGTATTTTTTTGAAAAATTAAAACTCTTGCTGAATAGCAATGGCCCCCGACCATTAAAATAATTCACATATCGCTCACGCACTTGACGTGCGGATCTGGGGGGCCAAGCCAATACGGCCAATTTCTAGGCCTGTCATTGTTTGATCTTGTACCAGTCCGGCCTCAGGCCCAACAGAAGAAATACTGTATTTATCGGCGTATAACACGCACCGGCATATAACACGCACCCCAATTTAGGAGGGAATTTTAAGGAAAAAAAAACTTTTAGGAGGGAAGTTGAAGGGAAAAAAACTTACATTTAAATGCCCATCATTGCAGCCTTCTCAGTGCAGCCTTGCCCCAGTGCAGCCATGTCAGTGCAGTCATGTCAGTGCAGCCTTGTCAGTGCAGCCTTCCCCAGTGCAGCCTTCCCCAGTGCAGCCTTCCCCAGTGCAGCCTTGTCAGTGCAGCCTTCCCCAGTGCAGCCTTGTCAGTGCAGCCTTCCCCAGTGCAGCCTTGTCCCAGTGCAGCCTTCGATCCTCTATCCCTGCCATCCTGGGCTTCAAAATCGCCGACCGCGTTTTGAAAATGGCGCCGCCGGCGCCGAAATACACAGAGCCGGTCCTCGGCTCCTCCCGGCGGCTCTCGTTCACTTTCGGCTCCACTCGTAGTCCCGAGCGGAGCTATCTGAACCTAGCCGAGTAGGTTCGGATAGCTCCGCTCGGGACTATGAGTGGAGCCGAAAGTGAACGAGAGCCGCCGAGAAGAGCCGAGGACCAGCTCTGTGTATTTCGGTGCCGGCGGCGCCATTTTCAAATCGCTGTCAGCGATTTTGAAGATGTGACAGCTCGGGATCGCAGGGGATCGGCGTATAACACGCACCTGCGATTTTACCCTGATTTTAAGGGGAAAAAAGTGCGTGTTATATGGCGATAAATACGGTATATGTTGCAGAATGTCTACGTAAAAAGTTATGTAGGATGCAGCAAGCAAGTATGATGTAATTTAGTTTATAGCCCGCCAGCTTTATTGCTGAAAGGAACAAACGGAACCGGCTGGCCAGAATCCCAAAGGCATTCTCCACAACTCTTCTTGCTCTGGCCAGCCGGTAATTAAATACCCTCCTCTCAGGGGTGAGTGTCCTTTGGGGGAACGGCCTCATCAAGTGCTCACTGAGAGCAAACGCTTCATCAGCGATAAAAACTGAGGGGAGTCCATCAACATTCTGGTCATCAGGTGGCAATCCCAGGCCACCAGTCTGGAGACGCTGGCACAGCTCGGTCTGTGCAAAGACTCCTCCATCAGACATCCGGCCATTCTTCTCCACATCCACAAACAGAAAGTCCAAATGTGCCGAGACCACCGCCATCAAAACTACACTATGGAACCCCTTATAGTTGTAGAAATAAGACCCAGAATGCGGTGGTGGCACAATGCGGACATGCTTCCTGTCAATTGCCCCAACACAGTTGAGAAAGTCCCAACGGTCAGCGAACTGGGAGGCTACAGTCTGCCATTCCTGTGTACTGGAAGGAAACTGTGGAGTGAAAAAAAAATCAAACATTAAGATAAGGACTTTTAAACATAACTTGGATATCAGATTACACAACAACATTAGTGAACAACAGCAGTCAAACATTATTAATATGTGTGTGTGTAATTTAAATTGTAAAAAAACATAAGGCCCACTTATAAGATTAATCACCCCCTGTGATGGCCCATTGATCCACCTGACTGTTTTAAACATTTGAGGGGTGGGGGAGGTGTTCTAATTAGGTTAACAAACACACCTGACTGTTTTAAACATTTGTGGGGTGGGGGAGGGGTTCTAATTAGGTTAACAAACACACCTGACTGTTTTAAACATTTGTGGGATGGGGGGGGGTTCTCATTAGGGTCCAAAACACACCTGACTGTTTTAAACATTTGTGGGGTGGGGGAGGGTCAAACAAGACAATGGAGAAGACAATATACATTGTTCAAGGGACTATAGGCTAGAGATATAAATGGACCCAGGATTGCATGGTGGGGAGGTTATTGAAGGTAAATATGCATGTAGGGCAATAAATAATTAATATCCAAAAACAGGCATGTATGAAGATAAAGGGGACATTCACAGCATATTGAAAGCATGGCAATTAGGTAAGGAGGACATTTATACAATAAATTAGCAAACATTTAATACATATCATGTAATGTTAAAGTAGAAAACTTACCTTCATATAGTCCTTCTGCAGGACCTGGATGATGGCAGAACAGGTCTCTGGGATTATTATCCCCAGAGCCTGGGGGGAGATGCCTGTCGAGAACTTCAAGTCCTGAAGACTTCTCCCAGTCGCCAAGTAACGTAACGTGGCAACTAGCCTCTGCTCCGCACTGATGGCTTGCCTCATGCAGGTATCCTGCCTGTTGATATAGGAGGTCAGCATAGCCAGCAGACGCTCAAAAACGGGGTCCGTCATCCGGAGATAATTCCTGAAATCCTCAGGATTATTCTCACGGATCTCACAGAGCAAAGGCATGTGCGAGAATTGGTCACGCTGGCGCAACCAATTCTTCATCCATGAACTCCTCCTCGCCCTGTTCATGGACTAGACTCGGGTCAAAGTATTAACCCCAACACCAAGTCCCCACGCAGCACGAACTTGAGAACGAGTACGTCCACGTGACATGGCTTCAAAACGGTCGGCTGGTCAAACAAACAAACTTATAACAAACGCACTGAAGAACAGCAAGGCCTATGAAGAACGACCTGAAAATCAGGAACGAGCGGACCAGAACGGCTTGCAAGGCAGGTTACGAACTGACCAACATGCACTGAAAAGCAGATACAAACCTCACAAGCACAAACTGAACCGCAGAAAACGATCGAAATAAGCTGAAGTGTGAAAAGCGCGAATCGTCTCTAACCAAACTTCTACTAACACGAGATAAACACAAGATTAGCAGAAGGAGCCCAAAGGGTGCCGTAGTGAGGCTTGAACTTCCTTTTTATAGTCCTGTCGTACGTGCTGTACGTCACCGCGTTCCAAACCAGCGGACTTTTGCAGTGATTGTGTGTGGCCAAGTCCGTCCCTTTTTAAGTCCGGCGCAAGGAGCCGACAAAGTCCGGCGAAAAGTCCGTTGAGCAAAGTCTGCCGTAAAGTCCGCTCGTGTGTACGCGGCATAAGGCCTGGCCATCTGCTCTAGGCTCTGTAAGAGAGAGCCTGTTTGTTGCCTGGAGGCATGAGGAAAGGAATGGAGTTCAGAGATGTAGTACCAGAGATTACTTTTCCATGAGCTGGGGGCTGTGTAGAGTCTGGAAAAGTGTCAAGACAGACTCATCTAAAGAATCTCTGCATGGTGCTGTGGTTTTTTTTGGTTGCTATAGGAGACAGCTGTTGCTACGTAGGTACAGAACATTGAATGCACCCCCAAGGCCCTTGTTCTGTATTGCTGTCTACCTGTCTGTTTCTATCTTTACGAGTCTTCTGGTCTGTTTGCCTATTGTCCTAGGGTGTCCTGCGCCCTAATACTCTCTCCTTATGTATTGGCATAGTGAGCAAAAAACTCACTTTTGTTCAGCCTAAAAGTGACCGGCACCTATTTTCTGCAACCATCCATGCACACAATGCCTAGGAACCAGCACCCTGAGGTGAAATGTCAGCTAGAGTTGTGGGGAGAGTGCCCCACAATGCACTGCATGCTGCATAGTGCATTCTAATCTCTGATGCTCAATCAGGGCACAGTGAATAGCTGGTTGTTAAGGAGTGGGCTGCTGAATCCTTAACAACGGATGGGTCATCAGCTGCCAACGGGCTTCCTTGCTGACAGCTGAATGGAACAAAAAAACATTGCTGGCAATTGAAAAAAGTGAAAAAACTGTGTGGGTGTCCCTCCCAATCCATATCAGGCCCTTCGGGTCTGGTATAGATTTTAAGGGGAACCCCACGCCAAAATAAAAAAAAAGGCATGGGGTCTCCCGAAAATCTATACCAGACCCTTAACGTGCAGCCTGGCAGTCCAGGAAAGGGGGGATGAGCAAACCCTCCACCTCCTGAACTATACCAGACCACATGTCCTCAACATGAGGGGGTGCTTTGGGGCAGGGGGGCTCTATCCCCAAAGCACCTTGCCCCCATGTTGATGGAGACAAGGGCCTCTTCCCCAAAATCCTTGCCGGTGGTTGTGGGAGTGTGCAGGCAGGGGTCTTATCGGAATCTGGAAGCCCCTTTAATGACGGGGGCCCCAGATCCTGGCCCCCCACCAGGGGGGATGAGTATGGGGTTACAAAAATGTAAAAAAAATTATAAAAAAAATCATTCCCTGATCTAGATCCATCACCACATTGCCGGACCCAAAAAAGTTAAAAAAAAGTTCCGTCCATGAGGACGGCTAACCCCCAAATGCCTGCTCCACCATTTGACAGTTCCTAAATAAGTAAGGGGAGGGGGCCACCTGGTGATTTAACAGGATGACCCCTCCGCTTGTGACTTCACTGCCCTTGCATGGCCCCACCCCTTTAAACCTATTTAAGAACTGTCAAGCGGTGGAGCAGGCATCCAGCGGTCAGCTGTCCTTGCAGGTGGAACTTTTTTATTTCCTTGTTCACACATATATACATAATACATATATTAAATAAAATCCCAGTCTTTATCATCTTCTGCCCATGTTTCATACCAAACTTCCTGTGCATTTTTTCCCATTTTTATTTTCCACATATCTATAGAGCATCAACATCCTTTTTAGTATTTTACCACTTGTCATGAGCGGTCACTACATATAAAAGTCTAACTATATACAGAAGAAAACGCTTTTGGCATCTTGCTATCTAATGCCACGTACACACGACCGGTCTTTCCTTCTGACCGAAGTCTGACGGTTTTCCGGCGGAGTTCAGACAGACTTCTGCTGAAATGGACTTGCCTACACATGATCACACCAAAGCCCGTTTGTTTAGAACGTGATGACGTACAAAGGGACTAGAAAGAGGAAGTTCAATAGCCAGTAGCCAATTGCTGCCCTTGCGTCGTTCTTGGTTTGTCGGACTAGCATACTGACGAGTGGTTTTCCCGATAGGAACTGAGTCCATCGGAAAGATTTGAAACTTGTTCTATTTCTTGGTCCGTCGTAATTTTCGAAAAAAAAAGGTCCGATGAAGCCCACACACGATCGGAATGTCCGACAAAATGGTTCGGTCCGGCCTTTTCTGCCGGAAAGTCCGCTTGTGTGTACGCGGCATAACTGATCAGCAGACTTGGAAGGAAAGCAGTGCATACAGACAAGTCAAACAGTCCTATTTTTATGATACTTTGTAGCTATAGAACAAAGAAACAAGTAAAAACTCAAAACGTATGCAATCTATCCAGTCATGTACTGGCCATCGGGACTACCGAGAATTTCCCGGTGGGCCAATGGCTCAGTGGACCGATTTCAGTGACAGCCTGTCAAAGTAATGGCTGTGCGGCTTGCGCAACCATTAATTTGAGCACAGCTGTACTGCCTATAAGACAGACATCACTAAATGGTGGACCGCGGTCTGGCCCCAGTAGCCATTCTGCCAAAACCGCATCCCTCGCCAAGTAGTTTCCTGTGTGTCCTCTCCCCATCGCCGACTTGCCCGCCTGCCTGCCTCTGCTGATGCCACTATGTTCACAGCATGGCAGGCGTGGCAGGTCCGTCTCTTCCGTAATATTGCTACACTGACCCCTCCCCACACTGCCTGTCTTAGTCACACAAAACATGAAGCGTGGCCGCTCTGGACAAAGGGCGAGACTTTTTAAGTTAAGAAATGGGGGATTTTTTACACAGTATTGCTTTTTTATCTATAGCTGTGCTGGCTGCTAGTTTGTGTATTTTTTCCCAGCGCAGTATATTTTTCCCAATTTTAAGAAGTGGGGGATTGGTTGCTAGGCAGCAGGGCGGACCCAGCAATCAATCATCCACCTTTAACGTGAAAAGTCCTGCCCTTTGTCCAAAGCGGCCGTGCTTCATGTTTTGTGTGAATAAGATAGGGCTCTGTGGGGAGGGGGCAGTGCTGTGCTGTTATGTTATGAAAAGGACAGGGGGTTTGATATCGAGAGAGGACTGTGATGGGAGTCTGTGATTGGGGGGGGTTAGTCTGTGATGGGAGTCTGTGATTGGGGTGTCAGTCTGTGATGGGGTCAGTCTGTGATGGGGAGTCTGTCTATGATGGGGGGTCAGTCTGTGATGTGAGGGTCTGTGATTGGGGGGGTCAGTCTGTGATGGGGGTCTGTGATTGGGGATGTCAGTCTGTGATAGGGTCAGTCTGTGATGGGGAGTCTGTCTATGATGGGGGGTCAGTCTGTTATGAGGGTCTGTTATTGGGTGGGTCAGTCTGCGATGGGGGTCTGTGATTGGTGGGGTCAGTATGTAAATTGGGGGGTCAGTCTGTGATAGGGGTCTGTGATTTCTGGGAGTCAGTCTGTTATGGGGGGTCTGTGATGGGGATCTGTGATGGGTCAGGTCAGTCTGTGATGGGGGTCTGTAATGGGGGATCAGTCTGTGATGGGTCAGTCTGTAATGGGGGGGTCTGTGATTTGGGGGTCAGTCTGTGATGGTGGGGGTCTGTGATGGGTGTCTGTGATGGGTCAGGTCAGTCTGTGATGGTGTGGGTCTGTGATGAGAGGGTCAGTCTGTGATGGATCAGTCTGTAATGGGGGGTCAGTCTGTAATGGGGGGTCAGTCTGTGATGGTGGGGGTCTGTGATTTGGGGGTCTGTGATGGATCAAGTCAGTCTGTAATCGGGGTCTGTGATCGGGGTCTGTGATGGGGGGTCAGTCTGTGATGGGTCAGTCTGTAATGGGGGTCTGTGATGGGGGGTTGTGATGAGGCAGCCTGTAATATAAAATAGGGGGGAGATGTGATGTGAAGGGAGGGACAGAGGACACTGATGTAAAAGGGGGTCTGTGATTTCTGCACTAGCAAAACACAGGTCTCTGCAAGGGCAATAGAAAACAATTGTTTTCTATGTATCCTGTTCACACTGCAACAGCGCCCCTGAGTGCTGAGCAGTACGGTGTAAAATGCATATTGCTTCTATGCATTGCAACTGAGCTGCGGTGCATAAAAATGAATGAACTGTATTTTGACATTTCAATAAAGCTGAAGGAAAAAAAGCACAAAGTGTGATGTGTGTGAGCCTTAAAGGTGTGTGCATGTATGTGTGTATGTGTGTGTGTGTGTGGGGGGGGGCGCTGTGATGTGCATGGGAGGCTGCGATGTGGAGGATAACATGTGGAGTCAAAGCACCAATATGACGCTCGGATCTCCGCTGGAAGAAAATTTTTACAACCGGACCCCCATGAATTTTAATTCAGTACCCCTGATATAAATGTAGAACGGATAATGGCCAGTGAAGATGGGGGTTTGAGTGGCCGGCCGGGGGGAGACCTTTCATCTGCACTGCCAATCACCTCACTTCATAGTGCGCAACCCGGCTCAGTCTCAGCACCGCTGCATTGCTGAAAGGCAGCGAATGGCTGTGCAGCAATGCCGATTCCTGAAATTCCAGCCAATGAGGCTGTAGCAATGTTCCTGCATGATGTTATCCCTCCCACTTCAATTGTTCACTGGTTTTTGTGCGTGTTTACAAAATTAAAGTGGCCGGTCTGGATGAAGTCAAGGGCCAAATAAGTCAAGGGCCAAATTTGAAATACATTTCTACAATATAATTGAAGGACGGGGTTCGGGACTTTAAATAAGGAATGCATGAACGGACCCAGGGATAAAACAATGTAATACGAATGTGTTTATTAATATAAAACACTCAGCAGAGCGTGCATTTGAAAATACATACATAGTAGTAGGCATACATAATAGTAGACACGTATAACAAAGCATGATGCAGAAAACCATAAAACACAGTAAAGCGACTACTCAATCGCATTGCTATACAATCCTTTCACGAGTGAAAACATTAAAACCAGGGTGAGTCCTAGAGTAAAATCATGTTGCATCTGTATGTGACCGACGCGTTTCATGGCGTACCAGCCAATCTTCAGGGGCGGATGCATAATTGAGTAAAATCTCCAAAAGGACATAAACTCGTGAAAGGATTGTATAGCAATGCGATTGAGTAGTCGCTTTACTGTGTTTTATGGTTTTCTGCATAATGCTTTGTTATATGTGTCTACTATTATGTATGCCTACTACTATGTATGTATTTTCAAATGCATGCTCTGCTGGGTGTTTTATATTAATAAACACATCCGTATTACATTGTTTTATCCCTGGGTCCGTTCATGCATTCCTCATTTAAAGTCCCGAACCCCGTCCTTCAATTCAAGTAATAGGGATGGAGATTATGTTCTCATAAATCTCATTTAAAGTCCGCCACCCTTTTTCAATGTCTCGCCTTTAGGGATGGAGGATGCATGATGGCCCCAGGGTTATGTTGCGACTCTTTTTTCAAGTTGCTGCAATCCAATCAGCTGTGACTCATACCCCATGGTACTGTGTTCTTACGCATTAGGGCAATCCTTTTTCTTTATTTTTATTTTTTATTATATTTTTATTATTTATGTTTTATGCCACCCTTTACTTTATCTCATTTGATTTATTACAGCAAGTGCTGTGGTGTGTGCTGAGTGACCACGGGGCTGCTCTTTTCTGCATTTCCGGGAGCTGCGATGCTCTCAGGTGCCATCGCATCTCCTCCTGTGATCACTCAGTATTGGGTGCGGGGAGATGGGCGGGTTTTTCCTCAGCGCATCGGCGTCACGCATCCGCCCGACACACCAGACGCCTCCAGTGTCGGAATGTCGGGACGAGTCATGTGAATCTGGCTATCCAATGGGGGGCCTCGCCTGGCTTCAAGAGAGCCGCTCTGGCCACCTCTTGGTCCGGACGTGCCTCCCATATGATATGCCAGCGTGACACTAGTTGGGCTTACTGGACTAACACTGGGAACACTCACCCCAGCTATCCCTTGCAGTTTACTCCTACGCTTTCTGACACATCCCCACTGCTGGGTTGTATATCTCCTTGGGGCAATCCAGGTACACATACATTGTTTGTTCATGTTCCTATTGGGATTGGGGGTGTTTTGGTCCACTTCCAATCTATCTATTGGGTTATTTATGATTTCTATTACTTATTTAGATTGGAGCACCTGCAGTTTTCACCTATCAGGTGGACATCCACCCACCTGGAATTATGTACATGGTTGTTGTTTTCCACTGGCCCCACTTCAGCTCCCGGTGTGCAGACCATTCGGTGGCCCACGCGTTCCGACTCGCACGCACATTGTCACACTCTGCAACTTAGTAAGTTGTTTGGAGCTGGTTTATTTATTTTTCATCTCTATTTGTAGTTTCATTTAGCTATTGGGTGACATGACCATAATTATACGCTACATTTATGTCCTTTTGCAGATTTTACTCAATTATGCATCCGCCCCTGAAGATTGGCTGGTACGCCATGAAACGCGTCGGTCACATACAGATGCAACATGATTTTACTCTAGGACTCACCCTGGTTTTAATGTTTTCACTCGTGAAAGGATTGTATAGCAATGCGATTGAGTAGTGGCTTTACTGTGTTTTATGGTTTTCTGCATCATGCTTTGTTATATGTGTCTACTATTATGTATGCCTACTACTATATATGTATTTTCAGATGCACACTCTGCTGAGTGTTTTATATTAATAAACACATCCATATTACATTGTTTTATCCCTGGGTCCGTTCATGCATTCCTCATTTAAAGTCCCGAACCCCATCCTTCAATTCAAGTAATAGGGATGGAGATTATGTTCTCATAAATCTCATTTAAAGTCCCTCACCCTTTTTCAATGTCTCCCCTTTCTACAATATAAGGGCATTAGTATATTTTATTTTATTCTCGCACAATGCACTGATGAAAATCCAGCTGCTAGCTGTAAGGCAAGGATCATTTTTTAACTCAGAAACTTTGGCACAGATGCTCATTGTGTTTGTATTTTCCTTCCTGCAGACAGTGAAAACTGCATGAACTGTCCTGATGATGAATGGCCAAATGAGAAGAAGGATCGATGTGTTCCCAAATTGGTGGAATTTCTTTCCTACACTGATGATACAATTGTTCCAGTATTTTCATCTGTCTCCATCCTCTGTTGTCTTCTGACTGGTTTAATATTGGGGATATTTATACATTACCAGGACACCCCCATTGTTAAAGCTAATAACCGGAACCTGAGCTATCTTCTCCTGGTCTCCATCATGCTGAGCTTCCTCTGTGTCTTCTTGTTCCTCGGATGTCCAGTAGATGTAACCTGCATGCTGCGTGTGACCTCTTTTGGTGTCATCTTCTCAGTTGCTGTCTCTTCTCTACTTGCCAAAAGTATCATGGTGTGTATTGCTTTTAAAGCCACCAAACCTGGGAGTCCCTGGAGGAAATGGATGGGAGCCAAGCTGCCCAATTTTATCATTTGCATGTTTTCACTGCTTCAAGTAATAATCTGTGTTTCTTGGTTATCCATTTCTCCTCCATTCCAGGATAAAGACACTCACTCTTACCAGGGAAAGATCATCATTCAGTGTAATGAGGGTTCAGTTATCGGCTTCTACTCTGTCCTGGGATATATGGGGCTTCTGGCAGCTGCGAGTTTCATTATAGCTTTTTTAGCCAAAACATTGCCAGACCGTTTTAATGAGGCCAAGTACATCACCTTCAGCATGCTGGTGTTCTGCAGTGTCTGGATTGCCATGATCCCGGCTTATCTGAGCACTAAAGGGAAAGACATGGTGTCTGTGGAGATTTTTGCTATATTGGCATCAAGTGTTGTACTTCTTGGCTGTATATTTTTCCCAAAATGCTACATAATTCTGTTCAAGCCTGACCTGAATACAAAAACAGGTTTACTCGAAAATAAAGGATAATTATTATTTTTTTATGTATGATGACCCTTGGTAATAAAAATATTTTCTATAATATATAGAGCTAACATTATAGTTATATCTATATCATTGTATTTTACAAATGTATTAGGAAGAGAATGAATACTGTTAAAGTTTAGTTATTATTACTTACTCTCCCAATGGGCAGTTAGTAGAATTTTTTGCTTTCTTGAAGAGCTTTGGACACCACTGGTATCCAACACTGTGGATGTGTTGCAGACCTTATCCCCTCCTTGATGTAATGGCTCCTACCACTGGCCTACTACAGAACAAAGTAATCACTTAGCAGGGAGGAACCACTGTGATCAGAGGGCAGCATAGTTTCCAAATTATTCTAAAGTAGGACACCAGCGCCACCCATATCTTCAAAAGAGAGAAGATTTCACTCACTGCATTCCAGAACCTTCCATTAAACATATTCTTTTATAAACTGTTTGTAAAGTATTTTTGACAGGGTTGCTTCAAATATATTGCATGTAGATGGCTATATTAACAAGTACATTTTGCTTGGTGCATTGTAAAATATTTCTCTAATACTAATTAAACTTGATGAGAGCATGTTTAAAGTAAGTTCACATTATAATTGATATGTTTACTTCATTTTAAATAATATTTTCTTTATGGGATAAAAACACATTTTCTCCTTATATAAATTTCCTTAAAACCTGCTGCTATAAGGGAATATTCAGTTTCTCCATACAATCCAAGAGGGAAGTTTGTATATAACAATCTGGTACCAACACAAAAAAAATAGGTTCCAGGTATTCACTGTCAATTATAGACTTATTTTCAAGACAGCATATAACAGCAACATTCCATTAACAAAGG
Organism: Aquarana catesbeiana; assembly: GCF_042186555.1. NCBI lineage: Eukaryota > Metazoa > Chordata > Amphibia > Anura > Ranidae > Aquarana > Aquarana catesbeiana. The sequence continues at coordinate 942,286,854 of NC_133324.1, forward strand.
ACCTCAACATATTTTGAACTAAATGTGCCCATTCATTAATAGAGATGAGCTTTGGGTTACATACGAGTTCGACCCAAACCCAGCCTGTTGGCTGTTCAGCAAATGGATAAACAAAATGGGCAGATTTGGCCAGATTGCCCACCTGTCCAAATCTCCAACTGATCAGGTCAGTAAGCAATCACTTAGAGGCAGAATCACTACCGCCACTAAATGACAAATCCAAGCAAGCTTGTAAAAATCTGTTTCATCATTAACCATATATGGACATAACCATATTAGGTCAATGACATCATCCAGGTTCCCTGGCACTGCACTTACATTCCAGCTGCACAGAGGAGCTGTCATTTGCAATGGGAGTAGGGGGGGGTAAATTCATTGTGAATTATGTAAATGTAGATCTACATCTCTGGACAACATGACTGTCATTGTGGGACATCATTTTTTAAAGGAAGGTTTTATATTAAAAGAAATAACCTGACACCATCCCTATTACAACGTGAGATCTAAGAGGTCTATGAGATCTAATCAGTCTGCACCTGTCTATGTATTGTATGATCATATCAGACATTTTTATGTCTTATATTGTTTTTAATGCTCTTTAACCACTTCCAGACCAGCCGCCGCGGTTTTACTGCGGCTGGTTGGCTCCCCTGGGCAAAACGAAGTTACCTTATGTCACTTTGCCTTTTGGCCACTAGAGGGACGCGCGCTCTGCTGGAGGCACGCCGCCGGAGCCGATGTGAGTGCCCGGTGGGCACCGTGATCGCTCATGACAGAGCGAGAACCGGGATCTGTGTGTGTGTAAACAGATCCTGGTTCTCCCAGGGGAGAGGAGACTTATCGTGTGTTCATACTGTTTATGAACACCGATCTGTCATCTCTCCTAGTCAGCCCCATCCCCCCACAGTTAGAACACACACCTAGGGAACACTGTTAACCCCTTGATTGCCCCCTAGTGTTAACCCCTTCACTGCCGGTGACATTTATACAGTAATCAGTGCATTTTTATAGCACTGATTGCTGTATAATTGTCACTGGTCCCAAAAATGTGTCAAAAGTGTCCAATGTGTCCGCCACAAAATCGTGGTCCCGATAAAAATCGCTGATTACCGCCATTACTAGAAAAATAAATAACAATAATAAAAATGCTAAAAATCTATCCCCTATTTTGTAGACGCTAGAACTTTTGCGCAAAGCAATCAATATACGCTTATCACAATTTTTTTTTACCAAAAATATGTAGAAGAATACATATCGGTCTAAACTGAGGATTTTTTTTTTTTTTTTTTTTAAATTGGGATATTTATTATAGCAAAAATACCACCAAAAGAAAGCTCTATCTGTGGGGAAAAAAAAGGATGCCAATTTTGTTTGGGTACAGCGTCGCATGACCGCGCAATTGTAAGTTAACCACCTCAATACAGGACATTTTCACCCCCTTCCTGCCCAGGCCATTTTTCAGTTTTCAGCGCTGTCACACTTTGAATGACAATTGCGCGGTTATGTTACACTGCACCCTAATGAAATTTTTATCATTTTTCCCCACAAATAGAGCTTTCTTTTGGTGGTATTTGATCACCTCTGTGGTTTTTATTTATTGCGCTATAAACAAAAGAAGAGGGACAATTTTGAAAAAACACAATATTTTTTACTTTTTGCTATAATAAATATCCATTTTTTTTTTTTAACAAATTTTTTCCTCAGTTTAGGCTGATATGTATTCTTCTACATATTTTTGGTAAAAAAAAAAAATTGCGATAAGCGTATATTGATTTGTTTGCGCAAAAGTTATAGCGTCTACAATATAGGGGATAGATTTATAGCATTTTTATTTATTTATTTATTTTTTAATAGTAATGGCGGCGATCTGCGATTTTTATTGTGACTGCGATATTGCAGTGGACATATCGAACACTTTTGACACATTTTTGGGACCATTCACATTTATACAGCGATCCGTGCTATAAAAATGCATTGATTACTGTGTAAATGTGACTGGCAGGGAAGGGGTTAACACTAGGGGGCAATCGAGGGGTTAATGTATGACCTAGGGAGGTGATTCTAACTGTGGTAGGAGGGGACTCACTAGGGGAGGAGACCGATCGGTGTCCCTATGTACAAGGGACACACCATCGGTCTCCTCCCATCTGACAGGACGTGGATCTGTGTGTCTACACACACAGATCCATGGTCCTGCTCTGTTATCCGGCAATCGCGGGTGCCCAGCGGACATTGAGGCCGCCGGGCACGCGCACCGGGTCCCGAGCGAAGCAGCGGGCATGCGCGCGCGCCGCCTAGTGGCTCGGGAGGGCGATCACGTCATATGACGTCCGCCCAGAACAAGAGATGCCTCGTCCCGCCGTCATATGACGGTGGGCGGTGGCTTAGTGGTTAAAGTAACGCAGTGCTCAATCGCAAAAAAATGGTCTGGTTATTGAGTAGCCAAATCTTCCGGGGCTGAAATTGTTAAATAAATTTATATATATTTTTTTCTACCCTTGTCGTGGTATCTTTGCACCTTTAAAATTCCAAACCCTATTACAACGTTATGAACAGAGGGGAAAAAGAAACCCCAAGTCTCCAACAAGGGAGCCTGGAGTAGAAGATGTTTGATTGTCACACAATACCCAAAATAGAAATGATGGTTAAAAAGAAACAATAAATGTTTATTATTATATATAAGAGAGAAGAGCCGGCAACTCCAAAGTCCTTGTTGCAAAAATGTATTGGCTACATATGAGCATTAAAAAGCAAACAGCTGACGCGTTTCGGCGTGAGCCTTAGTGATAGCAAGTTTACAATGAGATAATAAAAATATTTATAGGGAAACAGATACAAAACGTCACCCTCTTCTGAGGCACAAAGAGGGCTAATTGCCTCATTATCTCTCAGGAGTGTACCCTATGTATGAGAGTACTCCCAGGAGGGAGGGGAGAAGGGAAAGCACTGGGTCCTAAAGGAATAATGTTAATAGGTAGTGCAATCAGCATGATTACTTAACAAAACAAAAAAAATATTATTACAAAGTGTTTGATAAAACATTCAATACATGCACATATATAAGGGTAAACGATATAACATGAATTAGGTAAATTAGTACATGTCTGAGGAAAAATGTATGTGCAGAGATGTTTGAGCACAGTGAAAAACTATACCGATGAAAAAAAAAAAAAATCTTTATTATTACTTAAAATACAAATGTCCTTATTAAAAATTGATCTGTATTATAAATATATAGATATCCAAAATATTGAGCCTAATGGACCAACACATTTCGCATAAGTCCAGTGCTTCTTCAGGATCCACAAGATCTCTATATCAAAAATATGGGTGCAATATCTACAATGAAAAAACAATAATTACAAGATTGTAATTTTTTTTATATTTTTTTATATTACAATTTTACCTGAAAATTATACTATGGAGAGGTCCAAAGCCACAATTAGAAAAAAAAAACCTTTCCTTCGCCATATTTACAAATTACCTGATGAGAAATAGGAATAGACAATACACTCTTGGGGGGGGGGACAACATAGAAATAAACCAGACGTGTCATCTCACCTAAAAAGCACCAAATATACATCAGCCAGCCGGTGTAAAAAGGATTATCCAGGTTGTATATCAGCCAGAGAAACAAAGTATATTATTTTACAGATGTCTCACCCCTAGCCTCTTAAAGATGGATGTCCAAGGAAATCTACCACATGCCTCAGTATTAAATCAAAACAGGGACCCAAGTTTCCATATGATGAGTTGTAATATAAAGTGCTCCCTTAAGATCAAAGGTAGACACAAATGTTCACAAAGGACGTCATTCCATCAAGCATACAGAGACCCATCCACACTTGGTTTGATAACCTGAATCCCAAAGTATAATCTTCCACTCTACACAAAAATCAGGCCAACATAAGAAAAGCAAAATCAATTGCAGAACAGTATGCGTGGTAATCAAAGCTCTTTATAAAGAAAGGAAATGGAATGCCCAGCTGGGTCATGTGTCCCCCGTCCCCGCAGTAATCGGAGGCACTGAGTGGAACGCTCCTCCACACTCCAAACGTCCCACCCATGAACTTCCAAGAACCGCTTGATGCGCGGAAACTGGAAGTCGCACATCCGCCACAGATAGATGATGCACATGACGAAACAAACTGATCAAGAAGAGCGTGCATTAACTAAAAATAACCAAACTTCACAACAAACAGCAGGTTGGCGCCGACCACCAACCCCAAGTGCCAAACATGACATATAACTTCCTACAAAGAGCCACATAAGAGGTCTCAGAAGACAGAGGGATCCAAACCACAGCCCCTGGGGCGTGCACACGGGAATATCCATGACGCATAATGGATCACGGTAAATGGCCTCTGACAGCGGCCGTTTACCATGTGATCGCTCTGTCAAATGACAGAGTGATCACTTGTAAACAAACCGGCGTCATGTCCGGTTCCTCTCTCCCCTCTCTGTACTGATCAGTACAGTGTGAGCGGAGAGGGTAGAGATCGGTTGCAGCAGCGCTGTGGGCTGTGCGCTGCTCTGTGCCCATTGCAGCCTCATCCATCCATCCATACTCAGCCATCCCTCTGTCATACTCATCCATCCATCCATCCATGCTCAGCCATCCCTCTGTCATACTCATTCCTTCATCCGTGCTCAGCAATACTCATCCATCCATCCATGCTCAGCCATCCCTCTGTCATATTCATCCATCCATCTATGCTCATCCAGCCATACTTAGCAATACTCATCCATCCATTCTCAGCCATCCCTCTGTCATACTCATCCATCCATCCATCCATGCTCATCCATCCATACTCAGCAATACTCATCCATCCATGCTCAGCCATCCATACTCCGCAATACTCATTCATCCATCCATGCTCAGCCATCCCATCAATACTCAGCCATTCCCAGCAATACTCAGCAATACTCAGCCATACCCAGACATACTCAGCCATACCCAGCCAAACTCAGTCATACTCAGCCATAATCAGCCATACTCAGCCACACTGAGCCATACACAGCCATACCCAACTGTACCCAGCCATACTCAGCCATCCTATCCATACTCAGCCATACTCATCCATACGCAGCCATACTCATTCATGCTCAGTCATCCCATCCATACTCAGCCATACTCAGCCATCCACATTCATGGCTCAACCATGCTCAGCTATCCCCATCCATGGCTCATCCATCCCCATTCATGTTCATCCATGCCACATCAGTTCTCATCCATACCACTACAGCGCCTCGCAAAAGTGTAATTGGTAGTCAAATTAGATTTGAGAAATGTATGCCCCTAGAACACCTGATGCTGCTCCCTGCATGTTGGGCCTCTGTATGTGGCCAGACTGTAGAAAAGTCTCCCACATGTGGTATCACCATACTCAGGAGGAGTAGGAGAATGTATTTTGGGGTGTAATTTTTCGTATGTCCATGCTATGTGTTAGAAATATTGTATAAATGGACAACTTTGTGTAAAAAAAAAATGTGTTTTCATTTTTTTACACATTTTCCAAAAACTTGTAAAAAAAAAAAAAACATATTCAAAAGACTTGAAAACATCCGGTTCCGGCGCCGTATGTGAGGGAGAGGGAGATCGGTGGCTCCCCTCAGACCGCAGAGAAATCAGCATACTAAACCTCGAGGCAGCTCTCAATCCCCCGGAAAACCCTCACTCACCCTCCCAGCATTGCTGTGGATGGTACGGTACCTCACACATCTGTGACCTCTCTCGAGGGACACTTCTCCTTCTCCCTTAGGAGCTCCAGGGAAACCTAAGATGGCGACCACAGCATGTCTCTCATCTCCCTCAAAGAGCAAACACCATTCACAAAACCCAGGTAACCTTGGTGAAGGAGAGACTTCCTATGAGGACATGAAAGATAGTGGGATCGGAATCCAATTAGACACATAGCAAAAAGGAGGGGGCGCCCACAGAGGGCGTGTGGGACTTTAAATGAGGTTACATCTAAGATGTACCTCCATCCCACATTTGGGTACAGAGAAAGGACATTGGGACTTTAAATGAAGCGGTGGACTGGTTAGGGTAAAAAAAAAAAAAATTTTTTTTTTTTTTGCAATTGAACAAGTCATTTTGCATATGTGTATTGAGTAATAGATATCATAAATAAGGTAGCATGTACATAGCACATATCATAACCAAGTAGCATACATAAACAATAATGACACATAGCAATACATGATTAAAATCAAAACAAAATAGTGTATATGAACACAAGAGGCTGAGAAGCCCATAACAAATCATATCATGAGTAAAACATTGAAGTGTCATATGAAAGGTATGTCAGATAGGGATCCTATTAGCGCATATAGCTACATCCTTGATGCCCGACATGTTTCGTGTGAAAACACTTCCTCAGGGGCGGATGCTAAAGGGTATCTGAAACAATAGAATATAGACTAATCAGATGATTAACTTAATACAACCAGAAGAGACAAAGCGGGTACTATACTATACTATTACTATAACTCCAGGAAGTACTGGGCACTATGGCAAATAATAGAGCCCATTTTAGCCAAATGGAAACAAAACGGCGAATTTGCGCATGAAAATCAGTGATATAAGCGGGGAACAAATGTTTGTAAATTCTAAATTGCCGCTAATTAGCGCTTCCGCGTATATACAAATGCCAATTCTTATCAAGTTGTTATATAGCACTGTACTGTAGCCATGATCCATGTATGTGAAAGAAACATTTTTATCAGAGATGTGCTCTAGTTCTTGTGCATCTATTGATTTATATTGCAATTAGTATTCCTAGTTTTTTTTTTTTTCCTTCTTTTGCTAAGAAATGCAGTTCTGAATGATTATTACATAGTAATGTCTGCTATTCTGTAAAGTTACATGTATTAATCATTTAGGTTACCTATTTGTTGTATGTTGTTTTTTTCATGTTTTTGATTTATTATTTATTAATTTAGTTGACTATAAAGCAGTAATTATTTATGTTCATTCTTTAATAATACTACACTATTATGCAGGTCTTGTACTTAGCACAATGGCTTAGTGGTCTGCTTGGATATCTCCACACCACTCATGGTATGAGTTCAAACAACAGCCAACCTACCATCCACCAGCTGTGTTTGTTTTTTCAGTGCACAAGTGAATTAAAATAAACAAACAAATAAATGTAAACTGCCCTTTAGCTAGTGTGTGGTGTTTGGAATGTCACATCATATTATAATTGAATACTTACATACCATTGCATGCATTTAAAGAGTTAATACAATAAAAACTTTCACATTAAAGTGCATTGGCTACTTGGCAATCACTTATTTTCAGTAAATATACATATACATATATTTGTGTTGCTTTGGCTAATTGGTTAACTGGCATTCTCCTTTTCCCACCAATGCAATATTTTAGGATTTTTCTGTGGGATTTGAACCCATGAGGCTTTCAATACCTGAATGTTTGAAGGTAGAGGTGCTAACTGCTAGCCTATTGGGCCGAGCACAATTATACATACAAAATACTTTTACTAGTGTTTGATGTGTTATATACTATACAATAAAGTTTATCAAATGTAAACTGCTTGTTAGCTAGTGTGTGGTGTTTGGAGATTTACACCATAATATTAGTGAATACTTACATACCATTGCAAGCATTTGAAGAGTTAATACAATAATATCAACCACATTAAAGTGTATTGGCTACTTGGCATTCACTGTATGCTGCTTTGGCCAACTGGCTAACAGTAATTCTCCTTTTCTCCACCAATAGTAATCTTTTAGGATTCTTCTGTGGGATTTGAACCCATGAGTCTTTCAATGCCTGAATTTTTGAAGGTAGATGTGCTAACTGCTAGCCTATTGGGCTGAGCACAATTATATATACAAAATACTTTTACTAGTGTTTGATGGTTTATATACCATACAATAAAGTTTATCAAATGTAAACTGCTTGTTAGCTAGTGTATGGTGTTTTGGAGATTCACACCATAATATTAGTGAAGACTTTTTTATTTTTATTTAAGGTACTTCTATAGTGCCGTCAATTTACGCAGTGCTTTACATATACATTATACACTCACATGAGCCCCTACCCTCAAGGAGCTTACAATCTAAGGTCCCTAACTCACATTCATATACTAGGGCCAATTTAGACAGAAGCCAATTAACCTACCAGCATGTCTTTGGAGTGTGGGAGGAAACCGGAGTACCCGGAGGAAACCCACGCAGGCACAGGGAGAACATGCAAACTCCAGGCAGGTAGTCTTGTGGTGTGGTTGGGAATACGAACCAGCGACCCTTTTTACTGCTAGGTAGGGATGCACCAGAACATGTGAACAGGAAAAAAGTTTGTTCGAGCACGCGAACACCGTTAAAGTCTATGGGGGTCATTTACTATAGCGCCAGGAAGTAATAAATTGGTATGTAGTGGTTAAGTACAGCGCTGCGCTAAAGAAAGTAAACAGCAGCCAACACACCTGTAGACTCAGGGTTAAACTAACATTAAAAGATTCAAAAAGTGTGGCGCTATAAACTCCATACATAAAAGAATAATTAAAATAAATCTGAAGAATGAACACTCTAAAATATTGAGTGATTATAAAGCAAACATTTCAGTGTGAACCAAAAAGTGCTTATGTGAAGGGAATGTGATTAGTAAACAAAACTTAAATGCATTAATTAAATCCAATAATAAGTGAAAAAAACATCACAAAATAATATTATATATAAAGTCCATGTCATAATAAGTGATAAAACTGTGATGATAGTGCATAAATGATGATGGACAGGTGTTTCCTGAGCATACGGAAGGGTTGTTTAGACCAAGCAACCTGGTAGGTGAATGGACCACGCGGAGACCAAACGTGCACAAAGGATTGGAATCAGTGCCAGAACCATCACCAGGAATCATAGAGGCTTACCAGAAATATTGGCCTGAAATAGCATATGCCAAAACAGGTCAAAAAGGCTTGATGACCGACAGGTCTGAATATAACAGCTGGTCAGATGTCGTCGTCACACAGAGAAGGGGGAAAAGAAATCAGCACGGCTTCCTCTTCACTGGGTACACCATAGGCCAATAGTATGTGTGGCATGTGAGGGAAAAACACTCACATAGCGTGATAACGTTTTTAAACTTGGATTTATTTAAAAAATGAATAAAAACAGACTCACATTTTTTGAAGAAGAAAACAGCATGTAAATCGTATAGCGGTAGTCATGAGAGGTCCACCCGACATGTTTCAACTAAACAGTCATCATCTGGGGTGTGGACCCCCTCATCCCACCGCTCTTTATATAAACAAATAATGACCCCCACTGGAAGTGTCTGAAACCTGAAGTGCTTCGGATAGCCATCACTTCCGGTTCAAAGGGGCATACATAACAAATATACTAGTAATTCCTACATAGCTAAAAGGGGCTGTATATATGGATACCCATAATGTATTTGAAGCCCCATTTATGATAAAAACTAGCTTAAACAGTTTGGCATTGGTCCGGTTGCTCAATCCGGAAACCAAGCCTCACTATCAATACCTAGTATATAGTGGGTGGGAGCACAGCGCCGCCGCAGCGCTCCACACCGAATGCCAAGCCTCGTTCGCGTGATGCGCGATGACGTCACGCGCAAACTGTAATAGCATGGTGGGTGGAAGGGCGGCGCCGCCGCCGCGCTCCACACCCCATACCAAGCCTCACTCTCACATTGCGCAATGACGTCATGCGCAAACCGCGATGGCAACGGCGATACGCTCAGGCTTCATCTGCCAAGCCTCCCTGCCAATCAGCTTACAGCCCCAGTTTGATGTTTGCTTTATAATCACTCAATATTTTAGAGTGTTCATTCTTCACATTTATTTTAATTATTCTTTATGTATGGCGTTTATAGCGCCACACTTTTTGAATCTTTTATAGCGCCAGGAAGAACTGGGCACTATGGCAAATAATAGCTCCCATTTTAGCCAAATAAAATTTCAACAGGCGAATGTGCGAATGAAAAATTTGCGCTATTAGTGAAAATCACATGTTGGTAAATTCTAAGCTGACGCTAATTAGCACTTCCGCGTATATGCAAATGGCAATTCCTACCAAGTTGTTATATAGTACTGCACTGTCCATGTATGTGAAAAACGGAAAATTTATATCAAATACTTACCGTAATTTTTCTTTCCTGATAGGCTCCATGGCAGCATACGTGTGGGTTGACCCCGCCTCCATAACTACCCAATAGGACCCCTCCCTATAAATTTCAGCTGTGGGCTCTCAGCCGTGTTTCGTAACTAGCCTACTCCAAGCATTGGGAGGGACTCCTGCTGCCATGGAGCCTATCAGGAAAGGAAAATTACGGTAAGTATTTGATATAAATTTTCCGTTTTCCTGACAGGCTCCATGGCAGCATACGTGTGGGAAATAACTTGCCAAACACACCCGGGTGGGCACAATGCTGAGCAAGAAAATACATTTATTTAACACTGTCCACTGACAGCACTTTCAAACCAAAATTAATGGATGACAAAGTGGCTGGTTCAACGCAATAGTGGGAAACAAACGTATTGATAGATGACCAAGAAGCCGCTCTACATATGACTTCGGGTGCGACATGAAGAGAAGCCGCCCACAAGGTTGAAATACTCCGAGTTGAGTGTGCAGTCACTGCCTCTGGAGGAGCCAAGCCCTTCGCTTTATAAGCCCTTTGAATGGTCTGTACTATCCAAGCAGAGATGGATCTGATTGAGACCCGTTTTCCTCTATTTTTTCCCTGTAGAAGAATGAAAAGAAAATCCGTCTGTCTAAACGATTTTGTAGCTTCCAAGTATTGACTCAAAGTATGTCCCACATCAAGGGGATGGACATCTTGACCTTCTGTTGTGCTAAAGGTAGGCAACACAATTTCCTGATTTTCGTGAAAAATAGATGTAACTTTAGGGTTTGAGCCCAACATGGGAATTAATACTGCTCTATCCGGAAAAAAGGTCAGGAAAGACTCTTTGGAACCTAAGTTCCTGATTTCAGACACTCTTTTGGCTGAAGTTACTGCCACCAGGAAGACGGTCTTGAGTGTGAGGTCATTAACTGATAGAGGATTTTCAGGATCTGTTCCAAGCGTGGAAAGAAAATCTAGAACAAGGGGAAGATCCCATTCAGGGAATCTTGGTTTCCTTTGAGGTCTTAGCCTGATAGCACCCTTGAAGAATTAGCGAACCAGGTCGTGGTTAGCCCATGAAATTCCTGTAAATGCCGAGATGGCTGATATTTGCATACAAAGGGAACTTACTGCTAGAGGCAAATCCAACCCTGTTTGCAGAAAGCTGAGGATATTCTGGACTTTTGGAGAACCACAAGGATTAGGTCTAGAGGCCATGTGCTCTGTGAACTTGGACCAGATACATTCATACACTCTATTAGTGCTCTTCCGTCTGGCATTCAGAAGCGTCAGGATGGCTTCTTCTGGACAACCTAAGGCTTCAAGCCTTCCCCTCTCAAAAACCAAACCCTGAGATGTAGATGAGCAGGGCATGGATGCAGGATAGAACCTTGGGACAGAAGATCCGCCCTGAGAGGCAGAGGGATTGACTCCCGATAACTGAGGAGAGTTAAGAGGGGAAACCATGGCCTGTTGGGCCAAAACGGTATCACTGCCATGACTTCCACTTCCTCTGTTCTGAGCCTGCGGAGAAACTGGAGTATCACAGGTACCGGAGGGAAGGCATACGCCTTGTTGAACCTCCACCGATCCGTGAGGGCATCTATCCCATATGCTTGGGGATCCCGGAACCTCGAGTAATACTTGGTGAGTTTGTAATTGCATGGGGATGCAAACAGGTCCACTTCTGGGGACACTCCCAGTGTCAGGAGCCACTTGAACACCTCTTTGTGCAGGGACCACTCGTTGTTGTCCATTTGAACACGGGACAGAAAGTCCGCCTGAACATTCTGGACCCCCGGAATGTAGACTGCCGAAATGTTGGACAGATTCTTCTGAGCCCAGTTCATGATTGGCTCCACCTCCCGTAGGAGGGACCAGCTGCGAGTCCCACCTTGTTTCCTTATATAGGCCACAGCGGTTGTATTGTCCAATCGGAGCATCACTGAGGAGTTCTTTATCAGATGGTAGAAGGATCTGAGCGCCTGAAAGGCCACTCGAAGTTCCAGAATGTTGGATACAGTCTTCTGAGATGGCGAGTTCCATCTGCCCTGAGCCACTTCTGACAGGCAATGAGCACCCCAGCCCCGATTGCTGGCATCTGAGGTCACTGTGACCCATGTGATGGGGAGAATCGAATGGCAATTGTGGAGATTTTTCCCTTGGAGCCACCAAAGAAGAGACTCTCTCATGGATGGAGTGAGGAGGATGCGCTGATTCTTGCTGGGAGAATCCCACTGTTGGAGAAACCCTTTCTGGAATGGGCGAGTGTGCCATTGAGCCCACTTCACCATGGGAATGGTGGCTGCCATTGTGCCAATCACCTTCAGACATTGAAGAGCGGATAGGTGAGATGAAGCAAGAGTTGAACGGATCCTGTCCCGGATCACCACAATCTTCTCCTCGGGTAGCGAGATGGTGCCTTCTAGTGTGTTGAAATGGGCACCTAGAAATATGAAAGACTGAGATGGAATCAGGTAACTTTTCTCCTTTAGAAGCTGACCCCTGTCCTGGGCTAGAAGGAGGAGGTCGTCTAGATAGTGGTGAAGGCGAACTCCTTTGACTCGGAGCAGAGCAACAACAGCCAGCAGAACCTTGGAAAACACCCGAGGTGATGTCGTGAGACCAAATGGAAGGCAGGTAAACTGTAAGTGTTGATCGCCTACAGCAAAGCGAAGAAACTTTTGGAAGTCTGCCACTGGGACTTGAAAGTAGGCGTCTTTCAAGTCTATGAACACCAACCAGTCTCCTAGATGAACCGATTGTTGAATCGTTAATAGTGACTCCATCTTGAATTTTTCCTTTCGGATAAACCGGTTGAGATGAGTCAGGTCTATAACAGGCCTCCATGTGCCGTTCTTCTTCTGCACCAGAAACAGAGGGGAATACATGCCTTCTCCTCGTTCGCCATCTGGAACAGGAATGGCTGCGTTTTGAGTTAATAAAGAGCTTATGTAAGCTAAAAGAACTTGTCTCTTCTCCCCTGAACTTGGAAGATTTGTTGGTATGAATCTAATGCTGGCCATACACTATACAGAAAATCGGCCGAACCCATTTTCGAAAAACGAACGTTCGACCGTGACCGCAAACGATCGTGCCATCATATAATGACCGATAAATTGTTCAGTGGACATGAATAAATAATTTTTTGTTCGTTTTTTACATATACCTAGTGCAGACAGTTCGGACGGGAAACACATTAACCTTGCAATTTATCGTACGTTCGGCAGAAATTTTCCAAACTTCCCGTTCGTTTTTTTCCCACAAAAACGTCACAAACGATTATCGATTTGTGCCCATTAACTTGCCGAAAAACGAACGAAGTGTCTATACGAACGATTTTTCGGCCGATTTTTCGTATAGTGTATGGCCAGCATTAGTCTGGGAGTGCTGTTGAAGACCCAGGTGTGGCCTGAGGACACTGTTTTGACCGTCCAGAAATCCCGAATTGAGGCCGCCCAAACATGTCTGAAGTGGAGCAGACGAGCCCCCACCTGACATGTTTGAGCAGGCCCAATTTCAAAAGGACTTAGTGGAGTCCTGGTTACTAGTAGAAGCCCCTTTTGTGGGCTTTTTAAAAGAGGACTGCCTGGATTTCCAGGATCTAGAAAATTCCCGACCAGGCCTATAACTACGTGCTTCCCTTGCACAGTCGGTGTTCTGCGATCTTGAAAAGGTGCGTTTTTGGTTCTGTAAACACCTGTCTTGAGGGAGGAACCCCGATTTACCACCCGTAGCCTGGGTAATGGCGCTATCAAGCTTGTTGCCGAAGAGGGATGAACCCTCAAATGCAATACGGCACCAAGCCTGCTTAGAGGCTGGATCCGCCAACCAGGGTCGCAGCCACAAGGCCCGATGGACGGTGACCGATGACAACATCACCAGCCACTAGGCGAATAATGTCAATAGAGACCTCCCCCAGAAAGGCAGAGGCAAGCCTGATTTCCTGAATAGGGGAGCTCTTAGCCACTTCTTCAGAGATACCTCTAAGAGAATCATTCACATTGTCTGACCATGCCTCTAAAGCTACTTTGTCTTTGGTCAGACCTAGAAGGGCTAAGGAAAGAAGGAAGACAGGAATAGAGAAAGAGAAAGGCACAAAGTCAGAATAATGCCCTACACTCCGCTCTCTTCCCCCCAGCAGGCAATAAAGAAAAATACTTTCAAATCCTACCTGCTGCGAGAGGACTGGCCACCAGGAGGCAGTGAAGAGTCCATGGCTGATGCTGGGAATCACTGCAGGTGAACACAGAGTACATCAGATATACCAGAAAGCAAAACAGCAAGCACAGACCCATCTGTACTGCACTTACCTGGGGAAGGCTCTGCAGGTGCTCAGGGAAGTCGCCGCTATGCCCACGATCATTCCCGAGCTCTGCAAGCCTCCCCAGGCTTTTAAAATTGGCGCTGCGTGATGTCACGGCCGCGCCAAGCCCACGGTCCTCATGCCCATGCGCGAAACCAGGCCTCGCTTTCATTCCGGGACTGCGCAGAACGCAGACGGAACCCGGAAGTAGAGGGAGCGGCGGCTGGAACACACAGGGAACCAGCCGCTGCATAGGCAATTTCACAAAGGGGACATAGAGAGAAAAACAAACAACAACAAATATACACACTGCTGCCATGAAGGCGATACATGCTCACCACCACCTACGATCGACTTGGCCGGAACGACCATACACACACCGGGCTTTTTGGCAGATAATGGACACCTGCATACTGCTAGGTGATCGGCCTGTGCGCGCTTTTCATTCCAAATGACTCCAGCTCTTTAGCGCTTACTCTGCAATACGCTCCATACCCTGCTAACAGTCAAGGCTTATTGGAGGGATGAGACATCACATCGGTCGGCCGATACGATTGCAGGACATCGTCTTCAGGTAGGAGAACCAACATAAGGCCCTACAGAGAAGGACAAAAAAGGAACACGGCTGAGCACCCACAGCTGAAATTTATAGGGAGGGGTCCTATTGGGTAGTTATGGAGGCGGGGTCAACCCACACATATGCTGCCATGGAGCCTGTCAGGAAAGAAACATTTTTATGTGAGATGTGCTCTACCTCGTGTGCATCTATTGATGTATGTTGCAATTAGTATTCCTAGTTTTTTCCTTCTTTTGCTAACTAATGCAGTTATGAATGATTATTACATAGTAATGTCTGCTATTCTGTAAAGTTACATGTATTAAACATTTAGGTTACCTATTTGTTGTACATTGTCTTTTATTTTTTAATTTAGGTGACTATAAAGCGGTAATTATTTATATTCATTCTTTATACATATTACACTATTATGCAGGTCTCATACTTAGCACAATGGCTTAGTAGTCTGCTCAGATGTCTCCACAGCACTCATGGTACAAGTTCAAATACCAGCCAACCTACCATCCCCCAGCTGTGTTTATTTTTTCAGTGCACAACAGAATTAAAATGAACAAACAAAAAAATGTAATCTGCCCATTAGTTAGTGTGTGGTGTTTGGAATTTCACACCATAATATTATTGAATACTTACATATCATTGCATGCATTTGAAGAGTTAATATAATAGAATCAGCCAAATTTAAAGTGCATTGGCTAATTGGCATTCACCTATTTTCAGCATATGCTGCTTTGGCTAATTGGCTAATAGTCATTTGCTTTTTTCACCAATTCAATCTTTTAGTATTTCTCTGTGGGATTTGAACCCATGAGTTCTTCAAGGTAGAAGTGCTGACTGCTAGCCTATTGAGTGTAGCACAGTCATACATAGAAAAAACAGAAAATACATAGAAAATACATTCACTAGTGTTTGATGTTTCTTCTCTCTGAGCTGTCTCTCCTGCTGCCAACATCTTCTCCCGCTGATGTGTTCTTCAGTGCAGCCGGTTACCCACTAATAAAAAAAAAGCCGCTCATCTTGTGGCAGTCTTCTGTGGCCATCTGATAATGTCACCCGGAGAGTCCGCTCCATGGCTATGTAAGAGACGCCATACAGCGGGTGACAACACAGCGGAGGAAGACCACCATGGAAGAAGAGCAGCTTTTTTTTATTAGCTGGTAACCAGCGGTGCGGAAGAACACAGCAGATGGAGAAGATGGCGTCGGCAGGAGAGACGGCTCTGGGAGAATACAGCTCGGGGAGAAGATGGAGGAGGGAGAGACAGCGTCTGGAAAAGATGGCTCAAGACAGCTCGGAGCTATTTTACAATAAAGGACTTGTCAAAAACCGGCTATTGATTTTTTTACATTTCACTGCTTTTTTTGGTGAATGGGTAGGGGTAAAATGTACCCCATACCTATTCACATAGGGGGCAGGATCTGGGAGCCCCCTTTTTAAAGGGGGCTTCCAGATTCTGATAAACCCCCTGCCTGCAACCGACAACCACCAACCAGGGTTGTCGGGAAGAGGCCCTTGTCCCCATCAACATGGGGAAAAGGTGCTTTGGGGCATGTGGCCTGGTAAGGTTCAGAAGGGGAGGGTGCTCACTCGTCCCCCCCTATCCTGACCTCCAGGCTGCATGCTCGGATAAGGGTCTGGTATGGATTTTGGGGGCCCCACATCAAATTTATTTTATATTTTGGTGTGGGGTTCCCCTTAAAGTCCATACCGAAGGGCCTGGTATGTACTGGGGGGACCCTACCACATTTTTTTCCTTGAATTTTGGAATTCCATACCATAATATTATTGAATAAGTACATACCATTGCATGCATTTGAAGAGTTAAAACATGGAATAAAGCAAGCTGATGTGCTTTGGCTAATTATGAGTACAATGCACACTTCCAGGAGGTGATGCTGTCAGTAGGATTTGAATTCATGGCTTGAACTTTTGGGGGCAGCAGGGTATACCGCTATGCTACAGAGCTGAGCACTTACCTATAGAGAAAATACATTTACTAATGTTTGATTCTATACAATAATGTTTTACATTTCAGGCATTAATATTATAGTAACAACCATGCTCATGCCGATGTGGCATTGGCTAATAGGCATGTGCCTCTTTTCAGCATATGCTGCTGAGTACAATGCAAGCTTTCAGTAGGTGATACCATCTGTGTGATTTTCAGCCATTTGAGCACAATTATATTGAGAACATATGTTTACTAGTGTTTGATGGTGGGACTACTTTATATTCTAAGTATAAAATAGTACTCAGCACAGTGACTTAGGCACCTTTCACACTTGTGCGACCTGAAAGTTGCGAGATTTTAATGCGACTGTGTAATCTTGAGGTCTATGGACACAGGAGTCGCAGGGAAAGTCACGCAACTTTCCCACGATTTTGCATCAGCAATTTTGCCGCAATTCCAGGGAATGCCTGTGTAAACTTGAGGTCTATGGACCTCAACTCGCATCAAAGTCAGACCAAAGTAGTACAGGGACCACGTTGAAGTCAGTGTTACTTGAAGTCGCACAGATATGAATGGTATACCTTGAAAATCATGGGGTATGACTTGTCATATGACTCTGATGTCCAAAGTTGCACAAGTGTGACTCAGCCCGATTTTGTCAGCGATTTCAGAAACATCAGTACACTTTCCTGCACATATGTCTAGTGAAATCACATAGGTCCCAACTGTTCTCCTTTAAGAAGGTGTCCTATGCCTACCTACTTTTGCTAATAGGTGTCCCTTATACCCATCTCAAAAAGTTGGGAGGTAAGAAATTGCCCCCTGAATTCGCCAAAAGTAGTGCAGGAACTACTTTTGGGAATCGTTGTGGCGTCGCACCAATTCGGACAGTTCAATTGCCATCAATAGGCGCCGATTTGGCCTACAATTTGACATGTCTATTCAGACCTATGTGAACATGGGTGAAGTTGCATAGATATTGGAGCTGCACGGTTCTGGCCAAAATGAGAATCACAATTTTTTTGCTTAGAATAAAAAGATCACGATTCTCGCGACATAAAATCTTTCACATTATCCCACAAGAAATTGGGCTAACTTTTTTTTTTTAATCATTAAAGTAATTTTTTCCAAAAAAAATTGCATTTGAAAGGCGCAAATACAGTGTGACAAAATATTGTAACAACCACCATTTTATTCTCTAGGGTCTCTACTAAAAAAAATATATAATGTTGGGGGGTTTTAAGTAATTTTCTAGCAAAAAAAAAAAAAAAAGATTTTAACCTGAAACCAACAAATGTCAGAAAAATGTTTAGTGTTTAAGTAGTTAAACTTTCCTCACTTACACAGTATTCTATTTAATTGACAAATTGTTACAAGGTTTCTAGTCAAGTTCACTGATAAAGAATGTTCTAATTCTTGGCAGACTTCCTGGTTTTTCGGCTGTGGCTTCAGAAGAGCAGAGAGATTTCTTTGCATAGCAAGAATCGTGAAACGCTTTTTTCAAGATCGTAAAGGGGAAAAAAAATCACAATGACGATTAATCGTGCAGCTCTAATAAATATGCATGGAAATCAAGGGGGACAACTTTTCATGTGACTCTGAGGTCCAAAGCTCCATGAAAAGTCACCCAAGTGTGAAAGTAACCTAATGCGATTAATTGATAACACCTTTGAATAAGGCCCCATTTGCACTTGTGCGACCTTAAAATTGCACAGCTTTGTCATGACTTGAAGCAATGTCTGTGTAATCTTGTGGTGTATGGACCTCAAATTGCATCAAAGTCAAACCAAGGTAGTGCAGGGATGAATTTGCTACACTTTCAGGATGCACAAGTGACAAAAGGGCCAAATTCAAAGGTGTTATCCTTGAATCTTATTCACACTGCTGCGACCTGAAAGTCACACTATTTTGCTGCCACTTTGCCGCTGCAACTTGGCCCCAACTTCTGGGAATGCCTGTGTAATATTGTACCCGATATACCTCAAGTCACATGAAAGTAGTACAGGGACTACTTTGAAGTTGGTGCGACTTAAAGTAGCACAGATATGAATGGTTATCATTGAGAATCATGGGGTACAACTTGTCATGCAACTCAGAGGTCCAAATTTGCTGGAAAATTCACCCAGCTGTGAAACAAGTCATATATATTTTAATAAAAGGAGCTCTCATTTATACTTGCATAGTCCTTAGTGATTTACATCAGCAGAACAAATGCAGGAAGTGATGTGTGCACATGGGACGGACGTAAATGTGTGGTGATGCCAAACAAATCAATGAACCCCACCCACACCAAATCTAACTATGACATCCACCCCGCATTGATTAAGTACAAGTACATATCCTACACTTACCCGGCCAATGAGCAGCACCTCCTCTCTGCTAAAGAGACCTCGCCATGTCCACCTAGATGGAGATCCTGATCAGCACAGGAACTTCTGGGTGCATACAATGACTAATTTCCAGGTCAGAAGGTGAAACCACGCTTTTGATTGCAGCTGCGAATATTTGATCTCAACCATGATTAGTATTTTTTTATTTTCAGATATGCAAATCTGTATTTCTACATATATTTGAAGGTAAACTTAAGGGAGTTTGATAAGAAATGGTGTCCCTGGGTTAGCAGCAGGTGAATTACAAAGGCAAAAGGCCCGGTTTGAGCCCTGGTTCACACTGACAGCGGGAGGAAAGCGTTCAGCTGAACTCCCACAATTTCATTCCTGCATGTCAGTTCCGACTGTGGGGGCAACATCAGAGACATCAGTGCAGGTGTCTGCACCAATATCAATACAAATCGCACCAATTAGAACAGTGCAATTGCCGCAGATTTGACATGTCAAATCACACCAATGTAAACCAGAGCTGACACATTCAAACACTGCCTATCCACCAGCTGAATTCATTACCTGCAATTCTCCACAGCTGTTAATGATAAAGGTGAAATCTTTATATATAACTTGCAGTTGTGCAGAAGCCTAGGTTTACATTGGAGCGATTGGTCATGCGATTTGAGAGATCAAATGGCATGACTATTGGCAATGGCACTGTTCCAATCGATGCAACATTTTTTGTGGCACCGCATCAATTTGCTAAAGTAGTTCCTGCACTACTTTTGCTGATTTCAGGTGCGACTTCAATAGACATTTGTATAAGAAGCCACCTGAAATCACGCTACTTCAAGTGAAGTAGCACAATTTCAAAGTAGCATGTGAACCAGGGCAAAGAGATTATTTTTTTGGTGCACAAATACATATTGAAATAAAATATAAAAGAGATATTGCACTTTCCCAAAACTACCACCCACAAAAACTAAAGAAAAAGAAAAGTAGAAGAAAAAAACCACACACACACACACACACACACACACACACACACACACACACACACACACACACACACCTTTTATTTTACCAGCAAAAAATAAATTTACATTTACTAGCTTCAAAAAAATTTGGACAGGATATATGGTGCTACATTTAGCAACGGAATTTTAAGGGCCCTGCTCATAGGAGCTTACAATCTAAAATTAGACGAAACCTTAGAGTGGACACAGCTTTAATTTCTGTGTATAACGGGCAACACATCACATTATTATCTGCAAGATTATAGAAACATACTTAACAGTCATTCTTACAAAGCATTCCAACATAATATTGCAAAAGACTTATTCAAAACACCCACCACCAGCCCACAATCCACACATACATACATTGGTGACCATGTTCTGCTGGAAGCTGCATTTCGGTGTACACGATTAAACAAGATCAAAAAGAGTAGGTCAGCAGATGCTTCCAAACGATGTTTGCATGATCAGACAGGAACAATACACACACAACATTGACAGCATGGCCACATAAACCCACTTTTGATTGAAAAAATGCACAAGAATTTCATGAAATCTCCCAATATCATTCCTACTCCATCACAACAAAAAACCTGACCTTCTCAGGCCAAACGAACCCCCCTACTGCAGGCCTTTATATAAGAGAGGTTGTATTGTTAGCACACTGACACACCCAATAGAAGTACACGCCCACCAGTATCTTTCAATCTATCTCTTCATGTATGTCTAAAGTGATTGCACCTGATGGGCAGGAACACATAATAATATTTACAACTGTGTTAGCCCTTGGCTATGTGCATCAAATCTCCAACTACAGGCCAAAGATCAAAGTCCATTTGCATCCACATAAACAAAGCAACAGTTTTCTAAGCATATGTACCTGTGCAGTGTAAACCCTAAAATTTGAAATGTCCAAGTCCCTGGGTATGATTAGTGCTAATAAACATTAACATCAGTCCCTGGCTGCAATGAGCTTCCAATATAAAGTCCAAAATTAACGTTCTTACATTAGAACCTATTTCGACAGGAGACAAATAAGTTGCCAGCATGTCTTTAGATTGTGGTGAGAAACCCATACAGGGAGAACATATAAACTTCAGCACAAGCATTAGCAAGTTGGGGAATTGAACCAACATCCCAGGTGCTGCTAGACAGAACTGCTACCCACTAAGTCAAAGGGCAGCCCCGAGCATGATCTCTACATCTCTGTGGTGTGAACCAGTCCTAAGTCCATAGCCATGCTCAGTATCACAAGCAATATACAGTATATTGGCGCAAGTATTGGGATGCCTGCCTTTAAACACACATGGACTGTAATGGCATCCCAGTATTAGTATTGGGTTCAAATCTCATTTGGCCCACCCTTTGCAGCTATAACAGCTTCAACTCTTCTTGTCCACAATGTTTAGGAGTGTGTCTATGGGAATGTTTGACCATTCTTCCAAGTGCATTTGTGAGGTCAGGCACTGATGTTGGACGAGAAGGCCTGACCTACAGTCTCCTCTCTAATTTATCCCCAAGGTGTTCTGTTGTGTTGAGGTCAGGACTCTGTGCAGGCCAGTCAAGTTCCTCCACCCCAAAATCACTCATCCATGTCTTTATGGACTTTGCTTTGTGCACTGGTCCAAATGATTTGGTGGAGGGGGATTATGGTGCGGGGTTGTTTTTCAGGGGTTGGGCTTGGCCTCTTAGTTTCAGATAAGGGAACTCTTAAGGCGTCACATACCAAGACATTTTGGACAATTTCATGCTCCCAACTTTGTGGGGGCAGTTTGGGGAAAGCCCCTTCCTGTTCCAACATGACTGCACACCAGTGCACAAAGCAAGGTCCATAAAGACATGGCTGAGCAAGTTTGGGGTGGAGAAACTTGACTGGCCTGCACAGAGTCCTGGCCTCAACCCGATAGAACACCCTTTGGCTGAATTAGAGTAGAGACTGCGAGCCAGGCCTTCTCATCCAACATCAGTGCCTGGCCTCACAAATGCACTTTCTGGAAGAATGATGAAACATTCCCATAGGCACACTAAACCTTGTGGACAGCCTTCCCAGAAGCTGTTCTAGCTGCAAAGGGTGGGACAAATCAAATTTTAACCCTACGGACTAAGGCTCGATTCACACCTATGCATGTTGCTTTTGGGCGTTTTTGGAGGTTTTTTTTTCATGCTTGCCACGTTTTTGAGCAGCGTTTTTGCGGCGTTTTTGCCGCAATTTGCGTTTTGCATTTTTTTTTTTACAGTTTTTTTTTACAGTCTAAAAAAAAATGTTAAAAAAATTAAAAAAAAAAAAAAAAAAACGGCAAAAACGCATCAAAAATGCTGCAAAAACGCTGCAAACACGGTGCACTTGCGTTTTTGATGCTTGTCCATTGAATTCTATTACATGCAAATCGCTGCATTTTGCATGAAAAAAAGTCCCTGACCCTTTCCAAAAATGCAGAGAAACAAAAAGGCATTGATGTGAACATGTTCCATAGGAACCCATGTTAAAAAATTCCCGTGCTTTTCTGCAAAATGCAAAATGCATCAAAAAACGCACTAGTGTGAATGGAGCCTAAGACTGGGCTGCCATTAAAGTTCATGTGTGTGTAAAGGCAGGCGTCCCAATACTTTTGGCTATATAGTGTATCTGGAAAAGAGTTACAACGGTGGTGGAACCCTCCTACATATAACTACTACATTTAGACATAATTATATGACCTGGGAGATGAGACAACTTCTTCACATGAAGTAACATGATTGGGATTTGAACCCAGACCCTCAGTGATACTAAGCAGAAGTTCTAACCTCTAAGCCACAAAGCTGCCACATGTGAGACTCTCCTACACATAACTACTACATTTAGACATAATTATATGACCTGGGAGATGAGACAACTTCTTCACATGAAGTAACATGATTGGGATTTGAACCCAGACCCTCAGTGATACTAAGCAGAAGTTCTAACCTCTAAGCCACAAAGCTGCCACATGTGAGACCCTCCTGCACATAACTACACATAACTACACATAAATACTGCATTTCTATGGACATACAGGTGATGGAATTACATTACTCAAGAGTTATTCTTCTTGATTTATTCTGTGATATTTGGTGTTTTTTTGTGGGTGAGAGTAGAATATTACCCTTAAATTTTTGGGAATTACATTTTGATTTCTGATGTTGGTACACATATCACATTTTTTGGGCTCAAATTATGAATATTTGGAAATAATAAAAAGCACAAAAAATTGTGATTCATTTTAAATTTCCATCAGCAGTGGTATTGTTTGTGGATTATAAAGACTCCTGTGTGAGTTTGGGGTAAAGATTGTTGTGAGATGGAGAGTAACAAGTGAAAGTGACAGAGAAAAATATATTTTACCAAAACATCCAAACATTCCACATTGTAGCATTCTTAAAATCAAAATATTTTAAGTAGAAGCAACAATGTTGCAAAGGAAAATTTATTTCACAGAAAGATACATTTCATCTCAACATTAAAAAGGTTTTTTGTGAAAGTTAGAATTGTTCCATTAGAATCAATGACTGAAACTTCATTTGGACTAAATTAGAGCAGATTTTAACTCCCAAAAAATGCTCTCTAATTAGCTCTCGTTTTGGTATCTACTATACCTCCAGGTAAAAAAGACACTTGAGTTAAAATGAGAGTTATTTTCAGGTCTGAGCATGCTCAGTTGTGTTGGCACCTAGTTGTCCAAAACGGGGAATTTTTCACTTTTCAGACTTTTAAAGATATTTCAGTGTAGAAATCACTTTTTCACACAGTTTAAAAACAGATAATCTTTAAATAATAAACCGCATATTTCAGTACCATTTAGGCAATTATAAGGGTTTGGGCGCTATTTAGTTTCAGGGAGCTATAGTAATTTTGACTTTGGGAGTATTTTCTCACCAGTGCTATAGTGAATACCTATTAGTGCGAATTCGCGCTAAATTGATGCGAATTAGCGCTAATTCGCGGCAATTTGCACGAATTAGCGCCGTAGCGCTATAGTAAATGACCCCCTATTTGTTTACATGAAAATTTTTTTTGTTTTGCAAGAAAATTACTTTGAACCCCCAAACATTATATATTTTTTTTAAAGCAAAGGCCCTACAGATTAAAATGGTGGGTGTTTCATTTTTTTCACACAGTATTTGCGCAACGATTTTCAAACGCATTTTTTGGGGAAAAAAATACACTTTCTTTAATTCTAATGCACTAAAACACACTATATTGCCCAAATGTTTGATGAAATAAAAAAGAGGATCCTAAGCCGAGTACATGGATACCAAACATGACATGCTTTAAAATTACGCACAAACGTACAGTGGCGACAAACTACATACATTTTTAAAAGCCTTTAAAAACTTTAGATTTACAGAGGAGGTCTACTGCTAAAATTACTGCCCTTGATCTGACCTTCGCGGTGATACCTCACATGCATGGTGCAATTGCTGTTTACATTTGACGCCAGACCAACTTGGTCACAGATCGCCATAAACGGCCAATCACAGCGGCCGTTTAGAGCATGATCGGAGCTTCCAATGAGAGATGATCTCATATGTAAACATATGAGATCATCTCTCATCGCTGCTCTCCCTCCTCACACAGAGACAGCATGTGAGGAAGGAGAGCGAACCGCTGCAGCGGTGAGTCAGAAAAAAAAAAAACTGAAAAAAAGTCAAGTCAGTGTCATCTGTCCCTACTGTCATCCCTCCCCACTGTCATCTGTCCCCAGTGCCATCCCTCCCCACTGTCATCTGTCCCAACTGCCATCCGTCCCCAGTGCCATCCGTCTAATGTGCCATCCGTCCCCAGTGCCATCCGCCCAATGTGCCATCCCTCCCCAGTGCCATCCTTCCCTAGTGCCATCCGTCCCCAGTGCCATCTGTCATCAGTGCCACATATTAGTGCCATCTGTCATCAGTGCCACCTGTCAGTGTCACGTGTCATCAGTGCCACATATCAGTGGCATCTGTCATCAGTGTCAAGGGTCATCAGTGTCACGTGTCATCAGTGCCGCGTATTAGTGCATCTGTCATCAGTGCCAGGTATTAGTGCCATCTGTCATCAGTGCCACGTATTAGTGCCATCTGTCATCAGTGCCACATGTCATCAGTGCCACGTATTAGTGCCATCTGTCATCAGTGCCATCTGTCATCAGTGCCACGTGTCATTAGTGCCACATATTAGTGCCATCTGTCATCAGTGTCACGTGTCATCAGTGCCACGTATTAGTGCCATCTCTCAGTGCCACGTATTAGTGCCAAATGTCATCAGTGCCACATATTAGTGCCATCTGTCATCAGTGTCATCAGTGCCACATATTAGTGCCATCTGTCATCAGTGCCATGTCAGTGTCATCAGTGCCACATATCAGTGCCATCTGTCATCAGTGCCACGCCAGTGTCATCAGTGCCACGTATCAGTGCCATCTGTCATCAGTGTCACGTGTCATTGTCCTGGTGCTCCAGGGCCTTCAAAAGTGTAATAGGTAGTCAACAAGTTAGATGTGTATTTTATGCTCATAGAACACCTGATGATGCTCCCTGCATGTTGGGCCTCTCTATGTGGCTAGGCTGTAAAAATGTCCCACACACGTGGTATCGTAATACTCAGGAGGAGTAGCAGAATGTATTTTAGGGCGTTATTTGTGGTATACACATGCCATGTGAGAGAAATAACCTATTACAATGACAATTTTGTGGGGAAAAAAAAAATCTTTATTTTGCAAAGAATTGTGGGAAAAATTGACAACATCAAAAACCTCACCATGCATCTTACTAAATACCTTGGAATGTCTTCTTTCAAAAAAGGGGTCATTTGGGGGGTATTTGTATTTTCCTGATTTGTTCGGGTCGCAAGAAATCAGTTAGGCCGTCAGTACATCAGGTGTGATCAATTTTTTATGATTTGCACCATAGCTTGTAGACTCTCTAACTTTCACAAAGACCAAATAATATCCATTAATTTGGGTTATTTTTACCAAAGATATGTAGCAGTATACATTGTGGCCAAAAATTATGAAGAAAAATTAATCATTTGCAAAATTTTATCACAGATACTAAGAAAAATGCGCTTTTTTTCAAAATTTTCGGTCTTTTTTCATTTATAGCGCAAAAAATAAAAAACTCAGAGGTGATCAAATACCACCAAAAGAAAGCTCTATTTGTATGAAAAAAAGGACAAAAAATTCATTTTGGTACAGTATTACATGACTGAGTAATTGTCATTCAAAGTGTGAGAGCGCTGAAAGCTGAAAATTGGTCTGGGCAGGAGGGGATTTTAAGTGCCCAGTAAGCAAGTGGTTAAAAATCCCCTTAGGCGACACGTTAAAATTTTTACTGGTTACATGTTTTGAGTTACTGAGGAGGTCTAGGGCTAGAATTAGAAATTGTGTGATTTGAACACCGTTTACATATGTGGGCGTGACTTACATATGCGTTTCTGCGTGCAAGCAAATAGGGACCAGGGCACTTAAACTTTTTTTTTCTTTTTATTGTTAATTTTACTTTTATTTTTCTAGTTTGACACATTTTTTTTATCATTCTTATTCCTAATACAAGGAATGTAAATATTCCTTGTAATAGGAATAAGCATGACAGATCCTCTTTATGGTGAGATGTGAGGTCAATAAGTCCCTACATCTCACCTCTAGGCTGGGAGGACTGAAATAAAAAAAATAAAAAACTATCTTGGCTTCCCAGCCGACGCAGCACCATTTTTTCTAATGCAGAGGCCAGGCATGATGACATAACATCGCACCCAGCCTCTGGACAATCATAGAGACTCTGGGGACCATCTGGTCCAACAGAAATCTCTATCGTCAACATCCAGCCCCAGCGGTTCCCTTTCTTCGACTCACCGATGGCAGGGGTGAGTCGGTAGAAGCACCGGAGGGCGGCGGGAGAGGGGATGTCCCCTCTCACCGCCCGTAAGAATGACCAAGCTGCTGAACAGCTGCTATGATCATTCTTATGATTTAGGGAATTGCTGGCTGAAAAAGAAGATATGTGAATGATGTCTGTAGCTGCACCCATCATTTAGATATCACCGCTCAAACCCGACGACGTCATATGACGTGCGGGGAGCCGGAAATGGTTAATGAGGACCAATCCCAATGCGATATCCCTTAGTGTATCCTCTGTGTTGAAATAGCCTCCAATGTTGGCTCCGGAGCTCCAGGGTTAAGAAGAAGAAAACCCTAATGGGTTTTACTTCCTCTTTATTCCCCTGCAAAGGCACTTACCTGCAAACAAAGCCTGCGATGTCCCTGCTGGTAGAAGAATCCATCTTCGTCCCTCTTCCTTCCAGGGCTGAAGGCATGCGCATGGAAGCCACCAGTCACGGCACACGCTGGGGAAGAAACGGCATGGAGGGCCATTTCTTCACTGCGCATGCACCGATGACATAATCTGAGCACTACAAGGCAAATATTTCCAAAACGGTGCACGTTTAGGAGATATTTTCAGTACATATAGGTAAGCCTTATTATAGGCTTACCTACAGTGCCTTGCAAAAGTATTCACCCCCCTTGGCTTTTTACCTATTTTGTTACATTACAGCCGTTAGTTCAATTTTTTTTAATCTGAATTATATGTGATGGATTAGAACACAGTAGTCTAAATTGGTGAAGTAAAATTTGAAAAATATATATATAAAACTATTTTTCAGAAATAAAAAAACTGATAATTGGCGTGTGCGTATGTATTCACCCCCTTTGTTATGAAGCCCATAAAAAGCTCTGGTGCAACCAATTACCTTCAGAAGTCAAATAATTAGTGAAATGATGTTCACCTGTGTCACATGATCTGTCATTACATATACACACCTTTCTGAAAGGCCCCAGAGGCTGCAACACCTAAGCAAGAGGCACCACTAACCAAACACTGCCATGAAGACCAAGGAACTCTCCAAACAAGTAAGGGACAATGTTGTTGAGAAGTACAAGTCAGGGTTAGGTTATAAAAAAATATCCAAATATTTGATGATCCCTAGGAGCACCATCAAATCTATCATAACCAAATGGAAAGAACATGACACAACAGCAAACCTGCCAAGAGACGACCACACACCAAAACTCATTGATCGGGCAAGGAGGACATTGGGACTGGGAAACTAGTGAGAGTTGAGGGAAAGATGGATGGTGCTAAATACAGGGATATTCTTGAGCAAAACCTGTACCACTCTGTGTGTGATTTGAGGCTAGGACAGAGGTTCATCTTCCAGCAGGACAATGACCCCAAACACACTGCTAAAGCAACACTTGGTGGTTTAAGGGGAAACATGTAAATGTGTTGGAATGGCTAAGTCAAAGCCCAGACCCCAATCCAATAGAAAATCTGTGGTCAGACTTAAAGATTGCTGTTAACAAGCGCAAATCATCCAACTTGAAGGAGCTGGAGCAGTTTTGCAAGGAGGAATGGACAAAATCCCAGTGGTAATATGTAGCAAGCTCATAGAGACTTATCCAAAGTGACTTGGAGCTGTGATAGCCGCAAAAGGTGGCTCTACAAAGTATTGACTTTAGGGGGGTGAATAGTTATGCACATTGACTTTTTCTGTATTTTGTCCTATTTGTTGTTTGCTTCACAATAAAAAAAAAAAATCTTCAAAGTCGTGGGAATATTCTGTAAATTAAATGATGCATATCCTCAAACAATCCATGTTAATTCCAGGTTGCGAGGCAACAAAACACGAAAAATGCCAAGGGGGTGAATACTTTTGCAAGGCACTGTATATATATCTATAGCTATATATATCTATATATATAGCTATAGATATATATATCTATATATATATATCTATATGGATATATATATATATCTATAGATGTACCAGTCTGGCTGGTTTAGTTATTACCGTACTTGTTTTCCCTTATTCTATGTGCTATTATTTTACCATGCTTTGATACACAGGTTATGCCCTGTTCCATTGTCAATCACTTGCGGTCACTGCTTTTGATTGTATTACATTGTGCCTTATGGTATAAATATCCCCCTCCCTAACCAGCCTTATCACTTCGAATAAGCACAATCAGGGTAAAGTGAGCCTAAGTAATATGGCTAAGCATTGGGACTGTTAGGACTTGTACACATGGTATGAAAATCAGAAGGGAAAAGTCTGAAGATGAGCTGTCTGTGGATTTTTGGATTGTTGGATTGACTTTTTCATCAGTCAAAAGCTGGATGTGCAGGCTATAATTTTTTTGTCGGATGTGAACTCAACATCTGATTTTCGAATGGTCAGTACAGAAATCATCACACAAAAGTCGAAAGTACAAACACACATGTTCGGAATTTAATCAACAAGCCAGAAGAGTTCGGTCTTGTAAACTACTGTTCGTAAACTAGAATTAACATTTGTGATGCGGCGATTGATGAAGTGTCAAAATTCTCATCTTCTTTAAGGGGATAATAATGAAGCTGCTTTGCATGTAGTTATGTCAAACGTATTTTAAAAGGCATTTGTTTTGTAGGATCTGAAAATCACGAATCAACGCTCACCAAACTTCTACTAACATGAAATTAGCAGAAGGGGCCCAAAGGGTGGCGCTTGAGAAATGAACTTCTTCCTTATACACTCATAGTACGTCACTATGTTTGTGTTTGTCAAACGACAATTTGCGGATAGTTAGTATGCTAGACAAAATCCTGCACACGTTCTTTTGACAAAAATCAGATGCTAAGTCGTCCAACAATCAAACCTAATGAAGGCATATTTTAACTTGCTGTCTATCATTTTAGCTATACACCACTGTAAAAATGTGTATCCATTTTAGAATAATATGTATATGTGACATCTATGGAAAGTTAAGTTTCAATTTCTTGTTAATGGCCTGACTTCTTTTAAATGACGTGTAAGTCCTTTCCTGTTAGCCTTTTCCTGTTGTTAGTTTCTATATGAGTTATTAATATTCTATTTTTGCTTGTTTTAAAACATCCTGTATGTCTGTATCTTTACCATATATTAATGAAAGGGTTGGACTTTTGTTTAGATGTCATTCTCATTATATAAGGGGAAACACGGAAATAAACCGGCAGACCATTTTGAGAACTGCATGTATTGACTGCGTGTCATAACTTCTTATCAAAGTGGTCTCCAGGCCTGATTGGGTTTGAAGGAACACTCTAGGCAGGATATCATACGAGGGTTCATTTGCTCCTAAAACATCCCTACACCCCATTAGTTGGTGTCAGAAGTGGGATGGTCATCATTATCTAAGTCCGGTGAGTCTGATTTAATTATTATTATTTCTCTTACCATGACATTTAGTTTAAAAAAACATTTCCCTACATGGAATTAACAGAAGGTGTAATGTTAAAAACATTTATGTAAATGTATGAACCTCGGTAGAAGTCCGTTCGGGTGATGGCAGTGTAAGGAACTCTGAGATAGTTCCAAGGGGTTCTGAGAAGCCCAAAGTAATAAAGTACAGTACTGTAAGAAGTTTGATAAAGATATCTGATAGAGTGTGCCAGAAAAACCCAACCTCTTTGCTTAACTTTTCTATTGCTTAGAAGATAAAATAAGATATAAAATAAGATAATTTTTTTTTTTTTTTTGTTTACAAAAGTTTTATTTGGAAGTTTAGATGAACAGACGTTAGTTATAAAATGACATCAAAATATTGCATTAATGGGATTGGTTGTATACAATGAAGGAGGTTATTTAACATCGTATAACAGATGAGGTCATATACAATGAACGAATGTTGATATATATAAAAAAGGAAAAGAAAAAAAAGGTAAGACATGACATAGCATTCACATAGGGTAGTGAGAGAAGATAATAATATTATGTTAAAGACAGTTAGGTTGGGTTCCAATAGGCCCATTTCTTTTGGTGAATATGGATAGTATCATTAAGGGTGTGATAAATCCACTCAGATAGTCTGAGGAGTTCCATTCTATTTATTACTTGTTGCCAGGACAAATTGTTGGATTTCCAATTATAGGCGGTCATCCAGTGTATGGAACTGCATAGGGAGTGGAACAGTCTCATACAGGGGGTAGGTATGCCCGGTACATTAGCATACAGCAAGCATATCTGAGGGGAAAGGGAGATTTTTTGTCTCAAGGAGTGTTCTATTAAATCAGATGCTTTGTGCCATATACTGTTTATATGGCTGCAGCTCCAAAAAATGTGTAAGAGGGTACCAGAATCCGAGCATCCCCTAAAACAATTGGGGGAGACGGATGGGTAGAAAGTGTGAAGTTTTGAAGGGGTAAGGTACCATCTAGAAAAAATCTTAATTGGAGTTTCTCTAAAAGTGATAGCTCTATTACATTTGCGTAGATTTATTGACATGGAGTGCCAATCCTCAACATCAATCGAGACATCCATATCCTCCTCCCATTTGAGCATCTGAGTGGACTTATCTGATACTCCAACACAATTAATATAACTATACAACCTGGATATAAGGTCTCTATCTCTAGAGGATAAAATACATATGTGTTCAAAGGTTGTGTATGAGGGGTGTGTTTTTAGTGCAAAATATTTAGCATAGAAGGATTTGATTTGCTGGTATCTTGGGAGTTCATCAGCAGGTAGATTGTGTGTGGCTTGAAGATCGGGGAATGAGATAAATTCCCATTTTTGCTGAAGAGATCTCAGTGTAATTAAATTTTTGTCAGTCCAGGTAGAGTAAGATTGTCTGTTATTATAGGCACATATGAATCTAGGATCACCTAAAAAGGAGGCTAAAGGTGGTGTTTCTGAGGAGAGTTTAAAAGTGTCTTTATATTTAGTCCATAACTGATAAAATTGAGCTATTATAATGTTTTGTTTCATAAGTCTGCTATATGAGATAGAGTTGGACCATAGAATTCCCTGTAAATGGAGTGGGAGGATTGAGATGGATTCAAACAACTTCCATGGGGTGTTTATCGAGGGAGTGAACCATTGGGTAAGTTGTGTAAGTCTTGTGGCTAGGTAATAAAGCCATAAATTTGGAAGGCCCAAGCCACCCGTAGTATGTGGTCTATGCATTAAAGCATAACTGCATCTTGGTTTTTTATCTGCCCATATGAATTTATTGATTTCTCTTTGAAGAGAAGTCAGTTTAGATTTGGGAACATTGATAGGCAGGGCACGAAAATAGTACAGGAGTTTAGGAAGAATCGTCATCTTGATAGCACATATTCTACCAAGGAAGGAAATATGAAAGGAAGACCATGATTTTAGGAGGGATGTGATGTGTGAGAACAATGAGATATAATTAGATTTATACAGCAGGTTGTAAGATGAGGAGATTGTGACACCTAGGTATTTGAATGAGTTGGAACACCAATCAAATGGGAAATTTTTTAATAATAGGGATTGGAGATTTTGGGAGTAATTAATTGGTAAAGCAGAACATTTATTGGAATTGATTTTGAGGCCTGAGATGGATTGGAAAGATTTAAGTTCTTTTAGGAGGGATGGAAAAGAAGTGAGGGGGTCTGTGAGGAATAGAAGAGCATCATCTGCATATAGGCTGAGTTTGAATTCTCTATCACCCTTAGTGTAACCTTTTATATCGATACTATTCCTAATCTTGTGAGCTAAGGGTTCAATTGCCAAAGCAAACAATAGAGGTGAAAGGGGACAGCCCTGTCTGGTGCCTCTACTGAGGGGGAAAAAATCAGAGTTGTGTCCTGGGAGTCTAATTCTAGTTTGAGGGTTGTGGTATAGTGCGTTGAAACCTTGTAAGAATTTTTCTGAAATTCCATATTTGGGTAATAGATAATTTAGATATGACCAGCTAACGCTGTCAAACGCCTTATGAATATCTAGACTGAGAAGGCATACTTTGTGGGAGGTTAGGTTGGCATCTTGGATAATATTAGTGACTAGTCTAGTATTATCAACTATCTGTCGGCCGGGGATAAAACCGGTTTGGTCTATATGTATTAAATTAGTAATGACTGCTGCTAGTCTGTCTGAAAGCAATCTACCAAAAATTTTTAGATCATTATTAAGGACTGATATAGGTCGGTAGTTTTGGGGTAGAGAGTGGTCTTTAAGTGGTTTGGGGATAAGGGAAAGGTTTGCAAGAAGCATTTCATCTGGAAAATGATTACCATTGAGAATATGGTTAAAGAGTTTGGATAGATATGGGGATAGGAGGGAGGAATATTTTTTATAGTATGAAGATGAGAAACCATCTGGGCCAGGGGCAGTAGATGTTTTAAGAGATTTAATAATTTTGCTTATTTCTGCTTCTCTACATGGTGCATTAAGGGATTCTATTTGAAGAGCATTAAGAGTAGGTAGTTGAATGTTGTCTAGCCATGATTTAGAATGTTGATCAAGAGATGGTTGTGGGCTACAAAGTAGGTCTTTGTAGAAAGAGGAAAAGATTTCCAGCACACCTTGCGGATGAGTGATCATGTTTCCAGAGTGATCTCTAAGCTTATATGTATGAGGGGGTTTATGATCATGGTTGAGTTTCTTGGCAAACATGGCAGAGGGGGAGTTACTGTGTAGTAAGAATTTAGCTTTTGAGAATCTCAAGGATTTTTCTGTGTTTGCTGATAATATTTGATCTAGAGCTTTGCGTTTATCATGAATTTGTTTTGTGATTTCTTGGGTGGAGTTTTGTTGTAACTTGTTATAGAGAAGGTTTAAATCTTTGGTAAGATTTTTTATGTTTGTGGGTTTTTCTCTATTTCTTTTGGCTGCTATGCTGATTAAATGGCCTCTTAGAACTGCTTTGTGAGCTGTCCAGAGGGTTGTGGGGGAGATATCATCAATAGTGTTTTCAGTGAAATAGTTTTCAATATGTGAAGAGATAGTTTGTGTTATTAAAGGGTCAGTTAGAATAGAATCGTTTAGTCGCCAATTGTAGGGGGAAGGAGAGAGACCTATGTGTGATGTTTCAAAGTAGGTAATGTCATGGTCAGACCAGGGGCAGGGATGGATTAGGGCGTTGGAAGAATTAGCCAATAATATTGGGGTACAAAAGATATAATCCAGTCTAGCATAGACATCGTGGGGGTAAGAATAGTGTGTATAGGCCCTAAGCCCTACATTATGGGATCTCCATGAGTCTATAAGTTGAAAATTATTTAAATAACGGTTTATAGATTTGGAGAATGCTTTAGAGGAGGGGGAGGTTTTACTTCTGTCTAGGGATGGGTGCGCAGTTAGGTTAAAATCGCCACCTAGAATTATATGAGGTGAGTTGTATTGGTCAAGCTTATCAAAGAAATTTGTGAAAAAGGTAGATTGAGATTCGTTTGGAGCATAAACTGAAGCTAATGTTATTGCTTTATTATCAACAAAACCTTTGATGATAATATATCTACTATCGACATCTTTATATATGTTTTGTATGTCAAGGATAATGGTGTTGCGTATAAATATGGCTACACCTCTAGTTTTATTGTGGAAGGTGGTGTAATAAAATTGATTGTATGTCTTGTCAAAATAATTGGGATGGTTATTGGATGAAAGTGGGTTTCCTGCATAAGGATAATATCTACTCCCAATCTTTTATAATGTTGGAAGGCTTTTTTACGTTTGTGAGGTGAGTTAAAGCCCTGGACGTTATGTGATATTACTCTAAGCACCATTATATGTGAGTGGGGTAATCAGCTTATGAAGAGAATCCATCTTAAGCATGAAATATGCTATATATAAAAATATTTTTGGTGTGTGTTTGGTAAACGTAATATTGCTTTTCCTGGAGTAGAAGGGAGAAAAGCAATGTGTGTCTACGAGGAATACTATGTATAGTAGAACATACCATGAGGGTAATGTGCCAAAATAAGAGCAATTATACCAACATTCAGATCTTTGTGGTCGAAAGATGTAATGAAAACTTCCATTTTTTAACAAAATAATGTTTTTTGCCTTAAGGGCAATAAAGTTGTGAAAAAACAAAGTATAAAATAGTAACAAAGGGACAAGAAACATCCTGTCACTAATAAATGAATTAACTTCAAGAGGACAATACAGTCCTATTCCTGCGGGTGCCACCAGGCGCGACAACAAAAATCAGTGGTGCCGCTACTGATAACACAAGCAGGGTGGGGGACAATCCAGCGGCGGCGGATGTCACAGGCCTTATTATTGAGATCATTTAAAGTTTTAAATACAAAACCATACAATGTAACCAGGGGGGGAGATGAAGGATGCAAAGAATGGGGGGGGGAAGAGGGGGAGGAAGGGGGGGAGGGGAAGGGGAAGGGAGGGGGAGGGGGGGAAGGGGTAAGGTACCAGATGGGAGGCGATATTGTCACATCCTGTCGCGAAGATATGTATGAGAGAAATTAATAAACTTATAGCTCTAAACGAGGGAGGAGGTTTAAAGTGAAAGTTTAGACAAATAAAATGAAGAGAAAAAAAAAAAAAAAAAATTTTTTTTCCTTTTTTTTTCCTTTCTACTTTCCTTCCCCCTCTTCCCTTTTTTTCCCCCCCTCCTTCCCCCTCCTTTTTTAAAATCATAGAAAGTCCCTCTCTTTTCTTCCTTTTTCTTCTTCATTCTTTTATCTCAAAATCGGAGGGGGATATATGTTGCTGGGGATTTCTCGACTATGTCCGGGGGGAAAAAGAAAAAACTAGATAAAAAATTTTCCTGAGGGAGGAGGAAGGGTCTTGGGATTCCGATTCTAGAGGAAAAACAATTTAAGATGCCAATTGGATAAGAACAAACTTGATGGCAGTCAATTGGACCATGTTGTGTGAGCATGAAGATCCATTTTCAAAATGGAAAAAAGAAATAAAGAAAAAATAAGTCACTTCCCTCTGTCTACCTTACGGGGTGAAAGAAATTCCTATACAACAGAAGATTGAAAATGTGTTGTATGTGGTCAGGAGGGGTCCTCTTGAAATGGTTGACGCCATCTTCTTTGGTTGTTTGCGATTCGTCTGGAGGAAGGAGTGGACCAGATTGGGGAAGGTCTAGGAGATGATGGGAATCTGTTGGGTGGTTCTGGGTCTAGAAGGCCCAACTTTACAAGCAATTCTTTGCCTTCAATTATATTGTAGACTGTGTATGTGGATCCATTGTATGGGATAGTGAGCTTGAATGGAAAGCCCCATCTATATTTTATTCTTGCTGCTTGTAAGATGCTAGTGACGTCCTTCATCCTGCGTCTTCTATCCAGTGTAGCAGGGGAGATATCTGGGTATATCTGCAGCTTTTTACCATCAAGAGAGATGTCAGGAGTGTTTCTTGCAGCACGTATGATGTCCTCTTTGATCAGGAAGTCTTTCATGCACATGACAATATCTCTGGGTGGCTTGTCTGGGGTGGGTTTGGGGCGCAATGCCCTGTGGATCCTATCACAAACAAAAGCTGATAAAGGTTTATCTGGTAGAAGGTTATGAAATATTTTAGAAACTGTAGGCATAAGGTCCGTGACCGACTCTGGAACGCCGCGTAATCTGATGTTATGGCGCCTATTTCGGTTATCAAGATCTTCAACCTGGGCTTGCATAAATGCAAAGCTGTCTGCTAATGTTTCATAATCTTTCCTTAGATCATTATGGGCAAGCGACAGTTCATCATGTTTTGTTTCTAGTATGTCGGTACGAGTGCCAATGCTAGCAATCTCTTGTGACAGGGCTGTAGTGGATTTATGGACCTCACTTTCAATCTTGTCCACTAACTTTTCAAAAATGGTAGTCAGACTAGCATCTAAGTCAGCTTTGGAGAGGGGAGATGTGTACTCACTGATCCCAGCGTTAGATGAAAGACTGGATGGGATGGATGCAGATTTCCTTGAGGCCGCCTGTGAGCTGGCGCTGGCACCATCTTGAGACATTCTCCTGTGCTTTCTGTCTGCAGCGTCCAGCAGAAAGTTAGTTAAGTGGTGTTTGGAGCGTTTAAAATGTCCCGAATCTCTTCCAGGCATGGACCGCTGTGTCCTCTAGCAGTTGGTGTCACTTTCGCCTGGGAATGAGCGATGTAGCCCTGGTGTTTTAGGCCCGTGATAACCGGGACCGACGGAGCTGTGATCACCCACGTCCGTTCCGCATCGCGCCGCGCATGCGCCTCTTCAAAATAAGATAATTTGTACGTGTATTGTGTGGATTTTGTCAGACGCTGCGAGGTGAGGTGGCGTCCACCATTGTATTATTATGGGTCAGCTTTCAGGGAAGAAGATTCCCCCTCCAGATGCAGGAGAGACATGTAAATGTTACGTAGCCAGAATATGTGGAACTGATTATGTGTATATTAACCCATGGGTAGATAATCTGGCGGGATGGACTGAAACCATGAGGAGTAGTAACCCGTTTCCCGGACAGGGCGAAAATGATACTTTTCACATGGATATGATTAAAGGCCTCTGCTTGGGAGATAGGGAAGCCTTCCCATATTATACGGGAGACCCCCAATGGGATAAGGTTATTGTATGCCCCCTACTAGAGAGTGGATAAGAAAATAAGAAAGAAATGTCCAAATCCAAAGGACAAGGAAGCCCCGGGGTTACATGATTGTGAGAAAAGACTTAAATCAGGTTTCCCATCCCTAGTTCCATGTGCACTAGCTCTTGCGCCCTGCCATGCTCCTGTGCCCCGCCACCTCCACCTTCTGTACCGCTGTCAAACAGGGGATCACCTAAACAAATATACCCCTCATTCTCAAAAGAGGATATGGAGTTTTTGGCTGCATTTGCAGCAGTCCGTCCATTTGAGAATAGAGTGCCACCCGCAGAGGCACCTGCTCTCCCTGCACCCGTTCCACAGCAGGGTGCAGTGGTGGATCAGGCACTGCCTGTGGTCCTACCAAAACCACAGGTTGCTGTCCCAATAGATCAGCCACCACCTATAGTTTCACAAATACAACAGCCAACTGGTGCTGCTTCCTCCAATATGGATGAGGAATTACCCAAGGCTGAAAAGACACCTGCGGAGGAACATAAACCAAAGATGCCCCGTGGACACCATAGAGAAGATCCTGCCCAAACTAGGAGTATAACGCAGAAGTTAAAACAAGCTGCCGAGGGTCAGAGTACAAAACACGCAGTTTTAAAACAGGCAGCTGACAGAGAGCAGCCAGAGAAAGAAGAGGAAGTAACTACGCAGTTAGTTCTGCAGAATTTTCCTTTCATGACTGTGGGTGATGTTCTGGTAATAAAGTCTATTGATATTGAGGATATTAATCGTATTATCAAACATTGCCCCAAACCTTCCACATCAGCTTTGGGGGTGATAACTTATTTAAAGAAAGCTTGTAAGGGTAGAAATTATACACAGGAAGATATAAGGATTATTATAGACAGTTTGGTGGGAACTACCTCCCCTTGGGATTGGACTAAAGTGCCCACCATAAATGTCCTAGAGGCACCCACCACCAAGGCAGAGGCTTATTCATTAAACACTGTTGAAGGAAGGAACCTTATGTGGGAAGATCTAGAGAAGGAAATGAAAAGGGTTTTCATTAATAAGTCATCACTCCCTACTGCAGTAGCTTGCAAACAAAAATCATCAGAGTCAGTGTTGGAATTTTGGAAAAGATTTCAGGAAGTCTGAACACAAGATGCCGGACTTAACACTCAAGATGAAATGCACAGTCTTCTAATACAGACTTATCTTAGCAACCTGACCTCTAAATATGCACTCACTGTGATACAGCAGATTTCAGACTGGGCTACAAAGAGTATGACTGATTTTCAAAAAACATTGACTGAAAAAGATGCAGCGGGATGTTTTGACATCCCAAACAAACACCAGTACCGACACATTACCAGGATAATTTCTCAGGA
Source organism: Aquarana catesbeiana (assembly GCF_042186555.1). Lineage (NCBI taxonomy): Eukaryota > Metazoa > Chordata > Amphibia > Anura > Ranidae > Aquarana > Aquarana catesbeiana. The sequence goes on from NC_133324.1 coordinate 942,325,829, forward strand.
AATCAAAGGGGAAACTTTTACAAGAAAAGGGGACAGAACAGAGGGGGTTATAGAGGTGGATATAGGGGAAGAGGACAGCCACAAAGAGGGGACTTCCAGCAAAGGCAACCTAAGACAGGGTGTTTTAACTGCGGAGACCCGGGACATTGGAAAGCTCAATGCCCCTGGCATGACCAGGAGTGTATAAATACAGGGCCACCCGCTGCCCCCACTCCCCCTCAGGCATCAACCCCAGTACAGCAGCAACATGGTGTTAAGTATCCCATTTCTTGGAAACAACAGCAGTCACAATGAAGCTGCCCGGAAGGTAGTATCTCGGCATTTCCACTTGTCTCTCATTCTTCTCATGAACAGCCTATAGTTTCATTGCTTGTAGACGGGCATGAGGTACCATTCTTGCCCGATAGTGGAGCGACATGTAGTACCAATAGCAAGGATTTTTATAGGGGAGAGATCGTGGATGCTGAGCCTTCAATGGGAATAAATGGGATACTCACCAAAATTTTTAAAACACCCCCACTTTCACTAAGCACCCGTACTGGTGCTGATTGTGATCTTCAACATTGTTTCAGAATTGTTCCTGATTGTCCCGTGAGTCTCTTGGGAAGGGATTTGCTGGGAAAATTAGGTATTACAATGAAAATTACTGCAAAAGGAGGGTTATATGTAAAATCTGACAAGGTTCATCTTTTTACATTGCTCTCACACCCAGAAGAGGAAGATGTCAAATTGAGTGAGGAGGGAGTATGGGCAGTGAATCCTCTTGATGTAGGGTTCATTTCCTGTACGCCCTATAAAGCCAATTTGAAACCAGGAGCTTTACCTGTGTATCATAAACATTACCCCATATCCAGAGAAAAAAGAAGAGGGTATAGAGCCCATTGTGGAGGATTTCTTGAAGAAAGGTATTTTAAAATTAATCATCTCTCCTTAAAACACTCCTATCAACCCTGTTAAAAAGCCGGATGCCAGTTACAGGTTTGTACAGGACCTTAGGGCCATAAACAACTTAGTGGTACCAATTGCTCCAATAGTGCCTGATGTGCCATCATTGCTCACCTCCATACCATCCGATGCAGAGTATTTTTATGTAATTGACCTCTGAAATGCATTTTTTTCAATTCCTGTGGATGAGGAGACACAGCCACTCTTTGCATTCCGATTTAAAAATTGGACGCTGACCTGGTGTAGATTGCCCCAGGGCTATATAGACTCACCTGTTGTCTATTCTATTGTCCTCCAAACCACTCTTAGAGCTTGGAGACCTGAACATGGTTCGGTCTTGCTGCAGTATGCGGATGATCTGCTACTCTGCAGCTTGACAAGGGAGGCCGCCATGGAGGATGGGAGAAATCTTTTGAAATGTCTTTTTGAAAGTGGTCATAAAGTGTCAAAGAAAAAGTTGCAATGGTGTCAGAAAACATTTGAATTTCTAGGGTTTGTTCTCACAAAAGGAGAAAGAAGTGTCAGTCATAAAAGAGCTATGGCTCTGATGGGTCTGCCCCGCCCACTCAACAGGAAGGACATGCTCAACTTCCTAGGTATGATTGGTTACTGCCGCCAATGGATACCTGACTGCTCTTACTGTGACAATCTCCTGAGACAGGCCACAGGTTCAGATATGCCGGACTGAGTTAAATGGACAGATGAAATGTGTAATGCTTTTGTGTATTTGAAAAATGCTATGGTAACAGCCCCAGGACTCGGCCTTCCCAATTATAATGTGATGTTTTATTTGTATGCCAGGGAAAACTGTACAACGATGGCAGGTGTCCTCGCTCAGGAGCATGGAGGCCCTGTTGCTTTTTTCTCAAAGGTGGTACCGGTACCAGTTCAGGGCATGCCCGCATGTTTCAGAGCTTTAGCATCTTGTGCTATGGTGGTCGAGATGGCTGCAACTTTCACTTTGGGCCATGATACTACCTTGTATACTACTCATAATGTGTCCACATTACTGGGGAATATACATACGCAACACATGTCCGCCCAAAGGTTGAGCGGCTATGAGGTGATACTGTTGTCAAATCCAAAATTGCATATTAAATATGCTTCCCCTAATGCAGGCCCAGCTCCAATTTTAAATGCCCTGCTAGGATTAAAAGGAGAGCAGGATGAGGTGGTGCCACAACATGACTGCACCAACCTCATTCACCAAGACACATCTCCCAGACCTGACTTGTCCCCTACTGCTTTGTCAAATGTGAAAAATGTGTATGTGGATGAATCTTGTTCTAGGCCGAATGATCACACATATCATGCAGGATATGCGGTTGTGCAACTTCCAGATGTCATACTTGAGGCCAAATCTATCCCATATCAATCAGCACAAGCTGCAGAATTGATTGCACTCACCAGGGCATGCCAGATATTTGAAGGTCAAGATGTGAACATTTACACTGACTCCAAATATGGGTCTGGCGTGGTATATGACTTCGGTGTCATATGGAGTAGGCGGGGTTTCATTGCAGCTGATGGAAAAAGCATCTCTCATTCCTCTCTAGTAGTGTCATTGTTAAAAGCCATTCAGTTGCCTAGAACTCTTGCCATAATACATTGCAGAGCACATACAGGCCAACAAACAGAGGTAGCTAGAGGAAATGCCGTAGCTGACTCAGCAGCCAGACAAGAAGCTCTCTGAATTACCTTGTTTTGACCATGTACTGTCTGACCTACAAGATTAAGCCTGAGAAGTCAACATGAGAGATTGGGAAAAAGTAGGTGCACAAATAGATCCAAAAACAGGACATTTGTGGAAAGAGGGGAAGGTATGTATACCAACGGCAAGTGCATCACTTTTTATTGCCCAGTATCATGGAATAGGTCACAGAGGCTGGAAGGCAACTTGTGAATTACTAGGCAAGGATTTTTACATTTCAGATCTCCCCTGGTTGACAAGGGATTATGGGGCTGATTTACAAACATGTTGGCGCATTTGCGTGTGCAGGAATAGTTATTGCGACATGGCGCATACTTAAACAAATAGAAACCAGCTGGTGACTTGCGCCGGATGCGCGGAATCGTTGCACACATGGGAGCAGACACATTCTTAAATACAGAACAGACATCGGGCATTTGCTCATTGTAATGCTGATCATGTTAATGAGCTTTTCCTTATCACATGGAGAATATTGCTTCCAGTTTTATTTCATTCATTAATTTCTTTTTGAAACAACTCAATAATCATTCTAGAGATCTTCCTCCAATCAATAACGTGCGGATATTCCCTGGACTTAGATGTGAAATGTCATAATTGTCAAAATGTAGTTGTGTGCATTTTATGGTGATAATCTATAATCATTGGTGGACCTGAAACTTCCATGAAAACATCTTCAATACATGTCTGTGTATTATGCATTCTGGACAATTCATTTCCCCATACACTGTGCAATGTGATTGGATGATATATAAATCTACTCATCTATCTGAGCAATTATTTCCCCATACACTGTGCAATCTGATTGGATGACATTTAAATCATTTGTCTGAGCAATTCTTTCCCCATACACTGTGCAATGTGTAAAGGGTTAATACCCAAAAAGAGAAAGCAGCTTGTGTCTGGTGGTGTAGCTGATTAGTAACTCCTATTCAGAATGTGTCAGCACAAAACCAGATGCAGTTCCGTGCGTTTTTTTCTGCACTGAGGCTGGATTCACACCTATGCATTTTTAGTGCTTTTTGCATTTTGCAGATTTGCACTACAGAACATGTTCCATAGGAAACAATGTTAAATGGACTGTACTGCAAATCAGCAAAATGCAAAAAGCACTAAAACTGCATAGGTGAGATTCAGCCTCAGGGCCAGTTCACACCAGATGCAGTTCCATGCTGTTCCATTTTTTCTGCACCAACACAGTCAGTTCCGGTCAGTTTCTGCACCAGAAACTAACTGCATGGTGTGAACTAGAGCCATTGGAATACATGGAAAACACTGTGCATGCATTTTTAGTGCAGAACAAAGTGCACGGAACTGCGTCTGGTGTGAACTAGCACTAAGGCTCGATTCACACTTATGCATGTTGCTTTTGAGCGTTTTTGGAGGTTTTTTTTCATGCTTGCCACGTTTTTGAGCAGCGTTTTTGCAGCGTTTTTGCCGCGTTTTTGCCGCAATTTGCGTTTTGCGTTTTTTTTTTTTTACAGTTTTTTTTTTACAGTCTTAAAAAAAAAAAAAAAACGGCAAAAACGCATCAAAAACGCACCAAAAATGCATCAAAAATGGTGCACTTGCGTTTTTGATGCTTGTCCATTGAATTCTATTACATGCAAAACGCTGCATTTTGCGTGAAAAAAAGTCCCTGACCCTTTCCAAAAATGCAGAGAAACAAAAAGGCATTGATGTGAACATGTTCCATAGGAACCCATGTTAAAAAATTCCCGTGCATTTCTGCAAAATGCAAAATGCATCAAAAAATGCGCTAGTGTGAATGGAGCCTTAAAATGCATGCAGTGTTTTCCATGTATTCCAATGGCTCTAGTTCACACCATGCAGTCAGTTTCTAGTCAGTTCCGGTGCAGAAAAAAAGCGCTCGGAACTGCATCTGGTGTGAATTGGCCCTCAGAACTTTAGTGCTTAAAGAAACCAAAGGTATAGAGACAAAATTCTCCGATTACACCAACTTGAATCAGAATATCACAATCACTTCCTACAATTCCAAATAGGGATGACCTGAACACCCCCCTGTTTGGTTCGCACCAGAACATGCGAACAGGAAAAAAGTTTGCTCGAACACACGAACACCGTTAAAGTCTATGGGACACGAACATGAATAATCAAAAGTGCTAATTTTAAAGGCTTATATGCAAGTTATTGTCATAAAAAGTGTTTGGGGACCCGGGTCCTGCCCCAGGGGACATGGATCAATGCAAAAAAAGCTTTAAAAACGGCCGTTTTTTCAGGAGCAGTGATTTTAATAATGCTTAAAGTCAAACAATAAAAGTGTAATACTCTTTAAATTTCATACCTGGGGGGTGTCTATAGTATGCCTGTAAAGGGGCGCATGTTTCCCGTGTTTAGAACAGTCTGACAGCAAAATGACATTTCGAAGGAAAAAAACCCATTTAAAACTACCCGCGGCTATTGCATTGCCGACAATACACATAGAAGTTCATTGATAAAAACGGCATGGGAATTCCCCACAGGGAAACCCCGAACCAAAATTTAAAAAAAAATGACGTGGGAGTCCCCCTAAATTCCATACCAGGCCCTTCAGGTCTGATATGGATATTAAGGGGAACCCCGGCCAAAATTAAAAAAAAAAAAATGACGTGGGATTCCCCCTAAATTCCATACCAGACCCTTCAGGTCTGGTATGGATTTTAAGGGGAACCCCGTGCCAAAAAAAAAAAAAAAAAAACGTCGTGGGGTCCCCCCAAAAATCCATACCAGACCCTTATCCGAGCACGCAACCTGGCAGGCCGCAGGAAAAGAGGGGGGGACAAGAGTGCGCCCCCCCCGAACCGTACCAGGCCACATGCCCTCAACATTGGGAGGGTGCTTTGGGGTAGCCCCCCAAAACACCTTGTCCCCATGTTGATGAGGACAAGGGCCTCATCCCAACAACCCTGGCCGGTGGTTGTGGGGGTCTGCGGGCGGGGGCTTATTGGAATCTGGAAGCCCCCTTTAACAAGGGGACCCCCAGATCCCAGCCCCCCCCTGTGTGAAATGGTAAGGAGGTACTTACCCCTACCATTTCACTAAAAAACTGTGAAAAATGTTAAAAATGACAAGAGAGTTTTTGACAATTCCTTTATTTAAATGCTTCTTCTTTCTTCTATCTTCCTTCATCTTCTTCTGTTTCTTCCTCCGGCGTTCTCGTCCAGCATCTCCTCCGCGGCGTCTTCTATCTTCTTCTCCTCGGGCCGCTCCACACCCATGGCATGGGGGGAGGCTCCCGCTCTTCTCTTCATCTTCTTCTTCATCCTCTTCTATTCTTCCTTCTTCTCGTCTTCATTTTCTTCTCTGGGCTGCTCCACATCCATGCTGGCATGGAGGGAGGCTCCCGCTCTTCTCTTCATCTTCTTCTTCATCCTCTTCTCTTCTTCCTTCTTCTCTTCTTCTCTTCTTCATTTTCATCTCCGGGCCACTCCGCACCCTTGCTGGCATGGAGGGAGGCTCCCGCTGTGTGACGGCGTCTCCTCATCTGACGGTTCTTAAATAACGGGGGCGGGGCCACCCGGTGACCCCGCCCCCCTCTGACGCACGGTGACTTGACGGGACTTCCCTGTGACGTCACGGGGAATGCCACAGGGAAGTCCCGTCATGTCCCGTGCATCAGAGGGGGCGGGGTCACCGGGTGGCCCCGCCCCCCGTTATTTAAGAACCGTCAGATGAGGAGACGCCGTCACACAGCGGGAGCCTCCCTCCATGCCAGCAAGGGTGCGGAGTGGCCCGGAGATGAAAATGAAGAAGAGAAGAAGAGAAGAAGGAAGAAGAGAAGAGGATGAAGAAGAAGATGAAGAGAAGAGCGGGAGCCTCCCCCCATGCCATGGGTGCGGAGCGGCCCGAGGAGAAGAAGATAGAAGACGCCGCGGAGGAGATGCTGGACGAGAACGCCGGAGGAAGAACCAGAAGAGCCAGAAGAACCAGAAGAAGATGAAGGAAGATAGAAGAAAGAAGCATTTAAATAAAGGAATTGTCAAAAACTGTCTCTTGTCATTTTTAACATTTTTGACAGTTTTTTAGTGAAATGGTAGGGGTAAGTACCCCCTTACCATTTCACACAGGGGGGGTGGTGGGATCTGGGGGTCCCCTTGTTAAAGGGGGCTTTCAGATTCCGATAAGCCCCCCGCCTGCAGACCCCCACAACCACCGGCCAGGGTTGTGGGGATGAGGCCCTTGTCCTCATCAACATGTGGACAAGGTGTTTTGGGGGGCTACCCCAAAGCACCCTCCCAATGTTGAGGGCATGGGGCCTGGTACGGTTCAGGAGGGGGGGCGCACTCTCGTCCCCCCCTCTTTTCCTGCGGCATGCCAGGTTGCGTGCTCGGATAAGGGTCTGGTATGGATTTTTGGGGGGACCCCACGCCGTTTTTTTTTTTTTTTTGATGCGGGGAACCCCACGTCATTTTTTTTTTTAATTTTGGCCGGGGTTCCCCTTAATATCCATACCAGACCTGAAGGGCCTGGTATGGAATTTAGGGGGACTCCCATGTCATTTTTTTTTTAAATTTTGGTTCGGGGTTTCCCTGTGGGGAATTCCCATGCCGTTTTTATCAATGAACTTCTATGTGTATTGTCGGCAATGCAATAGCCGCGGGTAGTTTTAAATGGGTTTTTTTCCTTCGAAATGTCATTTTGCTGTCAGACTGTTCTAAACACGGGAAACATGCGCCCCTTTACAGGCATACTATAGACACCCCCCAGGTACGAAATTTAAAGGGATATTACACTTTTATTGTTTGACTTTAAGCATTATTAAAATCACTGCTCCTGAAAAAACCTCCGTTTTTAAAACTTTTTTTTGCATTGATCCTTGTCCCCTGGGGCAGGACCCGGGTCCCCAAACACTTTTTATGACAATAACTTGCAAATAAGCCTTTAAAATTAGCACTTTTGATTTCTCCCATAGACTTTTAAAGGGTGTTCTGCGGCATTCGAATTTGCCGCGAACACCCCAAATTGTTCGCTCGGAATTCGGCGAACTTGCGAACAGCCAATGTTCGAGTCGAACATGAGTTCGACTCAAACTCAAAGCTCATCCCTAATTCCAAACTAGCCCAACTGAAGCTCATAAAATAACGCTAGAAAAGACTAAACTTGAACTAGACCTACTCCTGGCTGAAGCGGCTGATAAGACTATCCGCAGATCTAATCATACGATTTATACCAAAGCAAACAAACCAGACACATACCTGGCCTTACGCCTTCACAGACCAGACCGTGTCCGTGTCCCTATCAGACTCAGACTGACTAAAGATAACGTAACTAGTAATCCGATTAAAATTCTCTCTGAATTTCGTAAACAATTAGCAAATCTGTATGAGCCCAAATCAGCGTTTTCGCTGAATCAGGCGGAAAAACTCCTCTGTAATCTTCCAATTCCTACGTTATCCAATGCTAGTCGTGAACTAATGGAGAGCACGATCACTACGGAGGAAGTCTTTTCAGCCATCAAGTCGCTCAAACCCCATAAACGCCCAGGCCCGGACGGCCTCCCGAGCCTTTATTATAAAAATTTGCAACTGAATTAGCCCCCCTTCTTACCAACTCCTTTAACGCTATACTTAAACAGCACTCCTTCGGCAGAGACACATTGACAGCACTTATATCGATGATCCCGAAACCAAACACGGACGCCACCTTATGGTCCAACTATAGGCCAATTTCACTTTTAAATGTGGACATCAAGATCCTGGCCAAAATTTTAGCCCTAAGCCTTGATCCCATTATAGGGGGATTGATCCATAAAGACCAAGTAGGTTTCATACCTAAATGGCAAGCGAGTGATAACATTCGCAGAGTAATCCTCCTACAACACTTAGCCCGCTCACGTAAAATCCCGATGCACTTCCTTTCCCTAGATATCCGGAAAGCTTTTGACACAGTCTCTTGGCCCTATTCATTTTATATTCTCCAACTTTGGGGCTTCGGCCCACACTTTCTGGGGTGGATCAATGCACTATACAATCATCAACAGGCGTACGTACATTATTCAGGATTCCGTTCAGATCCCTTTCCAATTCTACGAGGAACCAGGCAGGGCTGTCCTTTATCCCCCATATTGTTTGCGCTCGCGATCGAACCCTTAGCTGCACTGATAAGGAATAACTCTGATATCCGAGGCTTGGAGATTGCTTCAACCTCGCATAAACTGTGTCTCTTTGCTGATGATGCTCTCATGTTCATCACATCTCCCCATACTACCCTCCCAATCCTACTGCACACCCTGGATAGGTTTGCTCGGGTCTCGGGGCTAGAAATCAACCAAACCAAATTGAGGGCTCTCAGTGTGTCTTTGCCGCAAGCTGATATAGATATGCTACGCCAAAATTTTCCTTTTCACTGGTCCACCACATCTATTCCCTATTTAGGGATTAAACTGAGGAGCGATCCATCCCACTTGTTCCAATACAATTATCTCCCAATGCTAACCCAACTAACTTCTCTTCTTAATCTTTGGTTACCCTTATGTGTCTCCTGGCTCGGACGCATTGCAGCTGTTAAAATGTCCTTACTACCGAAATTGTTATATTTATATAGAGTACTCCCTGTCACGGTCCCTCCTTATTATCATAGGTTCATACAAAATAAAGTCTTTAAATACATCTGGGGCCCCACAAGACCCAGAGTGACTAGATCCGTTCTTCTCCGTAACAAGCTCAATGGAGGCCTTGGTATTCCAAATTTTCTACATTATTATCATTCTGCAAGGCTGGCTCAGACTACTCTCTATCACTCGAAACACGAAATACCACTCTGGGTCAGCCTTGAAGCTATTGACTCATTTCCGATTACTATAACTAATTTGCTATGGCTTTCCCCAGCATCACGAGGCCCCATAACCAATCCACTCACACAACACACACTCAAACTCTGGGATAAATTGAAGATACCCTTCAAACTGATCTCCCCACACTCCTCCCTCTTGTCTTTCCTAGGTCACCCTCAATTTTATTCAGCCTACACTGAACCAACATCATTTCAGTCCTGGGTGCAGGCGGGCCTGACTCGCATATTTGATCTAGTTAACAGTGATACTATTAAATCCTTCGCCAGTATCCAAGCACAAACGCAGCTCCCCAGTAGAGAATGCTTCCTTTATCTCCAAATTGCTCACTTTGCCCAAACAACAATAAAATCTCTCTCTGGGCTGGATACTTTGATAGAGTATGAAGCCATGTGCGACTCGGACCCGCATGCCCCAGGAATTATCTCCCGACTCTACGCCCATCTCACTACACCACCCTGGAGCCCCCACACTTATGTGCAACGATGGTTAAAAGACTTAGACATTAATATTGAAGCGGAGGACTGGGTGACTATCTGGACCAACACAAAAAACTCATCCCAAAACGTTATTGCCTCAGAGGCAAACTACAAAGTGTTGATGCGATGGTATCTAGTCCCGGCCAGAATTGCTAAATTTTTACCTGAATTTTACCCAAACTGTTTTAGGGAATGCGGTGACAGAGGTACACACTTGCACATCTGGTGGACATGCTCACTGGTGCAGCGCTTTTGGGAAACTATATTCCAAATGGCATCTACCCTCCACCAAGTCACCCTAAAACCCAACCCAGCGACAGCTCTGCTCAATCTCATTCCACAAGATTACACAAGAGCACAGCTTCGCCTCCTCCTTCAGCTATTCACTGCAGCTAAGCAAACGATTGCTAAGGCATGGAAAACACCCACACTCAGTATAGCTGAAATGAAAAATAGGATCACCCAAGCAATGGTACATAGCAAGATCAAAGCAAAAATTCTAGATAAAGTCTCTCAGCACGCCAAAATCTGGCAACCATGGATTGAGCACTTCCTGCCAGCTGGTGTCGACGAACACCTATTGGGATTCTGAATCTGTTCCTACCTAAACCTAAGATCTCGACACCACACCTCTGCCCATGCGGCTCAGCCGACCCATGTCCCCTCTTGTTCCTCTTCTTTCAATCTGTTCTTACCCCCCCTCCCCCTCTTTCTTCTTTCTCTCTCCTTTCTTCTTCTATTAATACCTATTGGTAGTGTACTCTGTCTTATATAATGGTCCCGGCGACTCTCATGTTTGTCTTCTGGGGAGATGGCCGGCACCTTTGCATGCTTATTTAAGGGACCCTGTTCCCTCTTACTTTTTGCAATCTTACCGAAATCGTTCCTACCTGTTATCTGACTGAGTATTCATTTGTTTGTATAATTCCCTATTATCCACTATGTTAATGATATATTGTATGACTGTGTTAAGCACTGTCTTATGCTAACTTGCTACCTTTACTGTAATGTATGGAACAGTTGCTTGTTAATTACCAATAAAATATTTGAAAAGAAAGAAACCAAAAGGTAGTAATGTTGTAACCCCTTTTTTTGAACAAGCGTGAAAAATATATTGCTCACAAAGAGGGGAGTATTTCCAGCATATTATCTGTGTGATCATGTGTGTGTCTATGGGTAGTCCCCCCCTTCTATGTATATTATCTGTGTGATGATGTGTGTGTCTATGGGTAGTCCCCCCCCCTATGTATATTATCTGTGTGATCATGTGTGTGTCTATGGGTAGTCCGCCCTCCCACCCTATGTATATTATCTGTGTGATCATGTGTGTGTCTATGGGTAGTCCCCCCTCCCTATGTATATTATCTGTGTGATCATGTGTGTGTCTATGGGTAGTCCGCCCTCCCACCCTATGTATATTATCTGTGTGATCATGTGTGTGTCTATGGGTAGTCCCCCCTCCCTATGTATATTATCTGTGTGATGATGTGTGTGTCTATGGGTATTCCCCCCTCTATTTATATTATCTGTGTGATCATGTGTGTGTCTATGGGTATTCCCCCCTCTATGTATATTATCTGTGTGATCATGTGTGTGTCTATGGGTAGCCCCCCTCTATGTATATTGTCTGTGTGATGATGTGTGTGTCTATGGGTAGTCCCCCCTCCCTATGTATATTATCTGTGTGATCATGTGTGTGTCTATGGGTAGTCCCCCCCCCCATGTATATTATCTGTGTGATCATGTGTGTGTCTATGGGTAGTCCCCCCCAATGTATATTATCTGTGTGATCATGTGTGTGTCTATGGGTAGTCCCCCCTCCCTATGTATATTATTTGTGTGATGATGTGTGTGTCTATATATATTATAATAAATCTATATAAAAAAACACACATGGCATACATTAAGGCCCGGTTCACACTTGTGCGATGACAGACATTGCATGTAATTCGCAGCGCACTGTCGTTCACATTACATGATATCCAATGTACTCTGCTAAAAATATATATAATGTTTGAGGGTTCTAATTAATTTTCAAGCAAAAAAAATTACAGATTTTAACTTGTAAATAGAAATAGGCTTGGTCCTTAAGGCCCGGTTCACACTTGTGCGGTGCCAGACATCGCATGTAATTCGCAGCGCACTGCCGTTCACATTACATGCGATGTCTGTGTGGTGCGATATCAGCCATACAGATAGTATGGCTGATATTGCACCACATTCGGTGCAAACACGCACAGGACCCTTTTTTCTGTTCGGACCAGAATCAGATCGCATGTGTGTTCACACATATGCGATCCGATTCATGTCCGAACTGTCAGTTTGCAGTGCGATATGCAGGCTGAACTGGGGGTGTTGTTAACAATGTATTGACACTCCCCAGCGATTCCCATATGGCAGTGTGAACTGACATGCGAGTCGGTGCGATGCGGGAACCTGCAGTGGATTTGCAGTGTTCTCGCATCGCACCAGTGTGAACCGGGCCTTATGCAGATTTTGACCATAAATATGTAATGTGTCTAGCCACTAAGGCCCGGTTCACGCTGGTGCGATGCGAGAACACTGCAAATCCACTGCGGGTTCCCGCATCGCACCGACTCGCATGTCAGTTCACACTGCCATATGTGAATCGCTGGGGAGTGTCAATACATTGTTAACAACACCCCCAGTTCAGCCTGCATATCGCACTGCGAACTGACAGTTCAGACATGAACACACATGCAATCTGATTCTGGTCCGAACAGAAAAAAGGGTCCTGTGCGTGTTTGCACCGAATGCGGTGCGATATCAGCCATACTATCTGTATGGCTGATATCGCACCGCACAGACATCGCATGTAATGTGAACGCGCTGCGAATTACATGCGATGTCTGGCATCACACAAATGTGAACAGGGCCTTAAGGACCAAGCCTATTTCTATTTACAAGTTAAAATCTGTATTTTTTGGCTTGGAAATTAATTAGAACCCTCAAACATTATATATATTTTTAGCAGAGTACAATGGATATCATTGCAATCATTTTTTCACACTGAGGCGTTTTGCAGGTGCTAAAAATAGCGCCTGCAAAGTGCCCTGAAAGAGCGGCTCCATTCACTCCAATATGAAAACTCCGAGGGCTTTCACACTGGAGACACAGCAGCGCCTGTTTCAGGGCGCTTTGCAAGCACTATTTTTAGCGCCTGTAAAACGCCTCAGTGTGAAAGGGGTCTTTATGTACAATCTGTGGCATGTAAACTCTCCCTCAAATGTAAACCCAAGATAACAAAAAACAGGGAAAGTCTTTGGGGTTGATTTACTAAAGGTAAAGCCACTTTGCACTACAAGTGGAGTTGGTGGAGATCTGAGGGGGCCATGCAAGGAAAATAAAAAACAGCATCTTTGCTTCTACATGATTGGATGATAAAATCACCAGTGCTTCCCCTCAGATTTTCAGCGACTACACTTGTATTGCAGAGTGGATTTGCCTTTAATAAACCCCAAAATACCTAATAATTTGGGGTGTACACAACAAAGTGCTAGAGTGCAATTTGCCTAATGGGGACACTAGTTATGCCCCGTACACACGGTCGGATTTTCCGACGGAAAATGTCCGATCGGAGCGTGTTGTTGGAAATTCCGATCGTGTGTGGGCTCCATCGGACATTTTCCATCGGATTTTCCGACACACAAAGTTGGAGAGCAGGAGATCAAATTTTCCGACAACAAAATCCGTTGTTGGAAATTCCGATCGTGTGTACACAAATCCGAAGGACAAAGTGCCACGCATGCTCAGAATAAATAAAGAGATGAAAGCTATTGGCCACTGCCCCGTTTATAGTCCCGACGTACGTGTTTTACGTAACCGCGTTTAGAACGATCGGATTTTCCGACAACTTTGTGTGACCGTGTGTATGCAAGACAAGTTTGAGCCAACATCCGTCGGAAAAAATCCTAGGATTTTGTTGTCGGAATGTCCGAACAAAGTCCGACCGTGTGTACGAGGCATTAGAGTGACCTGTGTGTCCCCAAGGAAAGACATTGGTAGGGTTTTACCCTCACTTCCTGTTTAGCTATGTGACAGGAAGTGAAGCCAATTTTAAGAAAAGGGACACAAAGCCCAACCTAAAAAAGACAAGCAGGGGTTCTAACACTCACTTGGTTTCCCTCAAATACCCAAAATTAGAATAGGATTGTCTGGAGCTCGATTTTAGTTCAGTGCTCTAAATCAGTGCTTCTCGACCCTGTCCTCAAGTACCCCCAACAGGCCATGTTTGCAGGTTTTCCTTCATCTTGCACAGGTGCTTTAAATCAGTCAATGGCTTTGTATTTTGGACAGCTAGCTTAGCCAAGATAAAATTCCCTAAACATGTCCTGTCGGGGGTACTTGAGAACCACTGCACTAAAATGGAAAATGTAATACTTACCTCTCTGTAATATCTTTCCTGGTGCCTATCCATGGCAGCATATACACAATCAATGCATATGCTACCATGAAGGCACCAGGAGAGTAACTTAGACAAAGGACACATTTTTGGGATTTTCCATGCCAATCAGCCTAGTTAAAGCGGGAGTCCCGCAAAATTTGTTTTAAGTCAGCAGCTGCAAATACTGCAGCTGCTGACTTTTAAAATAAGGACAATCACCTGTCCCGGGGACCAGCGATGTCGGCACCCGAGACCGAACCATCCCTCGGTCCTCGGGTGCTGCCACCGCCATTCTCAGTGAGGGAATCGAAGTGAAGCATTGCAGCTTCACTTCCCGGTTCCCTACTGCGCATGCACGAGTCGCACTGCGCATTCTCAATGGTCCCCGCTATCTCCTAGGACCTGTGTGTTTCCCAGGAGACAGCGGGGGAGTGCAGGAGGGGGCGTGACTCCCGCGGGAGTCTATTCCCGGAAGTGGGTGCAGATACCTGTATTATACAGGTATCTGCACCCCCCTCCCCCCTGAAAGGTGCCAACTGTGGCACCGGAGGGGGGGAGGAATCTGATGAGTGGAAGTTCCACTTTTGGGTGGAACCCCGCTTTAAGCTGTAGCTAGGAAATGTGTTGCATGAAAAGTAACAAAAAACACAAAAAACATAAAAATTTGCTACAAATTTTATTGGTCAACAAAACAGGACTTGGAAAAGAGCAAGGAAAGCAAAAAACACATGTATGTTAATTTGAGACACAAGAATATGGTTAACATGAGTTAAAAGGAGTGCACCCACAAATGGATATCTATTAAGGAATTAAACATTAGTCAACATCTTCAGAACGTTTTTGCAAAATAATGCAGCACAGACAATTAAATCAAAGTTTACAACCTACAAACGACACACATTGACATCAAATATATTTCAAGGGAAAATATCACCCACCCAAAAAATACAATAAACCAAAGTAAAAAGAAAAACTTGCTCGAAAACACATCTGTTTTGCAAAGACATAAACAAAATACATGTAGCTTTATATAACATAGGTTTGTGTGCTAATGAGGCAATTGAAAACACATGGACAGTCCATGAAACACACAAAATGCAGGTTCACCCAATGTAGAGAGAACTTCAAAGTGGGTACACCTGTTAAAGATGTCCTTAAATTACTAACCCAAAAAACACACTCTCTGAGCATGCCCAGAAACATCCAAGTGCTGTTCACACACAAAAAAAAAACTAAAGTCCCTGAGCATGCCCAGACCAACCCAAATGCAGCTAGCACAAAATAAGTCACCCCCCTGTTCAAAATTAAACACATCATCCAGCATGTCCTTAATTAGACCCCTTTCACACTGAGGTGTTTTTGCGGCATTTTAGCACTAAAAATAGCGCTATTAAAACGCTCAGAAAATGCTCCCCATGCATCTCAATGGACCCTTTCACACTGAGGCGTTGTGCTGGCGGGGCATTGAGAAAAGTCCTGCAAGCAGCATCTTTGGAGCAGCTTTTGGGTGTTGAAAAAAGCGCTTCAAAAACGCCCCTCTCCATTGAAATGAATTGAAAGCGCTGTAAAAACGCCTGAATAGCGCCTATAATCTGCCCTGAGCTGTAGAAAAGTCACATGATCTCACAAAAAAGTAAACATGCAAGCAGAAAAGAGAGCATCTACATGTAGGGAGGTGGGGTTGTTGTTTGACGCCCATGCTTCAATAACACTTGAAAAAAAGCTGTTAAAATGCCCACAGCGGTGCAGTAATTTTACCACTAGCGCCCCAAAAACACTGTACAAATACGGTAAAAATGCAGTAAAAACACTAAGGCATTTTAGGGCATTTTTGAAGCGCCTCAGTGTGAAAGGGCTCTTAAGGTTAAGAAAAAAGAAGGTGGAAAAAAGTACTGGACTGCATCAAAAACGCACCAAAAACGTATCATAAATGCACTAGATCGCATCAAAAAATGCACATGCATCTGGACTGCGTTTCTATGGAGTGAACTAGCCCTAAAGCTAATAACTTGGGGGGCGGCTTACTCTGCCTGTAAAGTGGTGCATCTGTAGCATGTATCCAAAATGCTGCTTCAAAGATGTACGGCTTTAGAGAAAACATCCAAATCGACATTGCAGCTGCAAGATTTTAACACAAAACTAAAAATAGCCTGCCCCCCCCAATACATACAAGGCCATTTGGGGCTGTAAAGGCTTAAAATGTGAACTCCCATGTGAAAATTACCACCCCAAAATCTAAAAATATTGTGCCCCTCCCACACACTAACAAACCCCTAGCCAAACACACAGCAAGCCAGCCCATGAAAGGGGGTGGGTGCTTAGGGGCAGGAGGGGCTCTGGCACCCCAAAAGTCAACCACCTTGTCCCCATATTCAGGGGGACAAGAGCCTCTTCCACAAAACCCTAGGCTGGGGTTGTGGGGGACTGCAGACAGGGGGGCTTTACAGAATGTGGAAAGCCCCTTTAAACTAGTGGGTACAAGGTGCTTTGTGGTTGGTAATGGGCTGAGCCCAACATGCCCCAAAGGCAGCCAACTATGTTGAGTGCATGGGGCCTTGTATGGTTCGGAAAGGAAGTTGGGCGATCGCTCTTCTCGCCCCTTTCCTAGCTGGCCCTGTTGTTTGCTCTGAAAAAGGATGTGGTTTGGATTGGTGAAGGCAGCTCACAGCCTTTGGAGATTGAAGAATGGAGTGTGGAGTTCCCCTTTAAAAGCAAAAACTAGCCCAAGGAAATCATATGTATTAGAGGGGGAAGGTTAAATGCCCTTTTAGGAGGAGCTAGAGGAGCGAGAGTCTTTTTACATAATCTTAACAAGGTACATGTCACATGTTGGCAACGTAACACACTAACATGACCTGTGTGCAAATATCCGACAAAAAAACACATAAAGGTGAACCAGCGTAAAAAAAAAAAAAAAGTCAAGTTTAGAGGTGCGCCCGTTCAATCCACGCAAATGCATTTACGTTGCTTGACATTTACTAAGATTTTGGCCACGCAGTGAACCAATGCAAATGCCGCTTGCGCATGTGGAGTGCTTAAATTGACTTCACACAGTTCTAAACGTACTTGCAGGCACAGCAAACTTGTTCAGAAAAAGTTACTTTCTCATTCTATTTTGGGCATATTTGTTACTTGGGCAGTTATTACTATACTTCCTCAAATCACCCCCATGATATTGGCACTTCCAGCTTCTTTAAATTTTGAGTGGAAGATGTCCTATGCCATGTCCATAGTGGCGCACTGATCGCCTCCTCCC
The DNA here is from genome assembly GCF_042186555.1 of Aquarana catesbeiana. Taxonomy (NCBI): domain Eukaryota; kingdom Metazoa; phylum Chordata; class Amphibia; order Anura; family Ranidae; genus Aquarana; species Aquarana catesbeiana. The sequence continues at coordinate 942,343,412 of NC_133324.1, forward strand.
ATGCGCCGAGATTACTGTAGTAAATGGGGAATAGCGCTGTGTTACTGGCACAAACGTTTCATAAATACCAAAACGTACGTTGCGGCTCAGCGTGCACCTCAACTCATGGCGCAAACGGTTCGTAAATCAGCCCCCGTGTATGGGGAAATAAATTGCTCAGACAAATGAGTAGATTTATACGTTATCCAATCAGATTGCACAGTGTATGGGGAAATGAATTGTCCAGAATACACAATACACAGACATGTATTGAAAAGATGTTTTCATGGAAGTTTCGGCTCCACCAATGATTATAGACTATCACCATAAAATGCACAATTACAAGTCCAGGGAACATCCGAACAGTTGTTGATAGGAGGAAGATCTCTAGAATGAATATTGAGTTGTTTCAAAAAGAAGTGAATGAATGGAATAAAACTGGAAGCAGTGTTCTCCATGTGATAAGGAAAAGCTCATTAACATGATTAGAACTACAATGAGCAAGTGCCCGATGCATAAGCAGTTGTGCACGCTGGAGAACGCAGATGCGCCTGTGTGCAACACACATATTTAACAAGCTAAAGCGCGTGCGCCCTGTCAGGCGAGGATGAAATGGTGTGCTTTGACAATGCGCATGTGCAGATGAGTAAGCTGAAAGAAGGGTGTAAAAAGGCTTGATTAGTTGTAAGACAGATCTACATTAGGGATGAGCTTCGTGTTCGAGTCAAACCCATGTTTGACTCGAACATTGGCTGTTCGGTCATTCGCTGAATTCCGAACGTTATGGGCCATTCGCGACAAATTCGTATGGCGTGTCACGGCCCATAATTCACTGCGGCATCGCAGTACATTGCTGGCTGATGATTGGCCAAGCATGCACTATGACCCACATGTTTGGCCAATCACAGCGTCGTCGGTAGAGAGAGCTGTAATTGGCCAAAGCCAGGGTGGCTTTGGCCAATTATGGCTCAGGGGGTTTAGAACACGCCCACACTATATAAGGCCGCCTGCACGGCAGCCCTGTGTAGTGTGTGTTCCGGCGTTGAGATACATAGATAGACAGAGAGACAGTGTCATTTCATTTGAGTTAGCTAGATTAGGCAGGACAATCAGTGAGTTAGCTGCACTTACAGTGTATTGTGTATATATATGCATCCCAGGTGTTGCATATATATATGTACACTGTATTCAGTTTACCTAGATCCGTTCCTGTTATCTTCCTACTGACAGGCAGGCTTGTCTTGTTACAGTATTTACAGCTACCTGAAGAAAATTGCTGGTGTTCTTTTGATCCTATTAGTACCACAGTCAGGCAGCTAGACTATTTACAGTTAGTGTAGTGCGTCCTGCTCACAGTGTTCAGCTAAAACTACAAGTTAGTGTAGTGAGACCTCTGCACAGTGTTCAGCTAAAGCTACAAGTTAGTGTAGTACGTACTGCTCACAGTGTTCAGCTAAAACTACAAGTTAGTGTAGTGAGACCTCTGCAAAGTGTTCATCTAAAGCTACAAGTTAGTGTAGTGCGTCCTGCTCACAGTGTTCAGCTAAAACTACAAGTTAGTGTAGTGAGACCCCTGCACCATGTTCATCTAAAGATACAAGTTAGTGTAGTGCGTCCTGCTCACAGTGTTCAGCTAAAACTACAAGTTAGTGTGGTGCGTCCTCCTCACAGTGTTCAGCTAAACCTACAAGTTATTTTTTTGCGAGCTCTGCACAGTGTTCATCTAAAGCTACAAGTTAGTGTAGTGCTACCTACTCACAGTGTTCGGCTAATACTACAAGTTAGTGTAGTGAGACCTCTGCACAGTGTTCATCTAAAATTACAAGTTAGTGTAGTGCGTCCTGCTCACAGTGTTCAGCTAAAACTACAAGTTAGTATAGTGAGACCTCTGCACAGTGTTCATCTAAAGCTGCAAGTTAGTGTAGTGCGTCCTGCTCACAGTGTTCAGCTAAAACTACAAGTTAGTGTGGTGGGTCCTCCTCACAGTGTTCAGCTAAACCTACAACTTATTTTTTTGCAAGCTCTGCACAGTGTTCATCTAAAGCTACAAGTTAGTGTAGTGCATCCTGCTCACAGTGTTCAGCTAAAACTACAAGTTAGTGTAGTGAGACCTCTGCAGTGTTCATCTAAAACTACGAGTTAGTGTAGTGCATCCTGCTCACAGTGTTCAGCTAAAACTACAAGTTAGTGTAGTGAGACCTCTGCACAGTGTTCATCTAAAACTACGAGTTAGTGTAGTGCGTCCTGCTCACAGTGTTCAGCTAAAAATACAAGTTAGTGTAGTGAGACCTCTGCACAGTGTTCATCTAAAGCTACAAGTTAGTGTAGTGCGTCCTGCTCACAGTGTTCAGCTAAAACTACAAGTTAGTGTGGTGCGTCCTCCTCACAGTATTCAGCTAAACCTACAAGTTATTTTTTTGCGAGCTCTGCACAGTGTTCAGCTAAAGCTACAAGTTAGTGTAGTGCATCCTGCTCACAGTGTTCAGCTAAAACTACAAGTTAGTGTGGTGCGTCCTCCTCACAGTGTTCAGCTAAACCTACAAGTTATTTTTTTGCGAGCTCTGCACAGTGTTCAGCTAAAGCTACCTGTAGAAGGTTGGTGGTGTTCTCATACTACAGGCAGGCAGTTGATTTTGCTAGCTGCAGTATCAGTACATATATATATATATATATATATATATATATATATATATATATATATATATATATATATCCCAGCTTAGTGCAGCTACAGGCCATTAGTATGTCTGCTGGAAGGCCAAGAAGGAGAGGCAGACAGTCACAAGGCAATAAAAGAGGGCAAGCAGGCTCTGTGACTAGTGCTGCATCCTCATCAGCACGTGGCCGTGGGACACGCTTGGCCTTTTTTTCGGCAGCTGGCCGTGTTGAGCCGCAAAATGCGGAAGACTTGATCGAGTGGATGACCAAGCCGTCCTCATCCTCCTCATCCTCTCTCACCCATGCTCAGGGTACTTTGTCTGGCAAAGCAGCAGCCTCATCCCTCGGCTCAATGTCATCAGTGATTCTTTCCCTAGCCCCACCATGTCCTCCTGAGGAGTCCCTCGAACTGTTTGACCACAGTGTTGGGTACATGCTCCAGGAGGATGCCCAGTGTTTGGAAGGCTCTGATGATGATACTGAGCTCGATGAAGGCAGTAACATGAGCACGGACAGAGGGGGTGCCCAAGAAGGACAGAAATCTGGCAGTCATGCTCCCCCTGCTGCAGCATACTGCCAGGTTTGCTCCAGTGATGAGGAGGGAGGGGATGATGAAGTCACTGACTCAACGTGGGTGCCTGATAGGAGAGAGGAGGAGGAGGAGGAGGAGGCGGCACATCACCAATAAGGCAGGATGCCCTCCAGGGGCCAGCCTAAGGGCAGCACACTGACTGCATCACACCCCAAAGCTCCACATGTGCAGGGCGCTGCAGTCTCTGCGCGTTATTCAAAAAGTTCTTTGGTGTGGGCCTTTTTTGAGACGAGTGCATCAGATCGCACCGCTGCTATTTGCAACATATGTCTCAAGCGTATCTCACATGGCCTGCACTGAGAGGAATGAAGGTGTAGAATTCGGTGTGTCACAGCCAAGTACTTGTGGGCAATCTTCTTTCGGTACACCAATGTCAGATTGTACCAGGTAAATTTCCCTGCCCCAGCTGCTGCACCGCCGAAAGAAGTTTGCTCCCAGCCATCCACATGCCCAGCGGTTGAATGCTAGCTTGGCAAAATTGCTAGCACTTCAACTGCTGCCTTTTCAGTTGGTAGACTCTGCCCCCTTCCGTGAGTTTGTGGAATGTGCGGTTCCTCAGTGGCAGGTACCCAAACGCCACTTTTTCTCACGGAAGGCGATTCCGGCTCTCTACCGGCATGTGGAAGGCAATGTCCATGCCTCGCTGGACAGGGCGGTCAGCGGTAAGGTGCATATTACCGCTGACTCATGGTCCAGCAGGCATGGACAGGGACGTTACCTAAGTTTCACGGCGCATTGGGTGACTCTGCTGGCAGCTGGGAAGGATGCAGGACAAGGTGCAGTAGTGTTGGAGGTTGTTCCGCCACCACGCCTCCAAAATGCCACAACTAATGATTGTGACACACCTCTCTCCTCCACCCCCTCCTCTTCTTCTTCCTCCATGGCCTCTTCCTGTGCTTTGTCCTCAGAACCAGCGGTGCTCCGTAGCCATTCAAGGGGCTACGTAAGTACGCAGGCCAAAAGATGCCATGCGGTGCTTGAGCTGGTGTGCTTGGGGGACAGGAGCCACACTGGGGCAGAGGTTCTGTCAGCTCTGCAGGGGCAGGTTCAGAGGTGGTTGACGCCACGCCAACTTAAGGCAGGAATGGTGGTTTGCGACAATGGCACCAACCTCCTCTCCGCCCTCCGACAGGGACAAATGACCCATGTGCCCTGTTTGGCTCACATCCTTAACTTGGTGGTGCAGTGGTTCTTGGGCAGGTACCCAGGCTTACAGGATGTCCTGAGGCAGGCCAGGAAAGTATAACGGTCATATAATGCCAGTGCTCGGATGGCGGACCTCCAAAAGGAGTTTAACCTGCCCAAGAACCGCCTAATCTGTGACATGCCCACCAGGTGGAACTCAACGTTGGCCATGCTGCAGCGGCTGCACATGCAGCAGAGGGTCATCAATGAGTACCTGTGCGACTATGGCACCAGGACAGGGTCAGGGGAGCTTGGTTTTTTTCCCCACGCCAGTGGGTCATGATCAAGGATGCATGCACTGTCCTGTCACCATTTGAGGAGGCCACGAGGATGGTGAGCAGTGACAGTGCATGCATCAGTGACACTGTCCCTCCCCTTGTCCACCTGTTGGAGCACACGCTGGAATAATGGACAGGGCACTTGAGGCAGAACAGAGGCAGGAAGAGGAGGACTTCCTTAGCTCTCAAGGCCCCCTTTATCCAGACAGTGTTCCTGTGTGCCCGCCGATCACACAGGAAGAGGACGAGGAGGAGGAGGAGGAAGATTGTGTCAGTATGAAGGTGGAGCCTGGCACTCAGCATCAGCAGCAGTCTTTAAGGGATCAGTCCCAAGAAACACATGGACTTGTACGTGGCTGGGAGGAGGTGGCTGCGGACCATGTCGTCCTTAGTGATCCAGAGGACTCCGGACCGAATGCCTCAGCAAACCTATGCTGCATGGCCTCCCTGATCCTGCAAAGCCTGCGTAAGGAACCTTGTATTCGTGGTATCAAGGAGAAGGACCAATACTGGCTGGCAACCCTCCTTGATCTACGTTTCAAGGGTAAGTTTGAAGACCTTATCTTGCCATCGCAGAGGGAGCAAAGGATGAAACATCTTCAGGAGGCCTTGCAGAAAGGTCTGAGCAATGCGTTCCCAGAGACTGGGAGGTTACAAACTCCTGTTTCTGGACAACGTGTTGCTGAGGCTTCGGTCAGTCAAAGAAGGAGCGGTGGAGAAGGTGGCCGTCTGACCGATGCGTTCAGACAATTTTTTGGTCCGCAGCCCCAAGGTATGATCGGTTCCAGCAACCATCGCCAGCGTCTGTTTTACATGGTGCAGGAATACCTAGGGGCAAGATCTGACTTGGACACCATTCCCACTGAAAATCCTCTGGGTTACTGGGTCTTGAGGATGGATCACTGGCCAGAGCTTGCACAGTATGCAATTGAGCTACTGGCCTGTCCTGCATCCAGCGTTCTTTAAGAACGCACATTCAGTGCTGCTGGAGGCTTTGTAACCGATCGACTGACCTTCATAAAAATGAATCAGTCTTGGATCACCACCAGCTACCAAGCACCTGATGCTGATGTAACCGAATAATTTTTTTTTAAAATCTCAGATCCCTTCAAAGACTGCTTATGCTGATGCTGAGTGACTATCCTGAGTAATTATCCTCTTCCTCCTCAATGATCACGCTGATAGCTTGTAAGAATATTTTTGGTTCTGGGCGCCACCACCAGTGCTTAAGGCACCATTTTTCAGCCCCTGTTTAACAGGGGCGTGTAATTACAATTTTTGATGCAATACTTTGCAGCAGGGCTCGTTCCTGCGTTCCAACTAGAGTATCTGTGAGGGGTTGCAGTGTTGTGGCACCAGCACCAGTGCCTAAGGCCTATTTTTTCAGCCCCTGTTTAACAGGGGCATGTAATTACAATTTTTGATGCAATACTTTGCAGCAGGGCTCGCTCCTGCGTTCCAACTAAAGTATCTGTGAGGGGTTGCAGTGTTGTGGCACCAGGACCAGTGCCTAGGGCCTAATTTTTCAGCCCCTGTTCAACAGGGGCCTGTAATTACAATTCTTGATCTAATATTTCACAGCAGGGCCCATTTCTGCACCCACCAAAGTGTTGTGGCACCAGCACCACCACCACCACCAGAGGCCCAATTTTTCTGCCCTTGTTCAACAGGGGCATGTAATTACAATTCTTGATCTAATATTTCACAGCAGGGCCCATTTCTGCACCCACTAAGAGCGAGTGAGGACTTACAGTGTTGTGGCACCACCACCACCACCACCACCAGAGGCCCAATTTTTCAGCCCCTGTTCAACAGGGGCATGTAATTACAATTCTTGATCTAATATTTCACAGCAGGGCCCATTTCTGCACCCACCAAGAGCGAGTGAGGACTTACAGTGTTGTGGCACCACCACCACCACCACCACCAGAGGCCCAATTTTTCAGCCCCTGTTCAACAGGGGCATGTAATTACAATTCTTGATCTAATATTTCACAGCAGGGCCCTGTGAGGGCTTACAGTGTTGTGGCCACAACAACACCTAATGCCCAAATTTCTGCTGAGTATATAGGGCAGGCCCCTACTTTCAAACATCTAACTTACAAATGACTCCTACTTGCAAATGGAAGGAGACAACAGGAAGTGAGATGAAATCTACCCCTAGGAAGGGAAATTCTCTCCTGTAAGAGTTAATATGGGAAAAACATTTCTCCTTTCCACTGATGCTTTCCAATCCTTGTTCCACAAAAAAACCCAAATTTTCAAAAAACATTTGTCATTGGGACAAAAAGTGAGGTGAAATCTTCTGAAGAGGAGGACACACAGCAAAACAAATGTCACAGGGGTGATAACCCTTCCCTATGTTTTCCAAAAAGCTTAAAAAAGATTTTTTGTCTGGAGCTAAACACATTAAAAATGTACCCGTTCAAAATTACAAACAGATTCTACTTAACAACAAACCGACAGTCCCTGTCTTGTTTGCACCGCCTGTATACTGCTGTTCAGAGTATATAGGGCCTGGTGGTCCCACACCTTTCCTTATTTTTATTTGGGTGCGGGGTTCCCCTTAATATCCATACAAGACCCAAAGGGCCTGGTAATGGACTGGGGAGGGGGGGGTTACCCAAGCCATTTGTCTCACTGATTTTCATCCATATTGCCAGGACCCGACATTACATTAAAGCCGCAAGCAGTTTTCAATGACTTTTTTTCCTTTAAAAATGACATTTTGTGCAGGGACTGTTCTAAGCATGGGAAACACACGCCACTTGATAGGCATACTATAGACACCCCCCAGGTACGATATTTAAAGGAATATTTCACTTTTTTTTTTTAACTTTAAGCATCATTAAAATCACTGCTCCTGAAAAAAACGGCCATTTTTAAAAGTTTTTTTTGCATTGATACATGTCCCTTGGGGCAGGACCCGGGTCCCCAAACCCTTTTTAGGACAATAACACGCAAATTAGCATTTAAAATGAGCACTTTTGATTTCGAACGTTCGAGTCCCATGGACGTCAATGGGGTTCTAACATTCGTGCGAATTTTCGGTCCGTTCGCAGGTTCTGGTGTGAACTGAACCCGGGGGGGTGTTCGGCTCATCCCTAATCTACATGTTCTGGACAGAATTTGTGCATTTAAACAATATTATATACATACTTTTTAGCCTGGTAACAGAAGATGGTAAACTGTTGTAAAGTTATCCACAGTATTCAGACAAAAATGTAGAAGATTACATTGGCTGCTCTTGCTAATGGTAGGCGCGAAGGATTGAACAAGTGCGCAATAGCGCTTCCTATGTAAATATGGTTTGGTGCATATAAGTGCACCATAATTCTTGATAAATGTCTTTAGTCCCGTTTTTTGTGCAATTGCTCCAATTTCTCCACTGCACCACAGGCGCGGGTCTTTAGTAAATCACCCCCTTTGCTACAATGTAAAGTAGTGAGTGTACAGCTTGTATAACAGTGTAAATTTGCTGTCCCCTCAAAATAACTCAACCCACAGCCATTAATGTCTAAACCGCTGGCAACAAAAGTGAGTACACCCCTAAGTGAAAATGTCCAAATTGGGCCCAATTAGCCATTTTCCCTCCCCGGTGTCATGTGACTCCTTAGTGTTACAAGGTCTCAGGTGTGAATGGGGAGCAGGTGTGTTATATTTGGTGTTATCGCTCTCACTATCTCATACTGGTCACTGGAAGTGCAACATGGCAACTCGGCTATAAGAAGATTGCCAAGAAACTGAGCTGCAGCACGGTGGCCAAGACCATGCAGCAGTTTAACAGGACAGGTTCCACTCAGAACAGGCTTCGCCATGGTCGACCAAAGAAGTTGAGTGTACATGCTCAGCGTCATATCCAGATGTTGTCTTTGTGAAATAGACGTATGAGTGCTGCCCGCATTGCTGCAGAGGTTAAAGGAGTGGGATGGTCAGCCTGTCAGTGCTCAGTCCATCCGCCACACACTGCATCAAATTGGTCTGCATGGCTGTTGTCCCAGAAGGAAGTCTCTTCTAAAGATGATGCACAAGAAAGCCCGCAAACAGTTTGCTGAAGACAAGCAGACTAAGGACATGAATTACTGGAACCATGTCATGTGGTCTGATGAGACTAAGATAAATGTATTTAGTTCAGATGGTGTCAAGCGTGTGTGGCGGCAACCAGGTGAGGAGTATAAAGACAAGTGTTCTTGCCTTCAGTCAAGCATGGTGGTGGGAGTGTCATGGTTTGCAGCTACATGAGTGCTGCCAGCACTGGGGAGCTACAGTTCATTGAGGTAACATGAATGCCAACATGTACTGTGACATACTGAAGCAGAGCATGATCCCCTCCCTTCGGAGACTGGGCCGCAGGGCAATATTCCAACATGATAACGACCCCAAATACACCTCCAAGATGACCACTGCCTTACTAAAGAAGCTGAGGGTAAAGGTGATGGACTGGCCAAGCATGTCTCCAGACCTAAACCCTATTGAGCATCTGGGACATCTTCAAACGGAAGGTGGAGGAGCACAAGGTCTCTAACATCCACCAGCTCCTCGATGTTGTCATGGAGGAGTGGAAGAGGACTCCAATGGCAACCTGTGAAGCTCTGGTGAACGCCATGCCCAAGAGGATTAAGACAGTGCTGGAAAATAATAGTGGCCGCACAAAATATTGACACTTTGGGCCCAATTTGGCCATTTTCACTTAGGGGTATACTCACTTTTGTTGCCAGCAGTTTAGATATTAATGGCTGCGTGTTGAGTTATTTTGAGGGGACAGCAAATTTACACTGTTATACAAGCTGTAGACTCACTACTTTACATTGTAGCAAAGTGTCATTTCTTCAGTGTTGTCACATGAAAAGATATAATAAAATATTTATAAAGATGTGAGGGGTGTACTCACTTTTGTGATATACTGTGTGTGTATATATATATATATATATATATATATATATATATATATAGTATGGATAAATTAATCTATTATCTTAAGGCAAAGTATGATAAAGTTATTGCTGAACTAATAGCTCCACAGCAGAAATGTAAGAACTGCTCTGGTCCATAGGGGGTGTAAAGATGTGAGAGCCAAAATTGTTAAGGATCATTGTGTGTTTATGCTAATAAATAATATTTTTTATATGGATTGCTAAAAAAAGAGAATGAAATAAAATAACGCAGATTTAAAATGTTGCATTTATGGAAAGTTCAGCAAGCAAAACAGCTCAAAGTAGAAGGAGAATAAAGAAACATATTCAGTACAATAAGAAATTGAAATACATAAAAAGAGAGAGGAGAGGAGAGATGATTACATTGTCACTAACTTACTGTGGGAATGTCACTAATTAATGTTCAGCATCATGTCACAGAATTATGTATACAGTCTGTGATATTCAGAATGGCAGAGATTGTTTTATTTTCTATGTATATGAAGATCAAAACCTTATCTTCCTCTAATTCCTATAAAAGCTGGCTCTTCTGGATTGTTCTGAGGATGACATTTTTTATATACAAGACTCAGTGCTCAGAACCGATCTTTAAGGTCCAGTTTGAAATCAGAGAATTAGAGATGGATTTCTATCAGGAGGGTGATCTTATCATTGGAGGAGTGTTCACAATATCCACAACTACTATACATGACACAAGTATAGAAAACAATACCAGGACACTTTTATGTCAAACGTAAGTTGCATTTTACAGTATAGCTTACATTTTTCTTTGTCCTCCCTTCTATTTTTTTTCTCTTTTGTTTGAATATAATTGATGACATTCTCATTTTCTAATCCAGTGATTAGAAATGAAAGGGATTCTGTGAAAATGTAAAAATAGGAGTTGCCTTTAATGTCGTGTTTAGAAACCTGTATTGTGGAAGTATTGGACTGTCATTGGTGACCTCTCCTTCTACAAATATTAGTTTCCTGGCCTAAATGCTGATCCTCCAATTTCAGTTATTCCTTGATCACAAATCTGGGACAATATGAGAATTGTGACTTTCCTAATTTGAAGGCTTGTCTCTGTCTCCTTCCACAGAAAGGTTTTCCCAGTTCGGCACCACAGAAATTTTTTTCATTTTTTGCACACATGTAAAAAGCTTCATTTTGGCAATAAAATCACTTAAAGTGATTGTAAAGTCTTGTTTTTTTCTAGTTTTAACCACTTGCCGACCGCCGCACGACTATATACGTCGACAGAGCGGCACGGGCAGGCAAAAGGACGTATATGTACGTCCTTGCCTGCCCGCGGGTGGGGGGTCCGATCGGACCCCCCCCCGTGCCTGCGGCAGTCGGCAAATCTCCCCCGGCGATCGGAGGTGAGGGGGAGGCCATCCATTCGTGGCCCCCCCCTCGCGATCGCTCTCAGCCAATGGGATCATTTCCCTGCCTCTGTATTGTACACAGAGGCAGAGGAAATGATGTCATCTCTCCTCGGCTCGGTATTTTCCGTTCCGGGCCGAGGAGAGAAGACTGCAATGTAAGTGCACCAACACACACACACACAGTAGAACATGCCAGGCACACTAAACACCCCGATCCCCCCCCCGATCGCCCCCCGATCCCCCCCCAATCACCCCCCCCCCCGTCACAAACTGACACCAGCAGTTTTTTTTTTTTTTTTTTTTTTTTTTCTGATTACTGTATTGGTGTCAGTTTGTGACAGTTACAGTGTCAGGGCAGTGAGTGTTAGGCCCCCTGTAGGTCTAGGGTACCCCCCTAACCCCCCCTAATAAAGTTTTAACCCCTTGATCACCCCCTGTCACCAGTGTCGCTAAGCGATCATTTTTCTGATCGCTGTATTAGTGTCGCTGGTGATGCTAGTTAGGGACGTAAATATTTAGGTTCGCCGTCAGAGTTTTATAGCGACAGGGACCCCCATATACTATCTAATAAATGTTTTAACCCCTTGATTGCCCCCTAGTTAACCCTTTCACCACTGATCACTGTATAACCGTTACGGGTGACGCTGGTTAGTTTGTTTATTTTTTATAGTGTCAGGGCACCCGCCGTTTATTACCGAATAAAGATTTAGCCCCCTGATCGCCCGGCGGTGATATGCGTCGCCCCAGGCAGCGTCAGATTAGCGCCAGTAGCGCTAACACCCACGCACGCACCGTACACCTCCCTTAGTGGTATAGTATCTGAACTGATCAATATCTGATCCGATCAGATCTATACTGGCGTCCCCAGCAGTTTAGGGTTCCCAAAAACGCAGTGTTAGCGGGATCAGCCCAGATACCTGCTAGCACCTGCGTTTTGCCCCTCCGCCCGGCCCAGCCCAGCCCACCCAAGTGCAGTATCGATCGATCACTGTCACTTACAAAACACTAAATGCATAACTGCAGCGTTCGCAGAGTCAGGCCTGATCCCTGCGATCGTTAACAGTTTTTTTGGTAGCGTTTTGGTGAACTGGCAAGCGCCAGCGGCCTAGTACACCCCGGGCGTAGTCAAACCAGCACTGCAGTAACACTTGGTGACGTGGCGAGTCCCATAAGTGCAGTTCAAGCTGGTGAGGTGGCAAGCACAAATAGTGTCCCGCTGCCACCAAGAAGACAAACACAGGCCCGTAATGCCCATAGTGCCCTTCCTGCTGCATTCGCCAATCCTAATTGGGAACCCACCACTTCTGCAGCGCCCGTACTTCCCCCATTCACATCCCCAACCAAATGCAGTCGGCTGCATGAGAGGCATTTTTATGTCCTCCCGAGTACCCCTACCCAACGAACCCCCCCAAAAAGATGTTGTGTCTGCAGCAAGCGCGGATATAGGCGTGACACCCACTATTATTGTCCCTCCTGTCCTGACAATCCTGGTCTTTGCATTGGTGAATGTTTTGAACGCTACCATTCACTAGTTGAGTATTAGCGTAGGGTACAGCATTGCACAGACTAGGACACACTTTCACAGGGTCTCCCAAGATGCCATCGCATTTTGAGAGACCCGAACCTGTAACCGGTTACAGTTATAAAAGTTACAGTTACAAAAAAAGTGTAAAAAAAAAAAAAAAAAAAAACACAAACAAAAATATAAAATAAAAAATAATAGTTGTCGTTTTATTGTTCTCTCTCTATTCTCTCTCTCTCTATTCTCTCTATTGTTCTGCTCTTTTTTACTGTATTCTATTCTGCAATGTTTTATTGTTATTATGTTTTATCATGTTTGCTTTTCAGGTCTGCAATTTTTTATACTTTACCGTTTACTGTGCTTTATTGTTAACCATATTTTTGTCTTCAGGTACAGCATTCACGACTTTGAGTGGTTATACCAGAATGATGCTTGCAGGTTTAGGTATCATCTTGGTATCATTCTTTTCAGCCAGCGGTCGGCTTTCATGTAGAAGCAATCCTAGCGGCTAATTAGCCTCTAGACTGCTTTTACAAGCAGTGGGAGAGAATGCCCCCCCCCACCGTCTTCCGTGTTTTTCTCTGGCTATCCTGTCTCAACAGGGAACCTGAGAATGCAGCCGGTGATTCAGCCAGCTGACCATAGACCTGATCAGAGACCAGAGTGGCTCCAAACATCTCTATGGCCTAAGAAACCGGAAGCTACGAGCATTTTATGACTTAGATTTCGCCGGATGTAAATAGCGCCATTGGGAAATTGGGAAAGCATTTTATCATACCGATCTTGGTGTGGTCAGATGCTTTGAGGGCAGAGGAGAAATCTAGGGTCTAATAGACCCCAATTTTTTCAAAAAAGAGTACCTGTCACTACCTATTGCTATCATAGGGGATATTTACATTCCCTGAGATAACAATAAAAATGATTAAAAAAAAAAAAAAATGAAAGGAACAGTTTTAAAATAAGATAAAAAAGCAAAAAAATAATAAAGAAAAAAAAAAAAAAAAAAAAAAAAGCACCCCTGTCCCCCCTGCTCTCGCGCTAAGGCGAACGCAAGCGTCGGTCTGGCGTCAAATGTAAACAGCAATTGCACCATGCATGTGAGGTATCACCGCGACGGTCAGATCGAGGGCAGTAATTTTAGCAGTAGACCTCCTCTGTAAATCTAAAGTGGTAACCTGTAAAGGCTTTTAAAGGCTTTTAAAAATGTATTTATTTTGTTGTCACTGCACGTTTGTGCGCAATTGTAAAGCATGTCATGTTTGGTATCCATGTACTCGGCCTAAGATCATCTTTTTTATTTCATCAAACATTTGGGCAATATAGTGTGTTTTAGTGCATTAAAATGTAAAAAAGTGTGTTTTTTCCCCAAAAAATGCGTTTGAAAAATCGCTGCGCAAATACTGTGTGAAAAAAAAAAATTAAACACCCACCATTTTAATCTGTAGGGCATTTGCTTTAAAAAAATATATAATGTGTGGGGGTTCAAAGTAATTTTCTTGCAAAAAAAAATAATTTTTTCATGTAATCAAAAAGTGTCAGAAAGGGCTTTGTCTTCAAGTGGTTAGAAGAGTGGGTGATGTGTGACATAAGCTTCTAAATGTTGTGCATAAAATGCCAGGACAGTTCAAACCCCCCCAAATGACCCCATTTTGGAAAGTAGACACCCCAAGCTATTTGCTGAGAGGCATGTCGAGTCCATGGAATATTTTATATTGTGACACAAGTTGCGGGAAAGAGACAAATTATTATATTATTTGTGTGTGAGACTTTTTGGGAGCCTAGCCACGTATGGGACCCCGAAAACCAAGCACCGCCTTCAGGCTTTCTAAGGGCGTAAATTTTTGATTTCACTCTTCACTGCCTATCACAGTCTCGGAGGCCATGGAATGCCCAGGTGGCACAAACCCCCCCCAAATGACCCCATTTTGGAAAGTAGACACCCCAAGCTATTTGCTGAGAGGTATAGTGAGTATTTTGCAGACCTCACTTTTTGTCACAAAGTTTTGAAAATTAAAAAAAGAAAAAAAAAATTTTTTTTTTTGTCTTTCTTCATTTTCAAAAACAAATGAGAGCTGCAAAATACTCACCATGCCTCTCAGCAAATAGCTTGGGGTGTCTACTTTCCAAAATGGGGTCATTTGGGGGGGGTTTGTGCCACCTGGGCATTCCATGGCCTCCGAAACTGTGATAGGCAGTGAAGAGTGAAATCAAAAATGTACACCCTTAGAAATCCTGAAGGCGGTGATTGGTTTTCGGGGTCCCGTACGCGGCTAGGCTCCTAAAAAGTCCCACACATGTGGTATCCCCGTACTCAAGAGAAGCAGCAGAATGTATTTTGGGGTGCAATTCCACATATGCCCATGACCTGTGTGAGCAATATATCATTTAGTGACAACTTTGTGCAAAAAAAAAATAAATAAATAAATAAATTGTCATTTTCCTGCAACTTGTGTCAAAATATAAAATATTCCATGGACTCAACATGCCTCTCAGCAAATAGCTTGGGGTGTCTACTTTCCAAAATGGGGTCATTTGGGGGGGGTTTGTGCCATCTGGGCATTTTATGGCCTTCAAAACTGTGATAGGTAGTGAGGAGTAAAATCAAAAATGTACGCCCTTAGAAATCCTGAAGGCAGTGATTGGTTTTCGGGGCCCCGTATGCGGCTAGGCTCCCAAAAAGTCCCACACATGTGGTATCCCCATACTCAGGAGAAGCAGCTAAATGTATTTTGGGGTGCAATTCCACATAGGCCCATGGCCTGTGTGAGCAATATATCATTTAGTGACAACTTTTTGTAATTTTTTTTTTTTTTTCATTATTCAATCACTTGGGACAAAAAAAATGAATATTCAATGGGCTCAACATGCCTCTCAGCAATTTCCTTGGGGTGTCTACTTTCCAAAATGGGGTCATTTGTGGGGGTTTTGTACTGCCCTGTCATTTTAGCACCTCAAGAAATGACATAGGCAGTCATAAATTAAAGACTGTGTAAATTCCAGAAAATGTACCCTAGTTTGTAGGCGCTATAACTTTTGCGCAAACCAATAAATATACACTTATTGACATTTTTTTTACCAAAGACATGTGGCCAAATACATTTTGGCCTAAATGTATGACTAAAATTGAGTTTATTGGATTTTTTTTAGAACAAAAAGTAGAAAATATCATTTTTTTTCAAAATTTTCGGTCTTTTTTCGTGTATAGCGCAAAAAATAAAAACGGCAGAGGTGATCAAATACCATCAAAAGAAAGCTCTATTTGTGGGAAGAAAAGGACGCAAATTTCGTTTGGTTACAGCATTGCATGACCGCGCAATTAGCAGTTAAAGCGACGCAGTGCCAAATTGTAAAAAGTGCTCTGGTCAGGAAGGGGGTAAATCCTTCCGGGGCTGAAGTGGTTAAATAACAAACATGTTATACTTACCTTCCCTGTACAGTGGTTTTGCACAGAGCATCCGGGTCCTCCACTTCTGGGGTCCCTCTTCAGTGCTTCTGGCCCCTCCCTCCTGTTGGGTGCCCCCACAGCAAGCAGCTTGCTATTGGAGCACCCGAGCCGAATCACAGCTCTGTGTGTCCATTCAGACACGGAGCCGAGGCCCGGCCCTGCCCCTTTCTCTTCTCATTGGCTGACTTTGATTGACAGCAGTGGGAGCCAATTGTACTGCGCTGCTGTCTCAGCCAATGAGGAGGGGAGTCCTGGGCAGCTGAGACACTGCTGCAACATCCCTGGATAGAGATGGGGCTCAGGTAAGTATTAGAGGGGCTGAGGGGGGCTGCTGCAAACAGAACGCTTTTTATCTTAAGGCATAGAATGCCTTAAGATAAAAAAAAACCTTCCACCTTCACAAAAACGTTAAACCCCCATAACATTATATATTTTCTGAAAGCAGAGGCCATGTAAAATAAAAAGATGATAGTTGCCTGTGCCTGTGATATTGCAAAAAACGATGGTACCCAAAAAATGTCATAGATGATGCTTTAAAAGTCTTTACAGCTCATCAGTTTAGAATGAACTAGAAGCTCTTGTGCTAGAATTATTGTGCTCCCTCTGATGTTCACAGTGACACCTCACACATGTGGTGTAACCGTGGTTTATATACCCATGCGCACCCTGGGTGTGCATTTGCGCATGTATGCAGGCAACAGATGTTAGAGCAATTTTGTTTTATTTTTTAACACATTTTATTATATTTAAAAAAAAAACTTTTTTTCATTTATTTATGTTTTTATTTATTTATGGTTGTATTTTTCTTTGATTGCCATAACAAAGGGTTATTAATCCCCCATGTGATAGCAGTAGGAAGGTGACAGGTACTCTTTATGGAGACATTAGGGGTTTAATATCTCCCCTGTCCTTCACACTATCAGAACAGCTTGGTTAGATCACTAATGCCGCGTACACACGAGCGGACTATCCGGCATACTTGGTCCGGGGTACCGGAGTCTGTCGGACAATTCGATCGTGTCTGGGCTCCAGCAGACTTTTTTTTTCTCAAAAGTTTGACGGACTTAGATTTGAAACATGTTTCAAATCTGTCCGATGGACTCGAGTCCGGTCGAAAAGCCTGCACGTCTGTATGCTAGTCCGACGGACAAAAACCGACGCTAGGGCAGCTATTGGCTACTGGCTATGAACTTCCTTGTTTTAGTCCGGTCGTACGTCATCACGTACGAATCCGTCCGTCATAAAGTCAGTCGAAAAGTCCACCGGACAAAGTCTGCCGTAAAGTCCGCTCGTGTGTACGCGGCATAAGAAACTCACAAAAATCTTAGTTTTAATATACTGTAAATTAGTATTAAATATATCAAATGTAATGGCTATAACCTTTAAAGTAAAACAAAAAGAGCCTTGGATGTATCAATCATCTTTGACTCTGCCTACACTATATTAATGCACAAAAAACACACATTTATTGTTCAATAAAGATTTATTGGGAGCTGCAAAATATTTTTTAGGATATTTATGATTTATAAATTTACGTCTGTACTTTGACGTAGAATACCGGATAGCTGCCATAATCCTGGTATATTCTTAAATGGCAGACGGTCCTCTTTCTGATAAAAGTTGTCTCCGTGGCAGTTTCACCGCAAGATCTCCGGAGCCATTGGTAGAGGCGGAACTGATCGGGTCCTCTCCCCTCTGAGACATGGACCCGAGTGAGGGAAAGATGGTCCCCGCTCCATAACATTGGATGACGCAAGTGACGTCAACCATCTGTTCTGCCCAATGGTTTTAAAGGGAACTTTTTTTTTTTTGAAAGCCTTTTTTTTTTAAATTGCATTTATATGTAAATATGAGATCTGAGGTCTGTTTGACCCCAGATCTCACATTTAAGAGGCCCTGTCATGTTTTTTTTCTATTACAAGGGATGTTTACATTCCTTGTAATAGGAATAAAAGTGACCCAAAAATTATTTTTTAAAAGGACAGTGTAAAAATAAGAAGTAAAATAAATAATAATACATTTTTTTTTCAATGCGCCCTGTCCCACCGAGCTTGCGCGTAGAAGCGAACGCATACATAAGTCGCGCCAGCATACGAAAACAGTGTTCAAACCACACATGTGAGGTATTGCCGCGATCATTAGAGCAAGAGCAATAATTTTAGCACTAGACCTCCTCTGTAACGCAAAACAGGTAACCTGTAGGAATTTTTAAGCATCGCCTATGGAGATTTTGGAGGGTCGAAGTTTGTCGCCATTCCACGAGCGGGTGCAATTTTGAATCATGACATGTTGGGTATCAATTTACTTGGCATAACATTATCTTACACAATATTATTTTTTAATTAAAAAATGTGACATAAAGTATTGCAACGACCACCATTTTATTATCTAGGGTGTCTGAAAAAATTTATAATGTTTGGGGGTTCTAAGTAATTTTCAAGCAAAAAAAATTATTTGAACTTTATTAGTTAACTATTTTAAACACCAAGTTTGAAAAATAGGCTTGGTCCTTAAGTGGTTAAACTTTTATTTCTAGTCATGTGACTGGCACAGCGCCAATCAGGACTGCTCAGACACAAAGAGTCATAGAGTCAGACACATAGAGTCATACTGTGGAGAACATACATCAGCAGAGTAATGGAAGCCTTTCCCAAGGATCTTTCCCTGCAGATGCCAAAGAACAAAGAAAGATCATGTGACCATCACAAACAAACAAGGGCAACACACATCACAAACAAACATTTTTTTTGTTTGTTTGTGATGTGTGTTGCCCTTCCATGTGCACCTTGCTGCAAATTCTATGGATTCGGGTGATTGCCACTTGTCATGTGACCACACAACAGTGCTGCAGGAATAAGGTACTTCAAGGATTTAAAAAAAAAAAAAAATACAGTGGCATGATATAGATGATTTATGGAAATTAATTACTGCAATAAGCACATCTCTGACTTTCAGACTGTAAGTATTGGCATTGTGAAGTTGATCCTTGATTTAATAGCTAGACAGTCCCTGACCTGGAACATTGATAAAGGATGGCAGACTTTCCAGACTTCACTGGCTGCTCGCCTGTTGCCTGTCAGGAACACACAGGGGGTCATTTACTATAGCGCCGCAGCGCTAATTAGCGCTAATTGTCGCAAACTAGTGCTAATTAGCGCTAAAACAGTATTTACTATAGCGCTGGTGAGAAAATACTCCCAAAATCGAATTTACTATAGTTCCCTGAAACCAAATAGAGCCCGAACCCTTAGCCCCCGTTCACACCTATGTGAATTAGATGCGGCTTACACCGCATCCAATTCGCAGGACATTTTAAAATACTTTCATATGAATGCATCTGGTTCACATATGTGCGTTGTATTCGCACTGCGCATTGCACAAAAAAGGTGTGTGTTTTCTGGGCATTGCGGTGCAAATTACAAGCCCATTATCTTCAATGGGAACACATCTGATTCACAGATGCATTGCGTTCTGAACATGGATTTTCTCCTTCTCCTCACTACACCTCCCCCCACCCCCCTCTCCCTGCTCACTGTTTCAAAGCTAAAACGCAGAGGAACCTCTGAACAACTGATTTTTATCTTCCCAGTGAAACCTGAGCTTCAATTTTCACCGCACATGTGTGAACCCAGGCTAACTTTGCTAAAACCTGGAGTAGTGCACCTGGAAATATTGTTTAGAGGATGATATAATTGCCTAAATAGTACTGAAATATGTGGTATATTGTGTGTGTATTGTTCCTGTCTGACCATGCAAACATGGTTTGGGAGCATGTGCTGACCTTCTACTCCTTGATCCCATTGCTTAATCATGTACACAGAAATGCATCTTCCAGCAGAACATGGTCACCAATGTATGTATGTTTGTGGATTTGTGGGGTGGTGGCGGGCGTTATATTTTGAACATGTGGCTTTTTTAACCACTTCAATGCCAGGCACTTATGCACCTTCCCGCCCAGACAAATTTTCAGCTTTCAGCGCTCTCACATTTTGAATGACAATTACTCAGTCATGCTACACTGTATCCAAACAAAATTTTTATCATTTTCTTCTCACAAAGAGAGCTTTCTTTTGGTGGTATTTAATCCCCACTGGATTTTTTATTTTTTGTGATATAAGCGAAAAAACTGCGAAAATTTTGAAAAAAAACACACCTTTTTTTTTTTAGTTTCTATTGTAAAATTTTGCAAATAAGTCATTTTTCTTCATAAATTTGTGGCAAAATTTATACTGCTACATATCTTTGGTAAAAATAATCCAAATTAATGTATATTATTAGGTCTTTGTGAAAGTTATAGAGTCTACAAACTATGGTGCCAATCACTGAAAATTGATCACATCTGATCACACCTGATGTACTGAAGGCCTATCTCATTTCTTGAGACACTAAGAAGCCAGGAAAGTACAAATACTCCCCAAATTACCCTTTTTTGGAAAGTAGACAGTCCAAGGTATTTACTAGGAGGCATGGTGAGTTTTTTGAAGTTGTAATTTTTTCACACAATTCTTGGGGCTGTGGGACTTTTACACAGCCTGGCCATATACAAAGGCCCAACATTAAAGTAGCACTTTCAGACGTTCTACAAGCATAAATTGCACATATCCTTTCTCAACCACCTATTACCTTTTTGAAGGCCCTGGAGCACCAGGGCAATGGAATTGTCCACAAAATGACCCCATTTTGGGAAGCACACACCCCAATGTATAATCTATGAGGCATAATGAGTCTTTTGAACAGTTCATTTTTTTCCATAAGGTTTTAAAAAATATGAAAAAAGAATGAAAATGCATTTTTTTTACACAAAGTTGTCAATTTTTAAGATATTTGTAACACATAGCATGTACATAGCAAAAATGACACCCCAAAATGAATTCCACTACTCATCCTGAGTATGGGGATACCACATGTGTGAGACTTTTACACAGCCTGGCCACATACAAAGGCCCAACATTGAAGTAGCACTTTCAGGCGTTCTACAAGCATAAATTGCACATATGCTTTCTCAACCACCTTTTACACTTTTGAAGGCCCTGGAGCACCAGGACAATGGAATTGTCCACAAAATGACCCCATTTTGGAAAGCAAACACCCCAACATATAATCTATGAGGCATAATGAGTCTTTTGAACGGTTCATTTTTTTCCAGAAGTTTTTGGAAAATGTGGAAAAAAAATAAAAATGTATTTTTTTTACACAAAGTTGTCACTTTATAAGATATTTCTAACACATGTACATAGCAAAAATTACACCCCAAAATACATTCTGCTACTCCTCTTGAGTATGGCGATACCACATGTTTGACTCTTACACAGCTTGGCTACATACAGAGGCCCAACATCTAAGTAGCACCTCCAGGTATTCTAGCAGCATTAATTACACATATCATTTTCTGACTACCGATCACATTTTTGAAGGCCCTTCAAATTTCTAACACATAGCAGGTGCATACCAAATAACAAAAGATTACCTGTGGTTTTAGAAGTGCAGTGGTCCACAGAGGAGATCATCAGTCCAGGCAGCAGGCAGGAATGAGGTCACCGACAGCAAAAGCAATCATCCAGGCAGCAGGCAGGAATACTGATCATAGTTCGTACAGGCAGAGATACTGTCAGCACAGCCAGAGCACAGCCCAAGCACAGCCAAAGCACAGCCAAAGTACAGGTCCAGGTAGCAGGCAGAGGTGTCCTGGCAGAAATACTGTCCAAAGTCAGTAGAGGCAGCAGGCAGATATATGGTCAACACAGCCAAAGTCGATCAACAGGCCAAGGTCAGTGCACGTGGAAGTCAGAAACGTGGTTTAAATCGGCAGGCAGAGGCATCGTCGGTAAACAGGCTGAGGTTGGTGCACGTGGAAGTCAGAAACGTGGTTTAAATCGGCAAGCAAAGACATTGTCGGTAAACAGGCCAGGGTCAGTTAATTAACATGGTAGCAGGCAAATGGGGAAATGGCAGTCTGTTAATAATAAGGGGAACTAATATTGGATGGATGTATGATAATTTTTGAAGCAATCTCCGATGCACAGGCCAGGTTGGGAGGGACATTGGGGACAATAATAGCTGGTATGTTTTCTTACTCCTCCTCTGCTGCATACACGGCATTTCTTTTGGCGTCTTCTTCCAGATTCTGTGGGGGGAATATGATAGGGAAAGTGTTGCTCGTGAAGTCGACTCACGCTATCAGAGCGAATGCTTACTGGGATGGGACCTTGTTGGTAAATGAGGGCAGTGACGATATCTTCAATATACTTCAGGTAGTTGATTTGTTGGTTTTGAGTTGCTTTTTGGTAGCAGATAAACGAATTAAAAAGGGCCATGTGAAACAGGTGAAACGCAACTTTCTTGTACCAATAACGGGACTTTCTGGTTGATAAATAGGGCTGTAGCATCTGATCGTTTAAATCCACTCCCCCATGTACATATTATAATCGTGAACACATTCGGGCTTTACAATGAGGCCACCTCTTCTTTGGATCTCCACCACGGTGTCATTGTGGATGGTAGAGAGGATGTGGACATCTTTCTTGTCCCTCCACTTCATGGCCAACACCTCCTCGTTCCTCATGAATGCCGATTCTCCGTTTTGCAATTTTTTTGTCAACAAATTTTGTGGGAATCCCTTCCATTTTTTTTTAAAGTACCGCAGGCCGGGGTTTTTTTACTATAAAAGGTGATGAAAAAGGGGCAGGCTGGTATAATAGTTGTCGACATATAAATGGTATCCTTTGTCAAACAGGGGGTATGCCAGCTCCCAGACAATTTTACCACTGGTTCCAATATATGTGGGGCAATCATGGGGCTGGAGCTGGGAGTCTTTGCCTTCGTAGATCCAGAATGTGAAGATATATCCAGTGGCTCGATCGCATAATTTATTTAATTTCACCCCATACCTGGCTCTCTTGCTTGGTATATACTGCTTGAAGTATCTTGGCCAGTGAAATGTATGAGGGACTCGTCCACACAAATTTTTTGGTCTGGGATAAAAACGTCTCTAAATCGCTGGGAAAAGGAATTGATTAGGGGGCGTATCTTGTACAATTTATCATGGTTGGGATGATCTCAGGGAGGGCACTGTGAATTGTCACTGAAGTGGAGAAAATGCATAATCATGTCGTATCTTGTCCTGGACATGACAGCGGAATATATGGGCATGTGGTGGATGGGGTTGGTGGACCAACATGCATGGACTTAGTTCTTTTTTGAGAACAATTTCTACAGTACACAAGTAAGAGATTTACTTGTTTGATTTTTTTCAGCTCTCAAACTGAAAGAATGACTATTAGATTACTGTCAGGTGTTGGCTTGATTAGACAATGGGTATGTAGATACAGTTTTCAACAGTCCATTGTCTACACAGCTACAGTAAACAGGTATGTTTTCTGTTGTTTGGTAACTATGGTAAACAGTCTGGCAAAAAGGGGGGTTCAGGTATAAGCTAGGGACACACACACCATCATGCTGTAACATCAGAAGTCACCCATGATAGAAGAACAGTGCCTGATGCTCCCGAAAAATTGTTGCCAATGGAGATCATGAACATACAGTAACAGAAGATAAGTAACCTTTAGGTGTATTTGTACTATTATAGACCATAGGCTGTTCAGTTTGCTAGGCATTTTGTTTGTTATAGATATCTGTCAGTCTTGTATTCTATTCCTAATATTGTAATAGTTTTGTATGTACAGCATCTTTGTATAGTAAAAGCACATTTATACACTGCAGAAATCTCAGCTTCCTTGCTAGATAGACGCAAGCAAAACAATCCATGCGTATTGCGGCAAGTGCATTTTTGGAAATGGTCGGGGACTTTTTTTGGGTAACAGATTTCAATGGAACCGCACCAACTGTTGCATTGGTGTCGGGGAATTAGTAAACCAGACTGTGTGGACTGCACAGAAGAAGCCAGAAACGTACATAAGTGAATAAAAATGGTGTTTACATAAGTGACAGGTAAGTGAATATAACAGTGCACAACCAACCACAAGACACACAAACAACAAAATATTATGTACAATAAAATGGGAGATACCGGAACCGTAAACAGAAGCCAGGCCAAGGTCATACACCGGGAGATCAGCAGATGGTAAGGACGGGAAACCAACAGAACAGGGAGAGGATGGATGGATGGGATGCAGGGCAGGGATCGAGGGTAACCAGGAAACAGAAGGGACAGGACCAGGAAGGGCTCGGGATAGGGATTGGATCAGATCAGGTCAGGGCAGGGCAGGGCAGGGCAGATGCAGGCTCAAGGTCAAAATAACAGGTAGCAAGGTCAGAATGCAGGGAGAGAGACACCAAGGCAAGGATGTGAGGGCTTGCCGGGTATTTATCAGACTGCAGTGATTTGACCTTACGTTACACCTGAGCGCAGAGGGTACTGTCTGCTCCACACTGCCGGAGTGCACCCGCTGGTGGACACAGGTACTATGGCCCAAGGATGCAACAGTGCCACCAGCAGGTGAGTCCTCTTACAACAGGTCCTAGGTGTTGGAAGACACCCGTCGGTGGACACTGGTACTGCGATCCAAGAGACCGATAGCGCCACCAATGGGTAAACCCTCTCATGACAGTACCCCCCCCCCCAAAGGAGCGGCCTCCAGATGCTCCAACAAGATAAAATTGTCCAAAGTTCATGGCCTCAAACTGAACAACAGATGAGGGCAGTCAGGTGGACACTGGTACTGCGATCCAAGAGACCGATAGCGCCACCAATGGGTAAACCCTCTCATGACAGTACCCCCCCTCAAAGGAGCGGCCTCCGGACGCTCCAACAAGATAAAATTTTCCAAAGTTCATGGCCTCAAACCGAACAACAGATGAGGGCACATCAGGCTGGGCATCGGGTACATCAAACTGGACAGTGGGTACATCCGAGCAGACAGCAGGCACATCCGGGCAGACAGCGGGCACATCCGAGCAGACAGCGGGCACATCCGAGCAGACAGCGGGCACATCCAAGAAGACAGCGGGCACATCCAAGAAGACAGCGGGCACATCCGAGCAGACAGTGGGCACATCCGAGCAGACAGCAGGCAGGAACGCACCAAGCTGGGCAGCGGACAGGAACACACCAGGCTGAGCAGCGGACAGGAACACATCAAGCTGAGCAGCGGGCACGGGCACTTCGAGCTGGGTAGCAGGCATGGGCACTTCGAGCTGGGCAGCAGGCACATCAGGCTGGGCAGCAGGCACGGGCACTACAAGCTGGGCAGCAGGCACATCAGGCTGGGAAGCAGGAACGGGCACTTCAAGCTGGGCAGCAGGCACTTCAAGCTGGGCAGCAGGCATGGGCACTTCGAGCTGGGCAGCAGGCACATCAGGCTGGGCAGCAGGCATGGGCACTTCAGGCTGGGCAGCAGGCACAGGCTCTTCAAGCTGGGCAGCAGGCACATCAAGCTGGGAAGCTGGCACATCAGTCTGGGAAGCTGGCACATCAGTCTGGGAAGCTGGCACTGAGACATCAGGCTGGAAGGCAGGCACTGGGATAATAGGCTGGGAAGCTGGCACATCAGACTGGGAAGCTGGCACATCAGACTGGGAAGCTGGCACATCAGGCTGGAAGGCAGGCATCGAGACATCAGGCTGGAAGGCAAGCTTCGAAACATCAGGCTGGAAGGCAGGCACTGAGACAACAGATTGGGAAGCTGGCACATCAAACTGGGAAGCTTGCACATCAAACTGGGAAGCTGGAACATCAGATTGGAAGGCAGTCATCGAGACATCAGGCTGGAAGGCAGGCACTAAGACAACAGACTGGGAAGCTGGCACATCAGACTGGGAAGCTGGCACATCAGACTGGGAGGCTGGCACATCAGACTGGGGGTCTGGCACATCAGACTGGGGGTCTGGCACATCAGACTGGGGGGCTGGCACATCAGACTGGAAAGTTGGCACATCAGACTGGAAGGCAGGCATCGAGACATCAGGTGGAAATGCAGACACCGAAACATCAGGCTGAAAGGCAAGCTTTGAGACATCAGGCTGAAAGGCAGGCATGAAGACATCAGACTGGGAAGCGGGCACATTAGACTGAAAAGCAGGCACCGAGACTTCAGGCTGGAAGGCAGGCATCAGGACATCAGACTGGAAAGCAGGCACATAAGACTGGAAAGCGGGTACATCAGACTGGAAGGCGAGCACATCAGACTGGAAGGCAGAGACATCCAGCTGGAAGGCAGGCACCAAGACATCCGGCTGGAAGGCAGGCATCGAGACATCCGGCTGGAAGGCAGGCATCGAGACAGTGGCTAACATGCACAGCTGCACCAAATTTTGCCCTCTCCACTTTTAGAAAATCAAGCCCATACATACACAAACCAAGTTAGACTGTTCGGCGGTATCCAAGCCTCGTTCTGGGAATCACTGATACCGGAAGCTTCTGCCACACGGACCAGCCGTCAGCAATGGAGGAATAAGACAGTGGGACAGAGGAGGACGCAATCCTGTATGCCTATACTGAGCTCCCCATGCCGGACTATCTAAGTTTTAAATGTGAGTGTTTTTAATGATAATACAACATTAAATATACAGTTTACTAAGAGGCGCCTTTCTTGTTGTTTTTCCTTTGCATACTTGGAGTGGCTTCACCTCCCATCTAAAGGCTGCCCTATCCATAGACTGTTTTCAACTCACAGAGAGCGCATTGCTCAAAAGGACATTTTTATAATAACATTAGAATGAAATATGAACCATGTAAACTGCGCTATTTGTTTGATTTTCCCTTGTGTGTATCGAGACATCAGACTGGGAGGCAGGCACATCAGACTGCATAGCAGGCACATCAGACTGTAAAGCGGGCACCGAGACTTCGGGCTGGAAGGCAGGCATCAGGACATCAGACTGGAAAGCAGGCACATTAGACTGGAAAGCGGGCACCGAGACTTCAGGCTGGAAGGCAGGCATCAGGACATCAGACTGGAAAGCAGGCACATTAGACTGGAAAGTGGGTACATCAGACTGGGAGGCTGGCACATCAGACTGGGAGGCTGGCACATCAGACTGGGAGGCTGGCACGTCAGACTGGGAGGCTGGCACGTCAGACTGGGAGGCTGGCACATCAGACTGGGAGGCTGGCACATCAGACTGGGGGGCTGGCACATCAGACTGGGGGGCTGGCACATCAGACTGGAAAGCTGGCACATCAGACTGGAAGGCAGGCATCGAGACATCAGGTGGAAATGCAGACACCGAAACATCAGGCTGAAAGGCAAGCTTTGAGACATCAGGCTGAAAGGCAGGCATGAAGACATCAGACTGGGAAGCGGGCACATCAGACTGAAAAGCGGGCACTGCGACTTCAGGCTGGAAGGCAGGCATCAGGACATCAGACTGGAAAGCAGGCACATTAGACTGGAAAGCGGGTACATCAGACTGGAAGGTGAGCACATCAGACTGGAAGGCAGGCACCAAGACATCCAGCTGGAAGGCAGGCATCGAGACATCCGGCTGGAAGGCAGGCATCAAAACATCAGACTGAGAAGCAGGCACATCAGACTGATAAGCGGGCACCGAGACTTCAGGCTGGAAGGCAGGCATCAAGACATCAGACTGGAAAGTAGACACATTAGACTGGAAGGCAGAAACATCGAGCTGGAAGGCAGGCACCGAGACATCCGGCTGGAAGGCAGGCACCGAGACATCAGGCTGGAAGGTAGACATCAGGACATCAGACTGGGAGGCAGGCACATCAGACTGGAAAGCGGGCACCGAGACTTCAGGCTGGAAGGCAGACATCAGGACAGACTGGACAGCAGGCACATCAGACTGAAAAGCGGGCACTGAGACTTCAGGTTGGATAGCAGGCAGAGGTTTGGCAGGCTTAGGTGGGTCATCAAGTTCAACTGGCATAAACGCAGGCTGGAACAGGTTGGTTGGTGTGGAGGCAAGTTGGGTTACTGGCAGGATGGTGTGGGTAGGGAAGAACTTTCGTTTCTTTTTTGGTTTAGCAACTGCAGCTTTGTACGTAGGTGCAGGGTCGTAAGAAAAGTATGTAGCTGGGCAAAAGGAAGACCAAGGAACAGTGGCTGGAAGAGGGTTTTGTGGGGTTGTTAGAGGTGGAGGAGAAGAGACAGGTGGATTAAAGGCAGGATAGGTGCAGCACTTGGAGACTGGGTAGTAGTATTTGGTAGGGAGCTGAGTAAACTGAGCTGTAGCTGAGGTTGCCATAGTTGACGGGGAGATAGATTTTTTGGGAAGGCAGGTGATTAATAGCAGGGCTGGGTTGTTGTGGCTTGGCTAAATAAAGGAGATCTGACCATGCCTGTAGCACAGGTTGAACAAACTCTGATTCACCCACAGCCTGAATAACCAGAGATTGCACTGAATGCTTCGAACAAGAGGCATAACGTTCCATGAAAAAGGCTGGATCATCCTCTAATAACCATACTAGGGATTCAACTTGGCCATAATTGAAGGGGGGAGAAAAATCATTGCTTCCTTCGGGAAAACATGATAGGGCTGGTTTTGCACATAACCGTATCAGGGGCTGAACATCTTCAAAAGACATGTAACCCTGATCCACTAGGGAATGAGCTGATCGAATTGTTTCCATTAGCTGGTCACTGGTCCAATCTTTTAAAATCTGGCGGCAATATTCGCCATCCTCTTCCGCTAGCAGAGAATAATAGGTCATTTCATTTAAATCCATCTTAATACGTCCAACAAAACAGGGTGATTCCTCAATGCAGCCACATCTGGTAGGGATGGCCTTGGTGTACTGTCAGGGAATTAGTAAACCAGACTGTGTGGACTGCACAGAAGAAGCCAGAAATGTATATAAGTGAATAAAAATGGTGTTTACATAAGTGACAGGTAAGTGAATATAACAGTGCACAACCACTCACAAGACCCACAAACAACAAAATATTATGTACAATAAAATGGGAGAAACCGGAACCGTAAACAGAAGCCAGGCCAAGGTCATACACCGGGAGATCAGCAGATGGTAAGGACGGGAAACCAACAGAACAGGGAGAGGATGGATGCTTGGCATGCAGGGCAGGGATCGAGGGTAACCAGGAAACAGAAGGGAAAGGACCAGGAAGGGCTCTGGATAGGGATTGGATTGGATCAGATCAGGTCAGGGCAGGGCAGGGCAGGGCAGATGCAGGCTCAAGGTCAAAATAACAGGTAGCAAGGTCAGAATACAGGGAAAGAGACACCAAGGCAAGGATGTGAGGGCTTGCCGGGTATTTATCAAACTGCAGTGATTTGACCTCACGTTACACCTGAGCGCAGAGGGTGCTGTCTGCTCCACACTGCCGGAGTGCACCCGCTGGTGGACACCGGTACTACGGCCCAAGGATGCAACAGTGCCACCAGCAGGTGAGTCCTCTTACTACAGGTTCTAGGTGTTGGAAGACACCCGCTGGTGGACACTGGTACTGCGATCCAAGAGACCGATAGTGCCACCAATGGGTAAACCCTCTCATGACAATTGGCGATGTGATTTTTGATGTGTTTTGCGGTTATTATTTTAACACCGTATATACCTGGTTGCTAACCGGGGGGCCGGGAAGCCAGCTGTCACATCCTTAACAACCAATGAATCTTCAGCTGTCAGCGGCTTCCCCACTGAAAGTAAAAAAAAATTCCAGCCAAAAAAAATCGCAAAAAACTGCATGGGATCCCCCCAGGTCTATACCAGGCCCTTTGGGTCTACTATGGATTCAGAGGGGACCCCCATGCCAAAGTTTAACAAAAATGGTGTAGGTTTCCCCCCAGGCCATTACCAGGCCCTTCAGGTCTGGTGTGGATTTTAAGTGGAACCCCGCATCAAAATAAAAAAAAGTGGCGTTGGGGTCCCCCTCAAAATCCATACCAGACCCTTATCCAAGCACGCAACCTGGCAGGCCACAGGAAAAGGGGGATGAGAGAGCACCCCCCTCCTCCTGAACCGTACCGGGCCACATGCCCTCAACATGGGGAGGGTGCTTTGGGGTCCCCCCCAAAACACCTTGTCCCCATGTTGATGGGGACAAGAGCCTCATCCCCACAACCCTTGCCCGGTGGTTGTGGGGGTCTATGGGCGGGGGGCTTATCGGAATCTGGAAGCCCCTTTAATAAGGGGCCCCCAGATCCTGCCCTCCCTATGTGAATGGGTATCAGGTACATTGTACCCCTACCAATTCAAAAAAAAAAGCAGTAAAATGTGACAAAAAACATTAGCCGGTTTTGACAAATCCTTTATTGTAAAATAGTTTTGAGTGGTCTTCTCCCCTGAGCCGTGTCTCTCGCTGTCATCTTCTCCTAGAGGTGTCTCTGTTGTCGCCATCTTTCCCACCACCGCCTACTTCTCCCGCTGTCGTGTTCTTCCTCATCGCCGTGTTCTTCCTCCCCCGCTATCTTCATCATTTGTGTTGTCCCTGCTGTCTGGCATCTCTTACACAGCCATGAGGCGTGACCATCCATTGACGTCACATGGAAAGCCCGCCCCTTTTTTCCAGAAAATAAAGGGGCGGGCTCTGCATGTCAGGTCAACGGCTGGTCATGCCCCATGGCTGTGTAAGAGACGCCAGACAGCGGGGACAACACAACCGAGGAAGACGGCGGGGGAGGAAGAACACGGCAGCGGGAGAAGTAGGTGGTGCTGGGAGAGACAGGGGACAGAGAAAGGGGACTTCCAGATTCTGATAAGCCCCCCACCTGCAGACCCCCACAACCAACAGGCAAGGGTTGTGGGGATGAGGTCCTTGTCCCCATCAACATGGGGGCAAGGTGTTTTGGGGGATCTCAATTAGGATCATATAGTAAATCTTGCAAATGATACTGGTAAGAACTAAGTATGTATATATTACCTTATCTTAAAGAATACAGAGGGGAACAGGGGGATTTGCACTTTCTTTTTTGTTTAAGGGGAATTCCACGCTAAAATGTAAAAAAAATGGCGTGGGGTCCCCCCCCAAGGTCCATACCAGAAGGGTCAGGTATGGATATTAAGGGGAACCCTGCACCAAAATTTGAAAAAAAATGTCATGGGGTCCCCCCAAAATTCAATACCAGACCCTTATCCGAGCACGCAACCTGGCAGGCCACAGGAAAAGAGGGGGGACAAGAGCGTGGCCCTCCCCCTCCTGAACCGTACCAGGCCACATACCCTCAACATCGGGATGGTGCTTTGGAGTAGCCCCCCCAAAGCACCTTGTCCCCATGTTGATGTTGAGAAGGGCGTCATCCTCACAACCCTTACCCGGTGGTTGTGGGGGTCTGCGGGTGGGGGCTTATCGGAATCTGGAAGCCCCCTTTAACAAGAGGGCACCCAGATCCTGCCCCCCATGTGAATGGGTATCGGGTACATTGTACCCCTACTCATTCACCAAAAAAAGCAGTGAAATGTGACAAAAGACAATAGCTGGTTTTTGACAATTTCTTTATTTAAAATGTCTTCTTCTTTCCCCACTCCTTCCTCCGATCTTCCTCCAGCTTCTTCTTCCCCCCGCTCTTCCTTCAGTTTTCTCTTTTTTCCTCCAGCTTCTTCTTCCCCCACTTCATCCTCCATCTTCCTCCACTTCTTCCTCCCGTCTTCTCCATCTTCCTCTGATTCCGGTCTTTCTCCTCCACCACACCCGCCACCGACCTGCTATGAAAACGAACCTCCTCTGACACTGCGGCCAGTGGTGTCTCAGAGCTATGTCATCCGCCCCATCGGAGGAGGTTTGATTTTTGAATGTTCATCGGGAGCGGCGGAGGAGAAAGACTGGAGGACAGACCGGGGGGAAGAAGAATCCAGAGGAATTTTGGGGGACCCAAAAAGCACCCTCCCCATGTTGAGGGCATGTGGCCTGGTATGGTTCAGGAGGAGGGGGGGTGCTCTCCCATCCCCCCTTTTCCTGCGGCCTGCCAGGTTGCGTGCTTGGATAAGGGTCTGGTATAGATCTTGAGGGGGACCCCAACGCCACTTTTTTTATTTTGATGCGGGGTTCCCCTTAAAATCCACACCAGACCTGAAGGGCCTGGTAATGGACTGGGGGGAATTCTACACCATTTTTGTTAAATTTTGGCATGGGGTGCTCTCTCGTCCCTCCCTCTTTTCCTGCGGCCTGCCAGGTTGCGTGCTCGGATATTGGTCTAGTATGGATTTTTGGGGGGACCCCCCACGCCACTTTTTTTTTCAAATTTTGGTGCAGGGTTCCCCTTAATATCCATACCAGACCTGAATCTCCAAACACTGGCTCTGGATATCAAAACCACCCTATCAGCAACAATTTCTGACTTGAACATGGACATCAAGGCTATTTTTCATGCCTGGAAGCAGTGGAGGTTACTGCAGAGGTGCCTGAGATGGCCATTACGTAAGTGTAACAGGTCTCAAGCTCTCACACCCAGCATCTCATTGATCTGCACTGCCATATTGAGAACCCAGACAACAGGGGACAGAGGCGCAATAAGCGAATCCGGGGGATCCCTAAGTCAGTGAAAGGGCCCCATCTTAAGCCTGAAATCTGGACGATTTTCAACTCCCTACTGGGCAGACCGCCAAACTCGCCTATTGATATGGAGTGCTGCCACAGAATGCATAGATCCAGAAGCCAGGACACCGACCCTCCCCAGGATATAGTCTGTTGCCTGGTGACCTTCCACCTAAAAGAAGATATTGCTCGCAACCACAGTCACCTACTCCATGATGGCTCTGGAATTTAGATTTATCAGGATCTGTCTGCCATTATGCTCCAGCATTGAAGGAAATTGTGTCCCCTGCTTAACATCTTGTGGGATTGGAGCATTGTATATTGCTGTAAATTCTGCCTTTTGGCAACAGTTGCTGGACGCACAGCTCTCTTGCAAAGGCTGGCAGACCTTTTGTGACACCTTGGGCCTTCCAACACTGGCCAACACCTTCCTTACTGGATTGGTACAGCTCCTTTCTCCAACCCCAGCCTTGGATCCCCACTAGGGATGAGCCGAACACCCCCCGGTTCGGTTCGCACCAGAACCTGCGAACGGACCGAAAGTTCGCACGAACGTTAGAACCCCATTGACGTCTATGGGACTTGAACGTTCGAAATCAAAAATGCTCATTTTAAAAACTAATTTGCATGGTATTGTCCTAAAAAGGGTTTGGGGACCCGGGTCCCACCCCAGGGGACATGTATCAATGCAAAAAAAACTTTTAAAAACGGACGTTTTTTCGGGAGCGGTGATTTTAATGATGCTTAAAGTAAAAAAAAAAAAAGTGAAATATTCCTTTAAATATCGTACCTGAGGGGTGTCTATAATATGCCTGTAAAGTGACGCGTGTTTCCTGTGTTTAGAACAGTCCCTGCACCAAATGTCATTTTTAAAGGAAAAAATCTCATTTAAAACTGCTTGCGGGTTTAATGTAATGTCGGGTCCTGGCAATATGGATGAAAATCAGTGAGACAAACGGCATGGGTACCCCCCAGTCCATTACCAGGCCCTTTGGGTCTTGTATGGATATTAAGGGGAACCCTAAACCCAAATTAAAATAAGGAAAGGTGTGGGGCCACCAGGCCCTATATACTCTGAACAGCAGTATACAGGCGGTGCAAACAAGACAGGGACTGTAGGTTTGTTGTTAAGTAGAATCTCTTTGTAATTTTGAACGGGTACATTTTTAACGTGTTTAGCTCCAGCCAAAAAATCTTTTTTAAGCTTTTTGGAAAACATAGGGAAGGGTTATCACCCCTGTGACATTTGTTTTGCTGTCTTTCCTCCTCTTCAGAAGATGTCACCTCACTTTTTGTCCCAATGGATTGGAAAGCATCAGTGGAAAGGAGAAATGTTTTTCCCATATTAACTCTTACAGGAGAGAATTTCCCTTCCTAGTTGTCTCCTTCCGTTTGCAAGTAGGAGTCGTTTGTAAGTTAGTTGTTTGAAAGTAGGGTCCTGCCCTATATACTCAGCAGAAATTTGGGCCTTAGGTGTTGCTGTGGCCACAACACTGTAAGCCCTCACAGGGCCCTGCTGTGAAATATTAGATCAAGAATTGTAATTACATGCCCCTGTTGAACAGGAGCTGAAAAATTAGGCCTTAGGCACTGGTGCTGGTGCCACAACACTGCAACCCCTCACAGACACTCTAGTTGGAACGCAGGAACGAGCCCTGCTGCAAAGTATTGCATCAAAAATTGTAATTACACGCCCCTGTTAAACAAGGGCTGAAAAATTGGGCCTTAGGCACTGGTGCTGGTGCCACAACACTGCAACCCCTCACAGACACTCTAGTTGGAACGCAGGAACGAGCCCTGCTGCAAAGTATTGCATCAAAAATTGTAATTACACGCCCCTGTTAAACAGGGGCAGAAAAAATGGGCCTTAGGCACTGGTGCTGGTGCCACAACACTGCAACCCCTCACAGACACTCTAGTTGGAACGCAGGAACGAGCCCTGCTGCAAAGTATTGCATCAAAAATTGTAATTACACGCCCCTGTTAAACAGGGGCAGAAAAAATGGGCCTTAGGCACTGGTGCTGGTGCCACAACACTGCAACCCCTCACAGACACTCTAGTTGGAACGCAGGAACGAGCCCTGCTGCAAAGTATTGCATCAAAAATTGTAATTACACGCCCCTGTTAAACAGGGGCAGAAAAAATGGGCCTTAGGCACTGGTGCTGGTGCCACAACACTGCAACCCCTCACAGACACTCTAGTTGGAATGCAGGAACGAGCCCTGCTGCAAAGTATTACATCAAAAATTGTAATTACACGCCCCTGTTAAACAGGGGCTGAAAAATTGTGCCTTAGGCACTGGTGGTGGCGCCCAGAACCAAAAATGTTCTTACAAGCTATCAGCGTGATGATTGAGGAGGAAGAGGATAATTACTCAGTGATAGTCACTCAGCATCAGCATAGGCAGTCTTTGAAGGGATCTGAGATTTCAAAAAAAATTATACGGTTACATCAGCATCAGGTGCTTGGTAGCTGGTGGTGATCCAAGACTGATTCATTTTTATGAAGGTCAGTCGATCGACCGAGTCAGTGGACAGACGCACCCTGTGATCGGTTACCACGCCTCCAGCAGCACTGAATGTGCCTTCCGAAAGAACGCTGGATGCAGGACAGGCCAGTAGCTCAATTGCATACTGTGCAAGCTCTGGCCAGTGATCCATCCTCAAGACCCAGTAACCCAGAGGATTTTCGGAGGGAAAGGTGTCCAAGTCTGATCTTGCCCCTAGGTATTCCTGCACCATGTAAAACAGACGCTGGCGATGGTTGCTGGAACCGATCATACCTTGGGGCTGCGGACCAAAAAATTGTCTGAACGCATCGGTCAGACGGCCACCTTCTCCACCGCTCCTTCTTTGACTGACCGAAGCCTCAGCAACACGTTGTCCAGAAACAGGAGTTTGTAACCTCCCAGTCTCTGGGAACGCGTTGCACAGACCTTTCTGCAAGGACTCCCGAAGATGTTTCATCCTCTGCTCCCTCTGCGATGGCAAGATAAGGTCCGCAACCTTACCCTTGTAACGTGGATCAAGGAGGGTTGCCAGCCAGTATTGGTCCTTCTCCTTGATACCACGAATACGAGGATCCTTACGCAGGCTTTGCAGGATCAGGGAGGCCATGCAGCGTAGGTTTGCTGAGGCATTCGGTCCGGAGTCCTCTGGGTCACTAAGGACGACATGGTCCGCAGCCACCTCCTCCCAGCCACGTACAAGTCCATGTGTTTCTTGGGACTGATCCCTTAAAGACTGCTGCTGATGCTGAGTGCCAGGCTCCACCTCCATACTGACACAATCTTCCTCCTCCTCCTCCTCGTCCTCTTCCTGTGTGATCGGCGGGCACGCAGGAACACTGTCTGGATAAAGGGGGCCTTGAGAGCTAAGAAAGTCCTCCTCTTCCTGCCTCTGTTCTGCCTCAAGTGCCCTGTCCATTATTCCACGCAGCGTGTGCTCCAACAGGTGGACAAGGGGGACAGTGTCACTGATGCATGCACTGTCACTGCTCACCATCCTCGTGGCCTCCTCAAATGGTGACAGGACAGTGCATGCATCCCTGATCATGGCCCACTGGCATGGGGAAAAAAAAACAAGCTCCCCTGACCCTGTCCTGGTGCCATAGTCGCACAGGTACTCATTGATGGCCCTCTGCTGCGTGTGCAGCTGCTGCAGCATGGCCAACGTTGAGTTCCACCTGGTGGGCATGTCACAGATTAGGCGGTTCTGGGGCAGGTTAAACTCCTTTTGGAGGTCCGTCAGCCGAGCACTGGCATTATATGACCGGCGGAAATGCACACAGACTTTCCTGGCCTGCCTCAGGACATCCTGTAAGCCCGGGTACCTGCCCAAGGACCGCTGCACCACCAAGTTAAGGACGTGAGCCAAACAGGGCACATGGGTCATTTGTCCCTGTTGGAGGGCAGAGAGGAGGTTGGTGCCATTGTCGCAAACCACCATTCCTGCCTTAAGTTGGCGTGGCGTCAACCACCTCTGAACCTGCCCCTGCAGAGCTGACAGAACCTGTGCTCCAGTGTGGCTCCTGTCCCCCAAGCACACCAGCTCAAGCACCGCATGGCATCTTTTGGCCTGCATACTTGCGTAGCCCCTTGAACGACTACGGAGCACCGCTGGTTCCAAGGAAGAGGCCATGGAGGAAGAAGAAGAGGAGGGGGTGGAGGAGAGAGGTGTGTCACAATCATTAGCATTTTGGAGGCGTGGTGGCGGAACAACCTCCAACACTACTGCACCTTGTCCTGCATCCTTCCCAGCTGCCAGCAGAGTCACCCAATGCGCCGTGAAACTTAGGTAACGTCCCTGTCCATGC
Source organism: Aquarana catesbeiana (assembly GCF_042186555.1). Classification (NCBI taxonomy): domain Eukaryota; kingdom Metazoa; phylum Chordata; class Amphibia; order Anura; family Ranidae; genus Aquarana; species Aquarana catesbeiana. The sequence continues at coordinate 942,380,091 of NC_133324.1, forward strand.
CAGCTGGACCATGAGTCGGCGGTAATATGCACCTTAACGCTGACCGCCCTGTCCAGCGAGGCATGGACATTGCCTTCCACATGCTGGTAGAGAGCCGGAATCGCCTTCCGTGAGAAAAAGTGGCGTTTGGGTACCTGCCACTGAGGAACCGCACATTCCACAAACTCACGGAAGGGGGCAGAGTCTACCAACTGAAAAGGCAGCAGTTGAAGTGCTAGCAATTTTGCCAAGCTAGCATTCAACCGCTGGGCATGTGGATGGCTGGGAGCAAACTTCTTTCGGCGGTGCAGCAGCTGGGGCAGGGAAATTTGCCTGGTACAATCTGACGTCGGTGTACCAAAATCAGATTGCCCACAAGTACTTGGCTGTGACACACCTAATTCTACACCTTCATTCCTCTCAGTGAAGGTCTCAGAGAGGACTGAAGGTCTAGTGGGGTTGGAAATCTCAGCTGATGAGGAGCAAGGAGAGGTCCTCTTTGTTCTTTGGTGTGGGTCTTTTAGATACGCTTGCCAACAAACTGCATGGCAGGTCAACATATGTCTGGTCAAGCATGTGGTACCCAAGCGGGAGATGTTTTGGCCACGCGAGATACGCTTGAGACATATGTTGCAAATAGCAGCGGTGCGATCTGATGCACTCGTCTCAAAAAAGGCCCACACCAAAGAACTTTTTGAATAACGCGCAGAGACTGCAGCGCCCTGCACATGTGGAGCTTTGGGGTGTGATGCAGTCAATTTGCTGCCCTTAGGCTGGCCCCTGGAGGGCATCCTGCCTCGTTGGTGATGTGCCGCCTCCTCCTCCTCCTCCTCTCTCCTATCAGGCACCCACGTTGAGTCAGTGACCTCATCATCCCCTCCCTCCTCATCACTGGAGCAAACCTGGCAGTATGCTGCAGCAGGGGGAGCATGACTGCCATATTGCTGTCCTTCTTGGGCACCCCCTCTGTCCGTGCTCATCTTACTGCCTTCATCGAGCTCAGTATCATCATCAGAGCCTTCCAAACGCTGGGCATCCTCCTGGAGCATGTACCCAACACTGTGGTCAAACAGTTCGAGGGACTCCTCAGGAGGACATGGTGGGGCTAGGGAAGGAGTCACTGATGACATTGAGCCGAGGGAAGAGGCCGCTGCTTTGCCAGACAAAGTACCCTGGGCATGGGTGAGAGAGGATGAGGAGGATGAGGCCGGCTTGGTCATTCACTCGACCAAGTCTTCCGCATGTTGCGGCTCAAAATGGCCAGCTGCCGAAAAAAAGGCCAAGCGTGTCCCATGGCCACGTGCTGATGAGGATGCACCGTCTCCACGACCAGCACTAGACACAGAGCCTGCTTGCCCTCTCTTATTGGCTTGTGACTGTCTGCCTCTCCTTCTTGGCCTTCCAGACATACTAATGGCCTGTAGCTGCACTAAGCTGGGATATATATATATATATATATATATATATATATATATATGTACTGATACTGCAGCTAGCAAAATCAACTGCCTGCCTGTAGTATGAGAACACCACCAACCTTCTACAGGTAGCTTTAGCACCCCACTAACTTGTAGGTTTAGCTGAACACTGTGAGCAGGACGCACTGCACTAACTGTAAATAGTCTAGCTGCCTGACTGTGGTACTAATAGGATCAAAAGAACACCAGCAATTTTCTTCAGGTAGCTGTATTTACTGTAACAAGACAAGCCTGCCTGTCAGTAAGAAGATAACAGAAACGGATCTAGCTGAACACTGTGAGCAGGACGCACCCCACTAGCTTGTAGGTTTAGCTGAACACTGTGAGGTGGACGCACCCACTAACGTGTAGGTTTAGCTGAACACTGTGAGCAGGACGCACCCCACTAACTTGTAGGTTTAGCAGAACACTGTGAGCAGGACGCACTGCACTAACTGTAAATAGTCTAGCTGCCTGACTGTGGTACTAATAGGATCAAAAGAACACCAGCAATTTTCTTCAGGTAGCTGTATTTATTGTAACAAGACAAGCCTGCCTGTCAGTAAGAAGATAACAGAAACGGATCTAGCTGAACACTGTGAGCAGGACGCACCCCACTAGCTTGTAGGTTTAGCTGAACACTGTGAGGTGGACGCACCCCACTAACTTGTAGGTTTAGCTGAACACTGTGAGCAGGACGCACCCCACTAACTTGTAGGTTTAGCAGAACACTGTGAGCAGGATGCACTGCACTAACTGTAAATAGTCTAGCTGCCTGACTGTGGTACTAATAGGATCAAAAGAACACCAGCAATTTTCTTCAGGTAGCTGTATTTACTGTAACAAGACAAGCCTGCCTGTCAGTAAGAAGATAACAGAAACGGATCTAGCTGAACACTGTGAGCAGGACGCATCCCACTAGCTTGTAGGTTTAGCTGAACACTGTGAGGTGGACGCACCCCACTAACTTGTAGGTTTAGCTGAACACTGTGAGCAGGACGCACCCCACTAACTTGTAGGTTTAGCAGAACACTGTGAGCAGGACGCACTGCACTAACTGTAAATAGTCTAGCTGCCTGACTGTGGTACTAATAGGATCAAAAGAACACCAGCAATTTTCTTCAGGTAGCTGTATTTACTGTAACAAGACAAGCCTGCCTGTCAGTAAGAAGATAACAGAAACGGATCTAGCTGAACACTGTGAGCAGGACGCACCCCACTAGCTTGTAGGTTTAGCTGAACACTGTGAGGTGGACGCACCCCACTAACTTGTAGGTTTAGCTGAACACTGTGAGCAGGACGCACCCCACTAACTTGTAGGTTTAGCAGAACACTGTGAGCAGGACGCACTGCACTAACTGTAAATAGTCTAGCTGCCTGACTGTGGTACTAATAGGATCAAAAGAACACAAGCAATTTTCTTCAGGTAGCTGTATTTACTGTAACAAGACAAGCCTGCCTGTCAGTAAGAAGATAATAGAAACGGATCTAGCTGAACACTGTGAGCAGGACGCACCCTACTAACTTGTAGGTTTAGCAGAACACTGTGAGCAGGACGCTCTGCACTAAATGTAAATAGTCTAGCTGCCTGACTGTGGTACTAATAGGATCAAAAGAACACCAGTAATTTTCTTCAGGTAGCTTTATATACTGTAACAAGACAAGCCTGCCTGTCAGTAAGAAGAGAACAGGAACGGATCTAGCTGAACACTGTGAGCAGGACGCACTGCACTAAATGTAAATAGTCTAGCTGCCTGAATGTGGTACTAATAGGATCAAAAGAACACCAGTAATTTTCTTCAAAATACTGTAACAAGACAAGCCTGCCTGTCAGTAAGAAGATAACAGGAACGGATCTAGCTGAACACTGTGAGCAGGACGCACTGCACTAAATGTAAATAGTCTAGAAGATAACAGGACCGATCTAGCTAAACTGAATACAGTGTATATATATATATATATGCAACACCTGGGATGCATATATATAGACAATACACTTTAAGTGCAGCTAACTGACTGACTGTCCTGCCTAATCTAGCTAACTCAAATGAAATGACACTGTCTCTCTCTCTCTCTATTTCTCAGCACACCGGAACACACTGCACAGGGCCGCTGTGCAGGCGGCCTTATATAGTGTGGGGCGTGTACTAAATCCCCTGAGCCATAATTGGCCAAAGCCTCCTTGGCTTTGGCCAATTACGGCTCTCTGTTAAGGCAGCGCTGTGATTGGCCAAGCATGCGGGTCATAGTGCATGCTTGGCCAATAATCAGCAAGCAATGCACTGCGATGCCGCAGTGAATTATGGGCCGTGACGCGCCACACGAATTTGGCGCGAACGGCCCATATCGTTCGCAATTCGACGAACGATCGAACAGCCGATGTTCGAGTCGAACATGGGTTCGACTCGAACACGAAGCTCATCCCTAATCCCCACTCAGCCTGATTCCACTCCTCGTTCTCAGCAACACAGGCCGCATCACCTTAGATCCCCGTCTGCCTCTTCTGTGAGAGATTTGAACAGGGTGCCTCTGGATCACAGCCCAAAGCCTTCAACTTCAGCCTCGCAAAGACAGATGCATCACTGAGTGCCTCTTGGAAGATTGTGTGAGCTTATTCTGACCCTATTTGTTTCCAGTTTGTTGACTTACAGTCTGTGGCTTTCCCATAGATGGGTGGGCTGCCTTGCTTTCCTGTAGAGTGTATTGTTGCCCTGAGGAGACTTGCTTGCTATGCAAAGGATTAACCTAGGAGTGTTCTCTGCCTCTCTACTGTCCTCTTGTGTGGTAGGCTTTGTTATAGCTATGGGAAAACAACATCAGAGATCTAGTCTCCTTGGGCTATATATCTTTTGTCCACAGGGACTGAACTTGCCTGTTTATTTGCTTTGTTGAATCCCCTAACTTGAACTGCTTTTGACCTGTTTCTGACACTTTATTTAGGGATCCTCCATGTTATGGGGGTTTATGCTGGCTCTCTGCTAATTCCTACTACTGCTTAATAATGTCACTGGTATGGCCGTCTAGCTATACAAACATTGTTTTGATATGCTCTCATGTTTTATATATACACTATGCCTTTTGTTTTCCCTTGTATGTTTGAGCGGGGGCTGTCCCACTGAGGATACTTCACAGGGAGCTGTGTGGGCCTGAGTGGACCTCAAGGGGGTGTAGCTGGTTATGATGGCCCTGGATCTTGGGTAAGGGAGGCTTTTGCCTGGCCCCTATGCTCACAGTGGAGTTGCCAAGGGGGTGCTTCTAGGCTGCAAGTATTCTCTACAGTTGCGCTTATGCACTTGCCTCCCTGGGACAATGTAATTCCTTGCTTTTTATTCCCAGGAAAGAGCTTGCATTTGCCTTTGGATAGCCTTATCCACTGTCTGGTGGGGTTTTTCTTATTGGGTGATTTTGAGCAGTGTTTATTTTATGTGCCTTTTATGATGGTTGTGCATGTGTCTCCTAACTGCCTTTGCATTGACTTGATGACGTGATTTGATCCCTACGATCCAGGGGCTAGTTTTCTCTGCCTACGCTACTATTTTCACTTGCTAGGTGCCTTTCCACCTCCTGCCTCCCCCCCTGCTCCCCCTCTACTGCTTTGCCTCTGTACTGGAATCCCTGGTACCACTTATTGTCCCAGACAACCGTCTATAGATCCACTTAATCTTCCTCCTATTCATGTTTATTTATTTTACAAATCAGCTACTAGTTGGTATCATTAGCTGTACTATGTCTTACTCCAATTACTTTAACCCAATAGGAATGTCTCCAATATGTGGCAACCTTACTGTGGAATACAGTAGAAAGGGGATACTGGATGCGATTTTGGTTTTCCCTATGCCTAGTCTCTGCTTAGTTAAGTGGTTGTTAATCCACTATAATATGACCTTGTCATCTTCTCTGTTATATAACACTATGTGCCCCTGTGTCTGTGGTGTATAAAAAAGATGCAGATTATACCGTATATCAGAGCGGCTCCCAGCACTCACGTGACTCCTATGCTCTTTCCGGGGAGGAGAGGATGAGAGAAGAGAGATCCGAGGAGTCACATGAGCGCCGGGAGCCTCTCTGATATATGGTATAATCTGCATCTTTTTTATACAGCACAGGAGAACACAGTGTTATATACCAGAGGGGATGGCATGATCATAGTAAAGATTAGATTGCATCAGGAGGGGAGGTTAGTGGAGTGGACAGAGCAGACAGGCATGGAGAGGAGGGGAAGGAGGACAGAGGAGGACACAGGAGAGGAGAGAGCAGGGCTGCAGATAATGGAGGCACGTAAATTGACCGCGGTGTCAGGGCTCAGCAGCCATGATATACTATGGTTAGTTTATAGGGGGGAGGGTATAGCCAGGCAGGATCAGCCAGGTAGTTTAGGTGATATAGGGGGCCAAGTTAATAACATGCTTTAAGGGAACAGGAACCATTTTTTTTTCTTAGGTTAACAAGCACTTTAATACTTGTTCTGTATATATTCTTTTCATTGGAACTGTATGTTTTGTATGGTTCCCATGAGGGTTTTTCTATGGGTTCTTTTTAGTATACGAGAATGTAACTAAATCCCAATGGTTTTAAACATACCTTCTTGCTTTGTGTTAAGGGGTCTCCTGAATCACTCATTGATTTAGTCTTGAACCCACAGACACATGGTAACTAAGTTGAAAATTCTCTCTTATAATATCCATGGACTGCGTTTGCCTCAAAAATGTAGTAAAGCATTGCAGGAACTCCGCCATCTTGCCCCGCACATTGTGTTATTTCATGAGACCCACTTCATTGGTCCAATCTACACCTAAACTTCCACAGTCTGTATTTACAAAATAGTTTCTTTTCACATTCCCTATATCTAAAGCCAAGGGAGTAGCAATTTTTATTCATAAGACCTGTCACTTTGTTCAGTTATCATAACTCACCGAGTATGATGACAGGGCACTGTCAAAGGCAATATTTTTACCATAGTCAATATTTATGCCCCTAATACTCGTTCCATTAACTTTTTTGTCTAATACCCTGAGGAGGTTGACTGAGTTCATGCAAGGTCTCTTAATTTTTTGGGGGGATTTTCATTTACCTCCAGACCCCCTATTGGATGCATCCTCTGGGAAAACTTCCTTTTCTTTTAATGCTCTCAAAGACTTTAAGAAAATGCTTGCTACCCTGTATCTGGTGGATTGCCTCAGCGCTAAACACTCCTTCAATGAGGACTACAGCTATTATTCTAGTGTGCATGATTCCTACTTTAGACTAGACCTTATTTTTGTTGATCATTATTACCTGCATAGCGTCCAGGACAGGGATCTCAAACTGGTGGCCCTCCAGCTGTTGCAAAACTACAAGTACAGGCCATCAGGTTTTCCTTGATGACATAAGGCAAAATGTTTAGCCAATGGTTTCTCTTGAACCTTCTCTGGATCTCTCTCCTTTCCCCCCTTAATTTCCCGCAAATGCTTACCAATCTGAGTTTTCAGGGGTCTTTTGGTCTTACCGATATAGATTTTTGGACAGGGGCAGGTAAGCATGTAAATTACTCTACTCGTAGAGCAATTGATGAGACCAAAAGACCCCTCAAAATTCGTATTGGTGCGCATTTGTAGGAAATTAAGGGGAAAAAGGAGAGAGATCCAGAGAAGATTCAAGAGAAACCATTGGCTAAACATTTTGCCTTATGTCATCAACGAAAGCCTGACGGCCTGAGGGTTAAAGGCATTTATGTGCTTAAACTACTATCAAGGAGAGGGGACTTCAACCGCATCCTTCTTCAGAAGGAGAAGTGGTGGATTTATCGGTTGGGGTCCCTTGCCCCTCAAGGACTTAACACTGAACTGAATCTCCAGGTTTTCCTTGAAACTTGATCTCCTTCACCAGGCCCCCCTTCCCTCCTTCTCCTCTCCCTCTCCCCCTCTTCCCTTTTCCCTTCATTCCCCTTTATCCCTCACCTGCCAACTTTTACCCCTCCCCCCTTCTTAACCTCCTCCCTTCCTTGCTCCCCCTTTTTTTTTTTCTTTCCCTCCCACCCCCCCATTTTCATCCCTATCCTCCCCTCCCCTTTTTCCCCCTCCTTTCTCCCCCCCCCTCCTCTCCCCTTCCCTCCTCCCCCCTATCTCCCTGCGTCTCATCTTTTTGTGTTCTCCTTTTCTTCTCCTCTCTTCTCTCTCCCTCCTTTTTCATTCCCTCTTGTCTCTCTACTATCCTTTGGTTTTTGTAAATAATTTAAATTCAGATTTTCTCCTCCTAACCTAATATTGCTTTTGCATTATTTATTATCTTCATATGTGGGCTTATTAATAGCCCTTACTGCTCCTACCTCTTCTTTCCTTTGTTCTTCTGCTTTTCCGTCTTCTTGATCCTCCCTCCCTTTGTGTTTATTCCACACTCGTGTCTGTTTCATTGTTTGAATCAATGTGGTCCTGAGAAGTATTGTGGTAAATGCATTGACAGAACATGTGAGTCATTTTACTCAGCTAGGTTCTCTTTTTAATGCGGCTTTAAATACATAGGAAGGTTTGGTGGAAAATCCAAAGTGAGATGATATGATGACGCATTGAATTGGAAAGAAATGGCAACTTGCAGGAGTAATAACTTTGTTCAGGTTACGTGTGGATTACTTCATTCAGAAAACTGGAAAACAACATGTGTGTATCCTCTTTAGAAGATTTAGGGGGGTGCTGTTGGAACTTGGACTTGCTGATAAAAGGGGCTGACAGCCCCTAGCCCCACCTAGTTCAGACAAAGCTACGCTACCTTTTTAGCGAAATGCGTTGATGTCACAGCAGTCACGTGACGCCAGCTTACGATATGTCCCATTCAAAACTGAACCGTGGGATAGGAGACGTCTGCTCAGCATCCACCCTACCCATACATCTCGCATGGCGAGTGCTGCGAGTATCGCGGACCCAGCGACCTTGCTCTGAAGGACAGGTTTTTCCATTGCGGAGCTCTTATGAGCCTAAAGAAACATCAATGTGATATAATTCCAGTCCGTGCAAGGATCGAACGGGATATAACGACTATTGAATTCAACAGGGTGGCAATGTATTGGTGTGCCTTTTCCTTGAAATACCAGATTGCGCTTGTTGGAAAAGACTGACTTTTGAAGAAACATCCTGATTGCCAATGAGCAGTTTGCTCAGATTATTCATCTTGGAGAAAAGTCGGTCATTTTGTGCACTGAAGCTGTTTTTTGGATGTTCATTGCATTTTTGTTGGGTTATTTGCTGTGGATTTGGGCATACAACCCTGATTGATACATTATTTATAAGGAATTTATCAACCAGTTGGAACCTCATTGCAGATTCCAGTGTTGGTCTGGATAACATATCGGAGTGTATCTCTAAATGACCAATATCTCAAATGGGACTACACAGTGTCTAAAGGAGTGATGTTAAGTCAACTATTCAAAAAGTGTAATGACCCACAACTTAATGATACAACATCCCAACAAATTAACGACAAGATTTGACCATAGGTCATCTAGTGATAGAAACATTATTAATTTTTAAACCAACCTGCAATTTTCTGATTCAAGATTATCATATCATGATCGAGATCCCCCGGGGGTCATTTACAGTGAAACTGTAAATATATTTTTTTATTTGAATGGGAGAATTTTCTTCATTCATTTTTTCATATGCATTTTCGCATTTATGCGATTTAATCGCATGTCAGTTTTTCTGTGAATGGTATGCTAGTGTCCGGACTTTTTGTGTTTGTTTTTTGATTGTGCCTGTGTATTGTCGTGTGTGTGTGTGTTTACACATTTTTTGACTGTTTTTATAGAATCATCTTTTCAAGGGGTTTTTCTTTTCAGAAAAAAAACTTTAAAAGTACTGTGAATGAAGCTGCTTCAATATTTATAGTCGCACCATGAATTCATGTAAATTGCGCCCCTAGTGGAATTAATACATTTTGTATTTTTGTAGAATCAAGTATCCGAGGAGTACTGATAGCACATGGTTCTAGAATTATAAAGCTTAAATTACAGAAAATGTATGGTCTCCTAAAAGAAATAAAATATAATTGAGCATAGACACTAAACCATCCCAAGCTACAGGAGTTATGGTCTAGGCTCTCCGATTGTCTTGATCATAAAGCCAGAAATAAGCTAAGGTAGTACGCTCATAAATGTTTTTGAGCATGGAAACAAATGCCGCCTTTTAGCACACACGTTGCAGAAAAATCTGCACCATATGCATAAGCTGATGATACACAACAACTCCATCACGGACACCACTCACATCGCTCAGGAGTTTTAGTCTTTTTTTATTAGTCTCTGTATAACCTTAAAGCGGAGTTCCACCCAAAAATGGAAATGTAGCTGCTGAATTTTATATGGGTGGAATTTCACTTTAACTCCCCTCTGCATCCAGGCCCGGATTTACTCCCTTTGCCGCCCCAAGACCGAGTCCTTCAATGCCGCCCCCCCCCCCCCCACACACACACACACACACACCACCATTCTCATCCTTTATCGATGACTGCTACAATAGTTCAATTAAAAACATATCTCCACACCCGAGAACACTGAAAATAACTGGCTTTAATTGTACAGACTGAAAATACTTCAGGGTAAGCGCGCAAGGGGTAAGGATTTTTCGTGGGCAATTTGTCAGGGCAATGGCTGGTGTTAGTGCTTCAATCATCCCCGGCACCATGGTTGGTATGGTGTCAGGATGATTGAAAAACATTATTTCTATCATTACATTGTAATATAAAATAAAATAGTTCAATTTACCATAATGCAGAATCATTGGGGGCCCTGAGCGTGTCACTTGCCACAATCTCTTGTCACTTGACACGCTGCCTGCCACCAGATGGAGATGTCACTTGCCACGCTGCCTGCCACCAGATGGAGATGTCACATGCCACTATGCCTGCCACCAGATGGGGATGTCACTTGCCACGCTGCCTGCCACCAGATGGGGAAGTCACTTGCCATGCTACCTGCCACCAGATGTGGAAGTCACTTGCCACGCTGCCTGCCACCAGATGGGGAAGTCACTTGCCATGCTGCCTGCCACCAGATGGGGATGTCACCTGCCTCGCTGCCTGCCACCAGATAGGGAAGTCACTTGCCACGCTGCCTGCCACCAGCTGGGGATGTCACTTGCCACGCTGCCTGCCACCAGCTGGGGATGTCACTTGCCACGCTGCATGCCACCAGATAGGGGAGGTCACTTGCCACTATGTCTGCCACCAGATGGGGAAGTCACTTGCCACGCTGCCTGCCACCAGATAGGGGAGGTCACTTGCCACTATGCCTGCCACCAGATGGGGATGTCACTTGCCACGCTGCCTGCCACCAGATAGGGGAGGTCACTTGCCACTATGCCTGCCACCAGATGGGGATGTCACTTGCCACGCTGCCTGCCACCAGATGGGGATGTCACTTGCCACGCTGCCTGCCACCAGATGGGCATGTCACTTGCCACGCTGTCTGCCACCAGCTGGGGATGTCATTTGCCATGCTGTCTGCCATCAGATGGAGGAACAGCGGTGCGGGCAATGAGAGATGTCATCGCTCTCCCCCTGCCGCCGCACTGCTGACATTACTACCTACGATTTTTTCAAAAATGGCGCCGGGCGGCGCAATCACACTACTGCGCATGCGCCACCCAACCGAGCGCCTACGAGATTTTCCGAGCCCGGCTGGCTTCAGAACGGTGCATGCGCAGTTGCGTGGCCATCTTTTCTACGGGCATCGGTGCCAGTGCCCCCTAATAGGCTTTAATGGGCTGCCCTAAAGGGGGGGCGGCCGCGAAGTCGCCGCAGAAGCGGCGCCGCCCCTGCACCACTGCTGCCCCGAGGCCTGGCCTCGGTGGCCTTGTGACAAATCCGGCCCTGTCTGCATCCTCAAAGTGAACATCAAAAACGCACCCTCATACAACTTTACCTATGGGAAGTTGATTATCTTAGTCTATCCAAAGACTGTTCAAGATATGGAATGCCCATTCGCCTCTCTAGAACTGGCTTCCATGATTTCAGAACTTCCCAAAGGAAAAAGCCTGGGCCCTGATGGTTTCCCTGCCACTTATTATAAGAAACTGTCACACCTTCTGCTGGAACCCATCTGCAACAATTTTAATACTATATTTGTTGACAGCTCCTTCCCCAGAGAAAGCTTTAGCCACTTGAACCCCGGAAGGTTTTACCCCTTCCTGACCAGAGCATTTTTTGCAATTTGGCACTGTACTACGTTAACTGGTAATTGCGTGGTCATGTAACGCTGTACCCAAACTTATTACGAAATTATGTCCTTTTTCCCCCTTCGTCTTTCAGGACAGCCACCATGAGAGATAGTCTCCTCCTCTTCGTCTAGGAAACACTGAGCCAGCCCATAAATTCTTACTTCCCCCTGCCAGACCTCAGTATTAGTGTTTTCTCCGGTGGGGAGACACTGTGCAAGGAACCGGGCCACTCAGTCAGGCTGTTTGTTTTTTGGAGCCTGTAATGGGAGCAGGGGCTTCCTAGGTGCATGGGGGGGACTTACCCCTCGTTCTGTTGCCACCACTTCCTAGCCGAGTGCGGCTTCAGGCTGTGGGGGTTCCCTATCGCGGCTACAGGGCTGCAGCATGCAAGCGTCCGCCTTTCCTGTACACTATACAGACCGCTCTTTTTTTGGAACTAGGCAGGCCGGATGACGGGCGACGTCATTTCTGGCGGAAGGGCGAATGCTTGCCTTTGACCCGCGGCTTCCGGTTCCAGGTCGCGGAGCTGATAGGGAAGCCAGGCACAGGCTGGAGACGAGTCTGGGACGCGCACAGGCAGCGTGGGACTCGGTAGTAGCAACCACCTGCAAGTCATGTCGGAAGCGGATGCTCAGCCAACGGACACTACCTCCAGCCTTCCTAAGGTAAGAGTGCCTTGGGGAAGAGTACTCTTTATCTAGGATTGTCCCTCCATGTATGGTTCCTGTCATGGGGGGCAAACACCCTGGGTGGTCAGGGGAGGGAGGCTCAGATCCCCACATATTAAGGAGGGTCTAGTACACTCCCAGGGTTGTATCCTTGTTTTTTAAAAAAAAAAAAAAAAAAGTGACAAAATGTTTGTTTTTTCCTTTTCATGTATTTCAGAAAGCTACAGAGAAGTCTAAGTCTAGGCATAGCTCTAAGAGGAGGTGTGCCTCTTGCAGGGACACATTAGGGGAAGCATGGACAAAGGTCTTGTGTAGGGAGTGCATAGACTCCCTTGTTAAAGAGAGGGACTCTGAACAAGAGTCAGGACTTGCAGCCTCGGTAAAGGAGCTCTCGTCCACCTTTTCTTCATTTAAAGCCTTATTTGAAAGGTTTCAGCCTCCCATTAGTCCAGCTCCCCAGGATACAACCCCGCCTCAGGCGCAGGGCTCTGCTCCTGCCCAACCTGCAACTTCAGTTAGGGCAGAGGAAGCTCCAGGGCCTTCCGGAGTGGAACAAAGACAGCCTGACAGTTCCTCCTCCGATTCCCAGGATGGTTCAGAGGGGGAGGACCAGGACGGGGAGTCCAGGAAATCCTCCAGATATAAATTATCCCTGGAAGAGGTAGAGGACCTCTTAGGGGCTATTTATACAACCCTCGGTATTCAGGAGGACAAGAAACCCCTGACCCTTCATGACCAAATGTACAGGGGCTTGGGGGAACAAAGGAGAAAAGTTTTTCCAGTTCACGAAGTACTGGTTGAAACTATTAAAAAGGAGTGACAAGATCCCGAAAGGAAACCCTTTTTTTCTAGATCCTTAAAAAGGAGATTTCCGTTCTCGGATGATCCTGCATCTATCTGGAATAAAAATCCCAAGTTAGATGCCGCTTTCTCCCAGGTTTCCAGACACACAGACCTGGCATTTGAGGACATGGGGGCTCTGGTGGACGTCATGGATAAGAGAATAGACTCTCTCCTCAAAAAGACTTGGGATTCAACAATTGGTAACTTAAAACTTGAGTTGGCTGTCACAGTAGTGGCTCGCAATCTGGAGCACTGGCTCTCGAAGATCCAAGAGCATATTGAAGCTGGAACGGCAAAAGAGACCATTCTATCTTCTTTCCCTACGATTCTGCGAGGTATCGCCTACATAGCTGATGCCTCGGCAGAATCAGTTCGTATGTTGGCCAGATCAGCGGCTCTGGCCAATTCGGCCAGGAGAGCTCTCTGGCTAAAAACTTGGCCGGGCGATAGCGCCTCTAAAGTCAAGTTGTGCGGGATACCGTTGACGGGAGACCTTCTCTTCGGCCCAGGGTTAGAGACCGTCTTGGACCGCACAGCAGACAGAAAGAAATCCTTTCCAGTTAAGCGGAAAACCCCTACACAAACAAAGAAGGGGTTTCGTCCGCAAAAACGTAAAGAAACTCCAAAGCCGGAAGGGCAAAAGAAATTTTGGGGTCAAAAAGGCAAGGGCAGGGGAGGGGCGATTTTTCGCCCTCCTGAACAGCCCCGTAAAAGCCAATGACTCCCCAACCACGGTGGGGGGAAGACTGGGGGCCTTCCTCCCACAGTGGGAGGCAATATCCCCCAATCACTTTATCCTAGGGGTTATAAGAAGGGGGTACCGTATCGAATTCACAAATCCTCCTCCATGGAGATTTCTTGTCACGCACCTACCCAGGTGTACGGCAAAAGCCGAGGCTCTGTTGGAAGCACTAAGAGATCTGGTAGATCAAAATGTGGTTCTCAGAGTTCCAAGGGCCGAGGAGGGCGAGGGTTTCTATTCACACGTCTTCGTAGTGAGGAAACACACAGGGAAGTTCAGACTAATTCTGAATTTAAAGTCCCTGAACAGGTCAGTGACATACAGAAAATTCCGTATGGAGACAATTTTCACAGTCAGAGCCCTGTTGCCCCACAACTGCTTTATGGTATCGCTGGACCTAAGGGACGCGTATCTACACGTTCCTATAATAGAAGCCTCGCAGAGGTTTCTTTGGCTAGCAGTGGACGTAGGTGGAATAACGGTACATCTACAGTTACAGGCGCTGCCTTTCGGGCTATCCTCCTCGCCCCGCATTTTCACCAAAGTCTTGGCGGAGGTGATGGCCTTTCTTCGGCTCCAGGGAATATCAGTGATAGCATATCTGGACGACCTGCTCCTATTTGCAGCGTGTCCACTACAGTTAGTCAGAGATCTAGAACTAACAAAGAGGGTTCTTACAGGTCTAGGGTGGCTAATGAACTTGGAAAAATCCAGTTTGATTCCCTCTCAGCGCATCATGTATTTAGGCTATCTGTTGGACTCAACGCTACTGAGAGTGTTTCTTCCAGCAGAAAAAGTACAAAAGCTGGCAGGGCAGTGGCTGTTCTCCAGTGCAGCAGTCAGGTCTCCATAAGAGTTCTGATGTCGGCCCTGGGACTATTAACAGCTACCCTCCCAGCAGTGCAATGGGCAGGTCTGCACTTTCGCCCCTTACAGTCCTTTGTCCTAAGGGTGTGGGATCACAGTCAGAAAGATCTGGACACCTTGGTACAGGTTCCACCCCAAGTAAAGAGATCCCTCTGGTGGTGGAGGAAGGTCTCAAACTTGTCGCAGGGTCGTCTGTGGTTCATCCCAGTTTCTCAGGTGGTAACCACAGACGCAAGCGGCAAAGGTTGGGGGGGGCGCATCTGGGTTCCCTTTTAGCACAGGGCACCTGGGAGGGCGACGATCTAAGAAGGTCGTCCAATTGGAAGGAGCTGAGGGCAATCGGGCTAGCACTCAGGTTCTTCAAAAAGGAGCTACAGGGCTACCATGTTCAGGTGTGGTCGGACAACTCGTCCGCCGTGGCCTATGTAAACAAACAGGGCGGCACGAGAAGCGGAGTCCTGTTGGCCTTAGCATCAGGCATTCTGAACTGGGCCGAGACTCACACTCTCTCACTCTCAGCAATCTTCCTGAGAGGAGAAAAGAATGTGATAGCAGACTTCCTCAGCCGAACCAAACTGAGAGAGGGAGATTGGATCCTCAACCAGGAGGTTTTCAATCTCATTTCAGAAAAATGGGGTCCTCCAGAAGTAGATCTGTTCGCGTCAGGAAACAACGCGAAAGCCCCTTGTTTTTTCTCCCTAAACAAAGGGGAGGGAGCGCGAGGGGTTGACGCATTGATCCAGAACTGGCATTTCAGAATCTGCTATGCCTTCCCGCCCCCGGCGTTATTACCGGCAGTTCTCAGGAAGTTCCAGATGGAAAACACATCCCTGATTCTAGTAGCACCACATTGGTCAAAGAGGGCTTGGTTCTCAGTACTCAAGCAGCTAGCGGTTGAACCTCCCTTATTCCTGCCACCTCGAGAGGATCTCCTCTCACAGGGTCCAGTCCTCTGTCCACAGGTACACCAATGGCAGTTAGCGGCCTGGCTACTGAGGAGGGTATGCTAAGAGCTAGGGGTTTTTCTGAGAAATTAATCTCCACCCTCCTCAACAGCAGGAAGAAGGAAACACGCCAGATCTATAAAAAGGTCTGGGTACGTTTCAATGAATGGTGTGCAGAAGGCTCCTTTTCGGTACACAGCCCCACTGCTGTGTTAGAATTCCTTCAGTGCAGGGCAGATAGGGGTTTATCCATAAGTACACTTAAAGGTCAGGTGTCAGCACTCAGTGCTTATTTAGAAAAGCATCTGGCCACCAACCCATGGGTGGTCAGATTCTTTAAGGCTCTGTCTAGACAGAGACTGGTTCAAGGCCCCCCCTTTCCCAAGTGGGACCTATCTTTAGTTTTACGGGGCCTGACGGGAACCCCCTTTGAACCTTTAGAAGGATGTCTACTAAAGGATCTTACGTTGAAAACAGTTTTTTTGGTAGCAGTGACAACTGCCAGGAGAGTCAGTGAGATTGAGGCCTTATCTGTTAGACCTCCTTTTTGCGTTATTTTTCCAGATCGGATCATCTTCAAGACTGATCCAGCATTTTTACCTAAGGTTGCTTCTGGGTTTCACAGAAGTCAGGAGGTAGTTCTACCCTCATTTTGTCCCAACCCCTCGGGGGAAAGGGAATTAAAATTTAATTCTTTGGATGTAAGGAGATGTATCCTTCAGTACCTAGAGCTGACCAAGATGTTTAGAAAGTCAGACTCCTTATTTGTTTTGTTTTCTGGGGCCAGAAAAGGATGCAAAGCGTCTCGACGCACTATTGCCAGATGGCTCAGAGTAACCATTGGCCAGGCCTATTCATTAGCAGGGAAGGAAATCCCTATGGGTATAAGGGCACACTCTACCAGAGCTATGGCAGCTTCTCAGGCAGAAAAGGCTGGAGCAACGCCAGAGCAAATATGCAGGGCTGCAACATGGTCCAGCTATTCCACTTTCGTAAAGCACTACAGAGTGGACCTGGTGTCGGCTATTGAGCAAGCCTTTGGGCGAAAGGTGTTGCAAGCTGTAGTCCCACCCTAACTGGTAAGTGCTCGTTCATCCTCTCATGGTGGCTGTCCTGAAAGACGAAGGGGGAAAATTAAAGTTACGTACCGGTAACGTCTTTTCCAGTAGTCTTTTAGGACAGCCCTAGTTACCCACCCGAAATTTTGGGGTGTCTTATAAAAGACCAGAACGCAGCATGATAATGATATGGGATAGTATGTTATTAATGTGTTCTTGTGTCTCCCCAGCTGACCGGAGGTAATCTCGGAATATACTGAGGTCTGGCAGGGGGAAGTAAGAATTTATGGGCTGGCGCAGTGTTTCCTAGAGGAAGAGGAGGAGACTATCTCTCATGGTGGCTGTCCTGAAAGACTACTGGAAAAGACGTTACCGGTACGTAACTTTAATTTTTTCCCACAAATAGAGCTTTCTTTTGGCCCTATTTGATCACCACTAGGATTTTTATTTTTTGTGATATAAATCAAAAAAAGACCAAGAAAAAACAACAATATTTTCTACTTTTTGTTATAAAAAAATATCCAATAAACTCAAATGTTGTCATACAGTTAGGCCAAAATGTATTCAACTACATGTCTTACCTCCTCTTTTACTTTCTGACTGTCTATCACGTTTCTTGAGGTGCTAAAATGCCAGGGCAGTACAACCCCCCCCCCCGCCCCCCACCCCCAAATTACACCTTTTTTGAAAGTAGACACTCCAAGGAATTTGCTGAGGCATGCTGAGCCCATTGAGTATTTTATTTGTTGTCAAAAGTTTTTTAAAATGACAACAGAAAAAAATGTTTTTTTATCTTTTACACAAAGTTGTCACCTAAATTATATGTTGCCCACATATGCCATGGGTATATGTGGAATTACACCCCAAAATACATTCTGCTGCTTCTCTTGAGTATGGGGATACCACATGTGTGAGAGTGTTTTGGATCCATCTGTGTACAGGTGCCAAACATCTAATCACCGCCTTCAGAATTTCAAAGGGTGTAGTTTGCTCATTTCACTTCCTCACTACCTATCACAGATTTGAAGGTCCTGACATGCCAAGATAGTGCAAACCTGCCCAAAATTACTGCTTTTTGTAAAGTAGACAACCCAAGCCATTTTCTGAGAGGCATATTGAGCCCATGGAATAATTTATCTTTTGCCTCAAGTTTCTGGAAAATGTCAAAAAAAATTTTTTTTCTTTTTTTTCTACACAAAATTGTCAATTAAATAATATATTGCTGAGACATGCCATGAGTATATGTGGAATTACACCATATAATGCATTCTTCTGCTTCTCCTGAGTATAGGGATACCACATGTGTGAGAGTTTTATGGACCCTAGTGTAAATTGGCTGTCCCCTCAAAATGACTCAACACACAGCCATTAATGTCCAAACCACTGGCAACAAAAGTGAGTACACCCCTAAATAAAAATGTTCAAATTGGGCCCAATTAGCCATTTTTCCTGCCCGGTGTCATGTGACTTGTTAGTATTACAAGGTCTCAGGTGTGAATAGGGAGCAGGTATGTTACATTTGGTGTTATCACTCTCACTCTCTCATACTGGTCACTGGAAGTTCAACAGAGCACCTCATTCAAAGAACTCTCTGAGGATCTGAAAAATAGAATTGTTGCTCTACATTGCTCTAGGCTATAAGAAGATTGCCAAGACCCTGAAACTGAGCTGCAGCACAGTGGCCAAGACCATACAGCGGTTTAACAGGACACGTTCCACTCAGAACAGGCCTTGCCATGGTTGCACGTGCTCAGCGTCATATCCAGAAGTTGTCTTTGGGAAATAGATGTTTGAGTGCTGACAGCATTACTGCTGAGTTTGAGGGGTAGGGGGGTCAGCCTGTCAGTGCTCAGACCATCCGCCGCACACTGCATCAATTGGTCTGCATGGCTGTCATCCCAGAAGGAAGCCTCTTCTAAAGATAATGCACAAGAAAGCCCGCAAAGAGTTGCTAAATACAAGCAGACTAAGGACATGGATTACTGGAACCATGTCCTGTGGTCTGATGGTTCAGATGGTGTCAAGCGTGTGTGGCGGCAACCAGGAGAGGAGTACAAAGACAAGTGTGTCTTGCCTACAGTCATTCCAACATGATAATGATCCCAAACACACCTCCAAGATGACCACTGCCTTGCTAAAGAAGCTGAGGGTAAAGGTGATGGACTGGCCAAGCATGTCTCCAGAACTAAATCCTATTGAGCATCTGTGGGGTATATTCAAATGAAATGTGGAGGAGTGCAAGGTCTCTAGCATCCACCAGCTCCGTGATGTTGTCATGGAGGAGTGGAAGAGGACTCCAGTGGCAACCTGTAAAGCTCTGGTGAACACCATGCCCAAGAGGGTTAAGGCAGTGCTGTAAAATAATAATGGCCACCAGTGGCAGCCCGTCCATAGGGGCACTCGGGCGCCGCCCCCCCAATCTGTAAAAAAATAAAATAAAAAAAAAATGGTCACTTTAAGAGTGACCAGGTGACGGACATGCAGCGGTCTATGGGAAGCTTCCCAGCCTGCAATCAGATGATTGCAGGCTGGGAAGCCAATTTGCCCATGTTTAGGGAGTGTCTGGGGTGCAAGAGATGCGCCCGCAAACACTCCCCCATTCTCCAATGTCCAGTAAATTGCCATTGCAGGTCCTGTTCTTTTCATTTATTGGCCGAGACCGGAGGACGGTGGGTGGTGCTTTTTGTGGCACCATGTCACTTCCGGTCTCCCGGCTCACTGTGTTTGGTGTGAGATGAGTGGAGGAGTGGACAGAGATGGAGCCGGGCGTGTGGTGTGACTGTGTGGAATGAAGAAGCAGCCAGGACTGATTGACTCGGACTCCTGAGCTTTGCTGGCGCAGCTTCTGGTATGTAAACCACAGTGGTCTCTCTCTCTCTCTATGGCCGCATCACACAAGTGGGGCTCTGCTCCACATACACTAATCACTGGAAGCCTGGCTGGACCCTTCATTCATCCTTCCCTGTGCTTCTCTGCAGTGCTCTGCCTCTCCCCCCAATCTGCACAATTACCCTCCATCTGTACAATTACCCCCCCGTCAGCACAATTACAACCCCCGTCTCCCCATTTACATCCCCGTCTGCACAATTACATCCCCGTCTGCACAATTACCCCCGCCTGCACAATTACCCCGTCTGCACAATTACCCCCTCTCTGCACAATTACCCCCCAGGTAATTGTGCAGGGGGGTAATTGTGCAGATGGGGGGGTGGTAATTGTGGAGATGGGGGATTGTAATTGTGCAAACGGGGGTAATTGTGCAGATGGGGGTGGTAATTGCGCAGACTGGGGGGTGGTAATTGTGCAGACGGGGGGTGGTAATTGTGCAGAAGGGGTGTGGTAATTGTGCAGACTGGGGGTGGTAATTGTGCAGACTGGGGGTGGTTATTGCTCAGACGGGGGTAATTGTGCAGACTGGAGGGGGTAATTGTGCAAGATTTGTGAGAAATGCTATATACCAGGCTTTGTGAGAAATGCTATATACCAGGCTTTGTGGGAAATGCTATAGTTACATAGTAGGTGAGGTTGAAAAAAGACACACGTCCATCAAGTCCAACCTATGTGTGTGATTATGTGTCAGTATTACATTACATATCCCTGTATGTTGCAGTCATTCAGGTGATTATCTAATAGTTTCTTGAAGCTATCAATGCTCCCCGCTGAGACCACCGCCTGTGGAAGGGAATTCCACATCCTTGCCGCTCTTATGCCCCGTACACACGGTCGGATTTTCCGATGGAAAATGTCCGATCGGAGCGTGTTGTCGGAAATTCCGACCGTGTGTGGGCTCCATCGGACATTTTCCATCGGATTTTCCGACACAGAAAGTTGGACAGCAGGAGATAAAATTTTCCGACAACAAAATCCGATCTCGTCAATTCCGACCGTGTGTGGCCTGTTCCGACGCACAAAGTGCCACGCATGCTCAGAAGAAATTCCGAGACGGGACAGCTCATTCTGGTAAACTTAGCGTTCGCAATGGATACAGCACTTTCGTCACGCTGCAATGTTAAAAATGGTTTAATACAGCGCACTCTCTTCTTTATAATGTGACAAGAATTAAGTAGTTTTGCTGCTCATATTCACACACACTTCTCACAAACTTCTTTCGTTACTATTTATCGGGATTCCCTCAATATATTTTGATTTCTCACATCTGACAACATATTTTTGTATATTTTTTATATATTTTTGGGCTTTAATGTAGATTCTTTTTTTGTGTTTCTATTTTATTTTTTTTATTTTTGCGATTTTGATTTGTACTCCCGAAAATGTTTGAGTGTGTTTTTTGTGACAAGTTCCCACAACACCATGGATATGTTGTTCTATTTAATCTGTAGGAGATTGTTTGGTGTTGTTGTCCCTTGTTAATTTCACATTTTATGTTAGAAATGTACCTGAATCCTCACCAACAAACTGTCCTTTTTGGATGAAAACACACACAGGAGAGTAGAATTTCCACAAAAAATTTATTAAGGGCTCACAACTATAAACAAAGAGGGAGGCAACGCTGGAGAAACTGCATAAGTAGGTGAAGCCTTGTACCCCCAGGGCAGACATCAATTATTTAAAAGCAAAATTGGTGGCCTGAGGAGTCCTTATCTAAGGGAGGGCAGTGTGGTCCAGAAGTCCCAGAGATCCGGAAAGCAGCAGATGACATCTGTGTCCCCAGGCTGTGGTCATACGAGAGACTGCATCTTCTGTCAGACCAGACTGAACCCAGGGTCATCACTCTCTGGTCTTCTTTCCACGCCTCCTTCCACGTGGTGACTCTGGTGGTGGAGTTGTGGCAGCAGGAGGAGGAGGAGGATCATCCATCTCAATGACATCCATCTTGGGTGTTAGTTCCCCACTCACCCCCTTACGTAGGACTTTATAAATAAGGTCCTCAGAGAGCCTGCGTTGGCCCTCCTGCATGCCCTGCAATTTGGTGGCAGCCATGCAGGCAAAAGCCTCTTCAGGAGTTGGTAAGGCTCTGAGGGACGCAGAAGCCTCCTGGATCAGCTTGAATGCTGAATCCTGCATGGGACTCGGAGTCGTCTTCCTGGCTCCTTTATGTGGCAGGCGGAGGGGAGGGACCTGAGACTCAGTCAGGCTGCGACTGGTCCCAGGCTTCTCTTGGCTGACACTTAGCCCCGCCTCCTCCTGGCTGCCACTAATCCCCGCCTCCTCCTGACTGCCACATTCTACAACCTCCTCCTGGCTGAGGTCTTCCTGTGTATGAAAAAGGGACATAGTTTTATTTTTTTTTTTCATCAATCACACACAATTTTCACCTCCTGACTGCTGCAAATTGAATGTTAACAAATATAACTGACTATCCTTCTGAGCCCAGCATTTTTCATTCTTGTCCCAATTTTGGGTGCCCACTACTGTCTATTGATATGTAAAACACTTTTTTCAATCAGCAATTAGTGATCAATAATAAAATCTAGTAAACATCATTTATTTATTGACCAGAAATCTGAGGAAGAATGCTATACCTGACTCCAGTTGGGCTACTCCACTTCTTCCTGGCTGGAAGTCCCAGGTTGGACATCGGAAGCCTCAGCTGGGGTGGAAGGAAGCGTGGAAGGAAGAGTGGAGAGGGATTCCCTGACTTCAGTGTGGTCTGACAGAAATCGCAGTCTCTCATAGTACCACAGCCTGGGGACATAAACGTCATCTGCTGCTGCTCCGGATCTCTGGGAATCTGTGACCTTCTTGCGCTCCCTAAGATAAGTGCTCCTCAGGCCACCAATTTTAGCTTTTAAATAAGGGATGGTTGCTGTGGGGACCATCGGGTTCACCAACTCCAGCAGTTTCTCCAGCGCTGCCTGCCTCTTCTGTTTGTGGTTATAGTGGGGGTGTCTCACTTGCCACAGACAGGGCAGCTCCCTGTACTTGTCTATGAACAGGGGCAGGAAATTGTGGTCGTTGAACCCATCCATTTTCTCTGCAAGACACAACACAAGACAAACCCTAATGTAAGGCCAAACTCCCCTAATCTTGTTACAATATAGGCTTCCATTTCGAAGCAGTATAGGCCCAAGTTTAGATCTTACCTTCGTTATCACGATCGGCGTCTCCGATGCTCCTTCCTCCGCTCACAGATCGTACGTAAGACACACGTGTGTTACGCTTTATACACACTGCGCATGCGTATAACTCCGCCCGCCCCTGACGTTCTTTCTAGTCTATTCCCCGCCCCTTTTCGTTCGGCGCAGTGGGGGAAGAGCACATGGCGGCAGACAGCATGATCGTGATAATTGGAGCAACGAGGAGGAGGGGGAGGAGGAAAGGCCGGAGCCTGAAACGTCCCGATCCAGAAGGAGATTTAAGGACACAAATATGTCCTTTGGGGAGATGTTGGAAATGGTGGACATCCTGAAGAAGGCCGACTATGATGGAAAGTATGGGCCTTACCCCAACCCCAATGTCCGAAAGGCCAAGATCATGGCGAAAGTGGTCAGGAGTCTGCACCGGAAATTCGGGGTATGACGATCGAAAGATCAGCTCAGGAAGCGGTGGTCGGACCTGAAATTACGAGAACATGAGCAGTACAGAAAGATCCGGAGAGTGCTGCAAAAAAGTAAGTAGTTGTGCTGTGTTCTTATTCTTTTTGTGTTTATTACGTTCGTGCTGCTCCATGTGCTTTTAGGAACTGTTGTACAGTTTAAAATGGCAACTTTCATGTTCATGGGCACATTATTCGTTCGGATCAAACATTTTTCGTTCCAAATATAAAATACCATTGTTTAGCCCATATGCATTTGGCCACCATTTTGACACCCTATACTTGTCTTCAAAGAATTGGGTTGTGTAGATGGCTTTGTTACTAGAATGAAATGCAAACTAGATTCTGTGTAAGGAGAGGACACTCAGC
Organism: Aquarana catesbeiana; assembly: GCF_042186555.1. NCBI lineage: Eukaryota > Metazoa > Chordata > Amphibia > Anura > Ranidae > Aquarana > Aquarana catesbeiana. Next base: position 942,403,698 of record NC_133324.1, read on the forward strand.
AGCTGTTTTCACATCTGGACACTGGAGCACTAGTGTGGGACACAAAAACGCCATTTTTATTAGGGGGGGCCACACAGGTGCTCCAGTGTATACTATAGGGGGGCTACATCTGTGAAGCTCACACTAAACAGGTAAAGTATTGCAGGTTGACAAAGGGCATTCAACAAATTACAACTTGGAACTCTGCTAAAATTGACAATTGTACCCCACTTCCAAGCAATGTTTCCTATTTATAGTTCTGACATTAAATATCTGTGTGCTAATTATACCATTTTGTTTCACATAGGGGAGAAAAGACTCGGAGGACACCCCTCATCTGAGGAGACCAGAGCCCCCCCCTCTGGAAGAAGGGGAAATCCCCCCAACACAAGCTGAGCAGGAGGAAGAAGACGTGGTGGAACTAGTCACCACAACAGGTGAGTGTCTGCGACCACAGGCTCAGATAAGAGATGGATGGCGGCATTTTTTTTAAACCAAATTTATTTTGGGGTTCCTCTCTTTTTAGGTGATTGTGAGGTTGTGGATGAAGATCCTTTCACATCCGAAAGTGCCCAGATCCTGATCGGGGAGATCATGGGGTGTAATTTACAATTGGAAATCATCAAGCATAACATCAATGATGTTATTCCAAAATATAAAAACATCATTGATGTTTTGGGGCGAGTTTAAAACCCCTCCAAATCACTTTCTTCTTTTGTGTGCTACAATGTACTAAATGTTTTTGTGATTTTTCCCAAAGCCAAATTTGGAGGATGCACACAGTGTGCCAACATGTGCTATCTGCCATCACGGGAGATCAATGGACGCGTTTTGGGGGTGCAACCCCATCCTCAATAATAAAGTAGCGGTGAGGAAGGGCTTGCTCCCCCAAAACACATCCCTTGATCCCCCGTGATGGCAGGTAGCACATGTTGACATTGGGAAATTTGTGTGCATCTTCCAAATTTGGCTTTTCCAGGGGTGATTTCCCCCCATCTGAACGCAATATCAAACACAGTTCCTAAATACTCATGTCTGATATTGCCTTCAAGTTCTACCAAATGTGAACTTTGTAAGATCAAGATTTGTGTCTTTCTTGTTGGTTTTACACAGGCCTGTTTTCTATAAAATGGACATTTTGATTTTGGATAATGCCACCACAAAAATTGGTATACAACAAACATGTTGGTTTGTGTGAAAAACCTTTGGTAAATGCACATGTGATTGTGCAGGTATTAAAAATATTGTTAATCAAGAATGTGTGGATTATTGTCTCAACGCTACAACACTTTTGGGGTGATGTAATTGTTGTTTGATGAGAAAATGGGGGTTATTTCCTAAGGGCAAATCCACTTTGCACTACAAGTGCAGTTTCAGTGCAGTTGCAAGTGCACTTGTAGTGAAATGTGTTTTTGCATTTAGTAAATAACAGCCAACAGTGCTTTGTATAAGGTTACACAATCACGCCATTTTCTGCACTCCAAACATTTCTGTCAGGTCAGCTAAAACAAACACAAGCAGTAAATGTCCACAAAGATTTATTTTTTTTTTTTATTATAAAAAGGCTTCACAGATTGTCTGGCATATTGATGGCCCCCCTACCCGCAAAGAACTCCTGGTATCGTAACCGGACATCACGGGCACTCAGGGAGGGCAAGCCAGGACGGCCGCTTTCAAGCGCCGTCAGTGTGGTTTGATGTATCATTCCGGCCTCAGGCCCAACTGAGCCAGCATAGTTGGCCGAATGTTTCCTTAAAAAGTTATGGAGAACACAGCACGCAAGTATTATATGGTTCAGTTTATACTCCGCCATATGGATGGGTGTCATAAATAGGCGGAAACGGCTGGCCAGGATTCCAAATGTGTTCTCCACCACTCTTCGGGCTCTGGCCAGCCGGTAATTAAAAACCCTCTGTTCCGGGGTGAGGGTCCTCATTGGGAATGGCCGCATCAGGTGGTCTCCCAGCGCAAACGCTTCATCAGCAACGAACACGAATGGGAGTCCTTCCACATTGTCCTCTGGAGCTGGCAAGTCCAAGCTGCCATTCTGGAGACGCCTGTAAAACTCCGTCTGGGCGATGACTCCACCATCGGACATCCGGCCATTCTTCCCCACGTCCACATACAAGAAGTCGTAATTAGCCGACACCACCGCCAACATCACTATACTATTGAATCCCTTGTAATTATAATAGTACGACCCCGAGTTGGGTGGTGGGACGATGTGGACGTGTTTCCCATCAATTGCCCCTCCGCAGTTAGGAAAGTCCCACCGCTCGGCAAAGTGGGAGGCCACAGTCTGCCATTCCTGTGGCGTGGAAGGAAACTGTTGAGGAAAAAACAATAAACATTACTATTTTTACTCTGAAACATGGCAAGCATATTAGACACAAACATTATGGGGCAACCTCCAGATAGCATTTATTAAGGGGAATTTAACAACACCAAAGTATAAGGTACACCTATCATATTCCCCCTCCCCCCCCCTCTCATGGGCCATTTCTAACATTATAGGGGGTGTGTGTAAATCGTGGACAGGTAACCCTCTTCACTTCATTGAGAGATGAATGCCTAAATAATGGGGATTACTTGGAACAGCCCTTCCTTAGTTACACTATTGGTAGCCCACTGGACAGGTAAGAAGTGTCTGAATACAAAGATATAAATACACACTGTACACATTTGAGGACATTTGGACATTCTGCTATTACCTATCAAGATAATAATAGGATACAAAAACTTTAAACAGTACCATTGGAAAGTATACAGGCAGGCCCTTGCACTACATGCTTTGGGTAATTCATCCATAAATCTGACCAGTAAAGAGGTGGGTATAGTGTGTATGGGTTTGGCAAAGTCAGCAGATAGATGATTGAGGATAGATAGAGAATTGGGATCAGCTGACTTAGCAGTTGGGGGAGGGAGGGTTGCTAAAAATTATTTGGGGACACCACAAAAAAAAAGCCTCTGGCACTCTGCCTGAATTTAAAGAAAAAATAACATTTCCAAACATTTTAGGGGGTGTTTGGGGTAAAGCACTACTATGGAGCTGATAAAATACATTGTTAAGTGACTACATGAGGTGAATATAGGGCAGGAGACACCATGCTGGGGAGGTTAGTGAAGGGCAAATATGTATGAAGGACATAAAATAATAATGACATAAAAATCCAGCATGCATGAGGACAAAGGGGACATTCACAGCATATTACAATCATGGTAATTAGGGAATGAGGAAAGAAATACAATATATTATCAAACATTCAATACAATAAAATGTGATATTGAAGCATAAAAATCTTACCTTCATATACTCCTTCTGCAGGGCCTGTATGATGGCAGAACAGGTCTCTGGGATAATGATACCCAGAGCCTGGGGGGAGATGCCTGTCGAGAACTTCAAGTCCTGCAGACTTCTCCCTGTGGCCAAATACCGCAAGGTAGCGACCAACCTCTGCTCCGGAGTGATGGCTTGCCTCATGCAGGTATACTGCCTGCTGATATAGGGGGTCAGCGAAGCCAACAGACGGTGAAACACGGGGTCCGTCATCCTGAGAAAGTTCCTGAAATCATCAGGATTATTCTCACGGATCTCACGGAGCAAAGGCATGTGAGAGAACTGATCACGCTGAAGCAACCAATTCTTGGTCCATGAACTCCTCCCCACCCTGTTCATGGACTGGACTTGTATCAAGGTCAGGACCCCAACACCAAGCCCCCGCACAGCATGAACTCTACGAGGAGTACGCATACGAAACATGGCTAGAAAACGGTCGGCTGCTCAGAACGAAGTAACAGAACGCACTGAAGAACAGCAAGGCCTGTGAAGAGCGACCTGAAAAACAGTAACGAATGAACAAGAATACAATGACTACCTAAAGTCACGTGGAACTTGCTGCACGCACTGAAGAGCAGATACAAACCCACAAGCACAAACTGAACGGCAGAAAACGATCTGAAAGCCACGAGTCTGAAAAAGCGCGAATCGTCTCTCACCAAACTTTTTCTAACACGAGATTAGCAAAAGGAGCCCAAAGGGTGTCGCGCTTGGTTCTGAACCAGCCTTTTCTAGTCTCGTCGTACGTGGTGTACGTGACCGCGTGGTTGGCGATCGGAAATTCCGACAACTTTGTGCGACCGTGTGTAGGCAAAACAAGTTTGAGCCAACATCCGTTGGAAAAAATCCTAGGATTTTGTTGTCCGAATGTCCGAACAAAGTCCGACCGTGTGTACGCCCTATTACAGTAAAGAACCCTCTACGTAGTTTAAGGTTAAACCTCTTATCTTCTAATTGTAATGAGTGGCCACGAGTCTTATTAAACTCTCTTCTGCGAAAAAGTTTTATCCCTATTGTGGGGTCACCAGTACAGTATTTGTAAATTGAAATCATATCCCCTCTCAAGCGTCTCTTCTCCAGAGAGAATAAGTTCAGCGCTCGCAACCTTTCCTCATAACTAAGATCCTCCAGACCCTTTATTAGCTTTGTTGCCCTTCTTTGTACTCGCTCCATTTCCAGTACATCCTTCCTGAGGACTGGTGCCCAGAACTGGACAGCATACTCCAGGTGCGGCCGGACCAGAGTCTTGTAGAGCGGGAGAATTATCGTTTTATCTCTGGAGTTGATCCCCCTTTTAATGCATGCCAATATTCTGTTTGCTTTATTAGCAGCAGCTTGGCATTGCATGCCATTGCTGAGCCTATCATCTACTAGGACCCCCAGGTCCTTTTCCATCCTAGATTCCCCCAGAGGTTCTCCCCCCAGTGTATTGATTGCATTCATATTTTTGCCACCCAAATGCATTATTTTACATTTTTCTACATTGAACCTCATTTGCCATGTAGTCGCCCACCCCATTAATTTGTTCAGGTCTTTTTGCAAGGTTTCCACATCCTGCGGAGAAGTTATTGCCCTGCTTAGCTTAGTATCGTCTGCAAATACAGAGATTGAACTGTTTATCCCATCCTCCAGGTCGTTTATAAACAAATTAAATAGGATTGGTCCCAGCACAGAACCCTGGGGAACCCCACTACCCACCCCACCTATATACCAGGCTTTGTGAGAAATGCTTTATACCAGGCTTTGTGAGACATGCTATATACCAGGCTTTGTGTGAAAAGCTATATACCAGGCTTTGTGCGAAATGCTATATACCAGGCTTTGTTCGAAATGCTTAATACCAGGCTTTGTGTGAAATGCTATATACCAGGCTTTGTGAGAAGTGCTATATACCAGGCTTTGTGAGAAATGCTATATACCAGGATTTGTGAGAAATGCTATATACCAGGATTTGTGAGAAATGCTATATACCAGGATTTGTGAGAAATGCTATATACCAGGCTTTGTGAGAAATGCTATATACCAGGCTTTGAGCAAAATGTTACATACCATGCTTTGTGCAAAATTGTCAGAGAAGCTCTCCAAGAAGATCGGCTTTTGGGCACTCCGGTGTGCGCCGGTTCGCTCCTGGGCGCGTCGGCGCGGGCGTGCACACGGCGATTGCCGCCAATCACCCTATTTAATGTGTTGGAACCTTCTGCTCAGTGCTGTCCGGTCTGCAGCTCCCAGTGTCTGAGTTCCTGTTTCCTGTCCATTTCCTGTTTGCCTGTCTGATCTCCTAGTGACCCCGGCTTGTCCTAGACTTCTCTTGTTACCCGCCTGCACCTGACCACGGCTTCCCTTGACTACGTCTCTGCCTGCTCCTCTGTACCACGTTGCCCGCCTGCTGCCAACCCTGCCTGTGACCCAGTCTCTGAGGCTGCCTGTTCCTCTGTACCTTGCTGACCGTCTGCTGCCAACTCTGCCTGAGACCGGACCTGCCCTTTCTGCTCCTGCTCTGCACCAGCTGCTTAGTCCCTTACTTTCTAGGACTTCCAGACCATACGCATCAGGATCCTGTGCCTTACCTCCGCAAGTCACCCGCCAGGCTCTCTTATCACTCTGCGCACCTGTGCCTTCTGTTTACACTACCAGGGGCCGGGAACCAGATACGTACGGGAGGCCTCCCCTGCTATACCGGGTTCGTCAGTCAGGTACGTGTAAGTCTGACAGTATCGGACAGTCATGTCCGAGCCCGAGCAGGGATCCTCTCCCATGGAGAAGCTATGCAGACACCTGGCGGGTCTCACTCAAGCTGTAAAGAGCCTTCAGGAAGGCTACACTAGGCTGGAAGAGAGAGTCCAGGTGCTGAAGAGCGACAGCGTCAACGGGTCAACAACCTATGCATGTACTGTAGGGAGTCAGGCCACTACGTGAGATCTTGTCTTAACAAGACATGTAAGTCTCTTTCAGCCTCTACTAAGTGTGCTCCTGTCATATGTAATCCTGCTAATCATCTTGCTCTCCCCATTGTTCTACAGCTTCCAGGACAGGATCTTACAGTCTCGGTCATAATTGACTCCGGAGCTTGTAGCTGCTTTATAGACCTAGCCTTTGCCGCTAACCACCGCATTCCTCTCCAAGCAAAATCACAGGGACTTGCGGTCCATCTCGCTGACAGCTCCACCCTCAGCTCGGGTCCCGTCACCCAGGAGACTATTCCTCTATTGGCCATAATGGATACTTACCATCGAGAATTCCTTCATTTTGATGCGATTTCTTCTCCACTTTTTCCGATTATATTGGGAATGCCGTGGCTACAAGCCCATAACCCTAGTATTGATTGGGCTTCCGGAGAAATTAAGTTCGGCTCCCGCTATTGTCATCAACACTGTTTGCCCAGTACCCGTACAGATGCCTCTCAACTCATGTGTCTGGACGTGGACACCGAATCGCAGCAAGCGATTCCCACTCCGTATCGGGATTTTCTTGACGTCTTCAGTAAAAAGGGGGCGGAAACCCTTCCTCCTCACAGACCTTATGATTGCCCGATAGAACTTTTGCCTGGGTCTGAAGTTCCGTTTGGACGAATTTTCCCATTAACAGAGCAGGAGCTGGCGACTCTCAAGACTTATATTGAAGAGAACTTAAAGAGAGGATTCATCCGTCCATCCACGTCACCGGCCGGGGACGGCATTTTCTTCGTGGAGAAGAAGGACCACTCCCTTTGGCCTTGTATCGACTATAGAGAGTTAAACAAAATAACCATTGACATGGACATTCATTGTACTGTTCATTTAAGCACAAGAGAATCCATTTTGTTCTCACTGTTGAAATGTGTTCTGTAACCTTCACCTAACACACAGACACTTCTCCTACTAAACGCTCTCTACTCCCCCCTCCCTTTTCAAGGTTTTACTTTTGCAATTGTTCTATTCGCTAGTTTTTAATAATATATTTCTATTGGTTAGCTTTTAATAACATATTGCTATTTGTTAGTTTTTAATAACATCTCACACCACCCCTTTCTTATCTATGTATAAAATAACATGTAATAATACATTTTTCACTGAACGGACATTTTAAACACAGTGATTGAGTCCTGTGAATCTGTTCCTGCAGCTGCAGTATTAACTTTGTTTTAGAGTACCAATCAGAAATCAGTCATATCAGTCTTGGCGAGCCATAACAGGAGTTTGGCAGAGTCTCCAGAAGGAATCGCGCTTCGATCAGGATCATCGGGAAACGCAGACCTCAAATGCCGGCTAGGTAAGCTGCCCTTAAGCTTGCTATATTTCTGCCTTTTCCTATGTATCCTATCTGTCGGTTCTCAAGGAAACCAGACCACTCTCGGACCTTTCTGGTTGGGTAACGTGTGTGTGTGAATGTGTTTGTGTCCCCCTTCACGGGTTGGACTGTGTGTGGATAGGGAAAATCCTCTGCAGTTCCCTGCGTTGACTCCTTGTGGGCGACCTGGGTCAGAGGCCCATGGTAGGGTCAGATAAAACTCACAGAGAAGAGAAGAGACGAGGAGGGTCTCTTAATGAGTGTTTTGTCTATTGTCATAAACCCCTTCTATCCACGTAGATAAGTGGAGACTACTCTTGTAAATCTGCAGATTTGCTGTACTATTTGTTTTAGAGGCAAGAGGGTATAGGCACAAGTAGAGAAGAGAGAAGACTGGCCAGTCATTATGGGCATTAAATTAATTAAGGGAATGAAGGGAGAGAGGCCTTCAGAAAATGCCCAGCGCAAGATGAGCACTAGAGAATATATGAACCGAAGGTACGGTTCTTCCTATACTGAGCCCCTAGATAAATGGGTAGAATGGACAAAGGGAACAGCTAAACCTTTAAAATCTGAAGGGACTTTTGATTTAAAAGTATGGCAAACTTTTCTGCACGATTATGGCCCACTACTGTGCAGTGAAGGAACGTGGAGAATAGCTTGCACATGGGAGACAGAAGCTAAAGTAGCAAATCAAACTGGCTTGATGGAGATATTTAATAAAAGTATTGCCCAAATTTACTACGTTTGGCCAGAAGACTCTGTAGAGGAGGACCCCCCACCTTATGTGGCTGCCAGTTTGGCTTTAAGGGGTCCACGCACAAAAGCAAAAGAATTAGATTACAAGGAACACACAAAAGATGAGCTATGCAATATAGTGGAGAGCAGGGGTTTAACAGCCCCATATCAACCTACAAAGAGGGATTTGGCTCGTATCCTACAAACAGATGATTGGCATAAATCAAAAGGCACATATGCAAACCTAGATCTCTCTGAACTTAAGGCTTTGGCCAGAGAAAGAGAGATAGAGTCTGAACTTCCAGAGCAAACCATAATTTCCAAATTGTGGCAGCAAGATGAAGAGAGAAGGAAGGGAGATGCCAGCCCTTCTGCCCCTGGCATAGAGAAATCTGTTGCAGTTTATCCTGTCAGAACCCAATTAGTTTTTGAAGGTAATGTTGTTGACAGTAAGTCTCAAAATAAATGGCATGTACCTTTTAGTCCCCAAGATATGAGAGCCATATTAGAGGGATTGGGAGATCCTAGAAAGAATCCAATTGGGTTTGCAAACAAACTTAGCGCTGCACAGGAAGCATATGAGGCTTCTGCTACTGACATTCATCAGCTTCTTATTAAAGCAGTGGGAAGCAACATGTCTGGCTATATACTTAAAGAATGTGGTGTAGACTTCAAAAATCTAGGTAAGATGGTTAGTGGATGGGAGGTTTGTGAGAAATTGAAGGAAAAATTGCCCCAAATATATGGACAAACCAGACATGCTGAATTTATGAATGCTAAGCAAGGGAAAGAGGAAGCAGCAGGGGCTTATTGCATGTGGTTAAGTGATATGGCTGAGGAAGCAGGCATTAAAATAGAGGAAGAGAAGGCGGGAGAAACTGCAAGTCCATCTACACAACTGGTGAAACAAAGGTTTCTTGATGGTTTATTACCCCCGTTGAAAGAAAAGTTGTTCACAGCAAGGCCTGAGGCAGGCAATATGTCTATTCGAGACGTCCTGCCTATCCTGTTATCCATAGAAAACAGGATTAACCAAAAAGACAGCAAACCCAAGGTAATGTACATGGGGAAGCAGAGAGGAAAAGGAAGAGGAAGAGGCAAAGGCAATTTCAGAAATCATGGCAATCGGGGACCAATTATATGCTACAATTGTGATGGGAAAGGACACATAGCCAAATTCTGCCATCTTCCTGACCGTAGACTAGAAAAGAGCTTAGAGGCCCCTCATGCTGATCCCAGTTCTCTGCCAAAAGCAGTGGATCAGGCATAGGTAAATGGCATGCCAGTATCAATCATGTTAAATAGGGGAGATAATGGTCCCGAGGCCAGAATAAAAGTATTTTTACAAGAACTCCCCTATCCTGGAGGAGAAACAGAATTAACCTGTTTAATTGATACTGGTGCAAGCCGATGTGTTTTTAATATAGAGGACTTACCTCCAATATTATTATCTACAAATGTTATCTCTGGTGTTGGCCTAACCGGGACCTCTACTGATTTGGTTGAGTCCAAGCCACTTAAACTCAGGCTAGGACAGCAAACAGAAATTGTCACTAAAGTGTTAGTTTCAGACACAGTTCCTACCAATCTTTTGGGAGCTGACATTTTGAACCAAATTTTAGCAAACATAGAATACACTCCTACAGGAGTCCAAGTGGTCAGTAGTCTATCAGGAGAAGTTTTAAATTCTGCCTGTGGAGTATTTTTAATCCAAGACTCCACTCTGCCATTTCCACCAGAATTGAAAGTGATTCCCACTGAATTATGGGCCACCAGCAAATATGATGTACAGTAGGTGACCGCGAGATTGTGTCAATCTCGCCGCATTTCTCCGCGAGATTTGACACCTGCGAGCCCCGTCGCGGGAGCCAGCGCCGAGATGGTTCACTCATCGCGAAAGGAAAACTTTGTTTTCCTTCCGCGATGAGTGACAGGCAGTGCTGACAGCTGTCTGGTATGAATCCTGAGGCGGGAACACCGCGCCAAATTTTAAATGAAAAAACCGGCGTGGGTTCCCCCCCCCCAGGGGCATACCAGGCCCTTAGGTCTGGCATGGATTGTAAGGGGAACCCCCTACGCTGAAAAATTGGCGTGGGGGTCCCCCCAATCCATACCAGACCCTTATCCGAGCATGCAGCCCGGCCGGCCAGGAAAGGGGGTGGGGACGAGCGAGCGCCCCCCCTGAGCCGTACCAAGCCGCATGCCCTCAACATGGGGGGGTGGGTGCCTTGGGGGAGGGGGGGCGCCCTGCGGGCCCCCCCCACCCCAAAGCACCTTGTCCCCATGTTGATGAGGACAAGGGCCTCTTCCCGACAACCCTGGCCGTTGGTTGTCGGGGTCTGCGGGCAGGGGGCTTATCGGAATCCGGGAGCCCCCTTTAATAAGGAGGCCCCCAGATCCCGGCCCCCCACCCTGTGTGAATGAGTTTGGGGTACATGGTACCCCTACCCATTCACCTAGGGAAAAGTGTCAATATAAAAAAAAAACAGTACACAGGTTTTAGGAGTAATTTATTAGTCAGCTCCGGGGTCTTCTTCCAACTTCGGGGGGTCTCCTTCCGACTTCTCCCGGTGTTTGGCCTCTTCTCCCGGTGTTCGGCCTCTTCTCCCGGGCCCCGCCGCTATCTTCTTCCAGCTCTATTGCCAGCGAGGGGCCTGGTCTTCTGCCGCTGTCTTGTCGCCGCTGTCTCTTCTTCCCCGATGTTGACACGACGCTCTCTCCGGCTCGAATGCTGTGTGCGAGCTGCAGAGCCATTTATATAGGCGGTGACCCCGCCCCCTTACGACGTCATGGTCCCAGCATGCGCAGGGACTCTGGGGCCACGCCCCCTTATGACGCCAGAGTCCCTGCGCATGCTGGGACCATGACGTCGTAAGGGGGCGGGGTCACCGCCTATATAAATGGCTCCGCAGCTCGCACACAGCATTCGAGCCGGAGAGAGCGTCGTGTCAACATCGGGGAAGAAGACAAGAAGCGGCGAGACAGCGGCGAGACAGCGGCGACAAGACAGCGGCAGCAGACCGGGCCCCTCGCTGGCAATAGAGCTGGAAGAAGATAGCGGCGGGGCCCGGAGAAGAGGCCGAACACTGGGAGAAGTCGGAAGGAGACCCCCCGAAGTTGGAAGAAGACCCCGGAGCTGACTAATAAATTACTCCTAAAACCTGTGTACTGTGTTTTTTTTATATTGAAACTTTTCCCTAGGTGAATGGGTAGGGGTACCATGTACCCCAAACTCATTCACACAGGGTGAGGGGCCAGGATCTGGGGGCCCCCTTATTAAAGGGGGCTCCCAGATTCCGATAAGCCCCCCGCCCGCAGACCCCGACAACCAACGGCAGGGTTGTCGGGAAGAGGCCCTTGTCCTCATCAACATGGGGACAAGGTGCTTTGGGGTGGGGGGGCCCCGCAGGGCGCCCCCCTCCCCCAAGGCACCCATCCCCCATGTTGAGGGCATGCGGCCTGGTACGGCTCAGGAGGGGGGGGGCGCTCGCTCGTCCCCACCCCCTTTCCTGGCCGGCCGGGCTGCGTGCTCGGATAAGGGTCTGGTATGCATTTTGGGGGACCCCCACGCCAATTTTTCGGCGTAGGGGGTTCCCCTTACAATCCATGCCAGACCTAAGGGCCTGGTATGCCCCTGGGGGGGGAACCCACGCCGGTTCTTTCATTTAAAATTTGGCGCGGTGTTCCTGCCTCAGGATTCATACCAGACAGCTGTCAGCACTGCCTGTCACTCATCACGGAAGGAAAACAAAGTTTTCCTTTCGCGATGAGTGAGCCAGCGCGACATGTACAGTACCCTGACGCCGAGAACCAGCGCGATAGCATCGCGCTGGAAACACAATCTCGCGGTCAGGTACTGTAGACAATTTGCTTATTTGTTCTGATACAAAGGACATTTGTAGCAGAGAAACAGTAAGCCTTCTCATGTTTCTATATAACAGTAACAACAAAGTTAGCAAAGATAAGCTACAATACTGCCAAGAGAAAGTGATCTTCCTGGGTCACTGCATTTCACATGGAATCCATCACCTAACCCCAGATCGAGTTAAAACTCTACAAAACTTTGAAAAGCCAAGAAATGTACGGCAACTACGTGCCTTCCTGGGGTTAGTGGGATATTGTAGGGACTGGATTCCAAATGCATCAGAACTTATGGATCCTCTATATGAGGCTACCACTAGAAACCCTTTCAAACTCACCTGGGACAATGAATTGCAGATGAAGGAGCTTATTAAAATTTTGTCTGAAGCCCCCGCCATTGGACTTCCTGACTATACTAAGACTTTCTCGTTGTTCTGTCATGAAGTCAATGGATTTGCTGCAGGTGTACTCACCCAGCTACATGGAGACAAACAGAGGCCTGTGATGTATGTATCAGCCTCATTAGACCCTGTCATCAAAGGCTCCCCCAGTTGTATGCGAGCCATAGCAGCCTGCATTTTGCTGCTAGACAAAGTAACCGAGCTTGTACTAGATTCTGCTCTGATCCTGTATGTGCCACATGCAGTACAGGAAATCATGAATCAAGTAAATACTAGACATGTGTCTGCCAGTAGATTTGACAAGTACCAGTCTGCTCTTTTTGCTCCATCGAATTTAACAATCAAACGATGTGTTACTTTAAATCCGGCTACTCTTCTTCTATAATTGATGAGGAAGATGCAACAAACGGTACTGATGTAGAACCTGAGAGTTTTTCTCATGATTGTATGGCTCTTATGGAGGTAGAAAGGGCCTCTGTCACACCAGCAAAAGATGAGCCCTTATCAGATTGTGACACACACTTATTCGTAGATGGTTCCAGATTTTACACTGATGATGGTCAGCCACACACAGGGTTTGCTGTAACCACTACAGACACCATTTTACATCAGGAAGCATTGAAACCCCAGATGTCAGCACAGGAAGCGGAGTTGTATGCTGTAGTCAAAGCATGTCATCTCCTAGAGAATCAAAGGGGAAACATCTACACTGATAGCAGATATGCATTTGGAATAGCCCACGATTTTGGGCCTATCTGGAAAGCATGGAACTTTCTGACTAGTGCAGGGAAGCCAGTGAGACATGCAAAACTCATAGAGTAGCTATTTGAGGCTTTTCAGGAACCAGCAGAAGTTGCCATCTTGAAGGTAAAAGGGCATGCAAGGGGAAGTGACATGACAGCCAGAGGAAATGCTTTAGCGGACCAAGCGGCAAAGGATGCTGCCCTTATGGCATTTGGAGTCACATCCACTGTAGGGGTCGCCCAGGTAGCGGGGATAGATTCCCCTCATCAAGAGCAGTGGGATGTAGAAACTCTAATTCAGTTGCAGAACCAGGCCCCTGATGAAGAGAAGGATAAGTGGATCAAATGTAATGCTACCCAAAATCAGCAGGGCCTGTGGAGCGCTGACAACAGGTGGTGTCTACCCAGGAGTTTGTACCCAGTTTTAGCACAACTGGCACATGGCGTCAGTCATCTTGCTAAGGGCGCAATGGTGACTACTGACTGCTGACTACTGATGGTGGATACTGACTGCTATTGGATAGCACCTGGATTTAGTGCATTTGCAGCCAGGTTTTGTGCTTCATGTCTCACTTGTGCTCTGTACAATGCAGGGAGGCCTGTTCATGTTCCCCAAAGGCATTCTCCTAAGCCATATTTCCCTTTCCAAAGAATTCAAATAGACTACATTCAGATGCCCAGAATAGGCACCTATGAGTTTGCTTTAGTGTGTGTTGACATGTTCTCAGGTTGGCCCGAGAGCTGGCCAGTAGCCAAAGCAAATGCAAAAACAACAGCAAAGAAAATTTTGAATGAAATAGTTTGTAGATATGGAGTTCCTGAAACTATTGAGAGTGACAGAGGAACCCATTTTACTGGGGAAGTAATGAAAGAGGTAATGGAAGCACTTCACATACAGCAAGCTTTCCATACACCTTATCATCCACAAAGTAGTGGTAAAGTTGAGAGACTTAATGGAATTTAAAAAAAAAAATGTGCAAAAATTAAAGCATATACAGGTAAAGGATGGGCGGAAGCTTTGCAATTAGCCCTATATTCTGTACGAACTACCCCTAAACAACCACATGGACTGTCCCCCTATGAGATTTTATTTGGAGGGCCACCCAAAACAGGGCTATATTTTCCCCAACAGTTGCAGGCTTCTCACTCTAATCTGTTAGAATATGTTCAGATTTTGCAAAGAACATTGAATAAAATACATGAAGGTGTTTATAAATCTATCCCCGACCCACATTCTGTTTCAGGTATTCACAGAATCCAACCAGGTGACTGGGTGGTGGTCAAGCGACACGTCAGAAAGCCACTAGAACCAAAATTTGACGGACCATATTTGGTGCTTTTGACAACCGGTTCTGCTGTCAAGTTGGAAGGAAAGCCCGCCTGGATTCACGCCAGTCACTGCAAGAAAATCCTGAAGTGATGATATCCTTTGAAAAAAAGATGATAATGTTTCTTTTCTTTTTGTTGTTTGTGAGAACTGAGACATGGAAAAATAACCCTTTCATCCAAATGTTAAAATTGTATGCAACCCATAGCAACGCTAGTAACTGCTGGGTGTGTTCTCACTTACATCCCCAAACAGGAACAATACCCATGATAGCAATGCCTCTCCACTTCACTGATCTAAACAGGACCAGAATAAATGACTCATACATAGTCTCCACAGCTAATGAGCACAGATCAGTAACTTTGATGGTTTCGAAACAGATAAACACTCCACAGATTTGTTTAAACATTACATGCCCGTTTAACACTAAATGTACACGGTTGGGCAATTCAGATTGCACCCTAGCAAAAATTACAGTTTATGGAGGAAACTATGGTCAATATTATTATATCCCAGATCCAGAACTAAATAGAACCCTTTATAGTACAAATTGCTCACAGTTCCCAATACGTGAAAATATCGGTTACCTGAGATTCCATGTTATTGCTTCCAGTTTTTTAGGAGCAGGCATACCGTCTATACGTAGAGGGTTATATTATATGTGGAAATAAAGCTTACGCCTGGCTTCCTACTAATGTTACAGGTACATGTTATATTGGGAAGTTAGTACCTGCTTTGGCTGTTCGCAAAGATACAGTGCGACCAGATCAAAGTCCAGAATACCCTTTAGTGTTCAAAAGAGAGCTGTTCACTGAAGGTGACATGGCATGGTCATGGTTCCCTTCCTGGACAGGATGGGGAATTGAAGCAATGAAAAGACTAAATAATTACACTAGAATTGTAGATGAGATTATTAACCTTACTACCACTGATATAGGTTTATTAAATGAAGAAATGGCTCAGCTTAAAAAAGTATTACTAGAGCACAGATTAACGCTAAATTATCTCACTGCAGCTCAAGGTGGGATGTGTAAGGTATTTCGCACTGACTGTTGTATATACATTTCTGATAATGAGGACATTATAAAAGGGCATCTTGCTAAGATAAGAGAACTACAGAATAAGGCCAGGGATATTGCTAAAGATGGATTGAACCCCTTTCAGGGTTTAGGAGGTTTTGGTGATTTGTTATATGGCATAGCAACATGGTTACAGGAACTAGGCGCTTACATTGTGATGTTCCTATTTCTCATATTTGTTATTTACTTCCTCATCAGGCTATGCCTCTGTGTGACTACCCGCTGTACCAACAAATGTACCACCAGCCCTGATGAACCCATTATTGTGAGAAAGCTAGGAGAGAGCTGAACAGGACGCCGTCTCTCTGCGCCAATGTAACAGGAGTTACCAGCAATCGGCTGAATGTAACGCGGAAAAGAATGGTGTCAAATAAACAAAAGGGGGGAAATGACATGGACATTCATTGTACTGTTCATTTAAGCACAAGAGAATCCATTTTGTTCTCACTGTTGAAATGTGTTCTGTAACCTTCACCTAACACACAGACACTTCTCCTACTAAACGCTCTCTACTCCCCCCTCCCTTCTCAAGGTTTTACTTTTGCAATTGTTCTATTCGCTAGTTTTTAATAATATATTTCTATTTGTTAGCTTTTAATAACATATTTCTATTTGTTAGTTTTTAATAACATCTTACACCACCCCTTTCTTATCTATGTATAAAATAACATGTAATAATAAATTTTTCACTGAACGGACATTTTAAACACAGTGATTGAGTCCTGTGAATCTGTTCCTGCAGCTGCAGTATTAACTTTGTTTTAGAGTCCCAATCAGAAATCAGTCATATCAATGGTTTTCAGGGCAGGGGAGGTGATTCTGGCAGGATATCTCAATTTCTGCTTAGATCCAACATTGGATAGTACATCTAGTTCACAGGGAGTGGGTAAGAAACGCTTAAAAAAAATAGGACAGAAATTGCATAGTTGCCATATGATTGATGCATGGAGAGTACAGCACGTGAAGGACAGGGACTATACTTTTTTTTCTTCAGTCCACGGGTCTTATTCAAGGCTCGATTATTTTATGGTAGATCATAGATTATTAGAACATGTTAAGGATACGAAGATTGGAGTCACCACGTTGTCTGACCACGCTCCAGTCCTGATGAAGGTAGGGATCCCGGGATTCCGGAGGCCCCCATTTTCATGGCATTTAGATGAAAAGCTCTTCGAGAATCCTAATATCTGTAGCAAAATACAGGAAGAAATCGATGGGTTTTCTCGATAAACGATACCGGAGAGATTTCTGGATCAGTCCTGTGGGAGGCGCTAAAAGCTTATATAAGGGGCATTTTGATCTCAATAGGGGCCAATGAGAAAAAAGAAAGGTCAAAAAGGAAAACAGAACTCATAGAAGAAATCCACCACCTTGAACAGTTACATAAGGCCGCTAGTGGTAGTCATAACTTACTCCTACATCAGCTCATTATAAAAAGAGAAGAACTAAAAGATTTAATGGAGATAGATTCTAAGCGTATTCTAAACAAAAACCTAAAGGATGGATTTAGATGGAGTAATAAGGTGGGGAAGCATCTGGCAATAGTATTGAAAAGGAAAGGAGGGTCCAACTTCATAGAAGGATCCAAAGTAAAAAGGGGGTACTAAAATATAATTCCAGAGATATAGCTGAAGAATTTCAGAGTTATTTTGCATCCCTCTATAAGGTTGGTCAAGGCGGGATAGGTACCATGGAAAGAGAGGATAAGATGGATGAGTTTATAAGGGAGGCAGGTTTGCCAAGCGGACAGTGATGCAAAAGAACTGGATGAACCGATCACTGTAGAAGAGATCGAGAGGGCCTTGAAAGCATCTCCCTCTGGAAAGAGTCCAGGGCCAGATGGTTTTACTTCCTACTTTTATAAAAAATTTAAGGAGTCCCTGATCCCCAAGCTCTGTCAGATTTGGAATAGGATAGGGGGTCAGGAAGAGTTATGTGCGGGATCACTGACGGCTTCAATAACACTAATACCAAAGGAAGGGAAAGATAGCTCGCTATGTTCGAGCTATAGGCCGATAGCATTGCTGAATGTGGATATTAAATTATACGCCAAGGTATTAGCCAGCAGATTAAAGGATAAAATGTCGTACTGGATCCATCCAGATCAGACGGGTTTTATACCAGGGAGGGAGGGGAGGGACAACGGTGTTATGTCGCTCCTGGTTATGGATGCGATGAAAGCGAAGGGGACCCCGGGTCTACTCCTGTCGATTGACGCAGAGAAAGCCTTTGACAGAGTAGACTGGGGGTTCATGTTGAGGACGTTAAGGGCAGTCGGTTTGGGTGGTACCATGTTGAACTGGATTAAAGCATTGTATAAATCCCCCTCGGCATTTGTCAGGGTGAATGGTACACCATCGGCGGAGTTCAAGATGGAAAACGGGACCAGGCAGGGCTGCCCCTTGTCCCCCCTTCTGTTTGTTCTGACAATGGAACCCTTATTATCCTCGATTTGAAAGAATCTGGATATATGCGGATGTGTGGTGGGGGGAGATGTACACAAGCTCTCGGAGTTCGCCGATGATGTATTGTTCTACATTGTTAAACCGAGGATTTCGCTCCCCAATCTTCTGGCTTCACTGAGGAGATATGGGGAGCTATCAAATTATAAGGTCAACCTTAGTAAGTCAGTAGTTTTAACCACTTGCCGCCCGCCCTATTACAGAATGACAGCGGCAAAGTGGTCTGATATTCCTGATCGGACGTCATATGACGTGATCAGGAATATCGAGCCGCTGCGCGCCCCCGGGGGCGTGCATCGTAGCGATCGTTGTTGCGGGGTGTCAGTCTGACACCCTGCAACACCGATCTAGGTAAAGGGTCTCCGACGGAGACCCTTTACCACGTGATCAGCCGTGTCCAATCACGGCTGATCACTATGTAAATAGGAAGAGACGGTGATCGGCTTTTCCTCACTCTGACAGACGCGAGTAGAGGAGAGCCGATCGGCTGCTCTCCTGACAGGGGGGGTCTGTGCTGATTGTTTATCAGCACAGCCCCCCCTCGGATCTTACCCAGGACCACCAGGGAAGCCACCCAGGATCACCAGGGAAGCGACTCACACTGGACCACCAGGTATGCCCCTAGACCACCAGGGAAATGCCACTGTGTGCCCAGGCAGCTGCCAATCTGTGCCCAGACAGCTGCCAGTCAGTGCCCACTGCAATGCCTACCACTGCCAGTGCCACCAGGGATGCCCATCAGTGCCACGTATCAGTGCCCATCAGTGCCCAGCAGTGCCGCCCATCAGTGCCCAGCAGTGCCGCCTATCAGTGCCGCCTATCAGTGCCACCCTATCAGTGCCTAGCAGTGCCCAGCAGTGCCGCCTTTCATTGCCCATCAGTGTCGCCCATCAGTGCCCATCAGTGCCAACCAGTGCCACCCAGTGCCACCCATCAGTGCCCATCAGTGCCGCCTATCAATGCCCATCAGTGCTGCATATGAGTGCCACCCATCAGTGCCGCCTACCAGTGCCCATCAGTGCCGCATATCAGTGCCCATCGTCAGTGCCCGTCAGTGCCCGCTCATTGGTGCCACCTCATCGGTGCTGCCGTATCAGTGCCTGTCAGTGCCGCCTTATCAGTGCCCATCAGTGAAAGAGAAAACTTACTTATTTACAATTTTTTTTAACAGAAACAAAAGCAAAACTTTTATTTTTTCAAAATTTTTGATTGGTCTTTTTTTATTTGTTTAGCAAAAAATAAAAACCGCAGAGGTGATCAAATACCACCAAAAGAAAGCTCTATTTGTGGGAACAAAATGATAAAAATTTAGTTTGGGCACAGTGTAGCATGACCGCTCAATTGTCATTCAAACTGCGACAGCGCTGAAAGCTGAAAATTGGTCTGGGCAGGAAGGTGTCTAAGTGCCCTGTACTGAAGTGGTTAAACATCAATATTGAGGGACAAGAAGCAACTAAACTTAAGGAAATTTTTCATTTTCCGTGGAGCAAAAAAATTAGTTACCTGGGAGTGACATTAGCAAATGTACCTCTTAAACTTCATTCCTCTCCTCGACGAGATCAAGCAGGAAACGAGAAAAAGTATGCATCTTCCGATCTCTTGGATCGGACGAGTAAATACTGTTAAAATGACCGTGGCCCTGAAGATCTTGTATAAAATGCAACTGCTCCCAATCCCGTTAGCGCAGACCGTTTTTCAGGGTACTGAACAATATTCTTACTAGATTTATATGGAAAAATAAGAAGCCACGGATTGCGTATAAGGTCCTGAGTAGGGATAAAGCACAGGGTGGTCTGGCACTTCCAGACTTTAAAAAATACCACAGAGCGATAGCACTATCACGGGTGTTAGATTGAGGTAAGGAACCGATAGATAAAAGATGGGTAAACCTTGAAAAAGAGATGAGTAATGCAAAACTACACCAATTAATTTGGAATCCCCCACACTTTAGGAAGCTAGGCCCTAACGCACATAACATAACACGCTACACTTTAAAGATTTGGGATCAGTTACACAAACAAAATGCTTGGGAGTTTAATTCACCATTTATTTATTTAAAAGATAATGATTTTTTTCCGCCAGGGTTGAGGGAAGTGGGAGGGAATTGGATAAAAAATAATGATACACAATTGATGGATATTATGAAAAATGGTAAAATTGTCACTTTTCAGGAGTTAAACCTACTCAAGGACCTAATGAAAATAGACACATGGTGATATAATCAGCTTGCGCTCTTTATTAAAAGTCTCCCTGGTCCCATTAGAGATAAGAAGAACCTCAGGTCTTTGGAGAAATTGTTCCTGAAGAATAGAGTTATAGAGAAAACATAAGAATTATATAAAATAGTGAGGGATGAGGGTGAAGCAGCGAAACAGTTATATTTCAATAAATGGGAATCCGAATTGGGATCCACATCTAGCGGAGTGACTTGGGAGGCCATCCTAAATGCAACACATAAATCAGCAGTAGACACGAGAATGATAGAATCAAATTTTAAATGCTTAGCCAGATGGTACATGACACCAGATAGAATAAATAAGATGCAACCGGAAATTTCCAGAAACTGTTGGAGGGGGTGCCCTGTCAGGGGAACAATGGCCCACCTCTGGTGGGAATGCCCAATTATTAAAAAATTCTGGCAGGATGTGCTAAAGATAATACAGGAGATAATGGGTACTGAGATCAAGGAGAACCCTTGGGTGTGTTTGTTCCATGGGACTGAAGGTCATATTAGCAAGTATAATGTATCTTTAACTCTGGTACTGCTAAATTTGGCAAAAAGTTTAATACCAAAAAAATGGCAAGAGGTTGAGGGCCCAAGCATTCGAGATTGGTTAATAAGGGTTAACAAAACCTATATCTTAGAGGCGGGCGAGGTTGAAGATACTAGGCTAGAGATAGAAGAGCATCTGGATGGTGAAAAGTGGGCGAAGTGGATATCCTTTAAAAAAAACGGGGAGATTCGCTGAGAAGTTCTTGTAATGAATGCATGCTTTACCAGGAGCACGACTGCAGGTTGGGGGGGGGGGGGGATTGGGGCATGGGAATTTTAGTAGCATACGGCGGGTCAGTGTTAGTTGAGCAATTTGTATTTTTGGAAAGAATAAACAAAGATTTCTTAAAACGAATAAAAATAAAAAGTCATGCTTATGCTACTAAGATGTGACGATAATGAGATGGGAAAAAAAATGAGCCATAAATGGTGATTTAAATCCTCTCAATGTAAGCGCTGAAGTAGCAAAAAAAAAAAAAAAAGACGCACCAACTAGAAATAAAGCATTACTGGATCTACTGATTACCAACAATATAGACCTGATTATGGATGTGGAAATACGGGGCAATTTAGGTAACAGCGATCACAGGTCAATTAGTTTCAGTATAAAGCACACAAATAGGAAACATAAAGGGAATACAAAGACACTACAAACCTTGCTAAAAGGCATAGATTGGGATAAAATATTAGGAACAAAGAACACGGAGGAGAGATGGGTTTGCTTTAAGAGCATATTAAATAAGGGCATTAGCCAATACATCCCATTGGGTAATAAATTTAAAAGAGTGAACAAAAGTCCTGGATGGCTTAACTCCAATGCAAAAATGCATATAATAACAAAGGAGAAGGCCTTTAAAAAAATACAAGGTGGAGGGATCATCATCAGCATTCAGACTTTATAAAGAATGCAACAAGAAATGTAATGCCCCGTACACACGGTCGGATTTTCCGACGGAAAATGTGCGATCAGTGCGTGTTGTCGGACATTCCGACTGTGTGTGGGCTCCATCAGACATTTTCCATCGGATTTTCCGACACACAAAGTTTGAGAGCATGCTATAAAATTTTCCGACAACAAAATCCGATCGCGTCAATTCCGACCGTGTGTGACCAGTTCCGACGCAGAAAATGCCACGCAGTCTGGTAAAATGAGCGTTCGGAATGGATACAGTTTCGTCACGCTGCAATGTTTTTAATAGTTTAATACAGCGCACTCTGTTCATCTTTATAATGTGAGAAGAATGAAGTAGTTTTGCTGTTCATAGTCACACAGACTTCTCACAAACGTATTTCTTTATTATTTATCGGGATTCCCTCAATATATTTTGATTTGTCACATCTGACCAATTTTTTTTTTGGTTGTTTTTCAAAAAAAATTTTCAAGGCTGTTTATTTTATTTTTTTTGGGTTTGTATTTTTTTCAAGGCTGTTTTTTTTTTTTTTTTTGCTTTTTTTAGCTTTTTACTCCAGAATATTTTTGTGTGTGTTTTGTGTGTCAAGTTACCACAACACCATTGATATTTTGTATTATTTAATCTCAATGAGATTGTTTGGTGTTGGTGTCCCTTGTTAATTTCACATTGTATTTTGAAATGTACCTACCTCCTCACCAACAAACTGTTTTTTTGAAGGAAAACACACATAGGCGGTATAATTGAAACAAAAATTCCTTTATTAAGGGCTCACAACCAAACAAAGAGGGAGGCAACGCTGGAGAAACAGCAGAAATTGGGAGTGCAGTCTGGTCCAGAAGTCCCAGAGATCCGGAAAGCAGCAGGTGACATCTGTGTCCCCAGGCTGTGGTCATACAAGGGACTGCATCTTTTGTCAGACCAGACTGAACCCAGGTCATCAGTCTCTGGTCTTCCTTCCATGCTTCCTTCCACGCTGTGGCTGTGGTGGTGGAGTTGTGGCAGCAGGAGGAGGAGGATGGTCCAACTCAAACACGTCGGTATTGGGTGTGATTTTGCCACTCACCCCCTTAGTTAGGACTTTATAAATAAGTTGACCCTCCTGCATGCCCTTCAGTTTGGTGGCAGCCATGCAGGCAAATGCCTCTTCAGAAGTGGGTATGGCTCTGAGGGTCGCAGAAGCCTCCTGAATGAGCCTGAGCGCTGAATCCTGAACGTGACTCCCCTTCCTGGGTCTTTTGTATGTAAGGCGGAGGGAAGGAACCTGCGATTCGGTTAGGCTACGACTGGTCCCAGGCTTCTCCTGGCTGCCACTTAGCCCCGCCTCCTCCTGGCTGCCACATTCCACAGCCTCCTCCTGTGTGCCACATTCCAGAGCCTCGTCCTGGCTGAGGTCTTCCTGTGTATGAAAAAGGGACATAGTTTTAGTTTTTTATTCATCAATCACACACAATTTTCAGCTCATGACTGTTGCAAATTGAATGTTAACAAATATAACAGACTATCATTCTGAGCCCAGCATTTTTCATTCTTGTCCCAATTATTTATGCCCACTACTGTCTATTGATATGTAAAACACTTTCTTAGATCAGCAATTAGTGATCAATAATAACATCTAGTAAACATCATTTAGTTATTGACCAGAAATCTGGAAAGAATTCTATACCTGACTCCAGCTGGGATCCTCCACTTCTTCCTGGCTGGAAGTCCTAGGTTGGACATCGGAAGCCTCAGCTGGGGTGGAAGGAAGAGTGGAAAGAAGGGTTGAGAGGGATTTCCTGACTCCAGTCTGGTCTGACAGAAATCGCAGTCTCTCCTAGTACCACAGCCTGGGGACATAAATGTCATCTGTTGCAGCTCCGGATCTCTGGGAATCCGTGACCTTCTTGCGCTCCCTAAGATAAGTGCTCCTCAGGCCACCAATTTTGGTTTTTAAATAGGGGATGGTTGCTGTGGGGACCACCGGCTTCACCAACTCCAGCAGTTTCTCCAGCGCTGTCTGCCTCTTTTGATTTTTATTGTAATGTGGATGTTTGACCTGCCACAGACAGGGCAGCTCCCTGTACTTGTCTATGAACAGGGGGAGGAAGTTGTGGTCATTGAAGCCATCAATTTTATCTGCAAAACACAACACGAGACAAACCCTAATGTCAGGCAGACTCTCCTAATCTTGTTACAATATAGGCCTCAATCTAGAAGCAGTATAGGCCCAAGTCTAGATCTTACCTTCGTTCTCACGATCGGCGCCTCCGATACTCCTTCCTCCGCTCACAGATCGTACGTACTACGCACGCGTGTTATGCTTTATACACACTGTGCATGCGTGTAACTCTGCCTGCCCCTGACGTTCTTTCTAGTCTATTCCCTGTCCCTTTTTGTTCTGCGCAGTGGGGGAAGAGCACATAGTGGAGACACAGCAGGTGCCTGCTAATTATAGCAATGAGGAGGAGGGGGAGGAAAGCCCAGAGCCTGAAACGTCTGGATCCAGAAGGAGACGATTTAAGGCATCAAATATGTCCTTTGGGGAGATGTTGGAGATGGTCGACATCCTGAAGAAGGACGACTATGACGGGAAGTATGGACCTTACCAACCCCAATGTCAGAAAGGCGAAAGTGGTCAAGAGTCTGCACTGGAATTTCGGGGTACGTCGATCGAAAGATCAGCTCAGGAAAAGGTGGTCGGACCTCAAATTAAGAGAGCATGAGCAGTACAGAAAGATCCGGAGAGTGCTGCAAAAAAGTAAGTAGTTGTCCTGTGTTCCGATTTTTTTTATGTTTATTATGTTCGTGCTGCTCCATGTACTTTTCTTAACTGTTATCCATTTCTAAATGTGAACTTTCATGTTCATGGGCACATTATTCTTTAGTATCAAACATTTTTCGTGCGGCCTAGAAAACACCATTGTTTTGGCCATATGCATTTGCCCACATTTTTTAGGGCCTACTTGTCTGAAACTAATTTGGTTGTGTAGATGGGTTTGTTACTAGAATAAAATGCAAAGCAGATTCTGTGTAAGGAGAAGACACTCAGCAGCTGGTTACACATCTGGACGCTGAAGCACTAGTGTGGGACACAAGAACACCCTTTTTATTAGGGGTCCCACACAGGTGCTCCAGTGGATACTATAGGGGTGTCTCCATCTGTGAAGCTTGTACAAAACAGGTAAAGTATTGAAGCTTGACAAAGGAGAATAAAAATGCAACATCTTGGAACTCTGCCAAAACAGACAATTGTACCCCACTTCCAAGCAATGTTTCATATTTATAGTTCTGCCATCAAATATCTGTGTGCTAAGTATTCCATTTTTTTAACATAGGGGAGAAAAGACTCAGAGGACACCCCTCATCCGAGGAGACCAGAGACCCCCCACCTCTGGAAGAAGGTGAAATCCACCCAAGCAACGCAGAGCAGGAGGAGGAAGACGTGGTGGAAATTGGTACCACAACAGGTAAGTGTCTGCGACCACAGGCTCAGGTAAGAAATGGATGCCGGCATATTTATAATACATGTTTTTTTTGGTTTCTATCTTTTTAGGTGATCATGATTTTGTGGATCCAGATCCTTTCACCTCGGAAAGTGCACAGATCCTGATCGGGGAGATCATGGGGTGTAATAGGGACTTGGAAAACATCAAGAAAACATCAATGATGTTATTCAAAAGTATAAAAACATCATTGATGTTTTGGGGAGAGTTTAAAACCCCTCCAAATCCCTTTGTTTTTTGGTGTGCTACAATTTTTAAACTTTATGTGTCGTATTGTAGAAAAGCCAAATTTTGAAGAGGCACACAGTGTGTCAACATGTGCTATCTGCCATCATGGGAGATCAATGGACGCGTTTTGGGGGTGCAACCTCTTCCTCAATAATAAAGTAGCTTAGAGGAAGGGGTTGCACCCCCAAAACACATCCCTTGATCCCCCATGATGGCAGGTAGCACATGTTGACATTAGGCTATTTGTGTGCATCTTCAAAATTTGGCTTTTCCAGGGGTGACTTCACCCCATCTGAACGCAATATCAAACACAGTTTCTAAATACTCATGTCTGATATTGCCTTCAAGTTCTACCAAATGTGAACTTTGCAAGTTCAAGATTTGTGTCTTTCTTGTTGGTTTTAAACATGCCTGTTTTATCTTAAATGGACATTTCTACTTTTTCTAATGTGACCCCAAAAATTGTTATACAACAAACATGTTGGTTTGTTTTAAAAACCTTTTCTAAATGCACATGTGATTGTGCAGGTATTAAAAAGATTGATAATCAAGAATGTGTGGATTATTGTCTCAACGCTACAACACTTTTGTGGTGCTCTAATTGATGTTTTCTGTGACAATGGGTGTTATTTCCTAAGGGCAAATCCACTTTGCACTACAAGTGCAGTTTCAAGTGCACTTGTAGTGCAAAGTGTCTTTTCCTTTAGTAAATAACACCTAACAGTGCTTTGTAAGGTTACACAATCACGCCATTTTCAGGACTCAACACATTTCTGTCAGGGTCAGCTAAAACAAACACAAGCAGTAAATGTCACCAAAGATTTGCTTATTTTTTTTTTTTTTTTTTGAAAAAGGTTTTACGCATTGTCTGGCATATTGATAGCCCCCCTACCCGCAAAGTATTCAAGGTATCTTAGGCAGACATCACGGGCACTCAGGGGTGCAAGCCAGGACGGCCACTTTCAAGCGCCGTCAGGGTTGGTTCATTTTGAATTCCAGCCTCAGGCCCAATTGAGCTAGCATAGTTGGCAGAATGTTTCCGTAAAAAGTTGTGAAGAACACAGCACGCCAGGATAATATGATTCAGTTTATACTCCGCCATATGTATGGGTGTAAGAAATAGGCGGAACCGGCTGGCCATGATTCCAAACGTGTTCTCCACCACTCTTTTGGCTCTGGCCAGCCAGTAATTAAAAACCCTCTGGTCCGGGGTGAGGGTCCTCATCGGGAATGGCCGCATAAGATAGTCCCCAGCGCAAGGCTTCATCTGCAACGAAGACAAATGGGAGTCCTTCCACATTGTCTTCTGGAGGTGGCAAGTCCAAGCTGCCATTCTGGAGACACCTGTAGAACTCGGTCTGGGCGATGACTCCACTATCGGACATCATCCGGCCATTCTTCCCCACGTCCACATACAGAGATTCATAAGTAGCCGACACCACCGCCAACATTACAATACTATTGAACCCCTTATAATTGTAATAGTACGACCCCGAGTTGGGTGGTGGGACGATGTGGACGTGTTTCCCATCAATTGCCCCTCCGCAGTTAGGAAAGTCCCAACACTGGGCAAAGTGGGAGGCCACAGTCTGCCATTCCTGTGGCATGGAAGGAAACTGTGGAGTAAAATTAAAAAAAATAATTAGTCTTTGTGCACATAAACAGGGAAAGCAGATTAGACACAAATATTGTTGGCCAACATCAAGATACCATTTATTAGAGGTAATTTTTAAACACCAAAGTATAAGGTACACCTATCAGATCCCCCCCCCCCTCTCATGGGCCATTTCTAACATTATAGGGGGGGAACTCTTGGACAGGTAACCCTCTCCACTTCTTTGAGAGATGAATGCCTAAATAATGGGTATTACTTTGAACAGCCCCTTCTTAGTTACACTATTGGCAGCCCACTGGACAGGTAAGAAGTATCATAATACAAAGATATAAATACACACTGTACACTTTTGAGCACATTTGGACATTCTGCTATTACCTATCAAGATAGTAATAGGATACAAAAACTTTAAACATTACCATTTGAAAGTATACAGGCAGGCCCTTGCACTACATGCTTTGGGGAATTCATCCATACATCTGATCACAAAAGAGATGGGTATAGTGTGTATGGGTTTGGCAAAGTCAGCAGATAGATGATTGAGGATAGATAGAGAATTGGTATCAGCTGACTTAGCAGTTGGGGGAAGGGAGGGTTCCCAATGATTTGGGGACCCCCAAAAAAAAGCCTCTGGCACTCTGCCTGAATTTAAAGCACAAATCACATTTCAAAACATTTTAGGGGTGTTTGGGGTAAAGCACTACTATGGAGCTGATAAAATACATTGTTAAGTGACTACATGAGGTGAATATTGGGCCAGGAGAGCATGCTGGGGAGGTAAGTGAAGGCAAATATGTATGAAGGACAACAAAAATAATTTCAAAAATATCAAGCATGCATGAGGACAAAGGGGACATTCACAGCATATTCCAATCATGGTAATTAGGGAATGAGGAAAGAAATACAATATATTATCAAACATTATATAAATGTGATATTAAAGGATAAAAATCTTACCTTAATATACTCCTTCTGCAGGACCTGAATGATGGCAGAACAGGTCTCCGGGATAATGATCCCCAGAGTCTGGGGGGAGATGCCTGTCGAGAACTTCAAGTCCTGCAGGCTTCTCCCCATCGCCAAGTACCGCAGGGTGGTGACGAGCCTCTGCTCCGGAGTGATGGCTTGCCTCATGCAAGTATCCTGCCTGCTGATATAGGGGGTCAGCAAAGCCAGCAAACTGTGAAATATGGGGTCCGTCATCCGGAGAAAGTTCCTGAAATCATCAGGAATTTTTCTCACGGATCTCACGAAGCAAAGGCATATGACAGAACTGGTCACGCTGAAGCAACCAATTCTTGGTCCATGAACTCCTCCCCACCCTGTTCATGGACTGGACTTGGTGGGTGGGCTGCACTAAAGGTGGATCATGTAACCCTGAACCCTGCAATAGCCTTCTTTGGATTTTTTTTGGATTCAGTTTTTTATTTGAGACACTTATGAACTTTATTGTCCATTTTTTGTACTTTTTTGTATTTTTTTCTTTATGTACACCTTTTAGGGTACGGACTCAAATTTATAAGGATCATCACTTCTGTGTATGTGTTTTTATTACTTCATGATGATGTAGATTTCAGATGAATAATTCACATGTGTTTTCATTATATATGCACATCTGATCACTTTAAACCAGCATCACACTGATTATTGTTTAGTATCACTTATTAACTCATGATAACTTTATGGGTCCTTGTATAATTACAGATATCAATATATGTGTCCCTCTTCATTAGTCCAGCACTACACTGTTCCTCTTTTTGTATATGGACTGGACTTGTGTCAAGGTCAGGACCCCTACACCAAGCCCCCACACAGCATGAACTCTACGAGGAGTACGTATACGCAACATGGCTAGAAAACGGTTGACTGCTCAGAACGCAGTAACAGAATGCACTGAAGAACAGCAAGGCCTGTGAAGAGCGACCTGAAAAACAGTAACGAACGAACAAGAACAGAATGACAAGAGTCACGCATCACTTGCTGCACGCACTGAAGAGCAGATACAAACCCACAAGCACAAACTGAACAGCAGAAAACGATCTGAAAACCACGAGTCTGAAAAAGCGCGAATCGTCTCTCACCAAACTTTTACTAACACGAGATTAGCAAAAGGAGCCCAAAGGGTGCCGCGCTTGGTTCTGAACTGGCCTTTTTTTAGTCTCGTCGTACGTGGTGTATGTGACTGCGTTCTTGGCGATCGGAAATTCCGACAACTTTGTGCGACCGTGTGTATACAAAACAAGTTTGAGCCAACATCCGTCGGAAAAAATCCATGGATTTTGTTGTCGGAATGTCCGATCAATATCCGATCGTTTGTACGGGGCATAAGGGTGCAATTAGGATGGCTAAGATAGAACATGAAAGACACATAGCGGAGGAGAGCAAAAAAAATCCCAAGAAATTCTTTAAGTTTGTAAACAGTAAAAAAGGGAGGACAGACCATATTGGCCCCATAAAGAATGAGGAAGAACATCTGGTTACAAAGGATGGGGTGATGGCGAAGGTATTAAATTTATTCTTCTCCTCAGTCTTCACGAGGGAATCGGGGGGCTTCAGTAACCAAAACTGGAGTGTTTATCCTCATGACACATCACAGGAAGCACCTCCATGGTTAACAGAGGACAGAATTAAAATTAGACTTGAGAAACTTAACATTAATAAATCACCGGGACCAGATGGCTTGCATCTGAGGGTACTTAGGGAACTCAATCAAGTGATTGCCAGACCGTTGTTCCTAATTTTTACAGACAGTCTACTGATTGGAATGGTACCAGCTGATTGGAGAAAAGCCAATGTAGCAGCAATATTTAAAAAGGGCCCAAAATACATCCTTGGGAATTACAGACCAGTAAGCCTAACATCAATAGTATGTAAACTCTTTGAGGGGATGATAAGGGACTATATACAAGATTTTAGAAATGAGAACGGTATTATTAGCAGTAATCAGCATGGATTCATGAAGAATCGTTCTTACCAAACCAATCTACTAACCTTCTACGAGGAGATGAATTGCCAGCTAGATAAAGGAAGGCCCGTAGACGTGGTGTATCTGGATTTTGCAATAGCAATTGACACAGTTCCCCATAAACGTTTACTGTACAAAATAAGGTCCGTTGGCATGGACCATAGGGTGAGTACATGGATTGAAAACTGGCTACAAGGGCGAGTTCAGAGGGTGGTGATAAATGGGGAGTACTCGGAATGGTCAGGGGTGGGTAGGGGGGTCCCCCAGGGTTCTGTGCTGGGACCAATCATATTTAATTTGTTCATAAATGACCTGGAGGAGGAGATAAACAGTTCAATCTCTGTATTTGCAGATGATACTAAGCTAAGCAGGGCAATAACTTCTCCGCAGGATGTGGAAACCTTGCAAAAAGATCTGAACAAATTAATGGGGTGGGCAAATACATGGCAAATGAGGTTCAATGTAGAAAAATGTAAAATAATGCATTTGGGTGGCAAAAATATGAATGCAATCTATACACTGGGGGGAGAATCTCTGGGGGAATCTAGGATGGAAAAGGACCTGGGGGTCCTAGTAGATGATAGGCTCAGCAATGGCATGCAATGCTAAGCTGCTACTAACAAAGGAAACAGAATATTGGCATGCATTAAAAAGGGGATCAACTCCAGAGATGAAACGATAATTCTCCCACTCTACAAGACTCTGGTCCGGCCGCACTTAGAGTATGCTGTCCAGTTCTGGGCACCAGTCCTCAGGAAGGATGTACTGGAAATGGAGCGAGTACAAAGAAGGGCAACAAAGCTAATAAAGGGTCTGGAGGATCTTAGTTATGAGGAAAGGTTGCGAGCACTGAACTTATTATCTCTGGAGAAGAGACGCTTGAGAGGGGATATGATTTCAATATACAAATACTGTACTGGTGACCCCACAATAGCAATAAAAAATTTTCGCAGAAGAGAGTTTAACAAGACTCGTGGCCACTCATTAAAATTAGAAGAAAAGAGGTTTAACCTTAAACTACGTAGAGGGTTCTTTACTGTAAGAGCGGCAAGGTTGTGGAATTCCCTTCCACAGGCGGTGGTCTCAGAGGGGAGCATCGATAGCTTCAAGAAACTATTAGATAAGCACCTGAATGACCGCAACATATAGGGATATACAATGTAATACTGACACATAATCACGCATAGGTTGGACCTGATGGACTTGTGTCTTTTTTCAACCTCACCTACTATGTAACACCTACTATGTAACATGGCGGAAAACTCCCACTGGGGGGGCTACCTCAAAGCACCCTTCCAATGTTGAGGGCATGTGGCCTGGTACGGTTCAGGAGGGGGGGGCGCTCTCTTGTCCCCCCTCTTTTCCTGTGGCCTGCCAGGTTTTGTGCTCGGATAAGGGTCTGGTATGGATTTTTGGAGGGACCCCACGCCATTCTTTTTATTTTGGCGCGGGGTTCCCCTTAAAAATCCATACCAGTGCTAGTGATAGTAGTTTTACAGTACAGTTTATTGGATGATGCAATGTAGTTCTCTTTATTCTCTTTTGTGATTATAGTTATAGTTCAATACAAGGCCATCTGCATTTCTTACGGTTAGTTTATTATCTTCCCCTATCCAGGTTTCCCTTATGTAACACCAGCCAGGCACATAATTATAATGTAGAGTCGGCAACTTTTCAGTGATGGTTGTTTGTAAAAGAAATTACAGTTGATTTCATCAGATGGAAGCTTATATATCGTCCCCGAAGACAGGCTGGAAGCTTTGTGCTTAACCATCTGCTACTCTGGAAACCTCTTGTATCAATAAATATGTAATACAGTGTGTTCTATGATGTACTTTTATACTCCAAGACTTTAGTTTGGTGATAAATGAAAAGCACAAGGTATATAAACCATATGATGATATATTTCCCTTATAAATCTAAGTAAAACAAATGGATCATATACAACACAGTTTGATACTATTTTGACATTTTTATATGTCCACAGATAAGTGACATCTTTTCACACAATTTCTGCTGAATATTACTATTTTTTTTATTATTAGTGATTAACTTAGGGTTAAAGACGAGTGTGACCCCAGCCCAGCCTGTTCACAGTTAGGCAAATGAGAAAACAAACTGGCCATATTTGGTTGGTATGCCACCTGCCTGAACCTCCAGTTGATGTAGCCAGCAGTCTAAAATTCTATTAGGCTTCCACACATCCTTCTATGTTGTCTATACAAAATTAAAAAATGGAGGAAAACAAAATTGCTACTCCATGAAATTGGACTTTACAGGTACACCATAAGGCAGGCAAACATTTTAAAAAATATAAAGTTAATTTTGGGCTCCGGAAATGATGCCTTAGTATAAAGTCGTGCAGTGTACACAAACAAATATAATAGATACAGTGATGTGTGCTTAAAAGGAACACATAATTGCCCTTTAGTTTAATTAGTGATTAGACATGTGCACTGCCAGAAAATTTGTTCGTTTTTGTTTCATTCGTTTTTTTTTGTTTTTTTTTTAATTTTCCGAGTTATTCGTTATGATCGCAATTCATAAATTTGTAAATTCGTAAATTTGTAAATTTGAAAATTTGAAAATTCGTAAGTTCTTAAATTCTAAAATCCAAAAATAAGAAAGAAAATCAAAAGAATAACTAACTAATAAATAGTAACTAACTATTAAATTATAGGTATTGGAATTTCCTTTCAAATTTGGCTGTTAGTGAACATAACGAATATGAATTTATTTGTTTTTTAACCACTTGACCACTGGGCACTTAAACCCCCTTAATAACCAGATCAATTTTCAGCTTTCGGTGCTCTCACATTTTGAATGACAGTTACTCAGTCATGCAACACTGTACCCAAAATAAATTTTTGTCCTTTTTTTTCACACAAATAGAGCTTTCTTTTGGTGGTATTTAATCACCACTGGGTTCTTTATTTTTTGTGCTATAAAAGAAAGAAGACCGAAAATTCTGTTAAAAAAATGCATTTTTCTTCGTTTCTGTTATAAAATTTTGCAAACTAGTAATTTTTTCTTCATATGTTTTGGCCAAAATTTATACCGATACATATCTTTGGTAAAAATACTCTAAATCGGTGTAAATTATTTGGTCTTTGTGGAAGTTATAGAGTCCACAAGCTATGGTGCCAATCTCTGAAAATTGATTACACCTGAAGTACTGACAGCCTATCTCAATTCTTGAGACCCTAACATGCCAGAAAAGTACAAATACCCCCCAAATGACCCATTTTTGGAAAGAAGACATTTCAAGGTATTTAGAAAGATGCATGATGAGTTTTTTGAAGTTGTCATTTTTCCCCACAATTCTTTGCAAAATCAAGATTTTTTTTTCACAAAATTGTCATATTAGCAGGTTATTTCTCACACAAAGCATATGCATACCACAAATTACACCCCAAAACACATTCTGCTATTACTCTCGAGTACGGTGATACCACATGTGTGAGACTTTTACACAGCATGGCCACATACAGAGGCCCAACATGCAGGGAGCACCTTCAGGCGTTCTGGAGAACCCAGGCCAATTCTGACATTTCTCTCCTACATGTAAAAATCATAATTTATTTGCTAGAAAATTACATAGAACCCCAAAAGATTATGTATGTGTTTTTAGCAAAGACCCTAGAGAATACAATGGCGGTCGTTGCAACTTTTTATCTTGCACGGTATTTGCGCAGCAATTTTTCGAACGGGTTTTTTTTGAAAAAAAAAAACTGTTTTGTGCTTAAAAAAAAAAAAAAAACAGTAAAGTTAGCCCAATATTTTTGCATAATGTGAAAGATGAAGTTATGCCGAGTAAATAGATACCTAACATGTCACCCTTCAAAATTGCATACCCTCGTGGAATGGTGCCAAACTTCGCTACTTAAAAATCCCCATAGGAGACGCTTTAAAATTTTTTACTGGTTACATGTTGTGAGTTACAGAGGAGGTCTAGGGCCAAAATTATTGCTCTTGCTCTACCGATCACAGTGATACCACATGTGTGGTTTGAACACCATTTTTATATGTGGGCGGGACTTACGTATGCGTTCCTTTCTGCATGCGAATACACGGGGACACAGGGTCAAAAATTATTGTTCATTTAACTTTATTTATTTTAGTTTGACGCTTTTTTCCAAAAAATAAATTTTTTGATCACTTTTATTCCTATTACAAGGAATGTAAACATCCCTTGTAATATGAATATGGCATGACAGGTCCTTTTTACAGAGAGATATGGGGTCAATAAGACCCCACATCTCACCTCTAGGCTGGGAAGCCTGAAATAAAAAAAAATAACGATCCTGGCTTCGATCGTAGCAGTGAGTCGGTAGAAGCACCTGAGGGCGGCGGGAGGGGGGGCGTCCCCTCTCACCTCCCGTGAGAATGATCAAGCAGCGTAACAGCCGCTATGATCATTCTCATGGTGTAGGGAATCGCCGGCTGAAAAAGCTGATATCTGAATGATGCCTGTAGCTGCACCCATCATTCAGATATCCCTGCACAAAGTCAAGGACGTCGTATGATGGCGGGCGAGAAGTGGTTAAAACACATTTTTTTTAACACAAAGTTGTCCATTTATACAATATTTCTACCACATAGCATGTACATACCAAAAATGACACCCCAAAATAGATTCTCCTACTCCTCCTGAGTACGGCGATACCACATGTGTGAGACTTCCACAGCCTGGCCACATACAGAGGCCGAGTATAGCAGAGCATGGCTGGGTATGGCTGAGCATGGCAAAGTATGGCTAGGTATCACCGAGTATTGCAGAGTATGGCTGGGTATGGCAGAGTATGGCTGGGTATGGCAGAGTATGGCTGGGTATGGCGGGATATTGCAGAGTATTGCGGGGTATTGCAAGGTATTGCAGGGTATTGCAGAGCATTGCAGAGTAATGCGGGGTATTGCAGAGTATTGCGGGGTATTGCGAGGTATTGCAGGGTATTGTAGAGTTATGCGGGGTATTGCTGGGCATTGCAGAGTATTGCAGGGCATTGCAGAGTATTGCAGAGTATTGCGGGGTATTGCGGGGTATTGCAGGGCATTGCAGAGTTATGCGGGGTATTGGTGGGCATTGCAGAGTATTGCAGGGCATTGCAGAGTATTGCAGAGTATTGCGGGGCATTGCAGAGTATTGCGGGGCATTGCAGAGTATTGCAGAGTATTGTGGGGTATTGCAGAGTATTGCAGGGCATTGCAGAGTATTGCAGAGTATTGCGGGGCATTGCAGAGTATTGCAGGGTATTGCAGAGTATTGTGGGGAATTGCAGAGTATTGCAGAGTATTGCGGGGTATTGTGGGGTATTACAGAGTATTGCAGTGTTTTGCAGAGTATTGCAGGGTATTGCGGAGCATTGCAGGGTATTGCGGGGCATTCCAGAGTATTGCAGAGTATTGCACAGGGAATTGCAGAGTATTGCAGAGTATTGCACAGGGAATTGCAGAGTATTGCACAGGGAATTGCAGAGTATTGCAGAGTATTGCACAGGGAATTGCAGAGTATTGCACAGGGAATTGCAGAATATTGCAGAGTAGTGCTGGGTATTGCTGAGCATGGGGGGGGGTGGCTGAGCATGGAGGGATGGATGGATGGATGGATGTGACTGCACATGTCACTGAGCAGCGCTGTGGGCACTACACATCCAGCCCACGGCGCTGCTCCCATCCGATCCCTCCCTCTCTGTACCAATTGATACAGAGAGGGGAGAGAGGAACCGGCGTCATGACATGATGCCGGTCTGTTTACATCTGATTGCTCCGTCATTTGACGGAGCAATCACATGGTAAACGACCATGATCCGTGATGCGCCGGGTCCAGAGGATGTTCCCATGTGCGCGCCCCAGGGGGCGCGCGGGGGCTGTTTTCTGGGATCAGGTCATATGACATAATCCCAGAGTTATCCAACTGCCCTGCAGCCATCATTTGGCTATGGGCCGGTTGGCAACTGGTTAACATATTTCGACAAATTTCATTAATTCTGAAATATCCAAATAAATAAAAACCCATTTAACAAATTTTTCAGCAAATTCGTAAATTCGTAAATTCAAAAATTCCTAAATTCGTAAAATCGAAAAAATGTTATTATTATTATTGTTTTTTATTATTATTAATTAGTTATGTTCCTTTCGTTTAGATACGGCATTCATTATTTTGGATAATTCGTAACTTCAGACTAACAGCCAAATTTGAAAGGAAATTCTACTACCTATAATTTAATAGTTAGTAGTAGTTCAATTATTATTAGTTAGTTATTATTTCAGATTTTCAAATTTTCGAGTTTTCAGATTTCCGAACTTTGAATTTCCGAATTTACGATTTTACGAATTTATGAATTTTCGAATTTACAAATTCTCTGAAAAATTAGTTAAATGGGTTTTTGTGGGGGGGCGTGGCCTGCGACGGAGCTGAATGGCTGCCTGAATTCAGAGCTCCGGTTCTCCGGCGGACACAGCGGCTGAAATCGGCACAATAAACCGCGGATTCTTCTTCCCCTAGTTAGCGGTCCGATCCGGGCATATCAGGAAGGCATGATGGGCAAGAGAAAAGGCACATCCAGACCTCAAAGGCTGACGGACTACTTCTCACAGCCGCTCAATGGAGGTAGGCAAGATGGCGCCGGCCATTCACCCACATTGCCTCACAAAGGCGATCCCGCTGCACACACCGCCACCTCATCCCCCAAAACTAATATATTACACAGCAGTCAGCAATCTCTCCCCTCCTCCTCACCATCTGGGAGCCCAGCAAAAGCTAAATTGAAGCTGGATGGAGGTGGATGCAGCCCCGCGTTGAGCCCTGTAACAGACTCAGGGGATGATACCAGGGAGCTCCCGGAATCCATTAACACTTTCCCTACTACAAATCAACCTGTCCTGGATACTGTGTTAAAGGACATGCTGGTATCTCTAAGAAGCACCATACAAGCAGATATGATGAACTGTATGCACAGATTTAGTGGAGAGCTGAGTGCAGTAGAGGCTAGACTTGAGCATGTTGAAAACAAGATGGGGGATTTTGCCTCCACTATAAACGATCTGGTAGATGCGAACGAAGATAGAGAAGAGGAATCTGCCTGGATTAAAAATAAAATCGCAGATATCGAAGACAGATCCAGGAGGAACAACCTCAAGATTAGGGGGATCCCCGAATCAGTCCAAACATCAGAGCTACGTGCATATGTGACAGATTTATTCACTGCTCTCCTGCCTGACCTCACTGCAATAGATATTACCATTGACAGAATACATCGTTTGCCAAAACCCACATATCTCCCAGATGTGGTCCCCCGAGATGTGATCCTGCGCCTGCACTTCTTTCACGTAAAAGAACAGCTAATGCAAACAATGCGCAAACAGGAAAATGTTCCATCCCGCTTCCAAAAATTACAATTCTATGCTGATCTGTCTCAGCACACACTGCAAAAAAGCGCAACCTGAACACTATAACAAAAGTGCTCAGGAACCACAACATACCCTACAGATGGGGGTATCCTACTAAAATCTCAATCATCAAACAAGACAAAACGTTTGTTGTGGACTCCCTGGACAAAGGCATCTCCTTACTGAAAGAATGGAACATTCTTCCCAACCCAGAAGATGAAGGAAGTCCTACGACCAACCGACGCTCACCTAATCCTGACTGGAAAACTGTAACGTACAAAAACGCCAAATCGCATAAATAACAGCACCTGCAAATCCGAGGTTAACTTATGTCCAGGTTACAAAGCCGGAGTAACCAGTAACCGTTGGGCTAGAACTCTTCCCCTTAGTTACTTGAGCAGCAGTTGGCTGCACACAGTTGACCTTAAATAAGTTATGAAAAGTTGCATTGTTGCTCCACTTGTTACACCTTACAAGTATGTGTTCTTCTCTTTTTTTGCTTTGTTTTTTTTTTCTCTATATTTGGAGCATCACAGTCGTCTATTAAATATCCAGCTTGACGCGACAAGATCTACTCAACCCACCGAACTCTCTCAGCGTAAAGATCAACAGGATAAAGTTTCTACCAGGGTCACAGTGAGTACCAATCCTAAGAACATGGAAGACCACATACGCGGACTCTCACATGCAGGATCCCTTACATTACCTCAGTCTACATGCGAATCACAATCATCACACCTAAATAACCAACCCCATGGCCATCCAATTTATTTCCATTAATTCCAAAGGGCTTAATCATCCAGCTAAGAGAAAATCCCTCTGGAAAGAAGCACTGACAAATAAATCTGACATACTCTGCGCACAAGAAACGCATTTTTGTGGCGCATCCGCCCCAATATGTCAAAACAAGCATTTTCCACACATTTTTTTTGCCAATGCAGATTCAAAAACCAAAGGAGTAATGACTGCCATAAGAGATACTGTAACGTTTGTACTGCATACAAAGTTTGTGGATGCACAGGGTCGATATTTGGTGTTGGTATGTGATATCAACCAGGTAACATATACTATAGTGAATGTATACGCCCCGAACAAGCACCAGGTTCACTTTTTTCATAAACTTATGCATAAAGTTAACACCCTCAAAAGGGGACTTTTGGTGCTCTGTGGGGACTTCAATATAATCCCTGACCCTTCTATAGACACAACAAGATCGAAGAAACGTATATTGACATCTCTCCAAGATTCCATACACAAAGAGGGTTTGTATGATGTGTGGCGGTGTCTGCATGCAGGTGAGAGAGACTTTACGTTCTTCTCCGCCAAACACCATACATATACTAGAATCGATTTCTTTTTGGTGGACCAACATACCTTGACCAAATCGGCCTCCTCAACCATTAATAATATTACTTGGTCGGACCATGCATCTATTACTTTATCTATAAAAGATACCTCTGTAATTACTACTACTCCAATCTGGAGAGTCAACTCTTTCCTCTTGCAACAACCAGAGTCAAAAAAAGTTATTGAAGACCATTTGCTAGAATTTTTTACTATCAACGAACCTTCTGTTCAGAACCATTTCACTCTGTGGAGTGCTCACAAGGCATTCATTAGGGGGATTTTTATACAATTGGGGGCCCGGGCGAGGAGGCAGCGGCAAAAGAAACTGCAAAATATCACAGATGAGATCTTTTATTTAGAAACCAAAAATAAACAACAATCTTCCCCTCTGGTCTCTAAAAGACTTCACCAGTTGAGAAACGATCTCAGACTCCTCTTACTAGAGGACTTTGAGAAAAAAAACAAAACGACTCAAAATGAATTACTATGCACACGGAAACAGGGCAGGTAAATTGTTAGCGCAACAACTTAAGGGACATAGAAGTAAAACCAAAATACCATACATATTACACCCCATGAACAAATCCAAAATGCAACATCCACAAGACATAACAGACGCCTTCAGCAACTATTACGGTTCCCTCTACAATCTTAAAGAGGATGCAACCACATTTCAACCAACCACTAAAATGATAAACGATTTTTTAGAACAAATCACATTGCCAACTTTGTCCCAACAGGAAAAAGAATA
Source organism: Aquarana catesbeiana (assembly GCF_042186555.1). Lineage (NCBI taxonomy): Eukaryota > Metazoa > Chordata > Amphibia > Anura > Ranidae > Aquarana > Aquarana catesbeiana. The sequence continues at coordinate 942,443,355 of NC_133324.1, forward strand.
TCTAAGTGCGCCATTTACTATTGAAGAAATACATAAAACGATTGATTCACTCCCTGCTAATAAATCCCCAGGCCCAGATGGCTTCACAGGAGATTATTATCAAGCATTTAAAACTATCTTATCTCCTCACCTGGGCAGGGTTTTCAATGCCGCTGCTGCCTCCTCCTCCTTCCCTCCCGAAATGCTGAGGGCTTTAATAGTGACTTTACCTAAGCCAGGGAAAAACCCAGACACCCCAGCAAATTTTCGACCTATATCGCTACTAAATGCCGACCTAAAAATTTACGCCAAAATCATAGCTAACCGCCTAATAGATATTTTGCCCCATTTAATCCATCCAGACCAGACTGGGTTCACAAGAGGACATCAGACCTCCGATGCTACTAGGAGGTTGATAAATATTATCCACACTGCTGCGACCCAGCGAGGGCCTTCTCTGCTTCTAGCACTGGATGCAGAGAAGGCCTTTGATAGAGTACATTGGGGATACCTAGAAGCGGCCTTGGGGAGGTTTGGACTCTCAGGTTCTATTTTATCGGCAATAATGGCATTATACTCGAATCCCTCAGCGCAAGTATATACCTCGGGAGTACTCTCTAAGCCGTTCAGCATAACCAATGGTACCCTTAAGGGTTGTCCTCTCTCCCCACTAATCTTCAATCTAATCTTAGAACCTTTGGCAACATTTATTAGGAAACACCAATCCATAACAGGTTTCATAACACATAAATCAGAACATGTCATTAGCCTATTCGCGGATTACATTATTCTGATGCTTACGAATCCGACTATTTCCCTGGCTTAGGTTCACGATACACTGCAAATGTTTACCAAGATATCTTACTATAAGGTAAATGAAAATAAATCTTACATATTGGGTATTGGTATAGATCCTCAACTGAAAAATACGCTCAGCTCACGGTTTCCATACACATGGTGCAAAGAGGGGATAAACTATCTAGGAATCACTCTAACCGCTTCTACGGATGACCTTTTTAGGGCCAACTATATCCCCTTTCTCAGCTCCCTACCGACTAAACTACAAAATTTATCCAAATCGGAACTTTTATGGTCAGGACGCCTCGCGGCTTTCAAAATAGTAATTCTTCCTCAATTAATATACCTATTCAGATCGCTCCCCATCCTGGTTCCCAATTGGTATTTCTCCAAACTACAATCTTTGCTTAATAGGTTTTTATGGAAAGGAAAAAAAGCTAGATGGGCTTTTAAAAACTCAGTGATGTCTAGGAAAGTGGGGGGAGTGGGTAATATTGTGATCAAAGATTACTACCTCGCATCCATTCTTGCACAATTAAGATCATGGTTTCCTGAATCACCGAACCCTAGATGGCAGGAACTAGAAGAGAACCAAATTCCTAATAAAAATCTCTACAATTATTTAATGATACAGCCCACTAATGTATCTTACAACCAATCTTTAGCCCCCTCAATGAAAGCTTCACTTCAAGCCTGGAATATACTTGTAAAAAATCATTCCTCTAACTCCCTCGTATCCCCGTTACAGATTCCTATCACCAGCTTGTCTGGCGTTATACCAGACCTTCGCATAAATCACTGGACAGACCAAGGCATAACACATATTGAGGATCTTAGAATAGGCCCCACGATGAAAACATTCAGAACACTACAAATTGAATACAACTTAGAACAGTCTGAGTACTATAGATACATGCAGATATGTCATTTTATTAAAACTACCCCCCCTCTTTCCATCCAACTCCCTTGGAGAATAAAATTATTCCTCACAAAGCAATCCACCACTATCAAAGGAATATCACTCTTCTATAACGCCTTAAACGATAAGCTGACATTTGTTAAACACCCTTATATCGAAGCTTGGGAACGAGAATTAAAACAATGTTTCACCCCGGCACAGTGGCAAAAAGCACTTCAGATTACATACTCCTCCTCTAAGTGTATTAACTTATGGGAACTAACACAAAAAATACTAATGCGTTGGTATTTAACACCACATAAGATATCTAAGTTTGACCATAATACCTCTCCAATGTGTTGGAGAAATTGCAATAATATAGGTACTATATACCATATATTTTGGGATTGTCCAAGAACACGTACACTATGGGAAAAAATATTCGACATAATAGCACAAATAACAAATCAACAGATTCAACCTAACCCTGGCCTAGCTATTCTATCTTTAGACATAAACTTGCTCCCTAGAGTTTATAGGAAGATAGTATCCCACGTTCTATTAAGCACCAGATTAGCGATCACCAGACACTGGAAAGCTCAGGAAATCCCTAAAATTACTGAAATAATTACAACCACTAACACACATATTACATATGAAAAAATGTTTGCGTCATCCAAAGGTAATCTTCAAGTATCATACAATCAGTGGAAACCGTGGACTGACTGGTACAATTTAAGGAAAACTTAAGGACTGTTACTGACATATGTTCAATCATTAGATGAGCTCTAAGTCAAGTTATACCAAGCTAGTTGGCTCCATTTACTATCCTGCAGTATTTAATTTTGTTTTTTATTTTACTTTCACCTCGTTTGTTCATGTAATTCACACCACAAATTATTCCAAACCATAGCGATCCACGCACAATGTATACTGCTCACTAGGGATGAGCTTCGAGTTCGGGTCGAACTCATGTTCGACTCGAACATTGGCTGTTCGCAAGTTCACCGAACAGCGAACAATTTGGGGTGTTCGCGGCAAATTCGAATGCCGCGGAACACCCTTTAAAAGTCTATGGGAGAAATCAAAAGTGCTAATTTTAAAGGCTAATATGCAAGTTATTGTCATAAAAAGTGTTTGGGGACCTGGGTCCTGCCCCAGGGGACATGGATCAATGCAAAAAAAAGTTTTAAAAACGGACGTTTTTTCAGGAGCAGTGATTTTAATAATGCTTAAAGTCAATCAATAAAAGTGTAATATCCCTTTAAATTTCGTACCTGGGGGGTGTCTATAGTGTGCCTGTAAAGGGGCGCATGTTTCCTGTGTTTAGAACAGTCTGACAGCAAAATGACATTTTGAAGGAAAAAACTCATTTAAAACTACCCGCGGCTATTGCATTGCCGACAATACACATAGAAGTTCATTGATAAAAACGGCATGGGAATTCCCCAAAGGGGAACCCCGAACCAAAATTAAAAAAAAAAAAATGACGTGGGGGTCCCCCTAAATTCCATACCAGGCCCTTCAGGTCTGGTATGGATATTAAGGGGAACCCCGGCCAAAATTAAAAAAAAAAAAATGACGTGGGGTTCCCCCTAAATTCCATACCAGACCCTTCAGGTCTGGTATGGATTTTAAGGGGAACCCCGCGCCAAAAAAAAAAAAAAAAACGGCGTGGGGTCCCCCCAAAAATCCATACCAGACCCTTATCCGAGCACGCAACCTGGCAGGCCGCAGGAAAAGAGGGGGGGACGAGAGTGCGGCCCCCCTCCCTCCTGAACCGTACCAGGCCACATGCCCTCAACATTGGGAGGGTGCTTTGGGGTAGCCCCCCAAAACACCTTGTCCCCATGTTGATGAGGACAAGGGCCTCATCCCCACAACCCTGGCCGGTGGTTGTGGGGGTCTGCGGGCGGGGGGCTTATCGGAATCTGGAAGCCCCCTTTAACAAGGTGACCCCCAGATCCCGGCCCCCCCCTGTGTGAAATGGTAAGGGGGTACATAAGTACCCCTACCATTTCACGAAAAAAGTGTCAAAAATGTTAAAAATGACAAGAGACAGTTTTTGACAATTCCTTTATTTAAATGCTTCTTCTATCTTCCTTCATCTTCTGGTTCTTCTGGTTCTTCTGGCTCTTCTGGCTCTTCTGGTTCTTCCTCCGGCGTTCTCGTCCAGCATCTCCTCCGCGGCGTCTTCTATCTTCTTCTCCTCGGGCCGCTCCGCACCCATGGCATGGGGGGGAGGCTCCCGCGCTTCTTCTTTTCTTCTTTTCTTCTTTTCTTCTCTTCTTCTCTTCTTCTTCATTTTCTTCTCCGGGCCGCTCCGCAATCCATGCTGGCATGGAGGGAGGCTCCCGCTGTGTGACGGCGCTCCTCGTCTGACAGTTCTTAAATAACGGGGGGGCGGGGCCACCCGGTGACCCCGCCCCCATCTGACGCACGGTGACTTGACGGGACTTCCCTGTGACGTCACAGGGAATGCCACAGGGAAGTCCCGTCAAGTCACCGTGCGTCAGAGGGGGGCGGGGTCACCGGGTGGCCCCGCCCCCCCGTTATTTAAGAACTGTCAGACGAGGAGCGCCGTCACACAGCGGGAGCCTCCCTCCATGCCAGCATGGATTGCGGAGCGGCCCGGAGAAGAAAATGAAGAAGAGAAGAAGAGAAGAAGAGAAGAAGAGAAGAGCGGGAGCCTCCCCCCCATGCCATGGGTGCGGAGCGGCACGAGGAGAAGAAGACAGAAGATGCCGCGGAGGAGATGCTGGACGAGAACGCCGGAGGAAGAACCAGAAGAACCAGAAGAGCCAGAAGAACCAGAAGATGAAGGAAGATAGAAGAAAGAAGAAGCATTTAAATAAAGGAATTGTCAAAAACTGTCTCTTGTCATTTTTAACATTTTTGACACTTTTTTCGTGAAATGGTAGGGGTACATACCATTTCACACAGGGGGGGGCCGGGATCTGGGGGTCACCTTGTTAAAGGGGGCTTCCAGATTCCGATAAGCCCCCCGCCCGCAGACCCCCACAACCACCGGCCAGGGTTGTGGGGATGAGGCCCTTGTCCTCATCAACATGGGGACAAGGTGTTTTGGGGGGCTACCCCAAAGCACCCTCCCAATGTTGAGGGCATGTGGCCTGGTACGGTTCAGGAGGGAGGGGGGCCGCACTCTCGTCCCCCCCTCTTTTCCTGTGGCCTGCCAGGTTGCGTGCTCGGATAAGGGTCTGGTATGGATTTTTGGGGGGACCCCACGCCGTTTTTTTTTTTTTTTTGGCGCGGGGTTCCCCTTAAAATCCATACCAGACCTGAAGGGTCTGGTATGGAATTTAGGGGGAACCCCACGTCATTTTTTTTTAAAAATTTTGGCCGGGGTTCCCCTTAATATCCATACCAGACCTGAAGGGCCTGGTATGGAATTTAGGAGGACTCCCACGTCATTTTTTTTTTTAAATTTTGGTTCGGGGTTCCCCTTTGGGGAATTCCCATGCCGTTTTTTATCAATGAACTTCTATGTGTATTGTCGGCAATGCAATAGCCGCGGGTAGTTTTAAATGAGTTTTTTCCTTCAAAATGTCATTTTGCTGTCAGACTGTTCTAAACACAGGAAACATGCGCCCCTTTACAGGCATACTATAGACACCCCCCAGGTACGAAATTTAAAGGGATATTACACTTTTATTGTTTGACTTTAAGCATTATTAAAATCACTGCTCCTGAAAAAACGGCCGTTTTTAAAACTTTTTTTTGCATTGATCCATGTCCCCTGGGGCAGGACCCAGGTCCCCAAACACTTTTTATGACAATAACTTGCATATAAGCCTTTAAAATTAGCACTTTTGATTATTCATGTTCGTGTCCCATAGACTTTAACGGTGTTCGCATGTTCGAACGAACTTTTTTCCTGTTCGCATGTTCTGGTGCGAACCGAACAGCGGGGTGTTCGGCTCATCCCTACTGCTCACTAACCTTTTTTCCAAACTGGTGGAGCCACCTCCTTCATGGCACAGCGAGTACCCAGCAGGGGTGTAGAAGGGGGTGGACTCTTCTGAGTTATATATTTCTCATTACGGTGATTTATACATGCCAATAATAACTACAAGATTATTTAGTGCTATGGGAACTCCAAATGTCCTCAATGTGCTTATGGCACAAAAGACTATAATCTATATGATGCCAAATAACAAACGCACATGGTTGTTGCAATAGAGATATTTGTAATTTCCAGTGTTGAAATGTATTGTTCTTTTTTATTTCTTCTCAAAACTCTGTCTGTATTTTTGTTTCTTCTTTGTATTTTTGATGAAAATTTAATAAAAAACTATTGAAATTAAATGGGTTTTTGTTAATTCGGATATTTCAGAATTAATTAAATTTGTCGAAATTAGTTAAAAAACTAATTCAGAACGAAAATAATTGCACATTGTCTACTAGTGATACAAATGAACCTTTTATGCCATGCGAATATAAGTTCAGGTGCGAATTGCAAAACATTTATACATTAAACAAGGCTAAATTGATATACAATAACCATAAATAAAATCCAGTCCTTCAAAAAAGCGGGTCCCTGCATCCTTACATCACACCGCTAGCTCCGAAGGCGTCATCTAGGATTGGAGACTGTGCTCTTTTTTTTTTTTCTTGAAGGACTGGATTTCATTTACAGTTATTGTATATCAATTTAGCCTTGTTTAAGGTATATTTGTGTTGCAATTTACATCTGAACTTATATATCATATGTATCACTAGTTAAACTAAAGGGCAATTATTATTATTATTATTATTATACAGGATTTATATAGCGCCGACAGTTTACGCAGCGCTTTACAACATTAGGGCAGACAGTACAAGTACAATACAATTCAATTCAATACAGGAGGAATCAGAGGGCCCTGCTCGTTAGAGCTTACAATCTAGGAGGGAGGGTCAAGTTATACAAAGGGTAATAACTGTGGGGGATGAGCTAATGGAGAAAATAGTGCAGTTGTTAGATGGAGGCAGGATAGGGTTCTCTGAAGAGGAAAGTTTTCAGGGATCGCCTAAAAGTGGATAAAGTTGGAGACAGTCTGACAGATTGGGGTAGGGAATTCCAGAGGATGGGCGAGGCTCGGGAGAAGTCCTGGAGGCGGATATGGGAGGAGGTGATGAGGGAGCTAGAGAGCCGGAGATCTTGGGAGGAACGGAGAGGGCGATTAGGTTGGTATTTTGAGACTAGGTTAGTGATGTAACTGGGGGCAGAGTTGTGGATGGCTTTGTAACTTATTGTTAGTTTTTTGAATTTAATTCGTTGGGCGAGTGGTAGCCAATGGAGGGATTGGCAGAGAGGGGTAGCAGACACTGAGCGGTTTGTAAGGTGGATGAGTCTGGCAGCAGCATTCATGATGGACTGAAGGGGGGATAGTCTATTTAACCTTCTCAGATCCGGGACATTGCCAAATGACGGCAACAGCGCGGATCTGAAATACCGGGACGACGTCTATTGACGTCGTCCCCTTTCCTCATTCCCAGCGCGCTCTCGTGAGCGCGCCTCGGGGAAAATCTTTGTTGGCCGTGTCCCTTGGACACAGCCAATCACAGATCGCTGTAAACGGCCAATCACAGCGGCCGTTTACAGCGCGATCGCCGCCTCCAATGAGAGATGATCTAAAAGGTAAACAATTGAGATCATCTCTCATTGCCGGCTCTCTCTCCTCACACAGAGACAGCGTGTGAGGAGAGAGAGATTCTGTGAGTAGTAAAACAGCAAAGTGTGCCCAAAAAGTGCCCAACAGTGCCCACAGTGACACCAATATAATGCCATCTGTGCCCACCTGTGCACATCAGTGCCCACTTGTGCCATCAGTGCATCATCAGTGCCCATCTGTGCCCATCTGTGCCCGTCTGTGCCCATCATTGCCCGTCTGTGCCCATCAGTGCCCGTCTGTGCCCATTTGTGCCCGTCTGTGCCCATCAGTGCCCGTCTGTGCAGTGCGCATCTGTGCAATCAGTGCGCATCTGTGCAATCAGTGCGCATCTGTGCCAACTCATCAGTGCCCATCTGTGCCACCTCATCAGTGCCCATCTGTGCCATCTCATCAGTGCCCATCTGTGCCACCTCATCAGTGCCCATCTGTACCAATCAGTGCCCATCTGTCGCTTCAGTGCCCACTTGTGCCATCAGTGCATCATCAGTGCCCATCTGTGCCCGTCTGTGCCCATCAGTGCCCATCAGTGCCCGTCTGTGCCCATTAGTGCCCATCTGTGCCCATCAGTGCCCGTCTGTGCCCATCAGTGCCCGTCTGTGCAGTGCGCATCTGTGCAATCAGTGCGCATCTGTGCAATCAGTGCGCATCTGTGCCAACTCATCAGTGCCCATCTGTGCTGCCTTATCAGTGCCCATCTGTGCTGCCTTATCAGTGCCCATCTGTGCCGCTTCATCAGTGCCCATCTGTGCCACCTCACTGTGCCACATCAGTGCATATCTGTGCCCACCTGTGCCGCCTCATTAGTGTAAATCTGTGCACATCTGTGCTGCTTCCTCAGTGCCCATCTGTGCTGCCTCAGTGCCCATTTGTGCCGCCTCATCAGTGCCCATCTGTGCGATCAGTGCCCATCTGTGCCGCCTCATCAGTGCCTATCTGTGCGATCAGTGCCCATCTGTGCCGCCTCATCAGTGCACATCTGTGCCATCAATCAGTGCCACCTCATCAGTGCAGGCTTAGCACACAGCTGTGCAATCTCATAACCACCAGCAGCCATGTCCAAAAAAAGCTTTTCCGCCGAGGAGGCATACCAAATTCTTTCTATGGCCGACGAGAGCAACGCGGAGCTCTCTTTTTCAGATTCCCTTTCCAATTCGGATTCTGACGTAAATTACGAGCCAGTCCTCAGTAGTGAAACACTTACAGACTCAGAGGAGGAAGAAACTCGGCCCGCCAAACGAAGGCGTTCTAGTGAGGAGGCAGTGGCATCCACCAGCACTGCAGTGGCACCCGCCAGCACCGCAGTGGCATCCGCCAGCACCGCAGTGGCATCCACTAGCACTGCAGTGCCATCCACTAGCACCTCAGTGCCTCGGCAAGAAAGGCCAAGTACCAGTGGGGTGTCACCCCAGCCCCAAAGGATTAGGTCCCATGCCAGCCTTCCCTTTGCACTTCAGAACCCCTTGTGGCTTCCTCCGAATTCAGGAGAAGCTAGCGTTCCCCCTTTCATGGCCCAGCCAGGAGTCCAGGTGGATACAGGGAATTTCACCCCAATTAATTTTTTTAATTTAATTTTTACGGAGGACATGTTGGCGTCAATTGTGGCCCAGTGCAACCTGTATGCACAGCAATTTATTTTGCAAAATCCCACATCATATTATGCCCGTCCCTATGAGTGGAGAGACCTGACAGTGGAGGAGTTCAAGGTTTTTTTGGGCCTCACATTGAATATGGGGCTCACCAAAAAAAACGAATTCCGTTCCTATTGGTCAACCCACCCCCTCCACCACATGCCGCTCTTCTCCACGGTAATGCCCAGAAACAGGTATCTGATGATAATGAGGTTCCTACATTTCAGCGACAATACCCAGTGCCCTCCCCGAACTGATCCAAATTTTGACAGGCTTTACAAAATTCGCCCAATATTAAATTATTTTTCCAAAGTATTCCCCCAGCTGTTCACCCCGGACCAACAAATATGTGTAGATGAGTCCCTTGTGAAATTTAGCGGCAGGCTTAAAATTAAGCAATATATCCCCAGCAAAAGGGCCCGCTATGGGGTGAAGGTGTACAAACTATGTGACCGAGCCACAGGGTACACATATTCCTTCATAGTGTACGAAGGGAAGGACACCCAGCTGCAGCCTCCTAATTGCCCGGACTACTTGGGAACCAGCGGGAAAGTTGTTTGGGACCTCATATACCCCCTACTTGACAAAGGATACCACCTGTATGTAGATAACTTCTACACTTCTCTGCCCCTGTTCCACAACCTTCATCGGAGGAAGACGCCAGCATGTGGCACAGTGAAAAAAAAATCGGAAGGGCTTTCCTCAAAGTCTTGTTAATAAGAAGTTGAGAAAAGGAGAAACGGCATGTCTGCGTAACAAAGAGATTCTGGCAGTGAAGTGGAGGGACAGAAGGGATGTGTATATGTTGTCTTCCATCCACAACAACACCTATGTGGAAATCCCCAAAAGAAATGGCCCCATCCAGAAACCCACATGCATCCATCAATACAATTTGTTTATGGGGGGAGTCGACTTCAACGATCAAATGTTGGAACCATATCTTGCCACAAGAAGGACATACCACTGGTACAAAAAAGTAGCGATTTATTTTTTTCAATTGGCCATATACAACTCCTATATCATTTACCGCAAATCCACCCAAAACCCCCAACCCTTCCTTGGCTACCAGGAGGAAATTTACACTGCCCTTATATTCCCGAACGGCCCACCAGTAAACATCCGATCAGATGTTGTTAGTCGACTCTCCGAGCGCCACTTTCCAGATAAACTCCCTCCCAGACCAACAGGCCAAAGACGTCAAAAAAGATGTAAGGTGTGTACCAGAGCAGCAGTCAGAAGAGACACATCTTATTATTGTGCAGAATGTCCTTCCGAACCAGGCCTCTGTATAGGTGAATGCTTCCGCCGTTACCATACTTCACTAAATTATTAGTGAAGTATGGTAACCGTAATCCTCAGTTCCTGCCTTCACACCCCTTATGCCACTGCCTGCTCTGTAACCGACCCTGGCTTGTTATTTGACCACGCTTCTGCCTGCCGATTTTGTACATACCGCTGCCTCATCTGGAACTGACCCTGGACTGTTTTTTCGACCATGCTTCTGCCTAACGATTCTGTACATACCTCTGCCTGATATGGAACTGACCCTGGACTGTTATTCGACCATGCTTCTGCCTAACGATTCTGTACATACCTTTGCCTGATCTGGAACTGACCTTGGACTGTTTGACTATGCCTCTTGCCTGCCTCTTGGACTGATCTTGTACCCTGCAACTGGACTAGTGAGATTCAACACAGGGGTCTCACATATGTGAGGGGCTCCAGAATAGTTTTTCTGGATGAAGAAAACAATTTTCTTTGTTTTCTCATTCCTAGATTAGGGTCTGGAGACTCGGAGGCTTCAAAGAGATTTGGGTGGGAGAAGCCTCTACCCCTGTCCCCATTCTGTCCTGAACGAGGCCCTACTTCTGCCTGCTGCCTGTAGGAGTTACTGCCGTCATGCCTCTGTTTGTCGCACTGACCACAGCACATGGACCTTGTTCCTGCCTACTACCAAGACCAATATTTTGGCACTGCTGACAATCTCTGCCTGCACTGACCCTGCACTGCACTGACCTATGGACAGTATCCCTGCCTGCTGCCTGTACTGACTATGGACAGTATTTCTGCCTGCTGCCTGAAAAATTGTGTTCGCTGTTGTTGACCAAGTCCCTGCCTGCTGCCTGGACCAGTGCTATCCTCCTGTGGACAACTGTACTACTAAAACCACAGGTAATCTTTTGTTTCTCTTTGCTCAGCATAATGTATTTTGGGATGTAATTCTTGGTATATGCATGCTATGTGTCCCTGGAACACCTGATGGTGTTCCTTGCATGTTGGATCTCTGTACGTGGCCAGGCTGTGTAAAGGTCTCACACATGTGGTATTGCCATACTCAGAAGGAGTGGCACAATGTATTTTGGGGTGTCATTTTTGCTATGTAAATGCTATGTGTTGGAAATATCCTATAAACGGACAACTTTGTGTAAAAAAAATGCGTTTTCATTTTTTTTTTCCACATATTCCAAAAACTTCTGGAAAAAAATGAACCATTCAAAAGACTCATTATGCCTCATAGATTATACGTTGGGGTGTTAGCTTTACAAAATGGGGTCATTTTGTGGGCGTTTCCATTGTCCTGGTGCTCCAGGGCCTTCAAAAGTGTAATAGGTGGGTGAGAAATGAGATGTGTAATTTATGCTCGTAGAACTCCTGAAAGTGCTACTTCAATATTAGGCCTCTGTATGTGGTCAGGCTGTGTAAAAGATTCACACATGTGGTATCGTTATACTCAGGAGGAGTAGCAGAATGTATTTTGGGGTGTTATTTTTGCTATGTAAATGCTATGTGTTGGAAATATCTTATAAACTGACAACTTCGTGTAAAAAAAATGCGTTTTCATTTTTTTTCCACATATTCCAAAAACTTCTGGAAAAAAATGAACCATTCAAAAGACTCATTATGCCTCATAGATTATACGTTGGGGTGTTAGCTTTACAAAATGGGGTCATTTTGTGGGCGTTTCCATTGTCCTGGTGCTCCAGGGCCTTCAAAAGTGTAATAGGTGGGTGAGAAATGAGATGTGTAATTTATGCTTGTAGAACGCCTGAAAGTACTACTTCAATATTAGGCCTCTGTATGTGGTCAGGCTGTGTAAAAGACTCACACATGTGGTATCGTTATACTCAGGAGGAGTAGCAGAATGTATTTTGGGGTGTTATTTTTGCTATGTAAATGCTATGTGTTGGAAATATCTTATAAACTGACAACTTTGTGTAAAAAAAATGCGTTTTCATTTTTTTTCCACATATTCCAAAAACTTCTGGAAAAAAATGAACCATTCAAAAGACTCATTATGCCTCATAGATTATACGTTGGGGTGTTAGCTTTCCAAAATGGGGTCATTTTGTGGGCGTTTCCATTGTCCTGGTGCTCCAGGACCTTCAAAAGTGTAATAGGTGGGTGAGAATCGAGATGTGTAATTTATGCTCCTAGAACACCTGAAGGTACTACTTCAATGTTAGGCCTCTGTATGTGGTCAGGCTGTGTAAAAGTCTCACACATGTGGTATCGTTTTACTCAGGAGGAGTAGCAGAATGTATTTCGGGGTGTTATTTTTGCTATGTAAATGCTATGTGTTGGAAATATCTTATAAACGGACAACTTTGTGTAAAAAAAAATGCGTTTTTATTTTTTTCCACATTTTCCAAAAACTTCTGGAAAAAAATTAACCGTTCAAAAGACTCATTATGCCTCATAGGTTATACGTTGGGGTGTTAGCTTTCCAAAATGGGGTCATTTTGTGGGCGTTTCCATTGTCCTGGTGCTTTATGGCCTTCAAAAGTGTAATAGGTAGTCAACAAGTTAGATGGGTAATTTATGCTCCTTGAACACCTGATGATGCTCCCTGCATGTTGGGCCTCTGTATGTGGCCAGTTAGTGAAAAAGTCCCACATATGTGGTATTGTAATACTCAGGAGGAGTAGCCGAATGTATTTTGTGGTGTCATTTGTGGTATGCACATTCCATGTGAGAGAAATAAGCTATTACAATGACAATTTTCTGAAAAAAATATAAAAAATAAAAAAAACCTTAATTTGCAAAGAATTGTGGGAAAAAATGACAACTTCAAATAACTCACCATGCCTCTTACTAAATACCCTGGAATGTCTACTTTCCAAAAAGGGGTCATTTGGGGGGCATTTGTACTTTCCTGGCTTGTTAGGATCTCAAGAAAGGAGATGGGCCTCAGTACATCAGGTGTGATCAGATGTGATCATTTTTTTATGATTTGTACCATAGCTTGTAGACTCTATAAATTTCATACAGACCACATAATATCCACTAATTTGGGTTATTTTTACCAAAGATATGTAGTAGTATAAATTGTGGCCAACATTTATGAATAAAAATTGCTAATTTGCAAAATTTTATCACAGAAACGAAGAAAAAAGCATTTTTTTTCAAAATTTTCGGTCTTTTTTCATTTATAGCGCAAAAATTAAAAAACCCAGAGGTGATCAAATACCACCAAATGAAAGCTCTATTTGTATGAAAAAAAAGGACAAAAAAATTGTTTGGGTACAGTGTTGCATGACTGAGTAATTGTCATTCAAAGTGTGAGAGCACTGAAAGCTGAAAATTGGTCTGGGCAGGAGGGGGGTTTAAGTGCCCAGTAAGCAAGTGGTTAAAGGTAACCCAATGAGGAGTGAGTTGCAGTAGTCAAGGCGAGAGATAACCAGGGAGTGAATCAGGAGCTTTATGGTTTCATTGGTTAGGAAGGGACGTAGTTTAGAGATGTTGCGGAGGTTGAGGCAGCAAGCTTTGGAAAGTGATTGGATGTGGGGCTGAAAGGAGAGTTCAGAATCCAGGATAACACCTAGTACCCTGACACGTGGGGACGGGTGGATAGTTTTGCCATTGCTCTTGACAGAGAAGTCGGGGGAGGAGGAACGTGGGGGAGGAAATATTATAAGCTCGGTTTTGGACAAGTTGAGTTTGAGGAAGTGGTGTGACATCCATACAGATATGTCGGTTAATAAGTTAGTGATGCGTGAGGAGGCTGATGGAGTGAGTTGAGGGGTGGAGAGATAGATTTGTGTGTCATCAGCATAGAAATGATATTGAAAGCCGTGAGAGGCTATCAGCTGACCCAGGGAAGAGGTGTAGATTGAAAATAAAAGAGGTCCAAGAACAGAACCTTGGGGGACCCCGACAGAGAAGGGAAGAGGAGTGGAGGAAGTAGAATTGTAAGTGACACTGAAGGTGCGTTGGGATAGGTAGGATGAGAGCCACTGAAGAGCACAGTCATGGAGACCGAGGGAGTAAAGTTTTTTGAGGAGGAGGGGGTGGTCAACCGTGTCAAAGGCAGCTGAAAGATCCAGAAGTAGGAGTACAGAATAGTGTCCATTGGTTTTTGCAGTTAGTAGGTCATTTGTGAGTTTTAAAAGAGCAGTTTCTGTGGAGTGTTGAGGGCGAAATCTAGATTGAAGGGGATCAAGAAGATTGTTTTTAATGAGGTGGTCACTCAGTTGGTTGTAAACCAGGCGTTCAAGGAGTTTAGAGGAAAAGGGGAGCAAGGAGATTGGGCGTAGGTTGTTAAGATTGGTGGGGTCCAAGGACGGCTTTTTGAGTATGGGGGTGACCAGTGCATGTTTTAGAGCATCGGGGAAGATGCCAGAGATTGAAGATGTGGGTTAGAGAGTGTAGGATGGGGTCAGAGGGTGACCGTAGCATTTGAGAGGGAATAGGGTCCAGGGGCAATGATGTGTTCCTTTTAAGCACACATCACTGTATCTATTATATTTGTTTGTGTACACTGCACAATTATTTTTTATTGTGCACTATTGGAGACAGAGCACCATTATTATTATATCACTATTGCCACATCCTAGTATTCAAGGAATACATTAGTGCAACAGTCTCGGTACTAGAGTGGCTAAGCGCACCCCTGAGGAATCAATGCCTTAGTACATGCTTCTGGAATATAAGATTGTGAATTGTGTAGTTATTACAACAGAACAGATTGGTGTCTTTTTCCAGGTTTATCTGGGTGATATTTATGTATTCCCCTGTACAGGGTTTTTGTTTTTTAGAGTGTGCTATGTTTTCTTTTAATGGATAAATACACTTTATTATTTTTTGAATTTTTGCCTGCCTCATAGTGTACCTGTAAAGTGCAGTTTCATGGAGTATCATTTTTGTGTTCCTCCATTTTGTGGTTTTGTACCCTGGAGTCTATCATTTAGCACCAGTAGCAGTACTACCATTATCTGACATGACAAACTCCCAGTCACCCCCCCCCCCCCCCCCCCCACCCACATTCCCTTTGTTTGACAATTCCTTGCCTATTAGCCTTGAAAACAGCCAGAATTAATGTTTTTCAGTGCCACGTGACTTCAGTGGGATTAGAATTACAATTGGAATTTAGGATTAGTTCAATAAACATCTCACAATTGAAACCTGGTTACATTCTGTTCATCACTACCTGTCAAAGTATTTGCAAGCTTTTTCTAGGTTTACCTAGAATTGTTTGGAACCAAGCTTAAGTATTAGGCTTTTCACTTTCACTCTGATAACACAATAGTTGCTTCACCTGACCTGTCCTACTGCCTTATACCAGTGAGATTATAAAGGATTCTTCTGAAAACTTTCCAAATGGTAGTAGCAGAGGATCTGTGCAGTAATGTGCTGAGGAAAAAGTCTTTGTCTCAATTTAAGTGTGAAGCTAAAGTAAACAGATCCAGGGTCCAGGGTCAAGAAGAGCAGTCATACATATTGGTCATGGACATTCATCACTACGGCATTAGGATTGCCAAAATGAGCTTGCTGATTCCTTGTATAACTACATGGCATGGCACCAATGGATCACATTAGAAGGGGAGTGGGTGCATGGGAATGGACAAACTGGGGATAGTCTTATGACTTGCTAAAAAGTGAATTTAAAAAAGCATTTCCCCATCTGCAAAATACAAAAATCATATGGGATACATTTTATCACTATATTTACACAGCAGTTTTTGTATTCCTGGGTCTCCCCTTTTATTACCTGTTGATCCTCCCAGTAGATCTTTTATTGTTCCACTTCCTGTAGCAGTTCATTTTGGCTGCATTAGTAATAGTGATCAGAAGGTTTTCCTGCAAAGGATTAAAATGAATTTGGATGAGAGATTTGGTTTGGAGAACAGATTTAGGCGACAGAAGGTAAAGTTAGCCATAGATGGATCTTTTTTTTTGAGGGAGGAAAGCTGAACAAAATAAAAAAATAATAAAACAAAAAAATTAAAACAAATTCACCTATTGACATAATTGAGATGGATAAAGCAATCCTCTGGGACTCCTCTTCTGAGACATGTATTCTGACAGCAGATCAGAATTAGAGATAGACCAAACACTCCGTGGTTCGGTTTGGACCGGAACTCTGGAACATTGAAAGAGTTTGAACCCCACTGAAGTCTATGGGGCCCAAATTTAAATCAAAAGTCCCCATTTTGAAGGCTTATATGCAAGTTAAATGGTATGGGGGCCCTGGTACTGCCCTGGGCTACATGTACCAATGCAAAAAAACTTTTAAAACTTTAAAACTTTTAAATAAAGATTGTTTTTAAAACAGCAGTGCTGCTTAAAGTGAAACAATAAAAATGAAAAACTCCTTTAAATATAGTGCCTTAGGGGTCCCCTTAGCCTGCCTGTAAAGTGGTGCATCTATACATTGTATAGAACCTGCTGCAGCAAAACTGACATTTATAAAGCAAAAAATTACATTTAAATTGCCATCAATACAAAAATGTTTAAAAAAAATGGCATTGAGTCCTCCCAAAGGGCCTGGTATGGATTGGGGTGGACCCCATGCCATTTTTTTTTACATTTTTCTATTGCAGGCAGTGTTTTATTTTTCATTCAGCTGTCAGCGGGGAAGCCCATCGACAGCGGATGACTCCTCCATTGTTAAGGACGCAGCGGCCGGCTTCCTGGCCCTCTTCTTAACAACAGCTATTCACTGTGCCCTCCTGCATACGGATGTGGGAGGGCTTGGTGTCACATTTAGTCTCCACCTTCTGGTGGAGACAGTGCATGCGCAATGTGTTGCTGGAATTGCACCGGCATTTCCCGGCGCATGCTCTTTTAGATCCTTGGCGTCTAACGGAGGAGTGCCCCATATTCCTATATGTAGAGGTAATTGATTATACAGAGGCTGTGTCAGATGCAACATCGCTATCAGACACATCACCTCTGGGCAATTCCTTGTGAAGGTATTGCCTTGAAGACATGGGGTGCCATTTAAAGGCAGTGCCCTGGCAGAAGGCCCTCTTATCCAAAAATAATTTTGATCCCTACTTTTAATAATAACCATATTAAACTTCTCCAAGTAATGGCTCTTTTCAATATCTTTTTCTTTAAATAATGGTTGATTAGTAATATTGGGATATTGTATACTGTAAATAATTCATTAATATCTGAGTCAATACCAACCAGTGTTTTCCTATATTCAGCAGTTCGCAGCCTCATCATTTCATGGGAACATGCTAGAAGGTTATCTTCCCATTTTTTAAAATTCATTATCAATGTTTCTCAGGTTAGGAAAGATCTGAACTTGAAAGCCCATTAGGCAACATTTTTTGCCAATATAGTGTTCCAAAAATGTAATGTGCCAAAAGGTGGCAGATTTTGACCTTGAAAAAAAAGGCTATTATATCAGTGGTAGAGCTGTTTGATCCACTGTACTTAGGCTGATAGCCACCTGACTCGGTTAAATTGATGATAGGCAACTCCTATCCTCATATTGATTAGTGGTTCCAAATTAATAATAACTACTGCAGTAGGGAACAGACACAAAAGATACGCTCAGCATCTTTCCAAATTACTGTTCTGCTTTATTATGACGCAATTGAAGGTTTTTATGCACATGATTACGTAGGTATCACATTAATATTACAATTGTACGTTTATGGTAACAAGGGGCGTTACATAGGCAGGCTAATTCTAATCAGGACTCGAAAGAATGTAAACATGTACTGAAAACATTATTAGTGCTGTGTGCACAGTGAGGGCAATGTGCAATACATACAAAATACAATACAATTATATACAGAACTTACAAATTTCCATTACAGTCTCCCCTCTTTTGATCAATATTTTGATCACTAACCATACCTGCTATAACCTTTAACCTGGAACCTCCACACGCTTAGGTGGAGGTAGTCCTGGCCAAAGAGGCAAAAACTCCATTGTGGAGAAAATAATAGCTGAGCAACTTTTTCATTACCAAATGACTTTTCATTGTGAAAAACAAATGATTGATAAGACATATTTACAAAGTACTGGCTGTACACTCCTGTGACCAGAATGGCCTTCTAGCTGAATTGTGGGCATGCTGACTTATCAGCATATGTAAACACAGACAATTCTACATAAAATGGAAGACATACAAAAGACAAAATATGACTTCAAAATGGCTGAACTACTTTTCAAATATATATATCCCGTACAATTAAAGTAATTTAATCAAAAAGTCCCCTAGACTGTGATCACAAGAGGGAAACAAATCAAACTCAGAGATTTCTTTAATTTAGTCATTTTTGCAGTGTCTGGTGTGGATCCAGGTGACTTTTTCTTCACGTTTTGCAAAAACTGTACATGAAATAGATGCTGTATTGAGTCTCCAAACTTTTCCTTATATATAAATGTCTCTTAACAATCTTCAAGTCACCTGGCTTTAGTTTTAGATCCTTCCAAACTTTTAGGATCTGGAATTGGGGAGAAAACACATAAATCAGTTTGTCAAAAAACCTTAAAAGATCAGCAACATTATCTGTGAGATCCGAATGAAGGACTTCAGCTGCTGAGACAAAATATAAGCAAGTGAGTAACACACTCCCAAACCAAATCCCATAGGGAGAGAGTCCAACATCCCCCTTAGGGGCTTGATAAAATATAAGAAAACATTCAGGCAAAAGTTTTCTAGTTTCTTACTCTACTTTGTCCGCTACATTGTAGACAGTAAGGGGTGTAAAAACAAAACCTCAAAACTTCTATTAAGGACTCTCCTATAAAAAATGATTTCCTCTGTTACTCTCTGTACTTTCTGGCACTCTGTACTTACAAACTACTTCTGATAACACTTTTTACTGTGGCCTTTGCAGTAGCATTTGCCACTGGACATCCAAAAAACATGTCCATACAGACAAAATGCATACTCATAAGATCCTAACTTGGGCATCTGGATATATCTTTTTTGTAATCTCTGGGAGGGATGTTCAGCTTTTGGTAACACCTTTGGTAACGGGTAAAACAAGAAGTGGTATGTTATAAAAACAACTGTGGAGAACCCTGGCTCTATCCCACGTTCATTTACTAAGGCAGCCATAACTTCTTGTGACTGATGACACGGTCCATGTGTCATGCTGGAGGGAAAAGAGTGGCTGGCAGACATAAATGATCACCTTTTCCAAAGTCCTGTTTCATAAGAAGTTGCCCCCTGTGGACCACTTGTTCTTCTCGTTCTGGGGTCCTTAAAGTTTAATTATTAATCCCAGCTATACTGGGCCAGAACTAGGGTGGAATCTGTGAGTTGCACAGACCCATCAAGTGTCCAGGGCTGTAATTGCAGCATCCTTAGTGCATCCTGGTCTGCTTCCATGTGTGAAAGTTAATATGGCTACCTCGGCAAGAACCTGGAAGGCTGAAAACAGCCGATCAGATTAACTTGGCATGCTTGGTTGGTTTACCTGCTGAAGTAAAAACAAACTTCTGGCCCTTTAAATGGAACCAAAAGCTCTCTATATCTCGACTATCTATATAAATATACATTCTTTTTATAGCTCACAGGCTTTACTAAAACATGGAGCTCTGCTTCTTGAGCTGGGGAAAAAGGATCCAATGACTTTGAAATACAGAGTATCCTTCTGGGTGATAAACTGCATACTCAAATCTACAAAAATTTTTATATCTGGGCCTTCAGGGAGTGTGTCCTGCACTGGGCTCACAGCAGCTGATTCCTACATCATCAATTTAACACACATGTCTTCCTTTGTCTCCAGCCTCCTCCAATAGAGGCAATAAGGTGTCTGGATTCAAATGTATGCATTTTTCATTGTTAGATTTGTACATAAATAAACTCATATTTTAAACCTTTCATTAGACAAACATTTAGTTAGCTGTATATTTGCTGCGCAGAATGTCAGACCATTAAAAATTAAATGTTTGACCAAAACAATATCTAACTTTGTCTAATAGCACCTTTGCATAAAAGCTACAGCTCTGATATATTGGGGTGAACCCTTCATTACTGGGTCCAGCTTGCATAAATATATTACAATGGCTTGTTTTCTATCATGCTGTTTGTGTAAGAACTCCAGTTTCATGTTTCAAAAGACAACTTCTTCCTGGCAATATTATAATAAATGATAACAATACCCTGCGGTCATGCAGAGATGCCCATAAATCCAAAATATTCTTCTGCTTATACCACTGTACTTACAAGAAAAAGGGGCACATCATTTCACAATCCACACATTCTGCTTTGGATTTCAAAAATAAAAATAAATAAAACAAAAGGATCAACAATCTGTATGATGGACCAGAAAGCATCAAAAACTATAAAACAACTGGCTGCAGGTGGCATCTATCCTAACAGGGTGTGTGGATTTGATGTGATGGGTCTGTTATATTTACATTCTATTTATTATAACTCTCACATCATGGACCGCACATCAAGTTGTTATCAAAAAACCTTAAAATTTCATTTTTGTAGAAGAACTTCTTATCCCATCCATCTTGGCTTTGTTAAATATTATAGCAGCTTTATTCAAAATAACAACCTCATCTTAATCTTTTTTTTCTCTCAATAAGGGCTTATTGTATAAATGTAAAATGACAAAATTGTTATCTTAATCTAAACTAATCTCATTCATTACAAATTTCCCCAATAACCTGAATTTCATTTCCAACCAAAGGTTGTCTAAACCAGTTTCAATATATCTATATTATTAATAAAATTGTTAAACTCATATTAGAAATGAATACTCATTATTACTTAATTTTACTTAATTTCCCTTTTTTACATGCAGTGTTTCCACTATCAAAGGATATTCAATTTGTGTAATACACGGTTAAATGTAACCTTCATTTTACCATGTTTGGAACACAGATTCAAAATAATTGTGATCACATTGTTTACCATTAGATTCGTTAACCCGGCACATGTTTTGTCTAAAAAACTGGAATTGGCATGGTGTCCTGCCAGCTTATCACTGACCTCTCAGGGACATTCTTTCAGGAGAGCACAAAGGAGGGGGTCACATCTGCGTACATGACACACACAAGAGATAGAACTAAAGGTCCCAGCATTCGCACACATACACCAATATCTCTGTAAAATCGCTTACATTTTCCCATTTGTACACAACACATGCATATAATTCTCTCACTTTCTTTTAACTCTTTAATATTTCCTTGCATAAATTCTGCATTCCTTATTTTGTTCAGATATCTTTTATATCTAGCTTCTATGATCAGATGGGCAGCCAGAGTACTCATCCCATCTTCCCTCTCTGACAACATATAAAGTATTCTGTTTTAATTCTCATTTCTCTGTTTCTGACTTTTACTAGTTGTAGTGCCTGACCCCAAATTCATCCCACAACTTAACATGAAAATGTCCCTTTCTGTCTAGTGTTAATGTCACCCTTGATCCATCCTGCTCACATAGATAGCTGTTTCTCTAGCTGTTTTCTCTGCATGATTCTTAGTCCCTGTGGACCTTGGTAACCCATTTACCCATTGTGGATCCCTGTCCACTCTAACCATTAATCTAGGGGCTCAGTATAGGCGGAACCACACCTTTGGTTCATATGTAGCGCTCCTCTAGCGCTGGGCATTTTTGAGGGTCTCTTACCCTTCATTCCCTTACTTAATTCAATGCCCATAATGACTGGCCAGTCTTCTCTCTTCTCTACGTGTGCCTATACCCTCTTGCCTCTAAACTACTTTATCTAGCAGATTTACTACATATACCTGTGAACAGCACTATTCTTCCCTTTCTTATCTATAACACTCCGATGGACAATAGACAGGGACAACATAACATATAACCACCAATCAATACAGTTCGATTAAGGGGAGTAAAATAGGTACCCTTTGTCCCGAAAATACCTTACCGATCAAGGAAGTCTGATAACTCAAATGTAAGCAAAAGGCTTATCTCAGCCGGCTGATTATCAGAAATTCCCGGATCGTCTCAAGCTCCTCGTTTCGGATACTCAGGGTCACTTGGAATCCCCTCCTAAGGCAAAGCTCGCCATGCTGACTCGGTTAAATTGATGATAGGCAACTCCTATCCTCATATTGATTAGTGGTTCCAAATTAATAATAACTACTGCAGTAGGGAACAGACACAAAAGATACGCTCAGCATCTTTCCAAATTACTGTTCTGCTTTATTATGACGCAATTGAAGGTTTTTATGCACATGATTACGTAGGTATCACATTAATATTACAATTGTACGTTTATGGTAACAAGGGGCGTTACATAGGCAGGCTAATTCTAATCAGGACTCGAAAGAATGTAAACATGTACTGAAAACATTATTAGTGCTGTGTGCACAGTGAGGGCAATGTGCAATACATACAAAATACAATACAATTATATACAGAACTTACAAATTTCCATTACACCACCCATTTGTTGTTCCCAGATAGTGCCTTGATATTGGTCCATGTTAGGGACAAGGCTATTCTCCCACCAAAGGGCAATTGGTTCAAAAGATGGAAAGGAACAAAGCCTCACAGAAATTCCCACTGAATTACAAATTACATAACATTAAATACAATGATACATATGCCTATACAAATGCCAGCAAAAAGAGGGCCCGGTGTTTCCCACCAAACTGAATATATACAAAAAGTGAGCTGGGGTGTATAGGGCATAGGCAAGTCTCAGTCCCAAATTGTACAAGCACAAAGAGAAAACATTGCCCACTGAACTTTAACGAGGCACAGCCAAAAAATAAAATATTCAAAAGAGTTATTGTTACAAAAAACAGATGTTAACATACATTAAAATTATATATTTACCAATGATATATGTGCAAAAATAACCATCATTGAATCAATCGGAGTGAAACTTAGAGGTACAGATGAATATTTAGAGATGGAGACAAGGTTAAATGAGAAATTTTTTTTAAAAAAAGAGATACACACCCAGACTTACAATTAGTCGGACAGACTCAAAGAACTTCCACACATATACGATAGTTTGGCAGATAGGATAGGTTAACAGGTCTTTCAGGTGCAAATTAGTAAAACAGCCCTTGTTTTTACACTCTCCCTAAAATTCACAAAAATCTGTTGGACCTCCCAGGTAGACCCATTATCTTGTAAAATGCATGCGTCACTGAAAACACTAGTCAATACATTGATTTGATCCTATGCCCATGTGTCTTGTCCATTTCCTCGTACCTACAAGATATCATGCATTTGCTACAAGTATTGGAAGGAATTCATGTTCCCACCACAGCATGGCTAGTCACTGTGGATGTGGAGGCACTGTATTGCAGCATTCCACATTACCTAGGTAAAGGTGTTGTTAGATAATTTCTGTCCCAGTGGTATCATAGAAAAGGAGGTTTTCACAAATTTGTGGTGGACCTATTACATTTTGTATTATCTAACAAGGTTTTCTGTTTTGCTGGCTCCCACTACTTTAAGGTAAAGGGGGTGACCATGGGCATATGTTGCACCCCCTCTTATGCCAACTTGTACCTGGTGGGGTGGGAGCACCACCGACAGCCAAAGACCAATTTTTCTGCACCTGTCTGACAGGTGCATATCATTGCATTTTTTTACAGCAAGGCAAATTCTTGCTTTCATCAAAAGTACCTCTATAGGGTTACGGTGGGAAGGCACCACCAACACCCAAAGACCAATTTTTCTGCACCTGTCTGACAGGTGCATATCATCGCAATTTTTTAGAGCAAGGCAAATTCTTGCTTGCATCAAGAGTACCTCTATAGGGTTACGGTGGGAAGGCACCACTGACACCCAAAGACAAATTTTTCTGCTCCTGTCTGACAGGTGCATATCATTGCAATTTTTTGCAGCAAGGCAAATTCTTGCTTTCATCAAGATTATCTCTATAGGCTTATGGTGGGAAGGCGCCACCGACACCCAAAGACCAATTTTTCTGCACCTGTCTGATAGGTGCATATCATTGAAATTTTTTAGAGCAAGGCAAATTCTTGCTTACATCAAGTGTACCTCTATAGGGTTATGGTGGAAAGGCACCACCGACACCCAAAGACCAATTTTTCTGCACCTGTTTGACAGGTGCAATTATTGCAATCTTTTACAGCAAGGCAAATTCTTGCTTTTATCAAGATTATCTCTATAGGGCTACGGTGGGAAAGCGCCACCGAGACCCAAAGACCAATTTTAACGCACCCGTTACTTCTATCCAAAGTCAAAGTGACACCAGAATGTATCCAAAATATCTCTAATCTTGTTCCCAGTGCACTACATTGTGGCCTCATCACACACACTGGCTCCCCAGTTGTTGCTGAGCAAAATAAAGGCAGCTTGCAGGAAAAATTTCATTTTTTTGGCTTTATAAATTCAATTGTTGCTGCAGCAGATTCTAGACATGGTACAGATCTTCCACTTTACAGTTAGACTAAGGGGACCCCCTGGCACTATTTTGGAAGACATTTTTCATTTTTAGGCATTCACTTTAAAAATCAAAAAATCACTGCTCATTTAAAAATTAAGTTTTTCACAAACTTTTTTTTTATTGATCCATGTCCCCAGAGCAGGACCTGGACCCCTATAATCATTGTATGCCTAATTACTTGCATTTAAGCCTTCAAAATGGGCACTTTTGATATTTGACGTTCGGGTCCCATTGACTTTAATGGGGTTCGTTATTGTCATTATTATTGTCATAAAAAGTTATTGTTATTGTCATAAAAAGTGTTTGGGGACCCGGGTCCTGCCCCAGGGGACATGTATCAGTGCAAAAAAAAGTTTTAAAAATGGCCGTTTTTTTCGGGAGCAGTGATTTTAATAATGCTTAAAGTGAAATAATAAAAGTGTAATATTCCTTTAAATTTCGTACCTGGGGCATGTCTATAGTATGCCTGTAAATCGGCGCATGTTTCCCGTATTTAGAACAGTCTGACAGCAAAATGTCATTTCTAAAGGAAAAAAAATAATTTAAAACTACTCGCGGCTATAATGAATTGTCGTCCGACAATACACATAAAAGTTCATTGATAAAAACAGCATGGAATTTCCCCACAGGTGAACCCTGAACCAAAATTTAAAAAAAAAATGTGTGGGGGTTCCCCTAAATTCTATACCAGGCCCTTCAGGTCTGCTATGGATATTAAGGGGAACCCTGTGCCAAAATAAAAAAAATGGCATGGGGGTCGCCCTAAATTCCATAGCAGGCCCTTCAGGTCTGGTATGGATATTAAGGGGAACCCCGCGCCAAAATTTAAAAACAATTGCGTGGGGTCCCCCCAAAAATCCATACCAGACCCTTTTCCAAGCACACAACCTGGCAGGCCGCAGGAAAAGAGGGGGGACAAGAGAGCGCCCCCCCTCCTGAAATGTACCAGGCCACATGCCCTCAACATTGGGCAAGGGTTGTGGGGATGAGGCCTTTCTCCCCATAACATGGGGACAAGGTGCTTTGGGAGGCTACCCCAAAGCACCCTCCCAATGTTGAGGGCATGTGGCCTGGTACGGTTCAGGGGGGGCACTCTCTCTTCCCTCCTCTTTTCCTGTGACCTGCCATGTTGCGTGCTCAGATAAGGGTCTGCTATGGATTTTAAGGGGGACCCCACGCCATTTTTAAAAAAAAATTGGTGCGGGGTTCCCCTTAATATCCATACCAGACCGGTATGGACTTTAAGGGGACACCCACGCCATTTTTTTTTTAATTTTGGCGTGAGGTTCCCCTTAATTTCCATACCAGACCTGAAGGGCCTGGTATGGAATTTAGGGGGACCCCCACGCATTTTTTTTTTTACATTTTGGTTCGGGGGTTTCCCTGTGGGGAAATTCCATGCCGTTTTTGTCAATGAACTTTTATGTGTATTGTCGGGCCGACAATTCATTATAACCGGGAGTAGTTTTAAATGACTTTTTTTTGCTTTACAAATGTCATTTTGCTGTCAGACTGTTCTAAATATGGAAACATGGCCCCCTTTACGGCCATACTATAGACACCCCCCAGGTACGAAATTTAAAGGAATATTACACTTTTATTGTTTCACCTTAAGCATTATTAAAATCACTACTCCCGAAAAAACGTCCGTTTTTAAAACTTTTTTTGCACTGATACATGTCCCCTGGGGCAGGAAACAGGTCCCCAAAAACTTTTGATGACAATAACTTGCCTAATAACCCTTAAAATTAGCACTTTTGATTTCTCCCATAGACAATTCATTATAGCCAACACTGCTATTACTTCAAGACTTTTTTTTCCCTTTAGAAATGTCATTTTGCTCCCGAAAAAAACAACGGTTTTTAAAACTTTTTTGCATTGATACATGTCCCCTGGGGCAGGAAACAGGTCCCCAAAAACTTTTGATGACAATAACTTGCATATTAACACTTAAAATTAGCACTTTTGATTTCTCCCATAGACAATTCACTATAGCCGACACTGCTATTACTTCATGACTTTTTTTTCCCTTTAGAAATGTCATTTTGCTCCCGAAAAAAACATTTTTAAAACTTTTTTTTGCACTGATACATGTCCCCTGGGGCAGGACCCAGGTCCCCAAGCACTTTTTATGACAATAACTTGCATATTAACCCTTAAAATTAGCACTTTTGATTTCTCCCATAGGCAATTCACTATGGCCGACACCGCTATTACTTCATGACTTTTCTTTCCCTTTAGAAATGTCATTTTGCTGTCAGACTATTCTAAACACGGAAAAAAGCACCACTTTACAGGCATACTATAGACACGACACTACAGGTACGAAATTTAAACGAATATTTCACTTTTATTGTTTCACTTTAAGCTTTATTAAAATCACTGCTCCCAAAAAAATGGCCGTTTTTAAAACTTTTTTTTGCATTGATACATGTGCCCTGGGGCAGGACCCAGGTCCCCAAACACTTTTTATGACAACACCTTGCATATAAGTCTTTAAAATTAGCACTTTTGATTTCTCCCATAGACTTTTAAAGGGTGTTCTGCGGCTTTCGTATTTGCCACGGGCACCCCAAATTGTTCGCTGTTCGGCGAACTGGCTAACAGTCAATGTTCGAGTCGAACTCATGTTCGACCCGAACATAAAGCCCATCTCTACTCCTCATCCTCCATCACCCAAGCAGAGACTAGTGCGCAGTCCACTGCAGCTGTCAGAGTGGCTAAATCTGTTTCCTTGTACACAGCTATTTCTGCCATAGCCCCAGCATCAGGCATGGAGGAGTCAGCTGAGTTATTTGAACACAGGGTCAGCCACTTGCTTCTTGAAGATGCACAGCCATTATTTGATTCAGATGTTGGTTCTGAGGTTGAGGATTGTAGGAACATGGACCCACTGAGATGGGAGAACACTGGTACACAAATTGGCAGTCATGTTCCCCCAGCCACAGCGTATTGCAAAGTTGTCTCCAGTGGTAATGAGGATGGAGGAAATGATGATGATGATGTCACTGACGTGACTTGGGTGCCAGATAGAGCAGAGGAAGAAAGTGAGGGTGAGGCACAACCTCAATAATTCAGCCATCATGGAATAGTAGAGAGCAGTCACCCTATTCACATTATGGAGCTGTTATCTCCCGGCCTTTTTTAGCACATGTGCAGCCGATCGGACTGTTGCAATTTTCAAACTTTGTCTCAAGCTCATTAACAATGGCAAAAACACCAGCCGTTTGGGTACCACATTCTTGACAAGGCATTTAGCCTCCTACCACTCAGCCCATTGGCAAGTGCAACTGAAAGCCAAACAAAAGGGATGCAATTCTGTTTCTCCTTCTTACTCACCTCAGTCTGTCCCTGCTATACCTAATGACCTCTCAGCAGCCTCCACTGACAGGGATGATGGTATAGTGCAGGGTGTCCCAGGTCCTTGCAGCACATCTGCCAGTAGCACACCACCAGCTGTAGACTATAGCCAGAATAGTCCCTCTCCACATGCATACAATAATTTATTTCATAGCAAATACTGTAGCCTCAACTACCCAGAGTCTGCCCACATACTGTATAGGGAGTAGGGATGGGCCTGTGGTTCGAGACGAACATACGTTCAACTCGAACATCAGGTGTGTTCGCCCGTTTGCGAACATTATGGGGCGTTTGTGGATATTTGGAGTATCGCAGAATGCCCCATAATTCACTGCGAGATCTGTGTTTGGGGTCGTTATCATGTTGGAATACTGCCCTGTGGCCCAGTCTCCGAAGGGAGGGGATTATGCTCTTCTTCAGTATGTCACAGTACATATTGGCATTCATGGTTCCCTCAATGAATTATAGCTCCCAAGTGCTGGCAGCACTCATGCAGCCCCAGACTATGACACTCCCACCACCATGTATGACTGTAGGCAAGACACACTTGTCTTTGTACTCCTCACCTGGATGCTGCCACACAGCTTGACACCATCTGAACCAAATAAATTTATCTTGATCTCATGAGACCACAGGACATGGTTCCAGTAATCCATGTCCTTAGTCTGCTTATCTTCGGCAAACTGCTTGTGGCCTTTTTTGTGCACCATCTTTAGAAGAGGCTTCCTTCTGGGACGACAGCCATGCAGACCAATTTGATGCAGTGTTCGGTGAATGGTCTGAGCACTGACAGGCTGACTCCCCACCTCTTCAACCCCTGTAGCAATGCTGGTAGCACTCATACATCTATTTCTCAAGGACAACCTTTGGATATGATGCTGAGCATGTGCACTCAACTTCTTTGGTCAACCATGGAGAGGCCTGTTATGAGTGAAACCTGTCCTGCTAAACTGCTGTATGCTGCAGCTCAGTTTCAGGGTCTTGGAAATCTTGTTATAGCCTAGGCCATCTAGGCCATCTTTATGTAGAGAAACAATTCTTTTTTTTTCAGATCCTCAGAGAGTTTTTTACCATGAGGTGCCATGCTGAACTTCCAGTGGCCAGTATGAGATAGTGAGAGCGATAACACCAAATTTAACACACCAGCTCCCCATTCACACCTGAGACCTTGTAACACTAACGAGTCACATGACACCGGGAATGTAAAATGGATAATTGGGCCTAATTTGGGGTGTACTTACTTTTGTTGCCAGCAGTTTAGACAATAATGGCTGTGTGTTGAGTTATCTTGAGGGGACAGAAAATATACACTGTTAAACAAGCTGTACACTCACTACTTTACATTGTAGCAATGTGTCATTTCTTCAGTGTTGTCACGTGAAAAGATATAATAAAATATTTACAGAAATGTGAGGGGTGTACTCACTTTTGTGAGATACTATATATATATATATATATATATATATATATATATATATATATATATATACCGTACTCTGCGTTCAGTGTAGACTATATATACAGTGCAGTCAGTGTACAGTATATAATACAGTGTTTTGAAGTGGTTAAGGGGAACCCTATGACAGAAATAGAAATAAAATGGTGTGGGTCCCTCCCCCCCAGTCCATACCAGACCCCTCGCCCCCCCTCCTGAACCATACCAGGCCACATGCCCTCAACAATGTGCTTTGGGGGGCTGTGGGGGTCTGCGGGTGGGGGGCTTATCGGAATCTGGAAGCCCCCAGATCCCACCCCCCATGTGAATTGGTATAGGGTACATTGTACCCCTACCCATTCACCAAAAAAAGTCTAAAAAGTAATAACCACAAAAGACAGTTTTTGACAATTCCTTTATTAAAAAAGAAAAAAAAAGTGTCCCGCAACGTCCATTCATCTTCAATCACGTCACCCGACAGGCTAAAAAAACAAAAATAGGCGTCCCACCGACTGCTGTCTTTTCGCTGTGACAGCTGTTATATAGGCAAGGGCGGGGCCATCCGGTGACGTAACCGAGTGACCCCGACCCTTCTGATGTCATGTGTCATCAGAGGGGAGCAGGGTCATCAGAGGGGAGCGGGGTCATCCGGTTACATTAGCGGTTAACAGCTGTCACAGCCAAGAGACAGCAGTCACCCAGAGGCCTCCTGTTAGGAGAATACCTGTAATGAGTGGAGACTAATAGCTGACAATGCCAGACAAGATCAGTTCTCAGCAAGAGATTGGAAAGTTTGAATAGCTAGACCTTTGATCAGTTTTGGGGTCACAAGTCAAGGTTTACGCAGGAGAAGAGTTTCGTAGTCGGGGTCACAAGCCAAGGTCGATGCAGGAGGAGAGTTTCCTAGTCGGGGTCAAAGCCAAAGTAGTTTCCAACAGCAATAGATGTAGCTCCAGTAGTTTGCAGGATCAGACCACAATAATCTGGCAACAGGAAGAGCCGAGGCAAGGCTTATATAGGAAGTTCATGGGAGGAGCAAGGATTTCAAGGTTCAACAGCAATCAAGACACTAAGCAGGGTTGTTCCAATTTATCAGGTAGGATTGTTCAATACATCCAGTAGGTAGCTGTCCAGCATTCCAGATAGCTCAGTGTGAAGACTCAATGCCAGGCACAGAAGAGGTCCCAGGTTTGAGCCCAGGTCCTGACACCTTCCATGGGGGTGGAGTACTACGTTTTTTTTCTGTTTTTCGGGTCCATCGGGCGGCGTGATTGAAAATGGATGACCATTGTGGGACACTTTTTTTTTTTAATAAGGAATTGTCAAAAACTGTCTTTTGTGATTTTTACTTTTTGGCACTTTTTTGGGTGAATTCACATGGGGGGGTGGGATATGGGGCCCCCCTTGTTAAAGGGGACTTCCAGATTCTGATAAGCCCCCCACCCACAGACCCCCACAACCACCGTGTAAGGGTTGTGGGAACAAGTCCCTTGTCCCCATCAACATGGGGACAAGGTACTTTGGGGGGACCCCAAAGCACCCTCCCCATGTTGATGGCACGGTATGTACTGGGGGGGGACCCATGCCAATTTTTTCATTGATTTGTATCTATATTACCAGGAGCCAGCAATACATTACAGCCGCAAGCAATTTTAAATGACATTTTTTCCTTTAGAAATGTCATTTTACTGTGGCACTGTAAAACACATCAGACAGATGTGCCAATTTACAGGCAGACTAAAGGGACCCCCTAGGCATCATATTTGAAGGAATCTTTCATTTTTTAACGTTCGTGTCCCAAAGACTTTAATAGGGTTTACATGTTCGCAGAAATCTTTTTGCCTGTTTGAATGTTCTGGGGCGAACTGAACCGGGGGGTGTTCGGCCCATCCCTAATAGGGAAAGGGCTCTTGGGAGATTTAGTTCTGGAGGTGTGTCTATGTCACTATGAACTGACCTCCCAGTAGCTGCCAGTGCAGGACACCTGCAATAAGCTGGGTGATGATATCACATGAAGTAATAAAACCAGGTTCTTCCTACAGTAAGAAAGTAAAAAGAACATATTGATGGTACAAAATCTAAAGGATGAGAGGGAGGTTTGGGGGCAGATATGAGCAATGCCTTGTTATACATTTTAACCAGATGCGGACTGCCCCATGCACATTTATTGTGACAGGGTGGCTGCTCTGTGCAGAATCACGTACAGGCACATGATTCTGCACCTCTGGGTCTGGGGCGTGTACGCAATGTCCACCGGGACCGCTGATCGCTCAAGGCACAGATAGAATAGCGATCTGCCTATGTAAACAAGCAGAAACATGGATCTCTGCTTCCCACAGTACAACCATCTCCCACAGAGTTAGCAAGCACTCCCTAAGAACACATTTAACGCTTTGATCGCCCTGATGTTAACCCCTTCCCTGCCAGTGTCATTAGTACAGTGATAGCGCATATTTTTTTTAGCACTGATCACTGTAATAATGTCACTGATCTCCAAAAAGTGTCAAAAGGGTTTCTTAGGTGTCCAATTTGTCCGCTTATTAGTCGCTGCCATTAAAAAATAAATAAATAAAAATTCCAAAAATATATCCCATAGTTTGTCGATGCTATCAATTTTGTGCAAACCAATCAATATATGTTTATTGGGATTTTTTTTACCAAAAAATATGTAGCCCACTACAAATTATCCTAAATTGATGAAGAAATTGGATTTTTTACATTTTTTATTGGGTATGTTTTATAGCAGAAAGTAAAAAAAAATGTTTTTGTTTCCAAAACTGTCTGTCTTTTTTTTGTTTATAAATAAATAAAAAACACAGAAGTGATTAAATGCCACCAAAAGAAAGCTCTATTTGTGGGAAAAAAAGGACATGCATTTTATTTGGGTACAGCATCGCACCAGCATGCAATTGTCAGTTAAACTAACGCAGTGCCTTATCGCAAAAAATGGCCTGGCCATGAAAGGGATAAACCTTCCAGAGCTGAAGTGGATAAACCCATGTGAATTATGCTGGTGTGAATGGATGATGCCAAGAAAACTTTATAAAACCAACATTTATTAACCTGTTGCCACGTAATGCTTATATTTTATTTTTAATGCCCATACACCACACATATCCATGGGCAATAAAGGCTTCTGTGCAGAGAGCGCACTCACTGCACACTCACAGCACAGTGACTGAGCTGAGAAAGACAGATCTGGAAAATGGTGGCTATTTGCCATGTGGCATTTTTGAAATTCACATGTTATGTAATTTAATTTCACAAGTCAGCGCTGATGAAGCCTCGTTTTTTGAGGTAAAGCATGGTGGATTTTTGGGTTGAGGAATTTTTTGAGCACTTCTATGTTGTCATTCTTTGGTTGGAGCATTACATTTATTGGGGTACAACCTATGAAAGTAAGAGTGAGCTCAGTGTAGGATTAAATACTTCTATCAGAGACTGCATCTGTGTGAACAAAGTGAGCTCTCCCTGTTGATATTGAGACACTTTTCTAATTAACTTTTTGAAAATTTAAAACAAAATTATTAATTAATAATTAAATTATTCTTATAAGAAAAGTTATATTTTAGGCTCAAGTGGGTGAGATGTGAGGTGTTATAAACATAAACATGTCATACTTACCTGCTCTGTGCAGTGGTTTAGCACAGAGCAGACCTGATCCTCCTTCTTCTCAGGTCCTTCGACAGTGCTCCTGGCCCCTCCCTCCCGTTGAGTGCCCCCGCAGCAAGCAGCTTCCTATGGGGGCACCCAAGCCGAGCCGAAGCTCCCTGTGTCCATTCAGACACGGAGCTGTGGCCGGCCCCACCTCCTCACTCTCCTCATTGGTTCAATGACTTTGAGTGACAGTAGTGGGAGCCAATGGCGCTTCAATGCTGTAATGAGCCCCTGCTCGCTCGGTTCCACTCTCCCGACACTCCTCTGCGGCTATAGAATCAGATTGCAGATCGCAACATCTGATTGTTCGGTCATCCGATGTTCCGGGATTAGAACTACAGCTATGTGCCATTCTAATCCAGTTGTGATAGCTCAGAACAAACACCAGGCAGGCTGTATGTAAGTTCAAACAGGAATCTCTCTTATTGAAAGGAATACAGGCTCTTTTATACAGTAAAATAGAAGGTGCATACCTCCTGCTCATATTACTCTGAACATACACCTGTGACCAGAAACCTAATTAACATGGGTTAATTAACTAATCCCTTTAGACAGCCTAGATGACTCAGACATGACCTTTAGGCCAGACTGGCCATCTTGTAGCTCAGAAAACCCAATCAACATTATCACAAATCCACACAGAACTCTTCTTCACACAATAGCAGAGTTAATTAACACAAACAACAATGGGGAGCTAATGACTCTTAGATCCCATACTAGACTTATTTACAATACACATTCTAGCAGGCAACAGACAGACAGGTGGCTGGAATTGACATCAGCATCTCCTAACAGTATTTGTCCCAGCATTATGAATCAGCCACTATTTCTCATATGGCAAATCCAGGGTCCCCAGAATCTGTGTGTCCTGGGGGACCAGGACCCAAATCCACAGTAATACCACCTCAAGGGTCCCCAGGCATACAGCTCACAAAGAGCACCGTTCCCCCAAATGCCAGGGCCCACGATCGATCAGCAAGAGGCTAGCGTTCAGTCCCCTCCAAAAGTCTCTCTCCCGGCTAGGTCTGTCACGAATGCTATCTCAGCCAATGAGGAGAGAGAGTCCCAGACAGCGTAGTCTCTTGTGCAATATTGCTGGATCGAGATGGGGCTCAGGAAAATATTGGGGGAGGCGGCTGAGGGGTGCTGAGGGGTGCTGCTGCACACAGAAGGCTTTTTATCCTAATGAATAGAATGCATTAGGATGAAAAACCTTCTGCCTTTACAACCACTTTAAGCTTTGCAGTTTACAGCCTGTTGGCAAATAGATTTTGATGTACGTTATAAACTCTGAAAAGTCTTAAGAAAGTAATGCTGTGTACACACGGTCGGACATTCCAGCAGAAAAAGTGGATATTCCGATCGTGTGTGGGCTTCATCACACTTTTTTTTCAAAAATTCTGACGGACCTAGAAATAGAACATGTTTTAAATCTTTCCGACGGAATCAATTCCTATCGGGAAAACCGTTTGTCTGTATGCTAAGGGCAGCTATTGGCTACTGGCTATTGAACTTCTCTTTTCTAGTCCCGTCGTATGTCATCGCATTCTGAATGAATGGACTTTGGTGTGATCATGTGTAGGCAAGTCCATTTCAGTGGAACTCCGTCGGAAAGACCGTCAGAGTTTATTCTGACGGAAAAAACGGTCGTGTGTACACGGCATAAGGATACTCTGGTCAGCTTTGCCTTTTTTGCATTCTTTCAACTTCCATTGACTTTATCTTTATTAATACTACATAGTCCCACTTTATTGTTTAATTTCCATGTTATGGCTTTATGGTTGACATGAAGCTTCTGACCTTCTGGAGCCCAGGGTGTAAAGTTGTCCACCTCCTTATAAGCTGCAGTACCATCTTTTCCCAGTATCCAGTTAGTTATTCTGTAGTGATAAACAAATTCTCCATATTCATTGGCACTGCCATTGGCACAAGAATGGCACTGCCTCAGCTGAATCAAAGGAATATTTCATTTCTTTTAGGAGGCAATACAGCTTGAAAATAAATATAGAAAGGTAAAAATGCATGCTGGTATAATAGAATCTGTGAGAAGGAACAAATCATTTTCAGAGGATTCAGACATTTTTTGACTCCCCTCACAGGATATAAGCTATGTCAAATACATCCTTCTGTTTTACTGCAAGTCATCCGACTCATAACCAGTTGCAGACTATGGGCATACTAGACATGCCCAAAAAAAGTAATTATTGTACACAGGGCATCCCTAGTACGTCCAGTCCTTCTGCCCTGCTGCAGGGATCCCCCTGTCCCGGTACACGGCAATTCAGCTCTGATTAATCACAGCTGCATTGCGAGTATACAGAGGGGGTCCCGGCAGATGGAGCTGTAAAAAAAAAAGCAGTCGAAGAAAGTTTATCAACAACATTGCCCAGCCGCATATACAGGAAACTACAATCAAACATTGTTTAATTTTGTATCTTTCTGTTTATTCATCTACAAATCAAAGGAATGTACTTCAATCTGCAGATGAAGTCAGTTAAAGAAACATGACAAGTAATAAAAAGTTTTGTTTTGTCCTTTTTATTAAATGCTCCTCTGTTGAACTCATTATTAACCCTTTGTTTACTCTAATCAGCCCTAATTAACTCCTTATTCTCCTTCTCCATTTAATTATAATTTTCCTGGTGATTTTTTTTATATCAACTAATATTTAAACCTTTTTTCAGTTTTTTTGCTTGCTTTGTTTATTAATATTTTTACACCTTTTAAATATATTTATACGTATCACACTGAAAAAAAAGTACAAAATTGAAAAAACCCACATTTGTAAATAACTTGTAAATAACTTTGCAATGCATTGTACCAATAATCATAATTTTAGTGTTGTTTTTAACCACTTCAGCCCCAAAAGATTTTACCCTCTTCCTGACCAGAACACTTTTTACAATTTGGCACTGCGTCATTTTAACTGGTAATTGCGTGGTCATGCGATGCTGTACCCAAACAAAATTTGCGTCCTTTTTTTTCTCCCAAATAGAGCTTTCTTTTGGTGGTATTTGATCACCTCTACGGTTTTTATTTTTTGTGCAATAAACAAAAAACAGCGACAATTTTGAACAATATTTTTTACTTTTTGCTATAATAAATATACCCAAAAATGTTTTTAAAAAACAAATTTCTTCATCAGTTTAGGCCAATATATATTCTTCTACATATTCTTGGTAGAAAAAATTGCAACAAGCGTATATTGATTTTTTTGCACAAAAGTTATAGTGTCTGCAAACTATGGAAAAGATTTATGGCATTTTTTATGGCATTTTTATTATTAGTAGTAGTTTTTTACTATAAATGGCGGCAATCTACAATTTTTATCGGGATTGCAACATTGAGGCGGACAGATCCAACACTTTTGACACATTTTTGGGACCATTGAGATTTATACAGTGATCAGTGCTATAAAAATGCACTGATTACTCTGTAATTGTCACTGGTAGCGGAGGGGTTAACACTAGGGGGCGATCAAGGAGATAAATTTGTGTTTCCCCAGTGTGTTCTAACTGTATAGGGATAGGACTGGGGCAACACGACTTCCAGCGCGACTTTGGGAGGCAGCTTGGACACGACTTGAGTATGAATCACAGCACGACTTGGGGGCGACTTGGGGGCGACTTGGGGCGACTTACAACACGACTTGAAGTCGCCTCCAGGACAGGGAACTGTACAAGTGGCCAATTAGAGCTTATCAGCTATTGTGACCTCATTCTTCTTCCTGTTTTCTTCCTTGTTCCCTGTTCCCCGTTGTTCTGTGTCCAAAATGCTCTCTGTGCGTTACTTAATGTCAGCTGTCATAACAGCTGGTTTGGCAGTATTGATGGAAGAGGAAGAGGAAGAAAGGAAGCGAAGGATGAGGATGAGAAGACGGCGTCGCTACTGGATCCATCCAATCATTGCCAATAGATCTACCAGAGGCCAGTTCTGGGCTATGTATGAGAACTTGCGTGGTTTTGAGGACAAGTTTTTCAACTATACCCTGATGTCGATCGCAAGGCAAGTACATATGCTATATGTCATTGTCCACTTGCCACGTCACCTGCCACATCACCTGCCATGTCCACCTGCCACATCCACCTGCCACGTCACCTGCCACGTCCACCTGCCACGTCCACCTGCCACGTCACCTGCCATGTCACCTGCCATGTCCACCTGCCACGTCCACCTGCCACGTCCACCTGCCACGTCACCTGCCAGGTCCACCTGCGTGGCAGGTGGACCTGGCAGGTGGACGTGGCAGGTGGACGTGGCAGGTGACGTGGCAGGTGGACGTGGCAGGTGGATGTGGCAGGTGACGTGGCAGGTGGACGTGGCAGGTGGACGTGGCAGGTGATGTGGCCTGCCACGTCCACCTGCCACGTCAGCCGCCACGTCACCTGCCACGTCATAATCCCCCCATATTTGCATATGGTTGTCTAAGCGGTAATGTGTGTGTAGCTACTATTGATTGATAGTTCTTATTTTCAATATAGTAAATTACATTCTTTTGTTTTGTTTTGTATTGCAGTTTTGACGAATTGCTTGGTCTGGTTGACATCCATCTTAACCGACAGAATACATCATACAGGAGGAGTATCTCATCCACTGAAAGACTTATTATTACCCTAAGGTAAACTATCTTTATTTATGCACATTAGTAGCATATGTTCCACATTAATAAAGTCCAAACTGCGCTCATTTGTCCGGTCTTCTCCAACGGGTCAAATAAGTGCAGCTGCCTTGACTGATGGCAGTTCCAGCCTCTCAGCAAGCCGCTCTCCGCCCCTTCACAACTCAGCGCTCTAATGGGAGTGGAGGAGCAGAGCAGGAGAGCTGCTGACAGTCAGCAGCTCTCAGCTCATGGAGGGTAGAGATGAGAGACACCTTTTTTTAAATATCATGTAATACACATTTTAAAATTTAGCACACAAACATACCAAAAAATTTGAACAATCAAAAATTTTTATTATTTAGAAAACTATATATCACCAAATATTATCATATTTATAAAACAAGTAACTTGTTAATTTTTTTTAACCTGAACAAGTAGACAACATTGAAAAAAAACAAAAAAAAACAATTACAATTGGTGGTAGGTCGGCTGAGTAGAGCTGGTGGAAGGCCTTGGGGATGGTGTGGGTGGCATCAGAATAGATTCTTCACCGAATCTTTGACTAAGGGTACTTGGAATAGAGGACGGTGATGGATAGGGGATCGGGAGATTTCCGAGATTTAGGGTATTTCCATAGTCGTCTGTGTATGGACGGAAGTGAGGGGGGTAGTAGTGGTGGGTTCTGGGTGGGGTAGGGTTAGGAAAATTGTAATAAGGACCTGATGGGGGTGGTGGGTGGGCAAAAATTGAGGATTGGTCAGTGGCTGGAGCACTTTGGATGTTTGCCTCCAGGATGTCCATAATAGCTTTTTTAACAACGTTCTTTCTGTCCTGTAGCACTTTTTTGAGCATTCCTGCAACCATACATCCAAAGCCACTCTCTTCAGTCTCCAGGGTATCCAGTTTCTGATCCAGTTTTGCCATGAGGGTTGAAAAACAATCCATCGTTTCGTTCATTCTTCCCCCTATCGGTCTGCTGGATCTTGGAGGGAGAGGCCTTCGCGTAGGTGGTTCCTCGACTTGGGGCTGCTCGACACCTGGCAGCGCAATATGTGTTAGCTGGACCTCTGGCAGCTCAAGCTGGGTAGAAGGCTCTGGAATGTTGGTCTCCTGTGTGTCTACAGTAAACTCAAGTGACTGACACTGAGACCCTCCTTCTACAGCGCATGCTGCCTCTCCACCTGCCCACTGTCCGTTGTCTCTGTCCTCCCAACTTGATTGTGTTCTGCAAGAAACATATAGTACAATTTTAGCACACCCTTCTGTATAGAACGTTATAGTATATCACTTTAGAAATATGAAAGATGTTATCTTACTCTCTTAGTTCCATGTAAGGCCTCAGGAACTGCAGCTCTTCAGCATGTACATAGGTTACATATTTTTGGGATCCAGAGCCACTTCTGCTTTCATGCAATCTTCATAGGTGCCGCTTGAAGCAGTCCCTCAACCCTTTCCATCGAGTCTGTAAACTTGCCACTGCAAAATATAAACATAACCATAATCACTTATGTATTTTTTCTTTCAGATACCTGGCAACCGGTCATTCTATAGTAAGCCTTCATTTTGAGTTCATGGCGGGCAAGTCAACAATAAGCTATATCATCCGTGAAACCTGCCAAATTTTATGGGACGTTTTGAACACCATTGTTATGAAGAGGCCTACACAAGAAAATTGGTGTGATATTGCTGAGCTATATTGGAATCGGTGCAATTTCCCCAATTGTATTGGAGCTATCGATGGGAAGCACGTGCGTGTTATGAAGCCTATCGGTAGCGGTAGTATGTTCTTTAACTACAAAAAATACTGTTCGTTTGTACTGCTTGCTGTGGCCGATTCGAACTACTGTTTTACGTACATCGATATCGGATCCTACGGAAGTACCTGCGATGCTTGTATTTTTGCTAATTCCTCCTTCGGTGAAAGGCTAAGAGACAATCGACTTGATCTTCCAGAAAACCGCCCTCTTCCTGGCAAAACTGAACCCCCGCTACCCTATGTGTTTGTCGCAGATGAGGCTTTTGCCTTGGGGAAACACATTATGAGGCCATACTCAAATAGGAACCTGACCACTCCGAAGAAGGTTTTCAACTATCGTTTAACAAGGACAAGAAGGGTGGTTGAGTGCAGTTTCGGAATACTTGCCAATAAATGGCGTTTTTTTACATACACCAATAACCTTGAATATAGAAAATGCAATTATTGCTGTCAAAGCAGCATGCGTGCTGCACAATTATGTCAGGGTACGTGACGGATACTGTTTTGAGGATTCCCTCATGCACGATATGGAAAGTGCACACCTCAGTACTACAAGGGGATCCAGTGACGGTGCCACAGTGCGCGATCAATTTACGTCATACTTTGTTTCACCGGCTGGTGAAATACAATGGCAAATGGACGCCATTTCATAACTTTATTGATATTAAGTGCTTTCAAAACATATTTGATTTTTTCAGTTGTTTTTTCTGTAGAGTTGAATAGAGCCTGCAGGTATTGATTTTCAATTGTTTTAATAATTTGTTATGTTATACTGTTGTTAATGTCTTCAATACATTTTTGGCCTTAAAATTTTGTGATAATTAATTTGTCTATGGTTATATTGTTCAATCATTAACTACATAAAATGACATTACAGCTAGACATCACTGACAGACTTCACCAGGGTTCTCCATACTCCGACCCTCTAGTTGTTCTAGAAACCCTGCTTTTTTGCAGCAAATGACGTGGCAAGTGGGCAATCCACAACTAGTGGCAGGTGACGTGGCAAGTGGACAATCCACAATTAGTGGCAGGTGACGTGGCAAGTGGACAATCCACAAGTAGTGGCAGGTGACGTGGCAAGTGGACAATCCACAATTAGTGGCAGGTGACGTGACAAGTGGACAATCCACAACTAGTGGCAGGTGACGTGGCAAGTGGACAATCCACAACTAGCGGCAGGTGACGTGGCAAGTGGACAATCTACAACTAGTGGCAGGTGACATGGCAAGTGGACAATCCACAACTAGTGGCAAGTGACGTGGCAAGTGGACAATCCACAACTAGTGGCAGGTGACGTGGCAAGTGGACAATCCACAACTAGTGGCAGGTGACATGGCAAGTGGACAATCCACAGCTTGTGGCAAATGATGTGGCAGGTGACATGCTAAATACAAGTACACAGCTGCTGCTACTCACTCTGCTCTCACAAGATGGCTGAAATAGTTAAAAAATAATGTTTTTTTGGGACTGTATGGAACTACAACCATCATACCTAGTCAAAGATAACAGAAATAAATATAAATATGTTTCACTTACACTTGTCACTGCGGTCAGTCTCCGACAATACATCCCAATCCGGGTAGGTCAGCCTACAGATATTCAGCCAGGCATTGTCCCTCTTGATATGATCCTTATAATTCGGGTCTTGCTTGTCATATAGACATTTTCTCTCCCTGATGAACCTGATCAGGGACTCATTGTCTACCACCTCCCTGGCTCTGGTAGACATTCTGTATACAAGTTTTTACCTACACAAGTATACAGAGCTCTGGTCAAAAACGAAAGTACTCTGTGTTTCAGAAGGAGGGGGCTGGCTGTTTGTGGAGGGTTGCTGGGTAAATTCCTTTCTGTTTCCTGTGAAGTTGCCTCAGTATGAACTGTGATCCGACTTGGAGGCGACTTCCATTGAACTGAATGGGTACAAGTCGCCTAGAAGTCGGATTGAAGTAGTACAGGAACCTTTTCTGCAGTCGGAGCGACTGCAGTAGTGTACATTAAGACGGATCCATTCTCTATCATTGATTTTTTCAGCAAGCGCAACCTGAGGCGACTAGGGGCGACTTGGGGCGACTTGGAGTCAGATCCAAAGTTGCCCCTGTGTGAATGGAGTCTAATGCCCCGTACACACGGTCGGATTTTCCGACGGAAAATGTGTGATAGGATCTTGTTGTCGGAAATTCCGACCGTGTGTAGGCTCCATCACACATTTTCCATCAGATTTTCTGACACACAAAGTTTGAAAGCAGGATATAAAATTTTCCGACAACAAAATCCGTTGTCGGAAATTCCGATCGTGTGTACACAAATCCGACGCACAAAGTGCCACGCATGCTCAGAATAAATAAAGAGATGAAAGCTATTGGCCACTGCCCCGTTTATAGTCCCGACGTACGTGTTTTACGTCACCGCGTTTAGAACGATCGGATTTTCCGACAACTTTGTGTGACCATGTGTATGCAAGACAAGTTTGAGCCAACATCCGTCGGAACAAATCCTAGGATTTTGTTGTTGGAATGTCCGAACAAAGTCCGACCGTGTGTATGGGGCATAAAGAGAGGAGACATATCGTTGTTACTATTTACTAGGAACAAACCTCTCCTCTCCCCTGACAGCACAGGGATTTGTGTGTTTACACAAAAATCCCCATGCTGGCACTCGTGCACGCGATTGTGCATGGCCGGTGGCACCCGCCACCCACGCGCATCGTGTCCCCTCTGGTGGCTCTTAAAGGGCCGTCTTACCCATATGGGATTTTGCGCACCCGTGCCACTTTGCCAATGTATATCGGCGTGAGATGTTTGGCAAGTGGTTAAACGGGACAAATTACAGCATAAAATGCACACTTTTTATGTGCAGTAACACTATTTATTTTTAAACTAACACTGCTCAAAAAAGGATTGTAAAAAAAAATCATTGTTGCAGGAAAATATTCACAAAAAGAAAACCTTGTTTGTCCTTAAAAAAATTATATACGTAATACATTGTTATGTAATGACAAAATCATTGCCAAATAAACAGGCTCATGTGAAATGTGAAATGTGAAAATTGCTCGGGTCCATAAGGGGTGAACAGGTGTGAGAGCCGAAGTGGATAAGAAGAATGCAGAAAATACAATTAGAACACACAAGCTATACACTTTAAAAGAATTTTTTTTTTTTTGC
This sequence comes from Aquarana catesbeiana, assembly GCF_042186555.1. Lineage (NCBI taxonomy): Eukaryota > Metazoa > Chordata > Amphibia > Anura > Ranidae > Aquarana > Aquarana catesbeiana. Next base: position 942,485,910 of record NC_133324.1, read on the forward strand.
TTTTTTTATTTGTAGTATATGTTTCATGTTAAGCAACTATAAGACTTGTGCTTAGATATGAGAGATTGGATCATTTTGTATTCCTTTTCTGCTTTCTGCCATTAGGGGACATAGGGTACAAGTTACTAAACACAGATAGAATTTCACGTCACCTGGAGACCCCACCCCTTCGTGCCCCCACCCCTCACCAACCAGGGCATTCTAGGTCGATGACTTTAAAAGGGGATGGGGTCACCCGCTGATGTCATTGGGTGACTCCTCCCCTTAGCTATTGAGGAAATGTCAGATGGAGGAGCAGGCAGTTGGCGGGGAGCCTTTGACGCCGGAGGTTTTTTCTTTTTTTGGATTTGGCGATGCGGCGCGATTGACAAAGAGTCTAAACTGAGGGACATTGTTTTTTATTTTTTAATAAAGGAATTGTCAAAAACTTGTGTAGTGTCTTTAATCCCTTTTTACACTTTTTTGATGATTGGGTAGGGTACCCCATACTCATTTACATGGGGGGGTCGGAATCTGGGGACCCCCTTGTTAAAGGGGGTTTCCAGATTCGATAACCCCCCCCGCCCATAGACAACCAAAATCACTGACCAAGGTTTTGGGGAAGAGACCCTTGTCTCCGTCACTATGGGACAAGGTGCTTTGGGGTGGGGGGCCATGTTAAGGGCATGTGGTCAGGTATGATTTCAAAAGCCTGTTGTAGTTTTCTAGAGCATTGTTGAGATGGGCTGGGAGAATCTGATCCTGGTCTTCATATGTAATTCCCAATTGTTTTCCCAATATGGCTGAATTAGTGGCCAGTACCATATGTTGCAGGGGGCTGAAGTCATTCTTGCAATGCATGTATCCATGGTTGTTGGGTAGGTTTTGCTCAGGGTTTCTGGGGTTTGGTACCAATGGAAAACTTTTTTATATTGATATTTTATATTTTATTTGCAAAATGTTATACAGAAACTAAGAAAGACTTTTTTAAAAAAATTTCTGTCTATTTTGTTTGTTTAGCAAAAAGTAAAAATACCCAGAGGGGGATTAAATGCCACCGAAAGAAAGCTCTATCTGTCTAAAAAAAAATGTAAAAAATGAATATGGGTACAGTGTGCATGACCCTGCAATTGTCAATTAAAGTGCGACAGCGCTGAAAGATGAAATTTGGCCTGGGCAGGAAGTGGGTGAAAGTGCCCGGTATTGTAGTGGTTAAGTAAAATTTATGACTGGCACCTTAATAAGAACTTAAGAATTATTAATAATTCCTAAAGTTCTTATTAAGTAAGTATACGCGACAGAATGTATCCAACGCGTTTCAAGTTACAGCATTGACCTTCTTCATCAGGGGTGAGTGGTTATGGAAAAAGTGTTTATGTATATAATCGACAAAAACAAATAATATAAGAATTCATCCTAAAATAAATTCACAATGAAATAGACATTCAACAACAGTATTGATATACACTGACCATGTGGTTTGTGTAAAATATTTTTGGTATTGCATCATATTAAAAACCATGGAATATTTGCTGCCATGAGCCATTCAGAGAAGTCTGAAGGGTGGAAGCGCATGATGGATCAGGCCGAGACCACCCACAGAGGGCACTCAGCTCAGGCCCCAGTGGAAGCACCACACCATAGACTGGTACAATAGATGTCTCTCGAGAAAAAAAAAATGTCTATTAGAATAGATGGATGAAGCACATAGCAAACATGCCAACTATACTCTGTATTATGTGGTTATTAGTCAGCCATTATATTAGATAATTAATAATATTAGGTTAATAATATCCAGCGTTTCCCACCAACAAGATGGCCACCGCGTCCCAGCATGCACCAGCGTCACATCGCCGACTCCTCCTAGGGATGGATTAACCTATGGTGGTCATTGCTGGAGTATCTGAAGAAGGAAGGCTGAGACCTAGGTTGTTACATCTGTGTGCCTATGCACTGGTCCTGATTGAGATGCATGGAGATTGAACCACCTTTGATGTGAAGTGTGCTGAACACCGTCTTTGGATTTATTTCTTATGGACTTATTTGTATTTATTTCTTATGGACTTATTGATTTGCTAAGCGCTGCACCACCTTTACAACTGTATAAACATATCTAGAGATATTATCAAAATATTATACACAAAATGACAGTGCCCTTCAAACAACCTCAAACAACCCTAAATATGAAATGAAAAAAGAAAACACAAATCCCATAAAGTGCAAATACATAACGTGGTATTTAAACCATATTATTTACATATATAAAGCACACTTATATAATATAACACCAAACATAACACCAAAATGGTTTAACTAGTTGCAAATCCATCCACTGTATCAGTGTCCATATAATAAGTTCCACAGCTGGACAAGTGAACAGACTTCCACTTTCAGGGAAAATAAAGTGCTTGTGCTTCACAGCCTTCCAGATGCACCCCAGTGGCTCAAAACACTCAACGGATTTATTTGACCACTTTTTTCAAAGATGCACGCAGTAGCAAATGCCCAATATTCAGAGAACAGTTGGCTCCTTAAATGCTTCCACATACCCCTATTAAAGGGGTTGTAAACCCTCATGTTTTTTCACCTTAATCCATCCCATGCATTAAGGTGAAAAAACTTCTGTCAGTGACCAGCCCCCCATTTTACTCACCTCAGCCCTGTAACTCCCACGCTGGAGATGCGCTCACCTTCTCTGTCTGTTGTCTCAGCTCTTGATTGATTGATCACACAGTCAACGCACAAACCTCAGTAAGTTAATATGCCTCTAGGTTAGGGGTTGTTACCCCATTATTGCAAAACTTTGCATTTATCTTACCAACTAGCCAATCTCTCTTACCCATAGACACATCTTGTGCTTACTCCTGACGAGTGGCCCTCTAGCCACGAAATGCGTAGAGCTGCCATACGCCATGTTTACAATACACAGTACCTGGATAACAAGTTTACCTTTATACCATTTCTTTTTGGACCAATGAGGTCATAGACTCTGCAAGTATCATTATGCTTTATTGGTTTATCCAACCATAATCTGGTGCACTACGGAAGAATCTTGTTTGCTATACCATGTGATACTGATTACATGATGTTGTATATACTGTAATACCATTGTACCATTGTTACATGTTGTACCTGCTATATTCAATTGTATCTAGTGGCAATTAATTAAAATATACAAAATAACAGCAAGATTCTAAAATGTCCACCATTTATTCTTTGGCTACCAAGTGCTTCATATAAAGTCCCACTCCCTTGTTCTCTCCCCCCCTTTTTTTGATGTATGACAGGGATGGAAATATGTGACCTTACCAGGCCACATTTTCATTTAAAGTCCCAAGGGATGGAACAGTTAGCCTTACCAGGTCACAGGTTCACCTAAAGTCCCTTAACCCCCCATTTTGTAATTAAATATCAGCTCTTGATTGGATAGATTGATAACAGCACAGCCATTGGCTCCCGCTGCTGTCAATCAAATCCAATGACGTGGGCGCCGGGGGGCGGGTCCGAGTCTGGCATTCTGTGTCTATGTACGCAAATGCTGGACTCGGGAGCATGCCCGCACAGGGACCCCAAAGGCGAGCGCTTCTCCTAGGTGGTTTCCTGATGTGGTGAGGAGCTGCGAGCACCTTTGGGGACCCCAGAAGATGAGGATTGGTGCCACTCTGTGCAAAACAAACTGCACAGTTGAGGTAAGTATGATATGTTTGTTATTTAAAAAAACAAAAAACGAGGGCTTAGTAACCCTTTAAGGAAAGCACAAAGAAAGAAAGGCACATATACTGTATACCAGGGATCCTCAAAAAAAGGCCCTCCAACTGTTCCCATGAGGCATTGTAAAACTCTGACATTCACAGACATGGCTAGGCATGATGGGAATTGTAGTTCTTGAACAACTGGAGGGCCGTAGTTTGGAGACCCTTGCTGTATACTGTATCTTTATTAAAACCATCAATGATAAAATAGTGCTTATGCTTATACTAAAAATGCCAAAACACTCCAGTCACCATTCAGTTGGCATGAAGATATCCACATGTAGAGGAAAATAGAGACAACGCCTCCAATAGTGTAAAAACCATAAGGTAGCCACTTTTTTTAAAATCAATGCACTTACATCAAGACTCCAAAAAAAAAAAAAAACATGCCCATAATTGAAATCAGTGTTAGGCGTCACAGTACTGCGATCTCAGCGATCCCTCATGGATCAGAGTGGACGTTCGCACTTCCTGAATCAAAGTCCTGTCATCACATATGGTTGCCGCGTAGCCATGCCCCATGCTAAAAAAAAAAAAAAAGATGTGAGCCCCTCAATCCTATACTAGACCATTTGAAAAAAGCAAAGGGTGAGGCCCTCCCAAAAATCTACACTACACCCTTTTCCGAGCATACATCCTAGCAGACCAGGAAAGGAGGAGATTATTTTTACTGCACTGTAGAGCATGCGTAGAAATACAGTATAGTAGAGAGTTGTCTTTTTAGAATAAACAATTTTTTTAGACTTTTTCTTTCTTGTTCAAATATTTTATTGGGTAACAAATATGCTACCACATGTGTATATAGTACAGAAAAACAAAAAAACTTGCACACAGGGAGAAGTCTCATTAGAATTCACAATTTACAGTGCATAATGTCATAAAAATCCCCTCTGAGGACTGTACGCAGGTCAAGGTCAATTGGAGTCTGCAAGGTGATGGCCTATGTAAACAAGGCAGACCGCCGTTCTGTGAGAGAGGAATGTGCTGATCCTGTGTTCCTGCTAAGCAGGAATACGGATCTTTACATTTCCCCAGTCAAAGCACCTCCCCCACACAGTTAGCAAGCACTCCTAGGGAACACATTTAACCCTTTGATCGCCCCTGATGTTAACCCCTCCTCTGCCAATGTCATTAGTACAGTGACAGTGTATATTTTTTAGCACTGATCACTGTATTTGTGCCACTGGTCCCCAAAAAGTGTCAAGTGTCAGTTACAGCTCTAAAATGTGCCCCTTTTTAACAAATGAAACCACCAAGTTCCTCATTCACGCAAACCCCCCCTATACGCTCAGGCAGCAGGATTCCCCCATTGCTGGCACTTTACTCCATAAACAGGACATCATTCTGGTAAAAACAAGCACTGTTGGACACTCACTGAATGGCCAGGAAGCAAACTACAGCAGAAACACGAAAATGAGGGCAGCGCCCTCTTCCAAAATGGCGATTAACGGACTACCGGTCAGCGGAGGTGAACCAAGATGGCGTCAGGGCTGACTTCCTGTTAGCTAGAAGAGAAGCTGTAAGTAATCAAGGAACACCTGAGCGAGGTAGAAACCCTCCCCCCATGCACTTCTAACTAGAGAGATGCAACAGTATGGTGCACAATCAGGAGAGAGGGCACACAGCGGATGCCAGGTAAGGGGGAACCAAAGGCTGCAGAGGGGAGGAGATGGGAACTGTAACACCGCATAGCAAAGCATTGAAATGTCATTATCTAACAGGTTGCCTGTTTGTGCTGTGTATGGGTCATTACATCTACAGAGGTAATACACACTCCTAAAACTTACTAATGTTGCAGCAGTATTAGAAGCTATAGCACAAATGTCTGTGTATTGCAGTTCCCTCAGAAACAACATGAGTTCTCCCAGAGACCAGCCACAAAATAAGGGGAGGGTTAGGTAAGTAGGGAATAAATAATTAAAAGAGAGCACTTGGGCTAATCAAATGTAAATCTTTGCAGCCCCCACTAGACATGTGCACACTGAAATATTTCATTTCAGAATTTCGTTTTCATCTGAAAAATAAATTTATTTAGTTACTCCCGAAATTCATTTTTATTTATTTTGCTTTTTCGTTAAAAATTGCATTCGTCCGAAAATCCAAATTAAGGTTGAATCTGTCCTAGAAGGCTTATGGTGTCTGTCGAATGTTCAAAGAAGATTTGACCGAGCAGCTAAACTGTACGACGCCGTATAGTTTACCTGCTCCGTCAAATCTTCTTAGAACTTTCAACAGACACCATAAGCCAAAGTATGTGTGTACTTAGTTCTAGCTATTTTACTACTCCTCCTCTTTGGTTACAATCAGCCAATAACATTCATCATCATATTATTTTTATCTATCTTTTCTCCCCTACGTCGAATCTTTTCTCCCCTACGTCGAATCTTTTCTCCCCTACGTCGAATCTTTTCTCCCCTACGTCGAATCTTTTTTACCCTACGTCGAATCTTTTCTCCCCTACGTCGAATCTTTTCTCTCTATGTCAAATTTTTCTCTCTATGTAGAATAATCTTGGACTAATAGAGTTAAGGTTAGGCACATTCGACCACAGGTTTGATGGACACAGATTGTTATTGTCATCATCATGTCGAAACTCCTATCTATATTGAACTGTTGTAGCAACGAAAATGAAAATAAAGCATTTGTTTATGTCGGATCTTTCGTTTATTAAAATGATAACGAAAATACCTGAAATTCGGACGAAAATGCATTCAGAACGAATGCACATGTCTAGCTCCCACAGCCAATACTGTTCCTCAAAGAGGACAGACAGAAGCCCAAGCTCAGCAACAGCCCATTCAAAGACCCACCAAGAGAGCCGGCATAGAATGGAGGATACGCAGGCTGAGGAAGATACAGAGTGCCAATGTCTAGGATGCGGTTTTAAGGCATTACTCCAAAAGGTTTTTTACGCCTGGCATGCCTGCTGGAAGCCGCAGGAGATAACGAGACAGAAAAGGCTGACATGATTGCATTAATCAAACAGACAGTACGAGACTCCCTGCAGGAAGTGTCAAGCAAACTTACACAGCCTACACAGCCAAGGACAGTGTCCAGCCCATCATTAGCACAGAGAAATACCACAAGAGAACCTTCACTAGCGTCAGGCTCAGAGAATGAATCTCCGGCAGGAGAAGAGTCATTTGCTGGGTTTGACTTTGCTCTAGTACAACCACTGGTAAAGGCAGTAAGAGAAGCCCTCGAGTGGGAGGAGGAAATCGCACAACCTGTGAAAACCAGGAAATACTATCCGCAATTAAAAAAGACAATACTCTAATTTCCCTTGTCGTGTATGACGAGTGGAAGAAATTTGACAGAAAGTCATCTCTATCAAACAGGTTTGAGAAAATGTACCCCTTCAAGGAGGAGGATGTCCAGGCATGGGAAGAACCACCATTAGTGGACGCAGCTGTCATCAGACTAGCTAGGCACGTTACACTGCCGATGGATGATGCAGTCTCCTTCAAGGATGTGTCAGAAAGGAAGATAGACATAGAACTAAAGAAAGTCTATACGGTCGCAGGGAGTGCCTGTAAGCCAGCACTGGCACTAACGTCAGTAGCCAAAGCCATAACAGCATGGGCAGAGAATGGGGAGGCAGAACTGAGTTAGTAACAAAGGTACTAGGCGAAATTAAGATGGCAGGCGACTTCGTTGGCAAAGCTGCGATCGATATGCTGTGGAGTGCAGCCAGAATAAAGTTGTCATCAGTAATGGTGAGGAGAGCATTATGGCTCAAGCCTTAGATGGCAGACGGGTCATCGAAAATCAATTGGTGCCATATTCTCTTTGATGGGAAAGCAAACTAAAAGCTGCTATCTGAAAAATTAACAGGGGGTAAGTCAGGGTTGATCCCGCAAGACCTGAAAACCATACGTCAGCGATAACCAGAAAGAAGACAATATACAAATAAACCAAGAGACAGAAGGTCATTTGGAGCAAACAGAAACGTCAGAAGCAGTTGGAGAAACCCACAAACATCAGTAACACGGGTGAACAAAGATAAATAAAGCACGACGCAGAAACCTTTTTGAGGATCCCTCCACCCAAACTGGACCAGTTGGTACCCGACTGCGCCACTATGCGCAAGTTTGGGCTGAGCAGATCCAGGACCCTTGGGTCATAAAAAATAATTCAGGAGGGCCATTGTTGGCAATTTCTGAATCCTCCAGAGCTACCCCGGTTTACCCGCACAAAACTTTCCCGATGCAAACACAAAACACTTTTGCCGGATTTTCCAACGGAAAATGTGTGATAGGACCTCGTTGTCGGAAATTCCGACCATGTGTGGGCTCCATCACACATTTTCCATCAGAATTTCCGACACACAAAGTTTGAGAGCTTGCTATAAAAACTTCCGTGTGTACACAAATCCGACGCACAAAGTGCCACGCATGCTCAGAATAAATTAAGAGATGAAAGCTATTGGCTACTGCCCCGTTTATAGTCCCGACGTACGTGTTTTATGTCACCGCGTTCAGAACGATCGGATTTTCCGACAACTTTGTGCAACCGTGTACATGCAAGACAAGTTTGAACCAACATCTGTCGGAAAAAATCTATGGATTTTGTTGTCGGAATGTCCGATCAATGTCCAACCGTGTGTACAGGGCATAATAGTTCTCGAATATGTTCAAACACTATTACAGAAAAGAGCAATAGAACCAGTACCAGACCAAAAAAGGTACCAGGCATTCTATTCTCCTCTTTTCTTAATCAAGAAAAAAAACAGGTGATTTAAGGCTGGTATTAGATCTCTGAGAATTGAACCAGTACATAACGGTGCAGAAATTCTGAATGGAATCTCTACAATCAATCATATAAGCTATCGGCCAGGGGGAGTGGATGTTGTCCTTGGACTTGAAGGATGCATATCTACATGTTCCGGTCCATCAACAATGCCACAAATATTTGCGCTTTGCGATAATGAAATACCACTTTCAGTTTGTATGCTTACCATTCGGCCTATTGACAACCCCGAGAATATTTTCCAAGGTACTACTCCCGGCCATAGCCAAATTACACAATCAAAGCCTGCATGTGTTCCATTACTTGGACGATGTCCTACTAGTAGCCCGAACACCTCAAGTCTTAGTGGAACATCGGAAGATCATAGTCAGAACCTTGTTAGGTCTAAGTTGAAAGAAGAGTCAACCAATGCCCACATGAAGAATGTTATTTTTGGGGGCCATTCTAGACACCGAGAAAAACATGGTGAAATTCCCTCTAGAGAAGGCAACAGCGTTAATCTCCCGACTAGAACAGCAGCTCAATCATACATCTCAGCATCTCACTGCCTCAGACTACTAGGATCGTTAGCAGCCACAATTCCTATGATAAAGTGGGCCCATTGGCGGATGAGGACATTTCAAGTTGGATTATTGAAACAGTGCAAGCACTGATCCACTCATCAGCGGATCAGGTTGTCACCAATAATTAAACATTCCCTTAATTGGTGGCGGAAGCCGACCAATTTAGCGAACTGTCAGCAACTCAGTCCACCAGTGCCAATAATAGTCACGTCGGATGCATCAGCGATGGGCTGGGAAGCACACTGCAATGGGCACCTAGCCCAGGGCCGATGGGAAAACCAGAAGAAGGAGGTTTCCAACATAAGAGAGTTAAGGGCAGCCTTCCAAGCGCTGAAGGCATTTCAGGATCAGATAAGAGGGGCCAGTGTCACACTTCAAATGGACAACAAAGCAGCAGTAGCATATATACACCATCAGGGAGGAACGCAGAGTCAAGCACTCCTAACAGAAGTCTCACCAATCATGAATTGGGCACAACAAAACTTAACAAATCTAACAGCCATATACATTCCGGCCCCACAGAACTACCTATCAGATACACTGAGCCGAAAAACTTTGGACAACAATGAGTGGGCACTAGACCAGAAGGTCTTTCAATGGATCTGCGATCAGTGGGGTCAACCAGGCCTCGACTTAATGGCATCTTCAACCAATAGCAAATGCAAACAATTCCTGGCAAGGGTGAAGTTTCTGCAGGTGGAAGCAGTGGATGCACTCAGCTCCAAATGGATCTGCACACTGGCATATGCATTTCCACCAATAGCGATAATTCCCAGACTACTGAACAGAATATGCAACCATCCAGGAACAGTGATAGCAGTCATACAGTGGGGCAAAAAAGTATTTAGTCAGCCACCAATTGTGCAAGTTCTCCCACTTAAAAAGATGAGAGAGGCCTGTAATTGTCATCATAGGTATACCTCAACTATGAGAGACAAAATGTGGAAACAAATCCAGACAATCACATTGTCTGATTTTTGAAAGAATTTATTTGCAAATTATGGTGGAAAATAAGTATTTGGTCAATATCAAAAGTTCAGCTCAATACTTACGAAGCCACTCCTTCGTTGCCCATGTGGTGTGTTTGAGATCATTGTCATGCTGAAAGACCCAGTCACATTTCATCTTCTGATCTTGCTGATGGGAGGAGGTTTGCACTCAAAATCTCACGACACATGGCTCCATTCATTTTTTCATGTACACGGATCAGTCGTCCTGTTCCCTTTGCAGAGAAACAGCCCCAAAGAATGATGTTGCCACCCCCATGCTTCACAGTAGCAATGGTGTTCTTTGGTTTGGTTGGTTCTTTGGTCCTCCAAACACGACGAGTTGTGTTTCTACCAAACAGTTCTACTTTGGTTTCATCTGACCATATGACATTCTCCCAATCCTCTTCTGGATCATCCAAATGCTCTCTAGCAAATCTCAGATGGGCCCGGACATGTACTGGCTTAAGCAAGGGAACACGTCTGGCACTGCAGGATCTAAATCCCTGGCGGCATAGTGTGTTACTGATGGTAGCCTTTGTTACATTAGTCCCAGCTCTCTGCAGGTCATTCACTAGGTCCCCCCGTGTGGTTCTGGGATTTTTGATCACCGTTCTTGTGATCATTTTGTGTCTTGTCTGTCTTCCATTTTCTAATTATTGCTCCCACAGTTGATTTCTTCACACCAAGCTGCTTGCCTATTGCAAGATTCAGTCTTCCCAGCCTGGTGCAGGTCTACAATTTTGTTTCTGGTGTCCTTCGACAGCTCTTTGGTCTTCACCATAGTGGAGTTTGGAGTGTGACTTTTTGAGGTTGTGGACAGGTGTCTTTTATACTGATAACAAGTTAAAACAGGTGCCATTAATACAGGTAATGAGTGGAGGACAGAGGAGCCCCTTAAAGAAGAAGATACAGGTCTGTGAGAGCCAGAAATCTTGCTTGTTTGTAGGTGACCAAATACTTATTTTCCACCATAATTTGCAAATAAATTCTTTCAAAAATCAGACAATGTGATTGTCTGGATTTGTTTCCACATTTTGTCTCTCATAGTTGAGGTATACCTATGATGACAACTACAGGCCTCTCTCAACTTTTTAAGTGGGAGAACTTGCACAATTGGTGGCTGACTAAATACTTTTTTGCCCCACTGTGCCTATGTGGCCACGCAGACCATGGTTCCCATTATGACTAACAAAACATATTCTAGAATATGGGAAAGATTTGACGCCTTTTCAAAATCCAAAGGATTCGATCGGGAAGCGCAGGTGTTGGAGTTTTTACAGGCAGGCCTGAAAAAGGGCCTACAAACCAACACATTGAGGGTGCAGCACTGACAGGAGTGAGATGGGCTACCCACCAGTTAGTACAACTATTTTTAAAGGCCTGTGACAGACTCTGACCTCAGGCAAGATCGTTTGTGCCCCCATGGAACCTACAAGTAGTCATCATCTTTAGAGAGTCAAACAACTTCACTATGGGACATTACAATGAAGGCAGTCTTTCTCACTACCATCACATCGGGCAGAAGGGTGTCAGACATCCAAGCTTTAGGGTACAAACTCCCTTACTGTTGTCACCTGCCCGACAGATTGGTATTAAGGACATTACCACAACACCGACCAAAGGTAAATAAATAATTTCACAGAAAACAGGACATTGTCCTCCCAACAATGCAGAAAGAAGCATCCAATCAAAAACATGAGTTAGATGTCGGGGTCACTCTAAAAACATACATACAGAAAACGGCCTCTTTCAGAAGGGCTGAAAACCTGTTCATTATTCCAAATGGGAAAAGAAAAGGGCTAGCAGCATCCACAAGGACTCTGGCAGTGTGGCTGGTCAGGACCATCAAGAGAGCTTATGAAACAAGAGGCCTGGAGTCTCCAACAAATGTAAGAGCACATTCGACAAGAAGCCTGGCGGTATCATGGGCAGAATTCAAGGGGGTATCCCCAGAAATGATTTGCAGAGCCGCAACATGGTCAACATATGATACATTCCTGACTCACTATAAAGTGGATCCAGCAGCGTTAACGACCATAGGGTTCGGTCGTTCTGTAATAAGCAGAGTGGATAACTAATACATTTTCTTTTGCTTCAGCATACCCTCTCTTGTGGTTCTTCTAGGGCGTGCTACATCTCATATGTGTATGCTGTCATGTTTTGTGTCAGGAAAATGGAAAATGTTATACTTACCTGACGGTAATTTTCCTTTCCTGTTGCAAAGCATGACCGCATACATGTCCCTCCATTGTGGGCCTCGCATTTGAGTATAGTTATGAGAATGCCGTCTAGGGGGAGGCGGCTCATTTAAATATAGTATAACCAATCCTGATTAGGCGAGAGGTGGAGCCTATCCCATATATGTATGCTGTCATGCTTTGCATCAGGAAAGGAAAAATACTGTCGGGTAAGTATAAAATTTTCCGTTTTGTTCCTTCTTTTGTTTATCTCCTGTGTAATCCCCCCCCCCCCCCGTGTTATCCCTGCAGTGTAATCCTCATAGTGTAATCCCCTCAGTGTAATCCCCCCAATGTAATCCCTCTAGTGTACCCCCTGCAGTGTAATCCCCTAGTGTAATATCCCCAGTGTAATCCCCTCAGTGTATGCCCCACAGTGTAATCCCGCTAGTGTATTCCCCTACTGAAATAACCCAGTGTAATCCCCACAGTGTAATCCCCCAGTGTACTCCCTGCAGTGTAATCTCCCTAGTGTAATTCCCATAGGGTAATTCCCTCTCAGTGTAACCCCCCTAGTGTACTCCCTGCAGTGTAATCCCCATAGTGTAATACTCCTAGTGTAATCCCCCTAGTGTAACCCCCCCCAGTGTAATTCCCATATTGTAATCCCTTGAGTGAACTCCCCCCCAGTGTAATACTCTCAGTGTAATCCCCCTAGTGTACTCCCCCCCAGTGTAATCCTCTCAGTGTAATCCCCCTAGTGTATTCCCTGCAGTGTAAACCCCCTAGTGTAATCCCACCACTGAAAACTTCCCAGTATAATCCCCCCAGTGTAATCCCCCCAGTGTAATCCTCTCAGTGTACTCCCCAAAGTGTACTCCCCGAAGTATAATCCACCCAGTATACTCCCTGCATTGTAATCCCCCCAGTGTACTCCCCCAGTGTAAATCCCCCAATGTGTGATCCTCCCAGTGTAATCTCCCCCTAGTGTACCCCTACAGTCTACTCCCCCCAGGTTAATTCCCCCAGTGTACTCTCTGCAGTGTACTCTCCGCATTATAATCCCCCCAGTGTACTCCCTGCAGTGTAATCCCTCTAGTGTAAATCCCCCCAGTTTGTGCTAATAAATATATTATATACACTGTATTTATATGTATATAAATATGTATACATAAGTGAGTACACCCCTCACATGTTTGTAAATATTTTAATCTATCTTTTCATGTGACAACACTGAAGAAATGACACTTTGCTACAATGTAAAGTAGTGAGTGTACAGCTTGTATAACAGTGTAAATTTGCTGTCCCCTCAAAATAACTCAACCCACAGCCATTAATGTCTAAACCACTGGCAACAAAAGTGAGTACACCCCTAAGTGAAAATGTCCAAATTGGGCCCAATTAGCCATTTTCCCTCCCCGGTGACATGTGACTCGTTAGTGTTACAAGGTCTCAGGTGTGAATGGGGAGCAGGTGTGTTAAATTTGGTGTTATCGCTCTCACTCTCTCATACTGGTCACTGGATGTTCAACATGGCACCTCATGGCAAACAACTCTCCGAGGATCTGAAAAAAAGAATTGTTGCTCTACATAAAGATGACCTAGGCTATAAGAAGATTGCCAAGAAACTGAGCTGCAGAACGGTGGTCAAGACCATACAGTAGTTTAACAGGACAGGTTCCACTCAGAACAGGCTTTGCCATGGTCGACCAAAGAGGTTGAGTGTACATGCTCAGCGTCATATCCAGAGGTTGTTTTTGGGAAATAGACATATGAGTGCTGCCAGCATTGCTGCAGAGATTAAAGGAGTGGGATGGTCAGCCTGTCAGCGCTCAGACCATCCACCACACACTGCATCAAATTGGTCTGCATGGCTATTGTCCCAGAAGGAAGCCTCTTCTAAAGATGATGCACAAGAAAGCCCGCAAACAGTTTGCTGAAGACAAGCAGACTAAGGACATGGATTACTGGAACCATGTCATGTGGTCTGATGAGACTAAGATAAATGTATTTAGTTCAGATGGTGTCAAGCGTGTGTGGCGGCAACCAGATGAGGAGTATAAAGAGTATAAAGTGTTCTTGCCCACAGTCAAGCATGGTGGTGGGAGTGTCATGGTCTGCGGCTACATGAGTGCTGCCGACACTGAGGAGCTACAGTTAATTGAGGAAACCATGAATGCCAACATGTATTGTGACATACTGAAGCAGAGCATGATCCCCTCCCTTTGGAGACTGGGCCGCAGGGCAGTATTCTAACATGATAACCACCCCAAACACACCTCCAAGACCACCACTGCCTTGCTAAAGAAGCTGAGGGTAAAGGTGATGGACTGGCCAAGCATGTCTCCAGACCTAAACCCTATTGAGCATCTGTGGGGCATCCTCAAATGGAAGGTGGAGGAGCACAAGGTCTCTAACATCCACCAGATTGGTGATGTCATCATGGAGGAGTGGAAGAGGACTCCAGTGGCAACCTGTGAAGCTCTAGTGAACTCCATGCCCAAGAGGGTTAAGACAGTGCTGGAAAATAATAGTGGTCACACAAAATATTGACACTTTGGGCCCAATTTGGACATTTTCACTTAGGGGTGTACTTACTTTTGTTGCCAGCAGTTTAGATATTAATGGCTGTGTGTTGAGTTATTTTGAGGGGTCAGCAAATTTACACTGTTATACAAGCTGTACACTCACTACTTTACATTGTAGCAAAGTGTCATTTCTTCAGTGTTGTCACACGAAAAGATATAATAAAATATTTATAAAGATGTGAGGGGTGTACTCACTTTTGTGAGATACAGTATATATATATATATATATATATATATATATATATAATATGTTATATTGTATGGATAAATTAATTTGTTATCTTATCTTAAGGCAAAGTATGATAAAGTCATTGGTGAACAAACAGCTCCACAGCAGAAATGTAAAAATTACTCTGGTCCATAGGGGGTGTAAAGATGTGAGAGACAAAATTGTTAAGGATCATTGTGTGTTTAAAGAATGAAATAAAATAAAGCAGATTTAAAATGATGCATTTATGGAAAGTTCAGCAAGCAAAACAGCTCAAAGTAGAAGGAGAATAAAGAAACATATTCCGTACAATGAGAAATTGAAATACATAAAAAGAGAGAGGAGAGAAGAGATGATTACATTGTCACTAACTTACTGTGGGAATGTCACTAATTAATGTTCAGCATCATGTCACAGAATTATGTACACGGTTTGTGATATTCAGAATGGCAGAGATTGTTTTATTTTCTATGTATGTGAAGATTAAAACCTTATCTTCCTCTAATTCCTATAAAAGCTGGCTCTTCTGGATTGTTCTGAGGATAAAATTTTTTATATACAAGACTCAGAGCTCAGAACCGATCTTTAAGGTCCAGTTTGGAGTAAGAGAACTTGAGATGGATTTCTATCAGAAGGGTGATCTTATCATTGGAGGAGTGTTCACAATATCCACATCTACTATACATGACACAGATATAGAAAACAATACCAGGACACTTTTTTGTCAATTGTAAGTTGCATTTTACAGTATATTTTACATTTTTCGTTGTCCTTCATTCTATTTTTTTTTGTTTTGTTTGAATGTAATTGATACAAAATATTTTACAGCGCACACATACAAGAATGACATTTCCTGCAGGGCTAGTTAAAAACACCTGAACATATTCAAAAAATACGGGGGTTAGGTCACACTATATGGTCATATAGTGCTAAGCCCACTTACTGCGACAAAGTACCCCGAATTAGTGGGTCCTACCCTAGTAATAGAATGAAAGATCCTTTGTCTCAACCATGAGAACTGAACTCCTCTATGTGGGAGAACTAAAAGGGATATATCCTAATCACTGGTGGCCACTAAATAGGAGGTAATGAGGAGGGGGAGGGGTGCTCCAGCCCAAAAACCTGGTCAGGGCCTATTACAACATACAAGAACATATTTTTTGAATATGTTCAGGTGTTCAGGTGTTTTTAACTAGCCCTGCAGGAAATGTCATTCTTGTATGTGTGCGCTGTAAAATATTTTGTACTGTTTATAGGTCTTACAGCAGCACCATCTTGAATTTAAATGCATTGTATGGTGTGCCCCCCAAATATGTTCTTGTATGTTGTAATAGGCCCTGACCAGGTTTTTGGGCTGGAGCACCCCTCCCCCTCATCATTACCTCCTATTTAGTGGCCACCAGTGATTAGGATGTATCCCTTTCAGTTCTCCCACATAGAGGAGTTCAGCTCCCATGGTTGAGACAGAGCATCTTCCATTCTATTACTAGTGTAGTACCCACTAATTCGGGGTACTTTGTCGCAGTAAGTGGGCTTAGCACTATATGACCATATAGTGTGACCAAACCCCCGTATTTTTTGAATATGTTCAGGTGTTTTTAACTAGCCCTGCAGGAAATGTCATTCTTGTATGTGTGCACTGTAAAATATTTTGTACTGTTTGTAGGTCTTACAGCAGCACCATCTTGAATTTAAATGCATTGTATGGTGTGCCCCCCAAATATGTTCTTGTATGAATGTAATTGATGACATCCTCATTTTCTAATCCAGTGATTAGAAATTAAAGGGATTCTGTGAAAATGTAAAAATAGGAGTTGCCTTTAATGACATGTTTAGAAACCTGTATTGTGGAAGTATTGGACTTGGTGACCTCTCCTTCTACAAATATTAGTTTCCTGGCCTAAATGCTCATCGTCCATTTGCAGTTATTCCTTGTTCACAAACCTGGGACAATATGAGGCTCAAGAATTTTTACTTTCCTAATTTGAAGGCTTGTCTCTGTCTCCTTCCACAGAAAGGTTTTCCCAGTTCGGCACCACAGAATTTTTTTTTCATTTTTTACACACATGTAAAAAGCTTCATTTTGGCAATAAAATCACTTAAAGTTATTGTAAAGTCTTGTTTTTTTCTAGTTAAAAATAACAAACATGTTATACTTACCTTCCCTGTACAGTGGTTTTGCACAGAGCAGCCGGATCATTCTCTTCTGGGTTCAAAAATAAAAAGAAAAACTGCGCTGCAGAGCATAAAAGGTCAAAGGTAAAAGCTGCACACAAAATACACCAATATCTGTGTATACCATAAAAAATAAAAAATAAATAAAGTGCGCTAATTATATGAAAATACACACATAGATGTGAATACATGTGGGTGGTAGTAAAAACCACAATCTACTGAGAGCAAGTAAATGACTCCATGAGTGGTAGAAATATATAAGTGCAAAACATAAAAACTCAAATAAAAAGAAAAAACAAAAATTGTGTACATGTGAAGTACAATAATATTAATAGCGTGAAAATCTAAAAATCAAACAAACTCAGTCCATGGGTTCAAACAAAAAAAGTTCATCAGTGAAAAAAAGCTTCCATCCACTATACAGCTCAGCAGCAACTAATCCCCTATGAGTGGATTGACAAAGGAGAGAGATGTGCAGGATGGTGCAAATCCACTGGCGGTGACTCCAATAAGTGAGAAAGTGATAAAGGTGGACTCTTACCCTCCGTGTTGGACCCCCTCCTTGGCAGGGTCTATCCGGCATGCAGATTTTTGCCCTCTGCAGATTTTTGCCCTCTGGGGTCCCTCTTCGGTGCTCCTGGCCCCTCCCTCCTGTTGGGTGCCCCCACAGCAAGCAGCTTGCTATTAGAGCACCCGAGCCGAATCACAGCTCTGTGTGTCCATTCAGACACGGAGCCGCGGCCCAGCCCCGCCCCGTTCTCTTCTCATTGGCTGACTTTGATTGACAACAGTGGGAGATAATGGCGCTTTCAATGAGGAGCCAATGAGGAGGGGAGTCCTGGGCAGCTGAGACACTGCTGCAACATCCCTGGATAGAGATGGGGCTCAGGTAAGTATTCGAGGGGCTGAGGGGGGCTGCTGCAAACAGAACGCTTTTTATCTTAAAGCATAAAATCACTTAAGATTAAAAAACGTTCAACCCCCAGAACATTGTATATTTTATGAAAGCAGAGGCCATGTAAAATAAAAAGATGACAGTTGCAAATTTTTAAGGAACACATGTAATAAAACAAATTGTATTGCAAAAACACAATATAATACCCATTTTTTGTAAAATAGAAAAGATGAGGTTGTGTTGCATAAAAAGATACCAAACATGCCACATCTTAAAATTGCGTGTGTCTGTGATATTGCAAAAAATGATGGTACCCAAAAATGGTCATAGATGATGCTTTAAAAGCCTTTACAGCTCATCAGTTTAGAATGAACTAGAAGCTCTTATGCTAGAATTATTGTGCTCCCTCTGATGTTCACAGTGACACCTCACAGATGTGGTGCAACCGTGGTTTATATACCCGTGCGCACCCTGGGTGTGTGTTTGCGCATGTATGCAGGCAACAGACGTTACAACAATTTTGTTTTATTTTTTAACACATTTTATTATATTTTTTAAAAAGCGTTTTTCTTTTATTTATTTATTTATGTTTTTATTTATTTATGGTTGTATTTTTCCTAGATTGCCATAACAAAGGGTTATTAATCCCCCATGTGATAGCATTGAGCAGGTGACAGGTACTCTTTATGGAGACATTAGGGGTTCAATATCTCCCCCTGTCCTTCACACCATCAGAACAGCTTGGTTAGATCACTAACAAAACTCACAAAAAATATTTGTTTTAATATACTGTAAATCAGTAATAAATATATCAAATGTAATGGTTATAACCTTTTAAAGTAAAACAAAAAGAGCCTTGGATGTATCAATCATCTTTTGACTCTGCCTACACCATATTAATGCACAAAAAACACACTTTTAGTGCCGGTTCACACTGCTGCGCTGTAAATTAGTTCCTTTTTTGTCCTGTGTGAGATGCGATTTTACCGCAAATTTACTATGATTTTAACGCGATTTTACCGCAAATTTCAGGAGTTGGTCATAGCTGCAATTGATGTTCTAGCCAATGGAATCATAATGGAAAAAAAAAAAAAGGTGTTAACTTCCTGTGTTCTTCCTGGTTTTTGTGGAGAGTAGTGTGGTGGAATTCGTACATATGTAAACCATCAATGCGATTCCAGAACGATTTACATTGATGTCTATGGAGGCTAAATTCGCAATGCAACGCTGTAAACTCGCACAAGACCCTTTTTTTTATCGCATCACATTCGTAGGGGAATCGCAACGCATGTATGTGAACAACGGTCATTGAAAACAATGACTTTATGGATGACATGCGAATTTAGAATGTTTTTGACGCATCACATTCGGAATTAACTCGCATCAGTGTGAACAGGCACTTATTGTTCAATAAAGATTTATTGGGAGCTGCAAAATATTTTTTAAGAATATTTATGATTTATAAATATACGTTGGTACTTAGAATACTGCGGATAGCTGCCATAATCCTGGTATATTCTTCAATGGCAGACGGTCCTCTTTCTGATAATAGTTGTCTCCGTGGCAGATTCACCACAAGATCACTTTTATCGGGGGTGAGAGAGGGCCCCCCTCCCACCGCGCTCAGGTCGTCTCCAGAGCCATCGGCAGAGGCGGAACCGGTCGGGTCCTCTCCCCTCTGAGACATGGCCCCGAGTGAGGGAAAGATGGTCCATAACATTGGATGACGCAAGCGACGTCAAATGCCCAATGGTCTTTTTTTAAAAGCCTTTTTTTTTTTAATTGTATTTATGTGTAAATATGAGATCTGAGGTCTGTTTGACCACAGATCTCACATTTAGGAGGCCCTGTCATGATTTTTTCTATTACAAGGGATGTTTACATTCCTTGTAATAGGAATAAAAGTGACCCAAAATTATGTTTTAAAAGGACAGTGTAAAAATAAAAAGTAAACTAAATAATAATAAAACATTTTTTTAATGCACCCCGTCCCGCCCAGCTCGCGCGCAGAAGTGAACGCATACGTAAATCGAGCCAGCATATGAAAACGGTGTTCAAACCACACATGTGAGGTATTGCCATGATCGTTAGAGCGAGAGCAATAATTGTAGCACTAGACCTCCTCTGTAACTCAAAACTGGTAACCTGTAGAAATTTTTAAGCGTCGCCTATGGAGATTTTTAAGGGTCTAAGTTTGTCGCCATTCCACGAGCGGGTGCAATTTTGAATCATGACATGTTGGGTATCAATTTACTCGGCATAACATTATCTTGCACAATATTATTTTTTAATTAAAAATGTGACATAAAGTATTGCAACAACCACCATTTTATTCTCTAGGGTGTCTGAAAAAATATATAATGTTTGGGGGTTCTAAGTAATTTTCTAGCAAAAAAAAATATTTTAACTTTTAAACACCAAGTTTGAAAAATAGGCTTGGTTCTTAAGTGGTTAAACTTTTTTTTTTCTAGTCATGTGACTGGCACAGCGCCAATCAGGGTTGCTCAGACACAGACTCATACTCATACTCATACAGTCCTTCCATGTGCACCTTGCTGCAAATTCTATGGATTGGGGTGATTGACACTTGTCATGTGACCACATAACCGTGCTGCAGGAATAAGGACTTCAAGGATTTAAAAAAAAATAAAAAATACAGTGGCATGATATAGATGATTTATGGAAATTAATTATTGCAATAAGCACTTCTCTGACTTTTAGAGTGTAAGTATTGGCATTGTACAGTTGATCCTTGATTTAATAGCTAGACAGTCCCTGACCTGGAACATTGATAAAGGATGGCAGACTTTCCACTTCATTGGCTGCTTGCAGACTTCATTGGCTGCTTGCCTGTTCCAGGTCAGGAACACACAGGGGGTCATTTACTATAGCGTTGCTGCGCTAATTAGAGCTAATTGCTGCAAACTAGTGCTAATTAGCTAGTGAGATGAGACAATACTCCCAAAATCGAATTTACTATAGTTCCCTGAAACCAAATAGTGCCCAAACCCTTACTCTGCTAAAACCTGGAGAATTGCACCTGAAAATATTGTTTAGAGGATGATATAATTGCCTAAATAGTACTGCCATATATGGTATATTATTAAAGGTAATCTGCTTTTAAAATGTGTGAAAAAGTGATTTCTACACTGAAATATCTTTAAAAGTCTGAGAAGAGATAAATTCCCTGTTTTTGTACAACTAAATGCCAACACAACTGAGCATGCTCAGACCTGCAAATAGCTCTCATTTTAGCTCCAGTGTCTTTTTTACAAGGCGCTATAGTACATACGAAAATGAGTGCTGAGTTAAAGCGCATTTTTTGGAAGTGAAAATTGGCGCTAATATAGTCCAATGCAAGTTTTAGCCATTGATTCTAATGTTACAATTGTAACTTTCTCAAATAAATCCTTTTAATGTTGAGATGATATGTATCAAATGTAATTGAAAACAATTTTCCTTTGCAACAATTGTTGCTTCTACTTAAAATGTTTTGTTTTTAAGAATGCTGGAATGTGGAATGTTTTGATGTTTTGGTAAATTATATTTTTCTCTGTCACTTTCACTTGTTACTCTCCATCTCACAACAATCTTTACCCCAAACTCACACAGGTGTCTTTACAAATCACCAATAATACCATTTCTGATCCAAATTTAATAATCATAATTTGAGCCCAAAAAATGTGATATGTGTACCATCAGAAATCAAAATGTAATTCCCCTAAATTTGAAGGTAATATCACAATTCTACACTCACCCATAGGGATGAGCTTCGAATTTGAGTCAAATCCATGTTCGTCTCGAACGTCGCATTTTCAACCGTTCGTCGAATTGCGAATGATATGGGCCGCTCGCACCAAATTCGAGTGGCACGTCACGGCCCATATTTCACTGCGGCATCGCAGTGCATTGCTGGTTGATGATTGGCCAAGCATGCACTATGATCCGCATGCTTGGCCAATCACAGCGCCGTCTGTACACAGAGCCGTAATTGGCCAAAGCCAGGGTGGCTTTGGCTAATTATGGCTCAGGGGGTTTAGTACACGCCCCACACTATATAAGGCCTTCTACTCATCGGCCCTGTGTAGTGTGTTCCAGTGTTGAGAGAGAGATAGAGAGAGAGAGAGAGACAGTGTAATTTGATTTAAGTTAGATACAGTAGGCAGGCGAGTCAGTTAGCTGTACTTACAGTGTATTGTGTGTATATATATTAGGGGTGCAACGGATCAAAAAACTCACGGTTCGGATCGTACCTCGGATCAGAGATCACGAATCGGATCATTTTCAGATCAGCAAAAAAAAAAAAAAACAAGACAAATAAACATAATCCCCACTGTAATGTCCACAATCTCCCCTACTGTAATATCCACATCTCCCCACTGTAATATCCACATCTCCTCAATGTAATATCCACAATATCCACACTGTAATATCCACATCTCCCCCACTGTAATATCCACATCTCCTCAATGTAATATCCACAATATCCACACTGTAATATCCACATCTCCCCCACTGTAATATCCACATCTCCTCAATGTAATATCCACAATATCCACACTGTAATATCCACATCTCCCCCACTGTAATATCCACAATCTCCCCCAATGTAATATCCCCATTCCCCCCACTGTAATATCCACAATCTCCCCCCACTGTAATATCCACATCTCCCCCCCATTGTAATATCTACATTTCCCCCACTGTAATATCCACATCTCCCCCCCACTGTAATATCTACATTTCCCCCACTGTAATATCCACATCTCCCCCACTGTAATGTCCACATCTCCCCCCACTGTAATGTCCACATCTCCCCCACTGTAATGTACACATCTCCCCCACTGTAATGTCCACATCTCCCCCACTGTAATATTCACATCTCCCCCGCTGTAATATCCACATCTCCCCACTGTAATATCCACAATCTCCCCCACTGTAATATCCACATCTCCCCCCACTGTATTATTCACATCTCCCCCCCACTGTAATGTCCACAATCTCCCCCACTGCTGTAATATCCATCCACAGACTCCCCACTGTATACAGTATGAGATGAGTATTATTTAGGAAGACTAGTGTTGTCTTACCTTACAGAATAGTAGCCCCTGTAGTGTCATATTCTGCTCCCCATCGTAGAATGCTCCGGAAGTGATGTTGCGGCCAGAAATTTTGCACTGCGCATGCGGGGTGCTTTCCAAACACTTGCGCGATGCGTTCCAAATGATTTGCGACAATACAGACCAGTGAAACCGTCAGATAATGTCACAGAAGTGACATTACAGACAATACAAACACTGGGCTATGCGTTCCAAGACGAATACTTCCCTTGTTACCTAGTGTCTCCAGAACTACCAGCTGTCCCTGTACAAACCAAAGCAACCTGTGGTGTTCTGCATTGCTGGGACTTGTAGTGCCTATGATAGATCCTGCAATGCTGGGGCTTGTAGTGCTTATCCAGAGCAACCTGTGGTGATGGATCCTGCGATGCTGGGACTTGTAGTGCCTATCCAGAGCAACCTGTGGTGATGGATCCTGCAATGATCTATCATAGGCACTACAAGTCCCAGCATCGCAGGATCTATCACCACAGGATAGGCACTACAAGTCTCAGCATTGCAGGATCTATCACTACAGGTTGCTGGATAGGCACTACAAGTCCCAGCATTGCAGGATCTATCATAGGCACTACATGTCCCAGCAATGCAGAACCTAACACCACAGGTTGCTTTGGGTTGTACAGGGACAGCTGGTAGTTCTGGAGACACTAGGTAACAAGGGAAGTATTTGTCTTGGAATGCATAGCCCAGTGTTTGTATTGTCTGTAATGTCACCTCCGTGAGATTATCTGACAGTTTCACTGGTCTGTATTGTCGCAAATCATTTGGAACGCATTGCGCAAGTGTTTGGAACACATCGCGCATGCGCAGTGCGAACTTTCTGGCCGCAATGTCACGTCCGGAGCATTCTATGATGAGGAGCAGAATATGGCACTACATGAGTTGAGGTGCGGGGTGATAACGTCAGCGCGCAGCTCAGCGCTGCCGGGTGTACCAAGATGGCCGCTGCTCCAGAGCTAGGCTGAAGCCGCGGCCTTTCCTAAGGCCGAGGCAGCGGCACGCTCCGCGGAGCGGGTGTGTGCCGACCCGAAGGGGGTGAACCGTTCCGATCATGGGACGGTGCCGATCCCTTGCACCCCTAATATATATGCATCCTAGGTGTTGTGTGTGTGTGTGTATATATATATATATATATATATATATACACACACTGTATTCAGTTTAGCTAGATCCTTTCCTGTTATTCTCTTACTACTGACAGGCAGGCAGGTGTTTTTACAGTATTTACAGCTACCTGAAGAAAATTGCTGGTGTTCTTCTGATCCTATTAGTCCTATTAGCTACAGTATTTACAGTTAGTGTAGTGCGTCCTCTGCACAGTATGCACCTAAAGCTACCTGAAGAAAATTTGTTCTTCTAATCCTATTAGTATAGTACCGCAGGCAGCTGCAGTATTTACAAGTTAGTGTAGTGCGTTCTCTGCACAGTGTGCACCTAAAGCTACCTGAAGAAAATTGGTGGTGTTCTTCTGATCCTATTAGTACCACAGGCAGCTGCAGTATTTACAAGTTAATGTAGTGCGTCCTCTGCACAGTGTGCACCTAAAGCTACCTGAAGAAAATTGATGGTGTTCTTCTGATCCTATTAGTACCGCAGGCAGCTGCAGTATTTACAAGTTAATGTAGTGCGTCCTCTGCACAGTGTGCACCTGAAGCTACCTGAAGAAAATTGGTGGTGTTCTTCTAATCCTATTAGTACCACAGGTAGCTGCAGTATATACAAGTTAGTGTAGTGTGTTCTCTGCACAGTGTGCACCTAAAGCTACCTGAAGAAAATTGGTGGTGTTGTTCTGATCCTATTAGTACAGCAGGCAGCTGCAGTATTTACAAGTTAGTGTAGTGCGTCCTCTGCACAGTGTGCACCTAAAGCTACCTGAAGAAAATTGGTGGTGTTCTTCTGATCCTATTAATACCACAGGCAGGCAGCTGCAGTATTTACAGTTATGCCGCGTACACACGAGCGGACTTTACGGCAGACTTTGCCCGGCGGACGGGATTTCGTCGGACAATTCGATCGTGTGTGGGCTCCAGCGGACTTTGTTTTCTCAAAAGTTGGATGGACTTAGATTTGAAACATGTTTCAAATCTATCCGACGGACTCGAGTCCGGTCGAAAAGTCCGCTCGTCTGTATGCTAGCTCGATGGACAAAAAGCCACGCTAGGGCAGCTATTGGCTACTGGCAATGAACTTCTCTATTTTAGTCCGGTCGTACGTCATCACGTACGAATTCAATGGACTTTGGTTGATTGTGTGTAGACAAGTATGTTCATTCAGAAAGTTCGTCGTAAAGTCCGTCGGGCAAAGTCTGCCGTAAAGTCCGCTCGTGTGTATGCGGCATTAGTGTACTGCGTCCTCTGCACAGTGTGCACCTAAAGCTACCTGAAGACAATTGCTGTTGTTCTCATCCTAATAATACTGCAGGCAGGCAGCTACAGTATTTACAGTTAGTGTACTGTGTCCTCTGCACAGTGTGCACCTAAAGCTACCTGAAGAAAGTTGGTGGTGTTCTTCTGATCCTATTAATACCACAGACAGGCAGCTGCAGTATTTACAGTTAGTGTACCGTGTCCTCTGCACAGTGTGCACCTAAAGCTACCTGAAGACAATTGCTGGTGTTCTCATACTAATAATACCACAGGCAGGCAGTTGATTCTGCTAGCTGCATTATCAGTATATATATACATCCCAGCTTTGTGCAGCTACATATCACTGCAGGTCATTAGTATGTCTGGAAGGCCAACAAGGAGAGGCAGACAGTCACAAGCCAATAAAAGAGGGCAAGCAGGCTCTGTGTCTAAAGGCAACAGTGCTGGTCGTGGAGACAGTGCATCCTCATCAGCACGTGGCCGTGGGACACGCTTGTCCTTTTTTTCAGCAGCTGGCCGTGTTGAGCCGCAAGATGCAGAAGACTTGATAGAGTGGATGACCAAGCTGTCCTCATCTTCTCTCACCCAGGCTCAGGGTACTTTGTCTGGCAAAGCAGCTGCCAACGCGGCATCTTCCCTCGGCTCAATGGCATCAGTCACTCCTTCCCTAGCCCCACCATGTCCTCCTGAGGAGTCCCCCGAACTGTTTGACCACAGTGTTGGGTACATGCTCCAGGAGGATGCCCAGCGTTTTGAAGGCTCTGATGATGGTACCCAGCTAGAGGAAGGCAGTAACATGAGCCCAGAGAGAGGGGGTGCACAAGAAGGACAACAATCTGGCAGTCATGTTTCCCCAGCTGCAGCATACTGCCAGCTTTGCTCCAGTGATGAGAAGGGAGGGGATGATGAGGTCACTCACTCCACGTGGGTGCCTGATAGGAGAGAGAAGGAGGAGGAGGCACATCTCCAATGAGGCAGGATGCCCTCCAGGGGCCAGCTTAAGGGCAGCACACCGACTGCATCACATCGCATGTGCAGGGCGCTGCTGTCTCTGTGCGTTATTCCAAAAGTTCTTTGGTGTGGGCCTTTTTTGAGACAAATGCATCAGATCCCACCACTGCTATTTGCAACATATGTCTCAAGCGTATCTCACATGGCCAAAACAGCACCTGCTTGGGCACCACATGTTTGACCAGACATGTCGACCTGCCATGCAGTTCGTTGGCAAGCGTACCTAAAAGACTCACACCAAAAAACAAAGCGGACCTCTCCTTGCTCCTCATCAGCTGGGATCTCCAACCCCACTATACCTTCAGTCCTCTCTGAAACCTGCACTGAGAGGAATGAAGGTGTAGAATTAGGTGTGTCACAGCCAAGTATTTGCGAAAGAAGTTTGCTCCCAGCCATCCACATGCCCAGTGGTTGAATGCTAGCTTGGCTAAATTGCTAGCACTTCAACTGCTGCCTTTTCAGTTGGTAGACTCTGCCCCCTTCCGTGAGTTTGTGGAAGGTGTAGTTCCTCAGTGGCAGGTTCCCAAACGCCACTTTTCCTCATGGAAGGCGATTCCGGCTCTCTACCAGCATGTGGAAGGCAATGTCTTGGCCTCGCTGGACAGGGCGATCAGTGGTAAGGTGCATATTACCGCTGACTCATGGTCCAGCAGGCATGGACAGGGACCTTACCTATCTTTCACCGCGCACTGGGTGACTCTTATGGCAGCTGGGAAGGATGCAGGACAGGGTGCGGTAGTGTTGGAGGTTGTTCCGCCACCACGCCTCCAAAATTCTACTAGTGGTGAGTCTGCCACACCTCTCTCCTCCACCCCCTCCTCTTCTTCTTCTTCCATGGCCTCTTCCTGTGCTGATTTGTCCTCGGAACCAGCGGTGCTCCGTAGGCATTTAAGGGCTACGCAAGCACGCAGGAAAAAAGATGCCATGCAGTGCTTGAGCTGGTGTGCTTGGGGGACAGGAGCCACACTGGGGCAGAAATTGTGTCAGCTCTGCAGGGGCAGGTTCAGAGGTGGTTGACGCCATGCCAGCTTAAGCCAGGTATGGTAATTTGTGAAAATGGCACCAACCTCCTCTCCGCCCTCCGACAGGGACAACTGACCCATGTGCCCTGTTTGGCTCACGTCCTTAACTTGGTGGTGCAGCGGTTCTTGGGCAGGTATCCGGGCTTACAGGATGTCCTGAGGCAGGCCAGGAAAGTCTGTGTGCATTTCCGCAGGTCATATAATGCCAGTTCCTCCAAAAGGAATTTAACCTGCCCAAGAACCACCTAATCTGTGACATGCCCACCAGGTGGAACCCAACGTTGGCCATGCTGCAGCGGCTGCACACGCAGCAGAGGGCCATAAATGAATACCTATGCGACTATGGCACCAGGACAGGGTCAGGGGACCTTGTTTTTTTTTCCCCACGCCAGTGGGCTATGATCAGGGATGCATGCACTGTCCTGTCACCATTTGAGGAGGCCACAAGGATGGTGAGTAGTGACAGTGCATGCATCAGTGACACTGTCCCTCTTGTCCACCTGTTGGAGCACACGCTGCATGGAATAATGGACAGGCACTTGAGGCAGAACAGAGGGAGGAAGAGGAGGACTTCCTTACCTCTCAAGGCCCCCTTTATCCAGACAGTGTTCCTGCGTGCCTGCCGATCACACAGGAAGAGGACGAGGAGGAGGAGGATTGTGTTAGTATGGAGGTGGAGCCTGGCACTCAGCATCAGCAGCAGTCTTCAAGGGATCATTTACACTCCGAAGAAATCCATGGACTTGTACGTGGCTGGGAGGAGGTGGCTGCGGATCACGTCGTCCTTAGTGAGAGGACTCTGGACCGAATGCCTCAGCAAACCTACGCTGCATGGCCTCCCTGATCCTGCAAAGCCTGCGGAAGGATCCTCGTATTCGTGGTATCAAGGGGAGGGATGATTACTGGCTGGCAACCCTCCTTGATCCACGTTACTAGGGTAAGGTTGCGGACCTTATCTTATCAGAAGGAGCAGAGGATGAAACATCTTCGGGAGAAAGGTTTGTGCAACGCGTTTCCAGAGCCTGGGACGTTACAATTCCCTGGTCCTCCTGGACAACGTGTTGCTGAGGCTTCGGTCAGTCACAGAAGGAGCGATGGAGAAGGTGGCTGTCTGACCGATGCATTCAGACAATTTTTTAGTCCGCAGCCCCAGGGTCTGATCGGTTCCAGCAACCATCGCCAGCATCTGATTCACATGGTGTAGAATTACCTAGGGGCAAGATCAGACTTGGACACCTTTCCCACCAAAAATCCTCTGGGTTATTGGGTCTTGAGGATGGATCACTGGCCAGAGCTTGCACAGTATGCAATTGAGCTACTGACCTGTCCTGCATCCAGCGTTCTTTCGGAACGCACATTCAGTGCTACTGGAGGCTTTGTAACCGATCACAGGGTGTGCCTGTCCACCGAATCGGTCGATCGACTGACCTTCATTAAATGAATCAGTCTTGGATCACCAGCTACCAAGCACCTGATGCTGATGTAACTGATTGATTTTTCTTTTAATGTGAGATCCCTTCAAGACTGCCTATGCTGATGCTGAGTGATTATCCTGTTATGCTGAGTCACAATCCTCTTCCTCCTCAATTTTCATGCTGATAGCTTGTAAGAACATTTTTGGTTTTGGGCACCGCCACCAGTGCCCAAGGCCTAATTTTTCAGCCCCTGTTTAACAGGAGCGTATAATTACAATTTTTGATGCAATACTTTGCAGCAGGGCTCATTCCTGCGCTCCAACTATAGTATCTGTGAGGGGTTGCAGTGTTGTGGCACCAGTGCCTAAGGCCCAATTTTTCTGCCCCTGTTCAACAGGGACATGTAATTACAATTCTTGATCTAATATTTCACAGCAGGGCCCATTCCTGCGCCCACCAAGAGTAACTGTGAGGGCTTACAGTGTTGTGGCAACTCCACCACCAAAGGCCCAATTTTTCTGCCCCTGTGTAACAGGTGCATGTAATTAAAATTCTTAATATAATATTTCACAGCAGGGCCCGTTCCAGCGCCCAACAAGAGTAGCTGTGAGGACTTACAGTATTGTGGCACCAGCACCAGCACTACCACAACCAAAGGCCCAATTTTTCTACCACTGTTCAACAATGGCTTGTAATTACAATTCTTGATCTAATCTTTCACAGCACGGCCCATTCCTGCGCCCACCAAGAGTAACTGTGAGGGCTTACAGTGTTGTGGCAACACCAACACCTAAGGCCCCAATTTATGCAAAGTATATAGGGCAGGCCCTTACTTTCAAACATCCAACTTACAAATGACTCCTACTTGCAAACAGAAGGAGATAACAGGAAGTGAGATGAAATCTACCCCTAGGAAGGGAAATTCTCTCCTGTAATGCCCCGTACACACGGTCG
The DNA here is from genome assembly GCF_042186555.1 of Aquarana catesbeiana. Lineage (NCBI taxonomy): Eukaryota > Metazoa > Chordata > Amphibia > Anura > Ranidae > Aquarana > Aquarana catesbeiana. The sequence continues at coordinate 942,515,873 of NC_133324.1, forward strand.
GATGTTCCGATGGAAAATGTTGTCGGAAATTCCGACCGTGTGTGGGCTCCATTGGACATTTTCCATCGGATTTTCCGACACACAAAGTTGGAGAGCAGGAGATAAAATTTTCCGACAACAAAATCCCTTGTCGGAAATTCCGATCGTGTGTACACAAATCCAATGGACAAAGTGCCACGCATGCTCAGAATAAATAAAGAGATGAAAGCTATTGGCCACTGCCCCATTTATAGTCCCGACGTACGTGTTTTACGTCACCGCGTTCAGAACGATCGGATTTTCCGACAACTTTGTGTGACCGTGTGTATGCAAGACAAGTTTGAGCCAACATCCGGTGGAGAAAATCCTAGGAAGTCCGACCGTGTGTACGCCCTATAAGAGTTAATATGGGAAACACGTGTCTCCTCTTCACTGATGCTTTATCACCAATCCTTGTTTCACTAAAAACCCCAAATTTTCAAAAAACATTTGTCATTGGGACAGAAAGTGAGGTGAAATCTTCTGAAGAGGAGCACAGACAGCAAAACAAATGTTACAGGGGTGATAACCCTTCCCTATGTTTTCCAATAAGCTTAAAAATAGATTTTTTGGCTTTAAAAAATGTACCAGTTCAAAATTACAAACAGATTCTACTTAAGAACAAACCTACAGTCCCTGTCTTGTTTGCACCGCCTGTATACTGCTGTTCAGAGTATATAGGGCCTGGGGGCCCTAAGCCTTTCCTTTTTTTAATTTGGGTGCAGGTTTCCCCTTAATACCCATACGAGACCCAGAGGGCCTGGTAATGGACTGGGGGGTACCCATGCCGTTTGTCTCATAGATTTTCATCCATATTGCCGGGACCCGACATTACATTAAAGCCGCAAGCAGTTTTAAATGACCTTTACTCCTTTACAAATGTCATTTTGTGCAGGGACTGTTCTTAGCATGGAAAACACATGCCACTTTACAGGCATACTATAGACCCCCTCCAGGTACGATATTTAAAGAAATATTTCACTTTTTTTTTCACTTTAAGCATCATTAAAATCACTGCTCCCAAAAAAACGGACGTTTTTAAAACTTTTTTTTTGCATTGATACATGTCCCCTGGGGCAGGACCCGGATCCCCAAACCCTTTTTAGGACAATACCATGCATATTAGCCTTTAAAATTACCACTTTTGATTTTGAACGTTCGAGTCCCATAGACTTTAATGGGGTTCTAAAGTTCGCGCAAACTTCCGGTCCATTTGCAGGTTCTGGTGCGAACCGAACCGGGGGGGGGTATTCGGCTCATCCCTACTCACCCACAAAGAACCACCAAATATCACAGAATAAATCAAGAAGAATAACTCTTGAGTAATGTAATTCCATCACCTGTATGTCCAAAGAAATGCAGTATTTATGTGTATTTATGTGTAGGAGGTTTTCATATGTGGCAGCTCCGTGGCTTAGAGGTTAGAACTTCTGCTTAGTATCCCTGGGTGACTGGGTTTGATTCCGAAACATGCTGCTTCATGTAGAGAAGTTGTCTCATCTCCCAGCTCCTAAAACTATGTCTAAATGTAGTATTTATGTGTAGGAGGGTTCCACCACCATTGTAAAACTTGCCAGATACACTATCTAGTCAAAAGTATTGTGACACCTGCCTTTATGCATACATGAACTTTAGTGGCAGCCCAGTCTTAGTCTGTAAGATTAAAATATGATTTGGCTCACCCTTTGCAGCTACAACAGCTTCCGGGAATGCTCGGAAGGCTGTCCACAAGGTTTAGTGTGTCTATGGGAATGTTTGACCATTGTTCCAGAAGTGCATTTGTGAGGCCAGGCACTGATGTTGGATGAGAAGGCCTGGCTCGCAGTCTGCTCTAATTCAGCCAAAAGGTGTTCTATAGGGTTGAGGTCATGACTGTGCATCCAGTCAAGTTCCTCCACCCCAAACTCACTCATCCATGTCTTTATGGAACTTGACTGGCCTGGACAGAGTCCTGACCTCAACAGAACACCTTGGGGATGAATTAGAGTAGAGACTGTAAGCCAGGCCTTCTAGTCCAACATCAGTGCCTGACCTCACAAATGCACTTGAAAGAATGGTCAAACATTCCCATAGACACACTCCTAAACCTTGTGGACAGCCTTCCCAGAAGAGTTGAAGCTGTTATAGCTGCAAGGGGTGGGCCAAATGAATTTTGAACCCTATGGACTAAGACTGGGATGCCATTACAGTTTATGTGCATTTAAAGGCAGGCGTCCCAATACTTAGGCCAATATATTGTATTTTGCTTGTTGTGACACTGAGCATGGCTATGGACTTAGGGCTGGTTCACACCACAGAGATGCAGAGAACATGTGTGTGGCTGGCTAAGTGGGTAGCATTTCTGTCTAGCAGAACTTGGGTTGCTGGTTCATCCCCAACATGCTAATGCTTGAGTCAAAGTTTATATGTTTTCCCTGTGTGGGTTTCTCACTACAATCCAAAGACATGCTGGCATCTTATTTGTCTCCTGTCAAAATAGTCTCTAATGTAAGAAAGTTAGTTTTGGACTTTATATTGGAAGCTCATTGCAGCCAGGGACTGATGTTAATGTTTGTTAGCACTAATCATACCCAGGGACTTGGACATTTAAAATTGTAAGGTTTATACTGCACAGGTACATATCCTTAGAAAACTGTTGCTTTGTTTATGTGGATGCAAATGGACTTTGATCTTTGGCCTGTAGTTGGAGATTTGATGCACATAGCCAAGGGCTAACACAGTTGCAAATAGTATTATGTGTTCCTGCTCATCAAAAGCAATCACTTTAGACATACATGAAGAGACAGATTTAAAGATTTAAAGCTAATGATTGGCGTGTGTAAGGCCCAGTTCACACTTGTGCGATGCCAAACATTGCACAGGCATCGCATGTAATTCGCAGTGCACTGCCGTTCACATTACATGCGATGTCTGTGCGGTGCGATATCAGCCATAGAGATAGTATGGCTGATATTGCACCGCATTCGGTGCAAACACGCACAGGAGCCATTTTTCTGTTCGGACCAGAATCGGATTGCATATGTCCGAACTGTCAGTTCGCAGTGTGATATGCGATATGCAAGCTGAACTGGGGGTGTCATTAACAATGTATTGACACTCCCCAGCGATTTGCATATGGCAGTGTGAACTGACATGCGAGTCGGTGCGATGCGGGAACACGTAGTGGATTCGCAGTGTTCTCGCATCGCACCAGTGTGAACCGGGCCTCAGTGTGCTAACAATACAACCTGTCTTATATGAAGGGCTGCTGTAGGGGGGTTCGTTTGGCCTGAGAAGGTCAGGTTTTTTGAAGTGATATGTGGGGGAGAAGGAATGACATTTAGCATATTTACAAACACCCAACTAGAGCTGGCTGTTTGCTGAAATTCTTGTGCATTTTTTCAATCAAAAGTGCATTTATGTGGCCATGCTGTTAATGTTTTGTGTGTATTGTTCCTGTCTGACCATGCAAACATGGTTTGGAAGCATGTGCTGACCTTCTACTCCTTGATCTCATTGCTTAATCATGTACACAGAAATGCAGCTTCCAGCAGAACATGGTCACCAATGTATGTATGTGTGTGGATTTGTGGGGTGGTGGTGGGCGTTATATTTTGAACATGTGGCTTTTTTTAATATTATGTTGGAATGCTTTGTAAGAATAATGACTGTTAAGTATGTTTATATAATCTTGCAGATAAAAAAAGCTGTGTCTACTCTAAGGTTTAGACAAATTTTAGATTGTAAGCTCCCATAGTTACCAACATTGCAAAAAAAATATGTGGGACACTCTGTTGGCTGTAGGCGGAGCCGTACAATAATTAGGGGGCAGGGCATTCATTTGTGGGCGTGGCTTAGCAAAAAATACAAGTGCGTCGCGCAGAGCGCGCCACAATGAAAAATGGGTGTGGCTTACGTGAAATAGTGGGCTTGGCCTAAATGGGCATGGCTCGGGAGGGTGTGGTTAGAGTCTGAGATGAATGAGGGATGGAGAGGGAAAGGGGGGGAGGGGAATGATGGGACAGCAGCCCCAGATCCTACACAATAAAAATATGTGTATTCTAGAAAGTTTAACATTCAGCAGATAAAGATACTCCAAACACCTGGTGTTAACGCTTCAATCATCCCGGCACCATGGTTGTTATGGTGTCAGGATGATTGAAGCGCATTATTTCTATTATTACATTGTAATATAAAATTAAATCATTCAACTCACCATAATGCCGAATCAGTGGGATCCCTGAGCGTGTCACTAGCCACGTCGCCTGCTACCAGCAGAGTCTGTCCTTGCATCAGGTGCCCCCGGCATAGTCTGTCCTTGCATCAGGTGCCCCCGGCAGAGTCTGTCCTTGCATCAGGTGCCCCCAGCAGAGTCAGTATAGACCCCCTCAGTGCAGACCCCCCTCCATCAGTGCAGACCCCCTCAGTGCAGACCCCCTCCATCAGTGCAGACCCCCCTCCATCAGTGCAGATCCCCTTCATCAGTGCAGACCCCCCCTCTATTAGTGCAGACCCCCCTCTATTAGTGCAGACCCCCCTCAGTGTAGCCCCCCCTCTATTAATGCAGCCCCCCCCCTCAGTGCAGCCCCCCTCTATTAGTGCAGACCCCCCTCAGTGCAGCCCCCCTCTATTAGTGCAGACCCCCCTCAGTGCAGCCCCCCCTCTATTAGTGCAGACCCCCCTCTATTAGTGCAGCCCCCCCTCTATTAGTGCAGCCCCCCCCTCAGTGCAGCCCCCCTCTATTAGTGCAGCCCCCCCTCTATTAGTGCAGCCCCCCCCTCAATTAGTGCAGACCCCCCTCAGTGCAGCCCCTCCTCTATTAGTGCAGACCCCCCTCAATTAGTGCAGCCCCCCCCTCGGTGCAGCCCCCCCCTCTATTAGTGCAGACCGCCTCTATTAGTGCAGACCCCCCTCAATTAGTGCAGCCCCCCCTCAGTGCAGACCTTGCCCTCATCCAGGAGCGGCCGGTGTTCTGCCGAGAAAGTTCCCCTCGGCAAGTAAGGACCCCCTGTAATGCGCAGGCGCAGCGCTTGCGCAGTACGAGCCGGCGGAAATAGCCGAGCTGGGGAACTTTTCAGCAAGACATGGCGGCGCCGTGTCTTCAGTGGAGAGGGGAGGGGCCGTGCAGCTAAAGAAGCTGATTCATTGGCTGCACGGATCAAGCCCCCTTCCTCTCTCCACTGACTGAACACTAGGGGGAAGATGGAGCGGCGGCGCCGGCCGCCATTTTGCTGGAGCCAGCTGCTCCAAAAATAAAAACAAACAACATTCGCGATTTTCCTTATGGAAAATCCTGATTCGGGACAGCCTTCAATCGGGACGAGGGTCCCAAAATCGGGATTGTCCCGGGAAAATGTCCCGGGACTGTTGGCAACTATGAGCTCCTATGAGCAGGGCTCTTAAAACCCAATTGCTAACTGTTTTGCTAAATGTAGCACCATATATCCTGTTGAAATTTTTTTGAAGCTAGTAAATGAATGTACAGAATTTTGTTTCTGCTGGCAAAGTAAAAATACATTATTGAGCTTGTTTGTTGTGTTTTTTTTCCCCCTCTTTTCTTTCTTCTTTTTAATTAGTTTTGGGGGTGGTGGTTTTGGGGAAGTGTAAGATCTTTTATATCTTAGGCTGCTTTCACACTGGAGGTGCTTTACAGGAGCTATAGCGCTAAAAATACCGTGTGCATAACGCCTGTAAAGAGCCTCTCCTCTCACTCCGGTTTGAACTGGCATTGAACTATGCATTTTTTAGTGCATTTTGCAGTTTTCAGAAACACTCTACAGTCCATTTAACATAGTTTCCTATGGTACTAGTTCACATCTATGCATATTGCGGCCAGTGTGTTTTTGGAAATGGTCGGGGACTTTTTTCAAGCGATTTGCGGGTAATAGATTTCAAAGGAACCGCACCAGGAAAGCAACTGTTGCGTTGGTGATCTGATTTTTGATGTGTTTTGCGCTTATTATTTTAACACTGTATATAGCTGGTTGCTAACCGGGGGGCCGGGAAGCCAGCTGTCGCATCCTTAACAACCAGTGAATCTTCAGCTGTCAGCGGCTTCCCCACTGAAAGTAAAAAAAATGCCAGCCAAAAAAAATTGCAAAAAAACTGCATGGGGTCCCCCAGGTCTATACCAGGCCCTTTGGGTCTAGTATGGATTCGGAGGGGACCCCCCATGCCAAAATTTAACAAAAATGGTGTAGGATTCCCGCCAGTCCATTACCAGGCCCTTCAGGTCTGGTATGGATTTTAAGGGGAACCCCGCATCTTAGTAAAAAAAGTGGCGTTGGGTTCCCCCTCAAAATCCATACCAGACCTTTATCCAAGCACGCCACCTGGCAGGCCGCAGGAAAAGGGGGGGTGAAAGAGAGTGCCCCCCCTCCTCCTGAACCGTACCAGGCCACATGCCCTCAACATGGGGAGGGTGCTTTGGGGTCCCCCAAAACACATTGTCCCCATGTTGATGGGGACAAGGGCCTCATCCCCACAACCCTTGCCCAGTGGTTGTGGGGGTCTGCGGGCAGGGGGCTTATGTAAATTTGGAAGCCCCTTTAATAAGGGGACCCCCAGATCCCGCCCCCCCTATGTGAATAGGTATCGGGTACATTGTACCCCTACCCATTCACCAAAAAAAGCAGTGAAATGTGACAAAAAACATTAGCCGGTTTTGACAATTCCTTTATTGTAAACTAGTTCTGAGTGGTCTTTTCCCCCGAGCCGTGTCTCCCGCTGTCATCTTCTCCTAGTGCTGTCTCTCTTGTCGCCATCTTTCCCACCACCACCTACTTCTCTACGCTGCCGCTTTATTCCTCATTGCCGTGTTCTTCCTCCCCTGCCATCTTCATCATTTGTGTTGTCCCCGCTGTCTGGTGTCTCTTACACAGCCATGGGGCGTGACAATCCATTTTTTCCAGAAAATAAAGGGGCAGGCTCTGCGTGTCAGGTCAATGGATGGTCATGTCAGAGACGCCAGACAGCAGGGAAAACACAACGGAGGAAGACGGCGGGGAGGAAAAACATGGCAGCGGGAGAAATAGGCGGTGGTGGGAGAGACAGCACCAGGAGAAGATGACGGCAGGAGACACAGCCCAGGGGAGAAGACCACTCAGAGCTATTTTACAATAAAGGAATTGTCAAAAAACGGCTATTGTTTTTTGTCACATTTCACTGCTTTTTTTTGGTGAATGGGTAGGGGTACAATGTACCCGATACCCATTCACATTGGGGGGCACATCTGGGGGCCCCCTTATTAAAGGGGACTTCCAGATTCTGATAAGCCCCCTGCCCGCAGACCCCCACAACCACCGGGCGAGGGTTGTGGGGATGAGGCCCTTGTCCCCATCAACATGGGGCCAAGGTGTTTTGGGGGTGACCCCAAAGCCCCCCCATGTTGAGGGCATGTGGCCTGGTACAGTTCAGGAGGGGGGGCGCTCTCTTGTCCCCCCCTCCTCTTTTCATGCGGCCTGCCAGGTTGCATGCTCGGATAAGGGTCTGGTACGGATTTTGGGGGGACCCCCACAACATTTTATTTTTCAAATTTTGGCGCAGGGTTCCCCTTAATATCCATAACAGACCTGAAGGGCCTGGTATGGATTTTGGGGGGATCCCACGCAATTTTCTTTTAATGCGGGGTTCCCCTCAATATCCATACCAGACCTGAAGGTCCTGGTATGGATTTTGGGGGATCCCCACGCAATTTTTTTTTATTTTGATGCAAGGTTCCTCTTAATATTCATACCAGACCCAAAGGACCTGGTAATGGACCGGGGGGACAACGTTTTTTTCAATGACTTTTATCTATATTGCCAGCATCCGACAATACATTAGTCGCTAGCAGTTTTAAATTACATTCTTTTTTCCCTTTAGAAATGTAATTTTGCTGTGGTACTGTTCTAAACATGGGAAAGATGCACTACTTTACAGGCATACTAAGGACAACCCAGAGGCACGATATTAAAAGGAATATCTCATTTTTATTGTTTCACTTTAAGCATTATTAAAATCACTGCTCCTACAAAAACTGCATTATTAACCACTTGACCACTGGGCACTTAAACCCCCTTCCTAACCAGACCAATTTTCAGCTTTCGGTGCTCTCACATTTTGAATGACAATTACTCAGTCATGCAACACTGTACCTATATGAAATTTTTGTCCTTTTTTCACACAAATAGAGCTTTCTTTTGGTGGTATTTAATCACCGTTGGGTTTTTTATTTTTTGCGCTATAAAAGAAAAAAGACCGAAAATTCTGTAAAAAAAATGCAATTTTCTTTGTTTCTGTTATAAAATTTTGCAATTTAAATTAATTTTTCTTCATATATTTTGGTCAAAATTTATACCGCTACATATCTTTGGTAAAAATAACCCAAATCGGTGTATATTATTTGGTCTTTGTGAAAGCTATAAAGTCTACAAGCTATGGTGCCAATCTCTGAAATTGATCATACCTGAAGTACTGACATTTCTTGAGACCCTACCAAGCCAGGAAAGTACAAATACACCCCAAATGACCCCTTTTTGGAAAGTAGACATTCCAAGGTATTCAGTAAGAGGCATGGTGAGTTTTTTGAAGTTGTAATTTTTTTCCACAACTCTTTGCAAAATCAAGATTTTTTTTCTTTTTTTTTTCTTCACAAAATTGTTATATTAGCAGGTTATTTCTCACACACAGCATATGCATAGCACACATTACACCCCAAAACACATTCTGATACTCCTCCTGAGTATGGTGATACCACATGTGTGAGACTTTTACACGGCGTGGCCACATACAGAGGCTCAACATGCAGGGAGCGCCATCAGGCGTTCTTGAAGCATAAATAACACATATCATTTCTTGACTATCTTATAGGGCATACACACGGTCGGACTTTGTTCGGACATTCCGACAACAAAATCCTAGGATTTTTTCCGACGGATGTTGGCTCAAACTTGTTTTGTCTACACACGGTCGCACAAAGTTGTCGGAAAATCCGATCATTCTGAACGCGGTGACGTAAAACACGTACGTCGGGACTATAAACGGGGCAGTGGCCAATAGCTTTCATCTCTTTATTTATTCTGAGCATGCGTGGCACTTTGTCCGTCGGATTTGTGTACACACGATCGGAATTTCCGACAACGGATTTTGTTGTCGGAAAATTTTATCTCCTGCTCTCCAACATTGTGTGTCGGAAAATCCGATGGAAAATGTCCGATGGAGCCCACACACGGTCGGAATTTCCGACAACACGCTCCAATCGGACATTTTCCATCGGAAAATCCGACCGTGTGTATGGGGCATTACACTTTTGAAGGCCCTGGAGAACCAGGACAATGGAAACGCCCCAAAAATGACCCATTTTGGATGAAACAACCCAATGTATAATCTATGAGGCATATCGAGTCTTTTAAACATGTCATTTTTTTCTACAAGTTTTTCGAAAATGTGTAAAGAAAATGAAAACGCATTTTTTTTTACACAATGTTGTCCATTTACACAATGTTTCTAACACATGGCATGTACACCCCAAAATAGATTCTCCTACTCCTCCTGAGTAGTGATGTCCAGTTCATGAACGAATCGTTCTTTTGAATCGATTCTTTTCAGTGAACTGATTGAATCGATTCCTCTGACTGAACTGATTCGTTTGAAATAGTTCACTATGCACTCAATACTAGCGTAGCAGAGCATGCCTTGTAATATGATCCTAGAGTGAGAGCTCGGCCCCTCCCTGCAACCAAGGCACAGTGACACTCAGGAACTGGATACAAACTTAAAAAGAGTCAAGAGTACACAGTACACCGAGTTAAAGAATCATACAAGTTACTGAGTTAAAGAATCATAGGAGTTGTTAGAACACAGTACATTGAAAGAACCATGATTCACCACCAGTACTTTACAGTGCAAAATGAGGCCCCTTTCACACTTGTGTGACTTGGGATTACAAAGTCGCATGACGTGTGGTACCCCATGATTTCCAATGAGTACCATTCATATCTGTGCGTCTTCAAGTCACAGCGACTTCAAAGTAGTCACTGCACTACTTTGGTCCGATTTTGATGCGACTTAAGGCAGAGACCTCAAGATTACATAGGTATTGCTTCAAGTCGCATCAAAGTAGCGGTAAAAATAGTGGCAAAAATTGCACGACTTTCAAGTCGCACAAGTGTAAAAGGAGCCTAACGATTCGATTTTACTACCACGGTAGTAAAATCAGATAATTTTTCCTGTGCATGAACTGTAAAGACTATGGAAAAATCTGATGGCTAGCAATGTTAACTGTGAAGTTGGCCCATCAGAATGAGGTTCACATGCACAAAAACTCGCTTTTCATTTACACAGCTTTTTGTGCGTCACCAAAATTGATGATGTTGGCTAATCTGACAAATTGTGGTCTGACAGTCTGACACAACAATAGGATTGTGCTTGTGCTCTGAGCAAGGAACTAAATACAAGTAAACGTCCCCAGGAACTGACAGCCTTCTGTGAAGAATCATTCTTCTGATTCTAATCATTTAAGAAGGTTGAGTGAGAGCTTTGGTTCACTTGCTTGTCAGTAGACTCAGCAAGTGAACCGAAGAATCGATTCATTGAATCAGTTCATTTCAGTCAGTAGTTCGAAATGAACCGATTCACTTAAAAGATCCGGACTTCCCATCACTACTCCTGAGTATGGTGATACCACATGTGTGAGACTTTTCCACAGTGTGGCCACATACAGAGGACCAACATGCAGGGAGCACCGTCAGGTGTTCTAGGGGCGTAAGTTTCAAATCGAATTTGACTACCTATTACACTTTTGTGAGGCAGTGTAGTGGCATGGATGTGGCATGGATGATAACTGATGTGGCATGGATGAGCATGAATGGGGATGGATGAGCTGTGGATGGTTGAGCATGAATGAATATGGCCGGGTACGGATGGGTACGGCTGAGTATGGCTGGATATGGCTAAGTATGACTAATTATGGATGGGGGTAGATGGGATGGCTGAGCATGGATGGATGACTATTGCTAAGGATGGATGGATGGCTGAGCATGGATGGATGGATGTGTATGATGGGTATGGATGAGGATGGATGGATGAGTATGCTGAGTATGGATGAGGATGCATGGATGAGTATGCTGAGTATGGATGGGTGAGCATGGATGGATAAGTATGCTGAGTATGGATGGGTGAGCATGGATGGATGGATAAGTATGCTGAGTATGGATGGGTGAGTATGCTGAGTATGGATGGCTGAGCATGGATGGATGGATGAGTATGCTGAGTATGGATGGGTGAGCATGGATGGATGGATGAGTATGCTGAGTATGGATGGATGAGTATGCTGAGTATGGATGGCTGAGCATGGATGGATGGATGAGTATGCTGAGTATGGATGGGTGAGCATGGATGGATGGATGGATGAGTATGCTGAGTATGGATGGGTATGCTGAGTATGGATGGATGGATGGGTATGCAGAGTATGGATGAGTATGCAGAGTATGGATGGGTATGCTGAGTATGGATGGATGGATGGGTATGCAGAGTATGGATGGGTATGCAGAGTATGCATGGATGGATGGGTATGCAGAGTATGGATGGGTATGCAGAGCATGGATGGATGGATGGATGGGTATGCAGAGTATGGATGGATGGGTATGCAGAGTATGGATGGGTATGCTGAGTATGGATGGATGGGTATGCATGAGTATGGATGGGTATGCGAGGCTGAGTATGCAGAGTATGGATGGGTATGCATGGCTGAGAATGGATGGATGGATGGATAGATTTGTCACTGAGCAGCGCTGTGGGCACAACACATGCAGCCCACAGCTCTGCTGCCACCAATCTCTCCCCTCTCCACTCACACTGGATGGAGAGGAGAAAGAGGAACCGGATATTACGTCGGTTTGTTGACATGTGATCGCTCCGTCATTTGATGGAGCGATCACATGGTAAAGTCCGCGGTCAAGGATGTGCTTGGGTGCGCGCCCCAAGCGGGATTCTGGGAGGACATCACTGTACGCCCTCCCAGAGTTATGCAACCGCCCTGTAGCCGTCATTCGGCTATGGGCCGGTTGCTAAGTGGTTAAAAAAAAAAAAAAAATTATTAAAAACACTGCTCCTGAAAAAACTGCCGTTTTTATAACTTTTTTTGCATTGATACATGTCCCCTGGGGCAGGACTCGGGTCCTCATACACTTTTTATGGCAATAACTTGCATATAAGCCTTTAAAATGAGCATGTTTGATTTTTCATGTTCATGTCCCATAGACTTTAACAATGTTCGCACAAATTTTTGGCCTCTTCGTAAGTTCTGGTGTGAACCGAACTGGGGGTGTTTGGCTCATCCTTACCCAATGGCACATGAGCATGGCTGGTACCATAATATTAATACTTCAAATGCAAAAAATTATTGTATACAATGAAAAGAATCAAACATTAGTAATAGTATTTTCTATGTATGATTGTGCTCAGCACCATAGAGTAGTGTTATGCCCTGCTACCTTCAAAGGTTCAAGCCATGGGTCTGGTATGGATATTAAGGGGAACCCTGCACCAAAATTTGAAAAAAAATGGCGTGGGGGCCCCCCAAAATCCATATCAGACCCTTATCCGAGCACGCAAAATGGCAGGAACAGGAAAAGAAGGGGATGAGAGCGCAGCCCTCCCCCTCCTAAACTGTACCAGGCCACATGCCCTCAACGTGGGTAGGGTGCTTTGGAGTAGCCCCTCAAAGCACCTTGTCCCCACAAACCTTGCACGGTGTTTGTGGGGGTCTGCAGGCGGGGGGGCTTATCTGAATCTGGAAGCCCCCTTTAACAAGAGGGCCCCCAGATCCCGCCCCCCTTCCAAAGTGATTGGGTATCGGGTACATTGTACCCCTACTCATTCACCAAAAAAAGCAGTGAAAGGTGACAAAATAAGGTCCGTTGGCATGGACCATAGGGTGAGTACATGGTTTGAAAACTGGCCACAAGGGCAAGTTCAGAGGGTGGTGATAAATAGGGAGTACTCGGAATGGTCAGGGGTGGGTAGTGGGGTTCCCCAGGGTTCTGTGTTGGGACCGATCCTAATTAATTTGTTCATAAACGACCTGGAGGATGGGATAAACAGTTCAATCTCTGTATTTGCAGACGATACTAAGCTAAGCAGGGCAATAACTTCTCCACAGGATGTGGAAACCTTGCAAAAAGATCTGAACAAATTAATGGGGTGGGCAACTACATGGCAAATGAGGTTCAATGTAGAAAAATGTAAAATAATACATCTGGGTGGCAAAAATATGAATGCAATCTATACACTGGGGGGAGAACCTCTGGGGGAATATAGGATGGAAAAGGACCTGGGGGTCCTAGTAGATGATAGGCTCAGCAATGGCATGCAATGCTAAGCTGCTGCTAACAAAGCAAACAGAATATTGGCATGCATTGAAAAGGGGATCAACTCCAGAGATAAAACGATAATTCTCCCACTCTATAAGACTCTGGTCCGGCCGCACCTAGAGTATGCTGTCCAGTTCTGGGCACCAGTCCTCAGGAAGGATGTACTGGAAATGGAGCGAGTACTAAGAAGGGCAACAAAGCTAATAAAGGGTCTGGAGGATCTTAGTTATGAGGAAAGGTTGCGAGCACTGAACTTATTCTATCTGGAGAAGAGACGCTTGAGAGGGGATATGATTTCAATATACAAATACGATACTGGTGACCCCACAATAGAAATAAAACTTTTTCGCAGAAGAGAATTTAACAAGACTCATGGACACTCATTAAAATTAGAAGAAAAGAGGTTTAACCTTAAACTATGTAGAGGGTTCTTTACTGTAAGAGCGGCAAGGATGTGGATTTCCCTTCCACAGGTGGTGGTCTCAGCGAGGAGCATCGATAGCTTCAAGAAACTATTAGATAAGCACCTGAATGACCGCAACATACAGGGATATACAATGTAATACTGACACATAATCACACATAGGTTGGACTTGATGGACTTTGTGTCTTTTTTCAACCTCACCTACTATGTAACTATGTAACAATAGCTGGTTTTTGACAATTCCTTTATTTAAAATGTCTTCTTCTTTCCCCGCTCCTTCCTCCGGTCTTCCTCCAGCTTCTTCTTCCCCCCACTCTTCCTTCAGTTTTCTCCTTTTTCCTCCAGCTTCTTCTTCTCCTGCTTTGTCCTCCATCTTCCTCTGCTTCTTCCTCTAGTCTTCTTCTTCCGCCGCTCCCGCCACCGACCTGCTATGAAAGCGAACCTCCTCCCACGCTGCGCCCAGCCAATCTGTCCTCTTCCATAGTGCACATTTCATATATAACTATGGGGCGTGGCCACCGGATGACGTCATCAGGAGACCCCGTCCCTTGTGACATCACTGTCACATCATGCCCCATGCAGTCACAAGGGGCAGGGTCTCAGAGCCATGTCATTCACCCCATCGCAGCATCGGAGGAGGAGGTTCGTTTTTTGAATGTTCAGTGGGAGCGGCGGAGGAGAAAGCGGAGGAGAAAGACCGGAGGACGGACCGGGGGAAGAAGAAGCTGGAGGAAGATGGAGAACACCAGAGGAAGGAGTGGGGGGAAGAAGAAGCTGGAGGAAGATGGGGAACACCAGAGGAAGATGGAGGAAGAAGCAGGGGGAAGAAGAAGCTGAAGGAAGATGGAGAAGACTGGAGGAAGGGGGGGGAAGAATAAGACATTTTAAATAAAGGAATTGTCAAAAACCGGCTATTGTCTTTTGTCACATTTTACTGCTTTTTTTGGTGAATGGGTAGAGGTACCCGATACCTATTTAAATGGGGGGGGCGGGATCTGGGGGCCCCCTTATTAAAGGGGCTTTCTAGTTTCCGATAAGCCCCCCGCCCGCATATCCCCACAACCACCGTGAAAAGGGTTGTGGGGATGAGGCCCTTGTCCCCATCAACATAGGAACAAGGTGTTTTGGAGGGACTCCAAAGCACCCTCCCCATGTTGAGGGCATGTGGCCTGGTACGATTCAGGAGGGGGGTACTCTCTCGTCCCCCCCTCTTTTCCTGTGGCCTGCCAGGTTGCGTGCTCGGATATTAGTCTGGTATGGATCTTAGGGGGGACCCCACGCCATTTTGTTTTTTCAAATTTTAGTGCAGGGTTCCCCTTAATATCCATACCAGACCCTTCAGGTCTGGTATGGATTTTGGGGGGACCCCTATGCCATTTTTTTTTTAATTTGGCATGGGGTTCCCTTTAATACTTATACCAGACTCAAAGGGCCTGGTATGGACTGGTGGGGGGAACCTACACCGTTTTTTGTTACGATTTTAACTCTATATTGCCAGGAACCGGCAATTCATTACAAGCAATTCATTGCAAGCAATTTTGGATGAAATGTTTTCCTTTAGAAATATAATTTTATAAGTAATAAACATGGGAAAGGTGCACTACTTTACAGGCATACTGTAGACACCCCCCAGGCATGATATTTAACCACTTCAATACCAGGCACTTAGACACCTTCCCGCCCAGCCCAATTTTCAGCTTTCAGCGCTGTCGCAATTTGAATGACAATTGCGCGGTCATGCTACACTGTACCCAAACAAATTTTTTATCATTTTGTTCCCACAAATAGAGCTTTCTTTTGGCGGTATTTGATCACCTTTGCGGTTTTTATTTTTTGCGCAACAAATAAAAAAAGACCGAAAATTTTGAAAAAAAACAAGTTTTTCTTTGTTTCTGTTAAAACTTTTTGTAAATAAGTACGTTTTCTTCTTCAATGACGGGCACTGATACGGCTGCACTGACGGGCACTGATACGGCGGCACTGATGGGCACCGATGAGGTGGCACCGATGAGGTGGCACTGATGAGGTTGCACTGACGGGCACTGATGATGGGCACTGATAGGCGGCACTGATGGGCACTGATAGGTGGCACTGATGGGCACTGATAGGTGGCACTGGTATGCGACACTGATGGGCACTCATAGGTGGCACGGATGGGCACTTATAGGCGGCACTGATGGGCACTCATAGGTGGCATTGATGGGCACTCGTAGATGGCATTGATGGTTACTTATGGGTGGCACTGATAGTTGGCACAGATGGGCACGGATGGGCACTGATAGATGGGCACTGATGGGCACGGATGGGCACTGACAGGTGGCATGAATGGACACTGATGGGTGGCACTGATGGCATTACTTGTTTGCAGTGATGCCCCTAAGGGTGGCATTGCTGGGCATCACTGCAACATAATTGTGCCAATCAGTGCCCATTTGTGGGCACTGATTGGCTCAGATTTGGCACACTGGGCACATGTGGATGGCCATGGGGTACATACCTGGCCATCCACATGTTGCCCCTTCCCTGGTGGTCCTAGTGGCGATCCCTGGTGGTCCAGTGTGGTGATCTACGGGGGGGCTGCGCTGATAAACAATCAGTGCAGACCCCCCCTGCCAGGAGAGCCGCCGATCGGCTCTCCTCTACTTGCGTCTGTCAGACGCGAGTGAGGAAGAGCCGATCAACGGCTCTTCCTATTGACAGCGTGATCAGCCGTGATTGGACACGGCTTATCACGTGGTAAAGAGCCTCTGCCGGAGGCTTTTTACCAAGATCAGTGTAGCGGTGTCTCAGACTGACACACCGCTCCACCGATCGCCGCGATGCGCGCCCCCGGGGGCGCGCTGCAGCATGTTATCCTGCTGGACGTCATATGACATCCAGTCAGGATAACAGAACCACTTCCCGGACGTCAATCCGCTATAGGGCGGGCGGGAAGTGGTTAAAGGAATTTTTAATTTTTATGGTTTCACTTTAAGCATTATTAAAATCACTGCTCCTGAAAAACGGACTTTTTAAAAACATTTTTTCCAATTAATACATGTCCCCTGGGGCAGGACCCGGGTCCCCAAATACTATTTATGGCAAAAAACTTGCATATAAGCCTTCAGTGAGAACTTTGGATTTTGCAGGTTCGAGCCCCATTGACTTCCACTATTCCACCTATATGTGATCTGACAGGCATTTTTGCCGCAGTAGCGTTGCTTTCCATTTACATTAGCGCTCAGTTTGAGAGTTGAAGTCTTAATCGGCCTTAATTAGGAGCTATTTTCTGGGACTGCAGGATCATTTTTCAGCTCTATAGTAAATGAAACCCTCTGTGTACAGAACCCAGGATCAGGATGACCATAGCAAGTCGGTAATATTAAAGTTTTTTTCTTTCTTTCTTCCTTTGATTAAAGATTTTTTCCCACAAGAAAAACATGAAACCAGTTAGCTAATATACCGGATTTATCTGCGTATAGCACGCATAGGCGTATAACACGCACATTAATTTTAAGAGGGAAGTTTCAGGAAAAAAACTTACATTTTAAATAAGGAACTTTGAAGCAAAATAAGGGTCAATGCCAATCTGCAGCCTCACAAGTGCCATTAATGCAGCCTCATCAGTCCAGTCCACATCAATGCAGCCTCACCATTGCCATCAATGCAGCAGCCTCACCATTGCCATCAGTGCAGCCTGATCAATGCTCATCTGCAGACTAGAGGGGACAGGGAGGGGGGCAGGACGAGCGCCGACAGATTACATACAGTGAGAATCTAATATGCTATACAGAACAGTGGTTCAATGGCAGCCCAGGAGACGGGAATACCTATTACACAGGCCGCCAAGTAAACAGGAGATTCTCACTGTATGTAATCTGACGGCGCTCGTCCCGCCCCCCTCCCTGTCCCCTCCAAGGCAGCTAAAATTGAAGTATCGGCGTATAACACGCACACGCTATTTGCACCCGAGTTTCATGATGAAAAAGTGAGTGTTATACGCCAATAAATACAGTATATATAAAATATGACCAGTGTCTCGGCATTCACATTAAAAGTTAGAATTAAAACCAGTGTGAGTGCAAATATTCTGAATATTTTCAAACACAGGGCAGCTTCTAATGCTTTTAACTCAATGCAGAATAATCGACTGATTCTCAGCTCCTGTACATTGCTGACTAGTAGCAGTATGCATGGAACAAATAGAAAAAATAGAAATTTCAGCATTTTCAATGTCCCCTCCAACAGGAGCACCAAGGATTGATTTATAAAACAGTTTCCTAGTTATTGCTTCATTTGAAAGATGAAACTTGATTGGCTATTACTGAATTCCAAAGTTTGGCTCCCATTGATTTCAATAGGATTCAGATTCCAAATCTGAGATTCAATAATGTTCATGGCGCCAAGCCCGGGTACATTACGTTCATCCCTAACCTCTACCTGTCTGCAGAAAATTTGTCCTAATATTTCCATTTATTATCGTTCTGATGCTAGCCAATTTTACACGGCTTTATCTTCTTTGATCTCCTAAAGCTTTTAGTAAACCCCCCAGCTCTGCTCCTTATTTGTAGTAAAATTGGTCTTAAAAATAATATTTGAAATTGATCTGCTGCTGGCCAATCTTATACTGCTGTTTCGTCTGCCATCTCTTAATGCTTGAGGTAAAATCTAGTATGTGCTCTTTGTGGGTAGTAAAATTAGGCCTAAAATTGCTTTTTAAAATCATTCTGCGGGGGGTGTGGCTTAGCAATGGACCGAGATGGCGGCTTAATCCATATGTTCCAACACTCAGGGCTTGTCAGCTATCACTTAAGAACCTCTTTTCTGCATGATGGGGAAAAACAGGAGTGCGTCTGCCACTCCATCTTTACAGGACTCGGGCACACATCTGAGCCGCAATATACCAGAGATATTCTAGTCTCACTATACTGACTCGCAAGCCTCTTCACAGCCACCAGTAGGGATGAGCTTCGAGTTCAAGTCGAACTCATGTTCGACTCGAACATTGGCTGTTTGCAAGTTCGCCGAACAGCGAATAATTTGGGGTTCAAATGCCGCAGGACACCCTTTAAAAGTCTATGGGAGAAATCAAAAGTGCTAATTTTAAAGGCTTATATGCAAGTTATTGTCATAAAAAGTGTTTGGGGACCCGGGTCCTGCCCCAGGGGACATGGATCAATGCAAAAAAAAGTTTTAAAAACGGCCGTTTTTTCAGGAGCAGTGATTTTAATAATGTCAAACAATAAAAGTGTAATATCCCTTTAAATTTCGTACCTGGGGGGTGTCTATAGTATGCCTGTAAAGGGGCGCACGTTTCCCGTGTTTAGAACAGTCTGACAGCAAAATGACATTTCGAAGGAATAATTCCATTTAAAACTACCCGCGGCTATTGCATTGCCGACAATACACATAGAAGATCATTGATAAAAACGGCATGGGAATTCAACACAGGGAAACCCCGAACCAAAATTTAAAAAAAAAAATGACGTGGGAGTCCCCCTAAATTCCATACCAGGCCCTTCAGGTCTGGTATGGATTTTAAGGGGAACCCCGCGCCAAAAAAAAAAAAAAAAACGGCGTGGGGTCCCCCCAAAAATCCATACCAGACCCTTATCCGAGCACGCAACCTGGCAGGCCACAGGAAAAGAGGGGGGGATGAGAGTGTGCCCCCCCTCCTGAACCGTACCAGGCCACATGCCCTCAACATTGGGAGGGTGCTTTGGGGTAGCCCCCAAAAACACCTTGTCCCCATGTTGATGAGGACAAGGGCCTCATCCCCACAACCCTGGCCGGTGGTTGTGGGGGTCTGCGGGCGGGGGGCTTATCGGAATCTGGAAGCCCCCTTTAACAAGGGGACCCCCAGATCCCGGCCCCCCCCTGTGTGAAATGGTAAAGGGGTACTTACCCCTACCATTTCACTAAAAACTGTCAAAAATGTTAAAAATGACAAGAGACAGTTTTTGACAATTCCTTTATTTAAATGCTTCTTCTTTCTTCTATCTTCCTTCATCTTCTTCTGGTTCTTCTGGCTCTTCTGGTTCTTCCTCCGGCGTTCTCGTCCAGCATCTCCTCCGCGGCGTCTTCTATCTTCTTCTCGGGCCGCTCCGCACCCATGGCATGAGGGGAGGCTCCCGCTCTTCTCTTCATCTTCTTCTTCATCCTCTTCTCTTCTTCCTTCTTCTCTTCTTCTCTTCTTCATTTTCTTCTCCGGGCCGCTCCGCATCCATGCTGGCATGGAGGGAGGCTCCCGCTGTGTCGCGGCGTCTCCTCGTCTAACGGTTCTTAAATAACGGGGGGTGGGGCCACCCGGTGACCCCGCCCCCCTCTGATGCACGGTGACTTGACGGGACATCCCTGTGGCATTCCCCATGACGTCACAGGGAAGTCCCATCAAGTCACCATGCGTCAGAGGGGGCGGGGTCACCGGGTGGCCCCACCCCCCGTTATTTAAGAACCGTCAGACGAGGAGACTCCGTCACACAACGGGAGCCTCCCTCCATGCCAGCATGGGTGCGGAGAGGCCCGGAGAAGAAAATGAAAAAGAGAAGGAAGAAGAGAAGAGGATGAAGAAGAAGATGAAGAGAAGACCGGGAGCCTCCCCCCATGCCATGGGTGCGGAGCGGCCCGAGGAGAAGATAGAAGATGCCGCCGAGGAGATGCTGGACGAGAATGCCGGAGGAAGAACCAGAAGAGCCAGAAGAACCAGAAGAAGAAGAAGATGAAGGAAGATAGAAGAAAGAAGAAGCATTTAAATAAAGGAATTGTCAAAAACTGTCTCTTGTTATTTTTAACATTTTTGACAGTTTTTTAGTGAAATGGTAGGGGTAAGTACCCCCTTACCATTTCACACAGGGGGGGCCGGGATCTGGGGGTCCCCTTGTTAAAGGGGGCTTCCAGATTCCGATAAGCCCCCCGCCCGCAGACCCCCACAACCACTGGCCAGGGTTGTGGGGATGAGGCCCTTGTCCTCATCAACATGGGGACAAGGTGTTTTGGGAGGCTACCCCAAAGCACCCTCCCAATGTTGAGGGCATGTGGCCTGGTACGGTTCAGGAGGGGGGGGCTGCCAGGTTGCGTGCTCGGATAAGGGTCTGGTATGGATTGTTGGGGGACCCCACGCCGTTTTTTTTTTTTTTTTTGGCGCGGGGTTCCCCTTAAAATCCATACCAGACCTCAGGTCTGGTATGGAATTTAGGGGGAACCCCACGTCATTTTTTTTTTAAATTTTGGCCGGGGTTCCCCTTAATATCCATACCTGACCTGAAGGGCCTGGTATGGAATTTAGGGGGACTCCCACGTCATTTTTTTTAAAAATTTTGGTTCGGGGTTTCCCTGTGTTGAATTCCCATGCCGTTTTTATCAATGAACTTCTATGTGTATTGTCGGCAATGCAATAGCCGCAGGTAGTTTTAAATGGAATTTTTCCTTCGAAATGTCATTTTGCTGTCAGACTGTTCTAAACACGGGAAACATGCGCCATTTTACAGGCATACTATAGACATCCCCCAGGTACAAAATTTAAAGGGATATTACACTTTTATTGTTTGACTTTAAGCATTATTAAAATCACTACTCCTGAAAAAACGGCCATTTTTAAAACTTTTTTTTGCATTGATCCATGTCCCCTGGGGCAGGACCCGGGTCCCCAAACACTTTTTATGACAATAACTTGCATATAAGCCTTTAAAATTAGCACTTTTGATTATTCATGTTCGTGTCCCATAGACTTTAACGGTGTTCGCGTGTTCAAGCGAACTTTTTTCCTGTTCGCATGTTCTGGTGCGAACCGAACAGGGGGGTGTTCGGCTCATCCCTAGCCACCAGACTGAGGCCTGGCCAGCAGCCCTCCCACCTTCTGCATCTCTGGAATATACAGGGAAAGGGTCATCTGGCCCTAATGCTGGACAGTTCCCCAGCCTGGTCAATTTCCAAACATTGGCTCTAGATATCAAAACCACCCTGTCAGCAGCAATCTCTGACTTTCACATGGACATCAAGGTTTTTTTTGTCATGCCTGGAAGCAGTGGAGGTTACTGCAGAGGTGCCTGAGTTGGCCATCACGCAAGTGTAGCAGGTCTCGAGCTCTCACACCCAGCATCTCATTGATCTGCACTGCCATATTGAGAACCCGGACAACAGGGGACGGAGGCACAACCTGCAAATCCAGGGGATCCCTAAGTCAGGGGAAGGGCCCCACCTTCAGCCTGAAGTCTGGACGATTTTCAACTCCCTACTGGACAGACCGCCAAACTCGCCTATTTATATTGAGTGCTGCCACAGAATGCATAGATCCCGGGACACCAACCCTCCCCTGGATATAGTCTGTTGCCTGGTGACCTGTCAGCTGAAAGAAGATATTGCTCGCAATCACAGTCACCTACTCCATGATGGCTCTGAAATTTAAATTTATCAGGATCTGTCTGCCATTATGCTCCAGCATTGAAGGAAATTGTTTCCCCTGCTTAACATCTTTTGGGATTGGAACATTGTATTTTGCTGGAAATTCTGCCTTTTGGCAACAGTTGCTGGACGCACAGCTCTCCTGCAAATTCTGGCAGACCTGCAGCCCTTTTGTGACACCTTGGGCCTTCCAACACAGGCCAACACCTTACTTACTGGATTGGTACAGCTCCTTTCTCCAACCCCAGCCTTGGATCCCCACTCAGCCTGATTCCACTCCTCGTTCTCAGCAACACAGGCCGCGTCACTTTAGATCCTCCTTCTGTGTCTTCTGTGAGAGATTTGAACATGGTGCCTCTGGATCACAGCCCAAAGCCTTCACCTTCAGCCTCGCAAAGACAGATGCATCACTGAGTGCCTCTTGGAAGATTGTGTGAGCTTATTCTGACCCTATTTGTTTCCAGTTTGTTGACTATACACTCTGTGGCTTTCCCATAGATGGGTGGGCTGCCTTGCTTTCCCGTAGAGTGCATTGTTGCCCTGAGGAGATTTGTCCCTTGCTTGCTATGCAAAGGATTAACTTCAGGGTGTTCTCTGCCTCTCTACTGCCCTCTTGGGTGGTAGGCTTTGTTATAGCTACAGGAAAATGACATCGGGGATCTAGTTTCCTTGGACTTTATATCTTTTGTCCACAGGGACATAACTTGCCTGTTTATTTGCTTTGTTGAATCCCCTAACTTGAACTGCTTTTGACCACTTTCTTCAGAGATCATCCATGCTATGGGGGTTTATGCTGGCTTTCTGCTAATTCCTACTACTGCTTAATAATGTCACTGATATGACCGTCTAGCTATACAAACATTGTTTTGATATGCTCTCATGCTTTATATATACACTAGGGATGAGCCGAACACCCCCCGGTTCGGTTCGCACCAGAACCTGCGAACGGACCGAAAGTTCGCACGAACGTTAGAACCCCATTGACGTCTATGGGACTCGAACGTTCGAAATCAAAAGTGCTCATTTTAAAAACTAATTTGTATGGTATTGTCCTAAAAAGGGTTTGGGGACCCGGGTCCTACCCCAGGGGACATGTATCAATGCAAAAAAAACTTTTAAAAACGGCCGTTTTTTCGGGAGCAGTGATTTTAATGATGCTTAAAGTAAAAAAAAAAAAAAGTGAAATATTCCTTTAAATATCGTACCTGGGGGGTGTCTATAGTATGCCTGTAAAGTGACGCGTGTTTCCCATGTTTAGAACAGTCCCTGCACCAAATGTCATTTTTAAAGGAAAAAATCTCATTTAAAACTGCTTGCGGGTTTAATGTCATGTCGGGTCATGGCAATATGGATGAAAATCAGTGAGACAAACGGCATGGGTACCCCCCAGTCCATTACCAGGCCCTTTGGGTCTTGTATGGATATTAAGGGGAACCCCGCACCCAAATTAAAATAAGGAAAGGTGTGGGGCCACCAGGCCCTATATACTCTGAACAGCAGTATACAGGCGGTGCAAACAAGACAGGGACTGTAGGTTTGTTGTTAAGTAGAATCTCTTTGTAATTTTGAACATTTTTAACGTGTTTAGCTCCAGCAAAAAATCTTTTCTAAGCTTTTTGGAAAACATAGGGAAGGGTTATCACCCCTGTGACATTTGTTTTGCTGTCTTTCCTCCTCTTCAGAAGATTTCACCTCACTTTTTTGTCCCAATGAAAAATGTTTTTTGAAAATTTGGGTTTTTTTGTGGAACAAGGATTGGAAAGCATCAGTGGAAAGGAGAAATTGTTTTCCCATATTAACTCTTACAGGAGAGAATTTCCCTTCCTAGGGGTAGATTTCATCTCACTTCCTGTTGTCTCCTTCCGTTTGCAAGTAGGAGTCGTTTGTAAGTTAGATGTTTGAAAGTAGGGTCCTGCCCTATATACTCAGCAGAAATTTGGGCCTTAGGTGTTGCTGTGGCCACAACACTGTAAGCCCTCACAGGGCCCTGCTGTGAAATATTAGATCAAGAATTGTAATTACATGCCCCTGTTGAACAGGAGCTGAAAAATTAGGCCTTAGGCACTGGTGCTGGTGCAACAACACTGCAACCCCTCACAGACACTCTAGTTGGAATGCAGGAACGAGCCTTGCTGCAAAGTATTGCATCAAAAATTGTAATTACACGCCCCTGTTAGACAGGGGCAGAAAAATTGGGCCTTAGGCACTGGTGCTGGTGCCACAACACTGCAACCCCTCACAGACACTCTAGTTGGAACGCGCCCTGCTGCAAAGTATTGCATCAAAAATTGTAATTACACGCCCCTGTTAGACAGGGGCAGAAAAATTGGGCCTTAGGCACTGGTGCTGGTGCCACAACACTGCAACCCCTCACAGACACTCTAGTTGGAATGCAGGAACGAGCCCTGCTGCAAAGTATTACATCAAAAATTGTAATTACACGCCCCTGTTAAACAGGGGCTGAAAAATTGTGCCTTAGGCACTGGTGGTGGCGCCCAGAACCAAAAATGTTCTTACAAGCTATCAGCGTGATGATTGAGGAGGAAGAGGATAATTACTCAGGGATAGTCACTCAGCATCAGCATAGGCAGTCTTTGAAGGGATCTGAGATTTCAAAAAAAATTATTCGGTTACATCAGCATCAGGTGCTTGGTAGCTGGTGGTGATCCAAGACTCATTCATTTTTATGAAGGTCAGCCGATCGACCGAGTCGGTGGACAGACGCACCCTGTGATCGGTTACCACGCCTCCAGCAGCACTGAATGTGCGTTCCGAAAGAACGCTGGATGCAGGACAGGCCAGTAGCTCAATTGCATACTGTGCAAGCTCTGGCCAGTGATCCATCCTCAAGACCCAGTAACCCAGAGGATTTTCGGTGGGAAAGGTATCCAAGTCTGATCTTGCCCCTAGGTATTCCTGCACCATGTAAAACAGACGCTGGCGATGGTTGCTGGAACCGATCATACCTTGGGGCTGCGGACCAAAAAATTGTCTGAACGCATCGGTCAGACGGCCACCTTCTCCACCGCTCCTTCTTTGACTGACCGAAGCCTCAGCAACACGTTGTCCAGAAACAGGAGTTTGTAACCTCCCAGTCTCTGGGAACGCGTTGCACAGACCTTTCTGCAAGGCCTCCCGAAGATGTTTCATCCTCTGCTCCCTCTGCGATGGCAAGATAAGGTCCGCAACCTTACCCTTGTAACGTGGATCAAGGAGGGTTGCCAGCCAGTATTGGTCCTTCTCCTTGATACCACGAATACGAGGATCCTTACGCAGGCTTTGCAGGATCAGGGAGGCCATGCAGCGTAGGTTTGCTGAGGCATTCGGTCCGGAGTCCTCTGGGTCACTAAGAATGACATGGTCCGCAGCCACCTCCTCCCAGCCACCTACAAGTCCATGTGTTTCTTGGGACTGATCCCTTAAAGACTGCTGCTGATGCTGAGTGCCAGGCTCCACCTCCATACTGACACAATCTTCCTCCTCCTCCTCCTCCTCTTCCTCCTCGTCCTCTTCCTGTGTGATCGGCGGGCATGCAGGAACACTGTCTGGATAAAGGGGGCCTTGAGAGCTAAGGAAGTCCTCCTCTTCCTGCCTCTGTTCTGCCTCAAGTGCCCTGTCCATTATTCCACGCAGCGTGTGCTCCAACAGGTGGACAAGGGGGACAGTGTCACTGATGCATGCACTGTCACTGCTCACCATCCTCATGGCCTCCTCGAATGGTGACAGGACAGTGCATGCATCCCTGATCATGGCCCACTGGCGTGGGGAAAAAAAAACAAGCTCCCCTGACCCTGTCCTGGTGCCATAGTCGCACAGGTACTCATTGATGGCCCTCTGCTGCGTGTGCAGCCGCTGCAGCATGGCCAACGTTGAGTTCCACCTGGTGGGCATGTCACAGATTAGGCGGTTCTTGGGCAGGTTAAACTCCTTTTGGAGGTCCGTCAGCCGAGCACTGGCATTATATGACCGGCGGAAATGCACACAGACTTTCCTGGCCTGCCTCAGGACATCCTGTAAGCCCGGGTACCTGCCCAAGAACCGCTGCACCACCAAGTTAAGGACGTGAGCCAAACAGGGCACATGGGTCATTTGTCCCTGTCGGAGGGCAGAGAGGAGGTTGGTGCCATTGTCGCAAACCACCATTCCTGCCTTAAGTTGGCGTGGCGTCAACCACCTCTGAACCTGCCCCTGCAGAGCTGACAGAACCTCTGCCCCAGTGTGGCTCCTGTCCCCCAAGCACACCAGCTCCACCACCGCATGGCATCTTTTGGCCTGCGTACTTGCGTAGCCCCTTGAACGCCTATGGAGCACCGCTAGTTCCGAGGAAGAGGCCATGGAGGAAGAAGAAGAGGAGGGGGTGGAGGAGAGAGGTGTGTCACAATTAGCATTTTGGAGGCGTGGTGGCGGAACAACCTCCAACACTACTGCACCTTGTCCTGCATCCTTCCCAGCTGCCAGCAGAGTCACCCAATGCGCCGTGAAACTTAGGTAACGTCCCTGTCCATGCCTGCTGGACCATGAGTCAGCGGTAATATGCACCTTACCGCTGACCGCCCTGTCCAGCGAGGCATGGACATTGCCTTCCACATGCCGGTAGAGAGCCGGAATCGCCTTCCGTGAGAAAAAGTGGCGTTTGGGTACCTGCCACTGAGGAACCGCACATTCCACAAACTCATGGAAGGGGGCAGAGTCTACCAACTGAAAAGGCAGCAGTTGAAGTGCTAGCAATTTTGCCAAGCTAGCATTCAACCGCTGGGCATGTGGATGGCTGGGAGCAAACTTCTTTCGGCGGTGCAGCAGCTGGGGCCGGGAAATTTGCCTGGTACAATCTGACGTTGGTGTACCAAAAGCAGATTGCCCACAAGTACTTGGCTGTGACACACCTAATTCTACACCTTCATTCCTCTCACTGCAGGTCTCAGAGAGGACTGAAGGTCTAGTGGGGTTGGAAATCTCAGCTGATGAGGAGCAAGGAGAGATCCTCTTTGTTCTTTGGTGTGGGTCTTTTAGATACGCTTGCCAACGAACTGCATGGCAGGTCAACATATGTCTGGTCAAGCATGTGGTACCCAAGCGGGAGATGTTTTGGCCACGCGAGATACGCTTGAGACATATGTTGCAAATAGCAGCGGTGCGATCTGATGCACTCGTCTCAAAAAAGGCCCACACCAAAGAACTTTTTAAATAACGCGCAGAGACTGCAGCGCCCTGCACATGTGGAGCTTTGGGGTGTGATGCAGTCAATGTGCTGCCCTTAGGCTGGCCCCTGGAGGGCATCCTGCCTCGTTGGTGATGTGCCGCCGCCTCCTCCTCCTCCTCCTCCTCCTCTCTCCTATCAGGCACCCACGTTGAGTCAGTGACCTCATCATCCCCTCCCTCCTCATCACTGGAGCAAACCTGGCAGTATGCTGCAGCAGGGGGAGCATGACTGCCAGATTGCTGTCCTTCTTGGGCACCCCCTCTGTCCGTGCTCATGTTACTGCCTTCATCGAGCTCAGTATCGTCATCAGAGCCTTCCAAACGCTGGGCATCCTCCTGGAGCATGTACCCAACACTGTGGTCAAACAGTTCGAGGGAATCCTCATGAGGACATGGTGGAGCTAGGGAAGGAGTCACTGATGACATTGAGCTGAGGGAAGAGGCCGCTGCTTTGCCAGACAAAGCACCCTGGGCATGGGTGAGAGAGGATGAGGAGGATGAGGACGGCTTGGTCATCCACTCGACCAAGTCTTCCGCATGTTGCGGCTCAACACGGCCAGCTGCCGAAAAAAAGGCCAAGCGTGTCCCATGGCCACGTGCTGATGAGGATGCACCGTCTCCACGACCAGCACTAGACACAGAGCCTGCTTGCCCTCTCTTATTGGCTTGTGACTGTCTGCCTCTCCTTCTTGGCCTTCCAGACATACTAATGGCCTGTAGCTGCACTAAGCTGGGATAGAACACCTGTAATTTTCTTCAGGTAGCTTTATATACTGTAACCAGACAAGCCTGCCTGTCAGTAGGAAGATAACAGGAACGGATCTAGCTGAACACTGTGAGCAGGACGCACTGTACTAAATGTAAATAGTCTAGCTGCCTGACCGTGGTACTAATAGGATCAAATAGAACACCTGTAATTTTCTTCAGGTAGCTTTATATACTGTAACCAGACAAGCCTGCCTGTCAGTAGGAAGATAACAGGAACAGATCTAGCTGAACACTGTGAGCAGGACGCACTGTACTAAATGTAAATAGTCTAGCTGCCTGACCGTGGTACTAATAGGATCAAATAGAACACCTGTAATTTTCTTCAGGTAGCTTTATATACTGTAACCAGACAAGCCTGCCTGTCAGTAGGAAGATAACAGGAACGGATCTAGCTGAACACTGTGAGCAGGACGCACTGCACTAAATGTAAATAGTCTAGAAGATAACAGGAACGGATCTAGCTGAACACTGTGAGCAGGACGCACTGCACTAAATGTAAATAGCAGGAACGGCTCTAGCTGAACACTGTGAGCAGGACGCACTGCACTAAATGTAAATAGCAGGAACGGATCTAGCTGAACACAGTGAGCAGGACGCACTGCACTAAATGTAAATAGCAGGAACGGATCTAGCTGAACACTGTGAGCAGGACGCACTGCACTAAATGTAAATAGCAGGAACGGATCTAGCTGAACACTGTGAGCAGGACGCACTGTACTAAATGTAAATAGTCTAGCTGCCTGACCGTGGTACTAATAGGATCAAATAGAACACCTGTAATTTTCTTCAGGTAGCTTTATATACTGTAACCAGACAAGCCTGCCTGTCAGTAGGAAGATAACAGGAACGGATCTAGCTGAACACTGTGAGCAGGACGCACTGCACTAAATGTAAATAGCAGGAACGGATCTAGCTGAACACTGTGAGCAGGACGCACTGCACTAAATGTAAATTGCAGGAACGGATCTAGCTGAACACTGTGAGCAGGACGCACTGCACTAAATGTAAATAGCAGGAACGGATCTAGCTGAACACTGTGAGCAGGACGCACTGCACTAAATGTAAATAGCAGGAACGGATCTAGCTGAACACTGTGAGCAGGACGCACTGTACTAAATGTAAATAGTCTAGCTGCCTGACCGTGGTACTAATAGGATCAAATAGAACACCTGTAATTTTCTTCAGGTAGCTTTATATACTGTAACCAGACAAGCCTGCCTGTCAGTAGGAAGATAACAGGAACGGATCTAGCTGAACACTGTGAGCAGGACGCACTGCACTAAATGTAAATAGTCTAGAAGATAACAGGAACGGATCTAGCTGAACACTGTGAGCAGGACGCACTGCACTAAATGTAAATAGCAGGAACGGATCTAGCTGAACACTGTGAGCAGGACGCACTGCACTAAATGTAAATAGCAGGAACGGATCTAGCTGAACACTGTGAGCAGGACGCACTGCACTAAATGTAAATAGCAGGAACGGCTCTAGCTGAACACTGTGAGCAGGACGCACTGCACTAAATGTAAATAGCAGGAATGGATCTAGCTGAACACTGTGAGCAGGACGCACTGCACTAAATGTAAATAGCAGGAACGGATCTAGCTGAACACTGTGAGCAGGACGCACTGCACTAAATGTAAATAGCAGGAACGGATCTAGCTGAACACTGTGAGCAGGACGCACTGCACTAAATGTAAATAGCAGGAACGGATCTAGCTGAACACTGTGAGCAGGACGCACTGCATTAAATGTAAATAGTCTAGATAGAAGATAACAGGAACGGATCTAGCTAAACTGAATACAGTGTATATATATATATATGCAACACCTGGGATGCATATATATACACAATACACTGTAAGTGCAGCTAACTGACTGACTGTTCTGCCTATCTAACTCAAATCAAATGACACTGTCTCTCTCTCTCTCTATCTCTCAGCACACCGGAACACACACTACACAGGGCCGCCGTGCAGGCGGCCTTATATAGTGTGGGGTGTGTACTAAATCCCCTGAGCCATAATTGGCCAAAGCCACCCTGGCTTTGGCCAATTACAGCTCTCTCTACTGACGGCGCTGTGATTGGCCAAGCATGCGGGTCATAGTGCATGCTTGGCCAATCATCAGCCAGCAATGCACTGCGATGCCGCAGTGAATTATGGGCCGTGACGCGCCACACGAATTTAGCGCGAACGGCCCATAAAGTTCGGAATTCGGCGAACGGGCGAACAGCCGATGTTCGAGTCGAACATGGGTTCGACTCGAACACGAAGCTCATCCCTAATATACACTATGCCTTTTGTTTTCCCTTTTATGTTTGAGCGGGGGCTGTCCCACTGAGGATACTTCACAGGGAGCTGTGTGGGCCTGAGCGGACCTCAAGGGGGTGTAGCTGGTTACGGTGACCCTGGATCTTGGAGTAAGGAAGGCTTTTGCCTGGCCCCTATGCATACAGTGGAGCTGCCAAGGGGGTGCTTCTGGGCTGCAAGTATTCTCTACAGTTGCGCTTATGCACTCGCCTCTCTGGGACAATGTAATTCCTTGCTTTTTATTCCCAGGAAGGAGCTGGAATTTGCCTTTGGTAGCCTTATTCACTGCCTGGTTGGGTTTTTCTTATTGGGTGATTTTGAGCAGTGTTTATTTTATGTGCCTTTTATGATGGTTGTGCATGTGTCTCCTAACTGCCTTTGCATTGACTTGATGATGTGATTTGATCCCTATGATCCAGGGGCTTTTTGCACAGGTCCTGGGTGATGTAGACTCCACCCTCATAGAAATAGACTATGCGCAGTAGGTTTTACTTCTTCCACCCCAGGATGTTAATAAGCCCAAAGACATTGTCTGTGGAATCCATAAATACCCTGTCAAGGAATCCATCATGACCGCTGCTCTGGGAAACAGCACATTTATTTTGATGAAGTGCAGCTCTCCCTGTTCCTGGACTTGTCTAAGAAAACCTTGATAATGCATAGGGCAGTTCACCCAGTACTGGAGGTTCTCCAGTACTTTACATATTTACATATTAAGGTTTGTCAGAAAAACATTGCTCCATTGACTTCAGAGGTGTATATTTCTTAAGAGGATTGCGGAAGGGGAGAGTAGTGAGCAGTGAGAGTAATGTTTGCTGGCTAGTTCTTCTCTGCCTACGCTACTACTTTCACTTGCTAGGTGCCTTTCCACCTCTTGCCTTCCCCCCTGCTCCCCCTCTACTGCTTCGCCTCTGTACTGAAATCCCTGGTACCACCTATTGTCGTAGTCAACCATCTATAGATTCACTTAATCTCCCTCCTATTCATGTTTATTTATTTTACAAATCAGCTACTAGTTGGTTGCGTTAGCTGTACTATGTCTTACTCCACTTACTTTACCCCAATAGGAATGTCTCCATTATGTGGCAACCTTACTGTGGAATACAGTAGAAAGGGGATACTGGATGAGATTTTGGTTTTCCCTATGCCTAGTCTCCTCTTAGTTAAAGTGGTTGTTAATCCACTATAATATGATCTTGCCATCTTCTCTGTTATATAACACAATGTGCCCTTGTGTCAGTGCTGTTTAAAAAAGATACAAATTATACCGTATATCAGAGCGGCTCCCAGCACTCACGTGACTCCTAGGCTC
Organism: Aquarana catesbeiana; assembly: GCF_042186555.1. Taxonomy (NCBI): domain Eukaryota; kingdom Metazoa; phylum Chordata; class Amphibia; order Anura; family Ranidae; genus Aquarana; species Aquarana catesbeiana. The sequence goes on from NC_133324.1 coordinate 942,547,616, forward strand.
TTTCCGTGGAGGAGGAGATGAGAGAAGAGAGATCCAAGGAGTCACGTGCGTGCCGGGAGCCTCTCTGATATATGGTATAATCTGCATCTTTTTTATACAGCACAGACACAGGAGCACATAGTGTTATATAACAGAGGGGATGGCATGATCATAGTATAGATTTGATTGCATCAGGAGAGGAGGTTCGTGGAGTGGACAGAGCAGACAGGCAGGGAGGGGAGGGGGGAGGAGGACAGAGGAGGACACAGGAGAGGAGAGAGCAGGGCTGCAGATGACGGAGGCACGTAAATTTGACTGCGGTGTCAGGGCTCAGCAGCCATGATATACCATGGTCAGTTTACAATGGGGAGGGTATAGCCAGGCAGGATCAGCCAGGTAGTTTAGGTGATACAGGGGGCCAAGTTAATAACATTGCAACTTCAAACCTTCCCTTCTTCACTCTGCTACTGATGGCCTTTATGACAAAATCGCACCCCTGTCCTGCCCAGACCTAACCACTTCCATCTACAACACCACGTTGTCATCCTCCCTAGATGTACTTGCTCCTCTTTCTACACGCAGAACCAGGCCCCATATGCCACAATCCTGGCAAACAGACAACACCAGAAGTCTCAAGAGACACAGCCGTGCTCTTGAGCGAGCATGGCGTAAATCTAAATCCCTGCAAGATTTTACCCTCTAAAATATGCCCTTCTGAAATACAACTCCTGCCTCCACGCTGCTAAACAAACCTATTACAACATTCTCATCAAAACCCTGTCATACAAACCTCGTCAACTCATTTTTACCCTTAATTCCTTACTTCACCCTCCACTGCCCCCACCCACCAACTTGCTTACCGCTCAACATATTGCCAACCACTTCAATAGCAAAATCAACACAATTCGCAAGGAGATATTCAGCATTGAAATTCCTCCCCTACCCAACATATCAGGTCCAACACCACACTCAATACTCTCCTCCTTTTGCCCAGTTACCACAGAAGAAGTTGATAAACTCCTCTCCATGGCTCACCTCACTACCTGTCCCCTGCACCCTGTCCCCTCTCAATTACTGCGACCACCTTCCCACTCTATCCTCAACTCCCTAACCCACATCTTCAACCTCTCCTCCAGCACCTTTCCTTCCCCGCTCAAACATGCACTGGTTACCCCCATACTCACATACTCAAAAAACCCTCACTAGACCCCACCTGTTTGAATAACTTAAGACCTTTCTCTCTACTCCCGTTTGCCTCCAAGCTCATCGAACGCCTTGTTCATGACCAAATGAGTCGCTACCTCACGGACAACAACCTTTTCGACCCCCTACAGTCTGGCTTCCGCCCACAACATTCTACTGAAACTGCCCTACTAAAACTCACCAATGACCTAATAACTGCCAAAACCAATGGCCACTACTCCATACTCATACTTTTAGACCTCTCTGCTGCCTTTGAAACAGTTGACCACCTGCTCCTCCTCAGCAAATTACACTCCCTTGGCCTTCGTGATTCTGCATTATCCTGGTTCTCCTCCTACCTATCTCATATGGGGAAAGCATTATAAATAAGTAAATATGTAGTTTATAACAATTATAAAAAATTATAACTGTGTGAATTCCAATGCACCTTACTTAAAGGAGGTGATTGCTTTGCAGATTAGAGGAAAAATTGATGATACCTCCTATGTGTGTTAGACAAGGCTTAGTGGGTCTGGGTGAATCAGCAGAGGATAGGCTTACATCCGCCGGCTTGGATCATTTATTCTCCGCTTCTAATGCTTTCCCCCATATGAAATACAAAAATGGGACAAGACCATTGCGCACATAACTTCTACTATATATAATTAGCAGAGACCCCAATAGATCCACTCACATGCTGTTAGAGATATAGATCGCATTTCTCAAATGTATGGTCAGTAAAATCACTCTCCTCCGTGTCCCTCCGTGCTGCTGCTGTTCAGGATCACTGCAGGCTGCACACTGACAAGAGCTGACAGGCTCCTTCTCCCCCACGTGTATCGACACGCGTATCGATACGTGTACAGGGGAACCCGGGAACCAAAATATAACAGGAGCACATAGTGTTATATAACAGAGGGGATGGCATGATCATAGTATAGATTTGATTGCATCAGGAGAGGAGGTTCGTGGAGTGGACAGAGCAGACAGGCAGGGAGGGGAGGGGGGAGGAGGACAGAGGAGGACACAGGAGAGGAGAGAGCAGGGCTGCAGATGACGGAGGCACGTAAATTTGACTGCGGTGTCAGGGCTCAGCAGCCATGATATACCATGGTAAGTTTACAATGGGGAGGGTATAGCCAGGCAGGATCAGCCAGGTAGTTTAGGTGATACAGGGGGCCAAGTTAATAACATTGCAACCTCAAACCTTCCCTTCTTCACTCTGCTACTGATGGCCTTTATGACAAAATCGCACCTCTGTCCTGCCCAGACCTAACCACTTCCATCTACAACACCACGTTGTCATCCTCCCTAGATGTACTTGCTCCTCTTTCTACACGCAGAACCAGGCCCCATATGCCACAATCCTGGCAAACAGACGACACCAGAAGTCTCAAGAGACACAGCCGTGCTCTTGAGCGAGCATGCCATAAATCTAAATCCCTGCAAGATTTTACCCTCTAAAATATGCCCTTCTGAAATACAACTCCTGCCTCCACGCTGCTAAACAAACCTATTACAACATTCTCATCAAAACCCTGTCATACAAACCTCGTCAACTCATTTCTACCCTTAATTCCTTACTTCACCCTCCACTGCCCCCACCCACCAACTTGCTTACCGCTCAACATATTGCCAACCACTTCAATAGCAAAATCAACACAATTCGCAAGGAGATATCCAGCATTGAAATTCCTCCCCTACCCAACATATCAGGTCCAACACCACACTCAATACTCTCCTCCTTTTGCCCAGTTACCACAGAAGAAGTTGATAAACTCCTCTCCATGGCCCACCTCACTACCTGTCCCCTGCACCCTGTCCCCTCTCAATTACTGCGACCACCTTCCCACTCTATCCTCAACTCCCTAACCCACATCTTCAACCTCTCCTCCAGCACCTTTCCTTCCCCGCTCAAACATGCACTGGTTACCCCCATACTCACATACTCAAAAAACCCTCACTAGACCCCACCTGTTTGAATAACTTAAGACCTATCTCTCTGCTCCCGTTTGCCTCCAAGCTCATCGAACGCCTTGTTCATGACCAAATGAGTCGCTACCTCACGGACAACAACCTTCTTGACCCCCTACAGTCTGGCTTCTGCCCACAACATTCTACTGAAACTGCCCTACTAAAACTCACCAATGACCTAATAACTGCCAAAACCAATGGCCACGACTCCATACTCATACTTTTAGACCTCTCTGCTGCCTTTGAAACAGTTGACCACCTGCTCCTCCTCAGCAAATTACATTCCCTTGGCCTCCGTGATTCTGCATTATCCTGGTTCTCCTCCTACCTATCTCAACGCACTTTCTGTGTCACTTACAACTCCATCTCCTCCGCTCCCCTTCCTCTTTCTGTTGGGGTACCCCAAGGCTCCGTCCTTGGGCCTCTCCTTTTCTCACTCTATACCTCTTCCCTGGGCCAGTTGATAACCTCCCATGGCTTCCAATACCACCTCTATGCCAATGACACACAGATCTATCTCTCCACTCCTCAACTCACCCTCTCTATCTCCTCACGGATCTCAAACTTGCTAAATGACATATCGGTATGGATGTCACACCACTTCCTCAAACTTATTCTTTCTAAAACTGAGCTTGTTATATTTCCTCCTTCACGGTCCCCTTCCTGTGACTTCACCATTAATATCAACAACACAACCATTGGTCCCTCCACACATGCCAGGGTCCTGGGTGTAATCCTTGACTCTGACCTCTCCTTCAGCCCCCATATGCAATCACTGGCTAAATCCTGCCGCCTTAACCTCCGAAACATCTCCAGAATTCGACCCTTCCTGACTAATGACACCAAAAAGCAACTTATTCACTCCTTGATTTTTTTACCGCTTCGACTACTGCAACTCTCTCCTTAAATGACTAGCCTTAAGCAGGCTATCCCCTCTTCAGTCTATTATGAATGCTGCTGCTAGACTAATACACCTCACCAATCGATCCGTGACTGCTGCTTCTCTCTGCCAATCCCTTCACTGGCTTCCCCTACCCCACCGTGTAAAATTCGAAATGCTAACCATAACATACAAGGCCATTCACAACATTGTCCTCATCTACATCACCAACCTCATCTGCAGATATCACCCAAATCGCCCCCTCCACTCCTCCCAGGATCTCCTGCTCTCTAGCTCCCTTATTACTAGACATGTGCATTCGTTTTCGTCCGAATGCATTTTCGTCCGAATTTCAGGTATTTTTGTTATCGTTTTAACAAACGATAACGAAAGTGCAGAATCCGAAAAACAAAAGATCCAACAAAAACAAATGCTTTATTTTCGTTTTCGTTGCTACAACAGTTCGATATAGATAGGAGATTCGACATGATGATGACAATAACAATCTGTGTCCATCAAACCTGTGGTCGAATGTGCCTAAAGGCTAATTTGCATTGTTAGATAAAGTGATGCGCTCGTAATAGCTATAGGATATCCTACTCATTCAATGTGCTGACAGGTCAAATTCAAAGTGTGGATACATTGTTGCAAACTTATACAAAAACATAAACAGTGAATAGCATATATAAATATAAATACAATGTGTTAAAATATCTACTGTGATAGTCTAATTATAGACCTCCCGGGATACAAATCCAAAAATTGGTTAACCATTGTTCTTGTGAAAAAATAAAACAAACAAAACTTTTTTTGTTTTTTTGTGGAAAAATAGTGAGGAAATATATAATGAAAAAATATAAATAAGTAAATATGTAGTTTATAACAATTATAAAAAATTATAACTGTGTGAATTCCAATGCACCTTACTTAAAGGAGGCGATTACTTTGCAGATTAGAGGAAAAATTGATGATACCTCCTATGTGTGTTAGACAAGGCTTAGTGGGTCTGGGTGAATCAGCAGCTTGGATCATTTATTCTCTGCTTCTAATGCTTTCCCCCATATGAAATACAAAAATGGGACAAGACCATTGCGCACATAACTTCTACTATATATAATTAGCAGAGACCCCAATAGATCCACTCGCATGCTGTTAGAGATATAGATCGCATTTCTCAAATGTATGGTCAGTAAAATCACTCGCCTCCGTGTTCCTCCGTGCTGCTGCTGTTCAGGATCACTGCAGGCTGCACACTGACAAGAGCTGACAGGCTCCTTCTCCCCCACGTGTGTCGACACGCGTATCGATACGTGTACAGGGGAACCCGGGAACCAAAATTTTTTAAAAAATGACAAAAATTAACAAGGGGATGCCCACATCCTTGCCCTCCCCCTGTGTGAAATGGTAAGGGGGTACAAAAGTACCCCTACCATTTCACAAAAAAAATGTCAAAAATGTTAAAAATGACAAGAGACAGTTTTTGACATCTCCTTTATTTAAATGCTTCTTCTTTCTTCTATTTTCTATCTTCTTTCTTCTATCTTCCTTCGGTTTCTTCCTCCATCTTCTTCTTCTTCTGGTTCTTGTTCTTCTTGTTCTTCTTGTTCTTCTGGTTCTTCATCCGGTCTTCTCGTCCGGCATCTTCCTCAGCGGCACCATCTTCACTTCATCTACTTTCCTCGGGCCGCTCCGCAACCACGATTGGATGGGAGGCTCCCGCTGTGTGACTCTTCTCCTCTTCTGACAGTTCTTAAATAATGGAGGGTGGGTGACCCCGCCCCCCTCTGACGCAGGGCGAGTGACTCCGCCCCCTCTGACACACGGGGACTTGTGACAGGGGCAGGTAAGCATGTAAATTACTCTACTCGTAGAGCAATTGATGTGTCAGAAGATGAGAAGCGTCACACAGCGGGGCCTCCTATGGATGCAGAGCAGCCCGAGAACGAAGCAGGGAAGAAAACGCAGCGGAGGAAGATGCCGGAGGAGAACACCAGAGCAAGAAGCAGAGGATCGGAGGAAGAACCAGAGGAAGAAGAAGATGGAGGAAGAAACCGAAGGAAGATAGAAGAAAGAAGACCCGAAAAAGATGGAAAGAAGAAGACTTTAAATAAAGGAATTGTCAAAAACTGTCTCTTGTAATTTTTAACATTTTTGACACATTTTTTGTGAAATGGTAGGGGTACAAAAGTACCCCCTTACCATTTCACACGGGGGGGCCCAGATCTGGGGGTCCCCTTGTTAAAGGGGGCTTCCAGATTCCGAAAAGACCCCCGCCCACAGACCCCCACAATCACCGGGCAAGGGTTGTGGGGATGAGGCCCTTGTCCCCATCAACATGGGGACAAGGTGCTTTGGGGGGAACCCTAAAGCACCCTCCTAATATTAAGGGCATGTGGCCTGGTGCGGTTCAGAGGGGGGGCGCTCTCTCGTCCCCCCTCTCCCCCTCTTTTCCTGCGGCCTGCCAGGTTGTGTGCTTGGATAAGCATCTGGTATGGATTTTTGGGGGGACCCCACGCCATTTATTTTTTTAAATTTTGGCGCGGGGTTCCCCTTAATATCCATACCAGAACTGAAGGGCCTGGTATGGAATTTAGGGGGACCCCACGCCATTTTTTTTTATGTTGGTTTGGGGTTCCCCTGTGGGGAAATCCCATTCTGTTTTTATCAATGAACTTTTATCTGTATTCTCGGACCGACAATTCATTAATAGCCGCGAGTATTTTGAAATTACTTTTTTTCCTTTGAAATGTCATTTTGCTGTCAGACTGTTCTAAACACGGGAAACATGTGCCCCTTTACAGGCATACTATAGACACCCCCCAGGTATGAAATTTAAAGGAATATTACACTTTTATTGTTTCACTTTAAGCATTATTAAAATCCCTGTTCCCGAAAAAAACTGCTTTTTTTAAAACTTTTTTTGCTTTGATCAATGTCCCCTGGGGCAGGACCCAGGTCCCCAAACACTTTTTATGAAAATACCATGCATATAAGCCTTTAAAATTAGCACTTTTGATTTCTCCCATAGACTTTTAAAGGGTGTTCCGCGGCTTTCGAATTTGCCGCGAACACCCCAAATTGTTTGCTGTTCGGCGAACTGGCGAACAGCCGATGTTCGAGTCAAACATGAGTTCGACTCGAACTCGAAGCTCATCCCTAGTTAAAGGCATTAATGTGCTTAAACTACCATCGAGGAGAGGGGACTTCACCCGCATCCTTCTCCAGAAGGAGAAGTGGTGGATTTATCGGTTGGGGTCCCTTGCCCCTCAAAGACTTAACACTGAACTGAATCTCCGGGTTTTCCTTGAAACTTGATCTCCTCCACCAGGGCCCCCTTTCCCTCCTTCTCCTCTCCCTCTCCCCCTCTTCTCCTTTCCCTTCATTCCCCTTTTTCCCTCACCTGCCAACTTTTACCCCTCCCCCCTTTTTAACCTCCTCCCTTCCTTGCTCCCCCTTCCCCCCCCCTTTTCATCCCTCTCCCCCCTCCCCTTTCACCCCCCCATTTCTCCCTCCCCTTTCTCTCCCCTTCCCTCCTCCCCTCCCCCATCTTCCTGCGTTTCATCTTTTCGTGTTCTCCTATTTTTGTTCAGGTTACATGTCTATTACTTCATTCAGAAAACTGGAAAACGACATGTGTGTATCCCCTTTAGAAGATTTAGGGAGGTGCTGTTGGAACTTGGACTTGCTGATAAAAGGGACTGATAGCCCCTAGCCCCACCTAGTCCAGACGAAGCTATGCTACCTTTTTAGCGAAACGAGTTGACATCACAGCAGTCACGTGACGCCAGCCTACGATATGCCCCATTCAAACTGAACCGTGGGATAGGAGATGTCTGCTCAGCATCCACCCTAATCATACATCTCGCACAGCGAGTGCCGCGAGTATCGCAAACCCAGTGACCTTGCTTTGAAGGACAGGTTTTTCCATTGCTGAGCTCTTATGAGCCTAAAGAAACATCAATGTGATATAATTCCAGTCCGTGCAAGGATTGAACGGGATATAATGACTATTGAATTCAACAGGGTGGTAATGTATGGGCATGCCTTTTCCTTAAAATACCAGATTGCGCTTGTTGGAAAAGACTGACTTTTGAAGAAACATCCTGATTGCCAATGAGCAGTTTGGTCAGATTATTCATCTTGGAGAAAAGTCGGTCATTTTGTGCACTGAAGCTGTTTTTGGATGTTCATTGCATTTCTGTTGGGTTATTTGCTGTGGATTTGGGCATACAACCCTGATTTATACATTATTTATAAGGCATTTATCAACCAGTTGGGACCTCATTGCAGATTCCGGTGTTGGTCTGGATAACATATCGGAGTGTATCTCTAAATGACCAATATCTTAAATGGGACTACACAGTGTCTAAAGGAGTGATGTTAAGTCAACTATTCAAAAAGTGTAATGATCCACAACTTAAGGATACAACATCCCAACAAATTAGCGACAAGATTTGACCATAGGTCATCTAGTGATAGAAACACTATTATGTTTTAAACCAATCCTGCAAGTTTCTGATTCAAGGTTATCATATCATGATCGAGATCCCCCGGGGGATCATTCACAGTGAAACTGTAAATTTATTTTTTATTTGAATGGGAGAATTTTCTTCATTCATTTTTTCATATGCATTTTGCATTAATGCAATTTAATCGCATCTCAGTTTCTCTGTGAATGGTATGCTAGTGTCCGGACTTTTTGTGTTTGTTTTTTGATTGTATATGTGTATTGTCGTGTGTGTGTTTCCACATTTTTTGACTTTTTTTTATAGAATCATCTTTTCAGGGTTTTTTTTCTTTTCGGAAAAAACCCTTTAAAAGTACTGTGAATGAAGCTGCTTCAATATTTATAGTCGCACCATGAATTCATGTAAATTGCGCCCCTAGTGGAATTAATACATTTTGTATTTTTATAGAATCAAGTATCCGAGGAGTAATGATAGCACATGGTTCTAGAATTATAAAGCTTAAATTACAGGAAATTGATGGTCCCCTGAAGGAAATAAAAAATAATTGAGCATAGACACTAAACCATCCCAAGCTACAGGAGTTATGGTCTAGGCTCTCCGATTGTATTGATCATAAAGCCAGAAATAAGCTAAGGTACTACGCTCATAAATGTTTTTGAGCATGGAAACAAATGCCGCCTTTTAGCACACACGTTGCAGAAAAGTCTGCACCATATGCATAAGCTGATGATACACAACAACTCCATCACGGACACCACTCACATCGCTCAGGAGTTTTAGTCTTTTTATTAGTCTCTGTATAACCTTAAAGCGGAGTTCCACCCAAAAATGGAAATGTAGCTGCTGAATTTTATATGGGTGGAATTCCACTTTAACTCCCCTCTGCATCCTCAAAGTGAACATCAAAAACGTACCCTCATACAACGTTACCTACGGGAAGTTGATTATCTTAGTCTATCCCAAGAGACTGTTTAAGATATGGAATGCCCATTCATCTCTCTAGAACTGGCTTCCATGATTTCAGAACTTCCCAAAGGAAAAAGCCTGGGCCCTGATGGTTCCCCTGACACTTATTATAAGAAACTGTCACACCTTCTGCTGGAACCCATCTGCAACAATTTTATTACTATATTTGTTGACAGCTCCTTCCCCGGAGAAAGCTTTAGCCACTTGACCTCCGGAAGGTTTTACCCCTTCCTGACCAGAGCATTTTTTGCTATTTGGCACTGTACTATGTTAGGTGGTAATTGCGTAGTCATGTAACGCTGTACCCAAAATTATTACAAAATTATGTCCTTTTTGATTTTGTTGGTATTTGATCACCACTAGAATTTTTATTTTTTGTGAAATAAATCAAAAAAGACCAAGAAAAAGCAAAACAATACTTTCTACTTTTTGTTATAAAAAATATCTAATAAACTCAAATGTTGTCATACAGTTAGGCCAAAATGTATTCAACTACATGTATTACCTCCTCTTTTACTTTCTGATTGCCTATCACATTTCTTGAGGTGCTAAAATGCCAGGGCAGTACAACCCCCCCCCCTCAAATTACACCTTTTTTGAAAGTAGACACTCCAAGGAATTTGCTGAGGCATGCTGAGCCCATGGAGTATTTTATTTTTTGTCACAAGTTTTTTTAAAATGACAACAGAAAAATGTTTTTTATCTTTTACACAAAGTTGTCACCTAAATTATATATTGCTCACATATGCCATGGGTATATGTGGAATTACACCCCATAATACATTCTTCTGCTTCTCCTGAGTATGGGGATACCACATGTGCGAGAGTTTTTTGGACACAAGTGTAAACTGGCTGTCCCCTGAAAATGACTCAACACACAGCCATTAACCACTTGCCGACCGCCGCACGACAATGTACGTCGGCAGAATGGCACGGGCAGGCAAAAGGACTTACCTGTACGTCCTTGCCTGCCCGCGGGCGGACCCCCCCCGGTGCCTACGGCAGTCGGATTCTCGTCAGGGGCGATTAAAGGTGAGGGTGAGGCCACTCATTCGTGGCTCCCCCCTCGCAATCGCTCCTGGCGAATGAAATGCTTCCTCGGCTTCTGCATAGTAAACAGAAGCAGAGGAACTGATGTCATCTCTCCTAGGCTCGGTATTTTCCGTCCCGGCGCCGAGGAGAGAAGACATCTGAGTGAGTACACAAACACTAAACACACACACAGTAGAACATGCCAGGCACACATTACACCCCCCATCACCCCCCGATCACCCCCTAATCACCCCCCCTCCCTGTCACACTGACACCAAGCAGTTTTTTTTTTTCTGATTGCTGCATTGGTGTCAGTTTGTGACAGTTAGTGTGGTAGGGCAGTAAGTGTTAGCCCCCTTTAGGTCTAGGGTACCCCCTAACCCCCCCTAATAAAGTTTTAACCCCTTGATCACCCCCCATCGCCAGTGTCACTAAGCGATCATTTTTCTGATCGCTGTATTAGTGTCACTGGTGATGCTAGTTAGGGAGGTAAATATATAGGTTCGCCGTCATCGTTTTATAGAGTCAGGGACCCCCATATACTACCTAATAAAGGTTTTAACCCCTTGATTGCCCCCTAGTTAACCCTTTCACCAGTGATCACCGTATAACTGTTACGGGTGATGCTGGTTAGTTAGTTTATTTTTTATAGTGTCAGGGCACCCGACGTTTATCACTGAATAAAGGTTTAGCCCCCTGATCGCCTGGCGGTGATATAAGTTAGGTTTTAGGGTCAGATAGGGTCTGCGTTGCCCCAGGCAGCATCAGATTAGCGCCAGTACCGCTAACACCCATGCACATAGCATACACCTCCCTTAGTGGTATAGTATCTGAACGGATCAATATCTGATCCAATCAGATCTATACTAGCGTCCCCAGCAGTTTAGGGTTCCCAAAAACGCAGTGTTAGCGGGATCAGCCCAGATACCTGCTAGCACCTGTGTTTTGCCCCTCCGCCCGGCCCAGCCCAGCCCACCCAAGTGCAGTATCGATCGATCACTGTCACTTACAAAACACTAAACGCATAACTGCAGCGTTCGTAGAGTCAGGCCTGATCCCTGCGATCACTAACAGTTTTTTTTGGTAGCGTTTTGGTGAACTGGCAAGCACCAGTGGCCTAGTACATCCTGGTCGTTGTCAAACCAGCACTGCAGTAACACTTGGTGACTTGGCGAGTCCCATAAGTGCAGTTCAAGCTGGTGAGGTGGCAAGCACAAGTAGTGTCCCGCTGCCACCAAGAAGAAGACAAACACAGGCCCCTTCGTGCCCATAGTACCCTTCCTGCTGCATTCGCCAATCCTAATTGGGAACCCACCACTTCTGCAGCACCCGTACTTCCCCCATTCACATCCCCTACCAAATGCAGTCGGCTGCATGAGAGGCATTTTCTTTATGTCCTCCCGAGTACCCCTACCATACGAACACCCCCAAAAAAGATGTCGTGTCTGCAGCAAGAGCGGATATAGGCGTGACACCCGCTATTATTGTCCCTCCTGTCCTGACAATCCTGGTCTTTGCATTGGTGAATGTTTTGAACGCTACCATACACTAGTTGAGTATTAGCGTACAGAATTGCACAGACTAGGCACACTTACATAGGGTCTCTCAAGATGCCATCGCATTTTGAGAGACCCGAACCTGCAACTGGTTACAGTTACAAAAGTAACAGTTACAAAAAAAGGTGTAAAAAAAAAAAAAAAAACACAAAAAAATATAAAATAAAAAAAAAATAGTTGTTGTTTTATTGTTCTCTCTCTCTCTATTCTCTCTCTATTGTTCTGCTCTTTTTTACTGTATTCTGTTCTGCAATGTTTTATAGTTATTATGTTTTATCATGTTTGCTTTTCAGGTATGCAATTTTTTATACTTTACCGTTTACTGTGTTTTATTGTTAACCATTTTTTTGTCTTCAGGTACGCCATTCAGCTGCAGCGCGGATTTATTTATCTTGACAGCAACAGCGTTTGCTCCCACGATATATAAAGCCGTGACTCCAGCAGGGGTGATCTACAGTATGCCGAAGAATGGGGGCAGCAGGGGCGGAGCAGCGATTTGCTCCTACCTTTTGCAGGAGGATGCCCCCGTGCTTCGGCATATATATACGGTGCATGTATGCCCATCATTAGAAGTGGGTGGATGAAGGGAGGTATTCTAATGGTGGGCATACCCACCGATCAATCTCTTTTTTTCGTTCAGCCCACAGGCTGCATTAAAAAAAAAAAGATTACGGGGGGCAGGAGGCGGAGCCTAGCGGAGCAGACATGCATTGTTAGAGCTCCACACCGCTGAGGAGAGAAGAGAAGGACAAAGCGGAGCCTGCAGACTCAAAAGGTATCCATTTGAACCTTTTTGCCCCTGGGAACAAACTGTGAAAGTTTGGGCAGGAAATATGGTACTGGGAGGAAACCGTGGCAGAAATAAAAATCACCTCACAAAGAGCTCACAGGCACTCACTGCAGCTGAAGCAGCTCCAGTCACCTCACAAGATACAGCATCAGGGCGCTCTCACAGACAGAAAATGTCACAGCAAGACTCTCCATTTGAGTCAGATACAGAACAAATCCTCTCACAAACTTCTCCAAAGGCCTCCTCAGTATCCCCAGTAATATTATTACAATTTGAAAAGATGCTTCATAAGGCTTTAAAACAAACCTCAGACCAAATAACAAAAAGCCTAACCAAAGAAATAAGAGAGCTGGGAAACCGCACCGCAGCCTTAGAAATAAAAATGGATGAAATTGAAATTACAACCCAAGAAAATATAACAGAATTGGAACAATTAAAAAAAGAGAATTTAATACTTCAAACTAAGCTTGAAGATTACGAAATAAGAGCCAGACGTTCAAACTTGCGCATAAGGGGAATACCTGAAACTGTGACAGACCTGCAATCTACTATTACTGCTCTATTACAAGAACTAAAGCCAGATATCCCTATTGAACGTTTAGAACTGGACAGAGTACACAGAGCCCTCATAGCCAAAAAGAAAGATGGACCCCCACGTGATATAATCACAAAATTTCATTATTACAGAACGAAAGAACAAATACTAATTGCTGCAAGAGAAAAAAAGGAACTTAATTTTCAAGGACACAATTATCAAATTTTTGCTGACCTATCCCAACTTACTATTACTAAAAGACGATCCATGAAACCCCAACTAATGGAACTGCAACGCCACAACATTATGTATCAATGGGGCTTCCCCTTTTCAGTCAGATTTAACTACCAAGGTACAATTTACAGAAGCAGATCAGCAGATGAACTACAACAAACCCTTTTAAAATTAAATCTGACAGAACCCACAAGCAGCAACACTCCCACACGCAGAAGAATGGCATCATCTTCACCTTCAGGCAGCACCCAGAAAATTTCAGAACAAAATGGGAATCATCATTCTCACAAAAGAGGCAGTTATGCCACATCATCCATGGACCAAGAAGATTCAATGGACTGACATCCTAATTCCTGATATCTCTTTATTTATTATACTAAGAGATGGTTCTCTATAAAAAACCTGTATTTATAACTGAATGTAACTGCATTCTGATAGTCACACACTGTGTGGGATCATGTTACATTCCAGTTATATTTCCTATTACTTCTGATTCATATAGCCTTAGAATATATAAGTGAAATAAGGAAATTCTTGTTCAGTTATATATTATCAGGTAATAACAATAGATTTATTACTTTTTAGGACAAATATGTTCAATAATCCAGAAGTAATGGAAGCTTTTTCTTTCTTTTCTTAAAACAAATATATTATTACCTAACTAGTTCCTAGAATTATGTTTTTGTTTATTCTAATCTGAAGCAATACAACCTCAATTTTATGAGTTAACATATCTAAACAGTTACATATGAATAAAATATGTAATTGTTTACTCTAAAAGGGTTAAAATCCCAAAATAATTCAAACTATCTTCATCAATACCAAAGTTATTAACAGTACCTTTCTAACTGAATTATTTAGCCTAGGGCAAGACTAACCATATACAACCACCCTGGAATAAATAATTTCAACAAAAACTATATTCTGCACTCCAATTAATGAAACATCATTTTGATGTCTTTTGACATAGCACTTCTCTCCTGTAAGCGGAAGATCCGTGTACCCCCATTAGCCCTCCTCATTCTCCCAACCATATTATGTGGGAGTGTGACGAAGGCACTTATTCCCCTGAGAGAGATATTTATTCTCTTTCACGGGTAAATTGTGATTACTTGCAAAAAATAATTTATACAATGTATCATCTAATCTCATATGTTTTTTGTTTACTCTTTACTCCAGAATTCACTGGTTTCTTTTCTATCTATTCATCTCTTCAGTCCACACAGGTTGATCTGCGCAGTCAGCTCTGCATAACAAAAAGTCAAAACTATTTGATCTATTGCCATGGCACCACTGAACATACTTTCCCTGAATAAATGTCCCTCAAAAAAGAACCAAAGCCTTCCGTACTTTCCATAACAAGAAGGCTCACATAGTATGCCTCCAAGAAACACACTTCACCAAAGATTCTACTCCAAAATATATTTCTCCTTTTTATCAACAAATTTACACGGCTTCTGCCTGTACCAAGCAAAGGGGAACTCTAATTGCATTTCACCGATCCACACCATTCACCTTATCATCAGAAATTAAAGACCCAGAAGGTAGATACCTGATACTCATGGGTTATATAATGGATACAGCAATCACGGTGATTTCCTACTACGCTCCTAACAAACAACCTACACCATTCCTCTCACATATATTACAAGTGATTAATACACACAAAATAGGAACAGTGATAATGTGTGGGGATTCGAACCAGGTCCTCCTCCCATTTCTAGATAAATCACCTTTTACACCATCCAAAATAACCTCTAGATTACCTTTTTCTCAACTTCTTTCCAAATACAATCTGGTAGATTCATGGAGAGAAAGTAACCCAATGAAAAAGAAATTCACTTATTTCTCGCACCCTCATCAAACCTTCACCAGAATAGATCATATTTTTCTAACAATAGGAATGATACCAGAAATTATTGCATCAGATATAATTCCGATTCCGTGGTCTGACCATAATGCAGTATACACTACTATAGCCTCAGCCATACCAAAAGCGCATGACCAAACGTGGTACTTACCGGACATAATGCTCAAACACCCACTACATCAGATGGCCATTGAACAAGCTTTAAAGGAATACATATCAATTAATAATACAACAGACATCTCCCCAATAACACTGTGGGAAGCTCATAAGCCTGTCTTGCGTGGTACAATACAAAGACAAATGGCACTATTTAAACGGGAACGCAAAAATCTAGCAAAAAAACTAGAACTCAATTTTAATGCAGCCTACATATCATTTCAAGATAATCCATCTCAGAGTACAAAATCTCATCTGGAAAAATCTAGATTGGAATACGATCTATTTCTCACTGAGTCAGTTGATAAATCCCTCAAACGCTCCAAACACAATTTCTACATGAATACAAACAAACCAGGTACATATTTGGCTCGGGCATTAAATTCAACTAACAAATCTTTCAAACCAATACGTTTGAAATTATCAAAAAATGTTTACACTTGTAATCCAGTTAAAATAGTCCATAAATTTCACTCACATCTCGCAACTTTATACAAGACAAACAATGAATTTAATCCTACAGAGGCTGAATCCTTCTTCTCAAAAATAACCTTACCTGAGTTATCTCAGAATCAAAAAAGCAGTTTGGATGAGCCTATAACTATAGATGAAGTTGCTAACGCCATAAAAGACCTAAAACTTAACAAAAGACCAGGCCCAGACGGCTACTCGGCTTTATACTATAAAACATTCTCAGAAATACTCTCTCTCATTCTCACTGAAACTTTTAACAAACTTCTAGATGGACATTCTTTTCGGCAAGAAACACTAATGGCAATTGTTTGTATGATCCCAAAACCCCTTTCTGATGATACTTCCTGTGTGAATTATCGGCCTATCTCTCTGTTAAACCTCGATATTAAATTATTAGCAAAAATAATAGCAAAACGCCTCAATAGCATTATAGGAAAATTAATACATAGAGATCAAGTAGGCTTCATGCCAAATAGACAGGCAGGCGATAATATATGCAGGGCAGTGTTATTGACACATATTGCTAAAAAACGGAAAATCCCTTTATGTTTTCTATCTCTCGATATTAAGAGGGCATTTGACACAGTATCCTGGCAATATATGCAATATTCATTACAAAAATGGGGTTTTGGACCCCACTTTTTAACATGGATCAAAGCATTATATAATAAACCCAAAGCCTATATAAAATATGCTGGATACAAATCTGAAGCCTTTAATATCGAAAGAGGTACCCGACAGGGTTGCCCATTATCTCCCTTATTATTTGCCCTTATACTCGAACCCATGGCCCAATACATCAGAACAAACCAAACTATAACTGGCATTGAAGTAGGAGGTATTACACACAAATTATGTATATTTGCAGACGATATATTACTTTTTCTATCATCACCACAGGTCTCTGGTCCTAACTTAATACCAGCTCTTGATGGATTTGCAGCCCTATCCGGCCTTATGATTAATCCTAAGAAATGCCTAGTGCTTAATATTTCACTCACAAACATGGAATTGATCCCGGCTGGGGCTGCACTCCCATTCACATGGGCAGAAAAATCAATCCCATATCTTGGAATTCATTTAACAGCATCTCATTCTGACTTATTCTCAACCAATTATCCTCCTGTATTAAGACAGATCACAAATCTAATAAAACAATGGTCGCAACTTCCTTTATCCTGGATAGGGAAGATTAATGCAATCAAAATGACTATTCTACCCAAATTGCTTTATCTATTCAGAGTCCTCCCTATTCCAATTCCTTCCTATTTTTTGAGAATAGTACAAAAAAGAGCAACTTCGTTTATATGGGGCTCTTCTAAACCACGTATACCTATACACACATTACATCTTCCCAAAAATAAAGGAGGCCTGGGATACCCTAATTTTACTAACTACTACAGAGCAGCACATTTGGCCAGTCTGTCCAAATACCATGCAAAACAGGAAATCCCATTATGGGTATTTATAGAGGCTTCAGAAAATGACCCTCTATTAATATCAAATTTATTATGGCTTGATCCTAAAGACCGCTTTAAAATTCATAATCCCATAACTAAACACTTCTTATCTCTCTGGGATAAACTAAACCCAAATATCATTTACAATCTCCACACAATCCTCTCCTTTCTTTTATCAGAAATCCGGCCTTTTATCCGGCATGGATCTACCCAAATTCTTTTAAAGCTTGGACAACATCAGGCATTCAGACACTAAATGACTTCATAGCATCTAAATCATTCCTTTCATTCCCATCGCTTAGAGAAAAATATGATCTACCAAACTCTGAGATATTTAGATATCTCCAAATCAAAAAATTCTATACACCATTCCTAAAGGGGGATACACCATTATCCCAATTATCCATTTTTGAATCAATCTGTACAAAAGATCCATTTGCTAAAGGTACAATTTCATCACTTTATAATCAATTATATGGAGTAGCAAATCTTAATAGACCCTCTTACGTTCAGAGGTGGGAGGAGGACCTGGGACGAACTTTAGAAGACATGGACTGGTCTAACATATGGCTCACATCTAAGTCATCTTCACCCAACATCTTAGCACTGGAGACAAATTATAAAATCCTAACTCGCTGGTACCTTGTACCCGCTAGAGTAGCAAAATATTCACCTAATACCTCAGCTCTTTGTTTTTGAGGATGCCCAGAAATAGGCACATATTTACACATATGGTGGACGTGCCCAGTAATCCAAACCTTCTGGAAGGAAGTCTTCGTGATTGCATCTAAAATATTTTAAAAAAATAATACAACCAGATCCATATTTAACTTTACTTAATCTAAAACCGGAATGGTTAACACTCTCTCAATTCAAACTATTGATACAACTAATAACGGCTGCAAAACAAACAGTGGCCAAGGCATGGAAATCTCCTACATTGGTACTAGCAGAAACAATTCACAGAATGAATAATACAATGTCCCATGCTAAGATGGTAGCCATCGATCAAAATCAAATTCCAAAATTTGAAAAACTTTGGCATCCTTGGATAAAACAACAGTTCCTGTCAAACTTCAATGACTCTGTCCCGTTGCCATGGTAACAGATTAAATGACTTACAGAGACACCCATTCTAAGGCTTCAAAGAGAACTAAAAAGAATAATAAACTGACGAGCGGGACAACCTTGTGGACCATACCTCTACCTTTCAACCCTTTTTCTTCTTTCTCTTTCCTTTTCTCCACCTTACGATTAAAGCTCATTATCAGAATTTATTTGACCTATATACACTCTACTTGTAAACAATATGTATAGTAGGTATAAATCATTTAAATACCTACAAAAGTAACTAAGGAAATTATATATATCTTTAATTTAGGTTTACGTGAACCAAATGTTTAATATTTGAAATTTCATGATATTTACCTATATAAACCCTACTGTAAGCTTACTTTATAGATCCTTGTAAACTTACTTTATGTATCTTTATAACATTATATACTTAATAAACTTCTTTTGACAAGAAAAAAGATTACAATATATGCCCAACAAGGACCAGCAACGTACTGGTATGTTGCTGGACTTTGAGTGGTTATACCAGAATGATGCCTGCAGGTTTAGGTATCATCTTGGTATCATTCTTTTCAGCCAGCGGTCGGCTTTCATGTAAAAGCAATCCTAGTGGCTAATTAGCCTGCTTTTACAAGCAGTGGGAGGGAATTCCCCCCCCCCACCATCTTTCATGTTTTTCTCTGGCTCTCCTGTCCCAACAGGGAACCTGAGAATGCAGCTAATGATTCAGCCAGCTGACCATAGAGCTGATCAGAGACCAGAGTGGCTCCAAACATCTCTATGGCCTAAGAAACCGGAAGCTACGAGCATTTCATGACTTAAATTTTGCTGGATGTAAACAGCGCTATTGGGAAATTGGGAAAGCATTTTATCACACCGATCTTGGTGTGGTCAGATGCTTTGAGGGCAGAGGAGAGATCTAGGGTCTATTAGACCCCAATTTTTTTCAAAAAAGAGTACCTGTCACTACCTATTGCTATCATAGGGGATATTTACATTCCCTGAGATAACAATAAAAATTATTAAAAAAAAAAAAAAAAAAATGAAAGGAACAGTTTTAAAATAAGATAAAAAAAGCAAAAAAAAAATAAATAAAAAAAAAAAAAAGCACCCCTGTCCCCCCCTGCTCCCGCGCAAAGGCGAACGCAAGTGTCGGTCTGGCGTCAAATGTAAACAGCAATTGCACCGTGCATGTGAGGTATCACTGCGAAGGTCAGATCAAGGGCAGTAATTTTAGCAGTAGACTTCCTCTGTCAATCTAAAGTGGTAACCTGTAAAGGCTTTTAAAGGCTTTTAAAAATCTATTTAGTTTGTCGCCACTGCACGTTTGTGCGCAATTTTAAAGCATGTCATGTTTGGTATCCATGTACTCGGCCTAAGATCATCTTTTTTATTTCATCAAACATTTGAGCAATATAGTGTGTTTTAGTGCATTAAAATTTAAAAAAGTGTGTTTTTTCCCCAAAAAATACGTTTGAAAAATCGCTGCGCAAATACTGTGTGAAAAAAAAAATGAAACACCCACCATTTTAATCTGTAGGGCACTTGCTTAAAAAAAATATATAATGTTTGGGGGTTCAAAGTAATTTTCTTGCAAAAAAAAAATATTTTTTTCATGTAAACAAAAAGTGTCAGAAAGGGCTTTGTCTTCAAGTGGTTAGAAGAGTGGGTGATGTGTGACATAAGCTTCTAAATGTTGTGCATAAAATGCCAGGACAGTTCAAAACCCCCTCAAATGACCCCATTTTGGAAAGTAGACACCCCAAGTTATTTGCTGAGAGGCATGTCGAGTCCATGGAATATTTTATATTGTGACACAAGTTGCAGGAAAGAGACAAATTTTTTTTTTTTTTGCACAAAGTTGTCACTAAATGATATATTGCTCAAACATGCCATGGGAATATGTGACATTACACCCCAAAATTCATTCTGTTGCTTCTCCTGAGTACGGGGATACCACATGTGTGAGACTTTTTGTGAGCCTAGCCGCGTACGGGACCCCAAAAACCAAGCACCGCCTTCAGGCTTTCTAAGGGTGTAAATTTTTTATTTCACTCTTCACTGCCTATCAGTTTCGGAGGCCATGGAATGTCCAGGTGGCACAAACCCCCCCAAATGACCCTATTTTGGAAAGTAGACACCCCAAGCTATTTGCTGAGAGGTATAGTGAGTATTTTGCAGACCTCACTTTTTGTCACAAAGTTTTGAAAATTGAAAAAAGAAAAAAAATGTTTTTTTCTTGTCTTTCTTCATTTTCAAAAACAAATGAGAGCTGCAAAATACTCGCCATGCCTCTCAGCAAATAGCTTGGGGTGTCTACTTTCCAAAATAGGGTCATTTGGGGGGGTTTGTGCCATCTGGGCATTCCATGGCCTCCGAAACTGTGATAGGCAGTGAAGAGTGAAATCAAAAATTTACGCCCTTAGAAATATTCCATGGACTCAACATGCCTCTCAGCAAATAGCTTGGGGTGTCTACTTTCCAAAACGGGGTCATTTGGAAGGGGGGGTTGTGCCATCTGCGCATTTTATGACCTTCAAAACTGTGATAGGTAATGAGGAGTGAAATCAAAAATGTACGCCCTTAGAAATCCTGAAGGCGGTGATTGGTTTTCGGAGCCCCGTACGTGGCTAGGCTCCCAAAAAGTCCCACACATGTGGTATCCCCGTACTCAGGAGAAGCAGCTGAATGTATTTTGGGGTGCAATTTCACATATGCCCATGGCTTGTGTGAGCAATATATCATTTAGTGACAACTTTTTGTAATTTTTTATTTGTTTTTGTCATTATTCAATAACTTGGGACCAAAAAAAATTATATTCAATGGGCTCAACATGCCTCTCAGCAATTTTCTTGGGGTGTCTATTTCCAAAATGGGGTCATTTGGGGGGGGGGGGGGTTTGTACTGCCCTGCCATTTTAGCATCTCATAAAATGACATAGGCAGTCATAAAGTAAAAGCTGTGTAAATTCCAGAAAATGTACCCTAGATTGTAGGCGCTATAACTTTTGCGCAAACCAATAAATATACACTTATTCACATTTTTTTTACCAAATACATGTGGCCGAATACATTTTGGCCTAAATGTATGACTAAAATTGACTTTATTGGATTTTTTTATAACATAAAGTAGAAAATATCATTTTTTTTCAAAATTTTCGGTCTTTTTCCGTTTATAGCGCAAAAAATAAAAATGGCAGAGGTGATCAACTACCATCAAAAGAAAGCTCTATTTGTGGGAAGAAAAGGACGCAAATTTTGTTTGGGTACAGCATTGCATGACCGCGCAATTAGCAGTTAAAGCGACACAGTGCCAAATTGTAAAAAGTGTTCTGCTCAGGAAGGGGGTAAATCCTTCCGGGGCTGAAGTAGTTAATGTCCAAACCGCTGGCAACAAAAGTGAGTACACTCCTAAGTGAAAATGTCCAAATTGGGCCCAGATAGCCATTTTCCCTCCCCGGTGTCATGTGACTCGTTAGTATTACAAGGTCTCAGGTGTAACCCAGGTAATTTTGCAGGGGGGTAATTGTGCAGATGGGGGGTGGTAATTGTGCAGACAGGGGTGGTAATTGTGCAGAGGGGGGTAATTGTGCAGACTGGGGGGATGGTAATTGTGCAGAGGGGGGTAATTGTGCAGACAGGGATAATTGTGCATATGGGGTGTGGTAATTGTGCAGACTGGGGGATGATAATTGTGCAGACGGGGTAATTGTGCAGATGGGGGTGGTAATTGTGCAGATGGGGTGGTAATTGTGCAGACGGGGGTGGTAATTGTGCAGATGGGGGTTGGTAATTGTGCAGATGGGGGTGTTAATTGGGCAGACTGGGGGGGTGGTAATTGTGCAGACTGGGTGTGGTAATTGTGCAGACAGGAGTGGAAATTGTGCAGACTGGGGGTGGTAATTGTGCAGATGGGGGTGGTAATTGTGCAGATGGGGGGGTAATTGTGCAGATGGGGGTGGTAATTGTGCAGACTGTAGGGTGGTATTTGTGCAGACTGGGGGGTGGTAATTGTGCAGACTAGGGTGGTAATTGTGCAGACTGGGGGGTGGTAATTGTGCAGACTGGGGGTAATTGTGCAGACTGGAGGGGGGTAATTGTGCAGGATTTGTGAGAAATGCTATATACCAGGCTTTGTGAGACATGCTATAAACCAGGCTTTGTGAGAAATGCTATATACCAGGCTTTGTGAGAAATGCTATATACCAGAAATTTGAGGTCTAATGAGGCAGGAATTGGGACTGATCTGAGGGGTGAAGGGACAGGAATTGGATTGATGGCACAGTGGTAACAATTGATGTGCACAGTGGCTGCATTTGATGGGCACGGTGGCTGCAATTGATGGGGTTTTTTTCCTTGTCAAAAGAAGTTTATTGAGTATACAATGTTATAAAGATACATAAAGTAAGTTTACAAGGATCTATAAAGTAAGCTCATTGTTTTACAGTAGGGTTTCTATAGGTAAATATAATGAAATTTCAAATATTAAACATTGGGTTTACGTAAACCTAAATTAAAGATATATGTCATTTCCTTAGTTACTTTTGTAGGTATTTAAATGATTTATACCTACTATACATATTGTTTACAAGTAGAGTGTATATAGGTCAAATAAATTCTGATAATGAGCTTTAATCGTAAGGTGGAGAAAAGGAAAGAAAAAGAAGAAAAAGGGTTGAAAGGTAGAGGGATGGTCCACAAGGTTGTCCCGCTCGTCAGTCTATTATTCTTTTTAGTTCTCTTTGAAGCCTTAGAATGGGTGTCTCTGTAAGTCATTTAATCTGTTACCATGGCAACAGGACAGAGTCATTGAAGTTTGACAGGAACTGTTGTTTTATCCAAGGATGCCAAAGTTTTTCAAATTTTGCAATTTGATTTTGATCGATGGCTACCATCTTAGCATGGGACATTGTATTATTCATTCTGTGAATTGTTTCTGCTAGTACCAATGTAGGAGATTTCCATGCCTTGGCCACTGTTTGTTTTGCAGCCGTTATTAGTTGGATCATAAGTTTGAATTGAGAGAGTGTTAACCATTCCGGTTTTAGATTAAGTAAAGTTAAATATGGATCTGGTTGTATTATTTTCTTAAATATTTTAGATGCAATCACGAAGACTTCCTTCCAGAAGGTTTGGATTACTGGGCACGTCCACCATATGTGTAAATGTGTGCCTATTTCTGGGCATCCTCGAAAACAAAGAGCTGAGGTATTAGGTGAATATTTTGCCACTCTAGCGGGTACAAGGTACCAGCGAGTTAGGACTTTATAATTTGTCTCCAGTGCTAAGATGTTGGGTGAAGATGACTTAGATGTGAGCCATATGTTAGACCAGTCCGTGTCTTCTAAAGTTCGTCCCAGGTCCTCCTCCCACCTCTGAACGTAAGAGGGTCTATTAAGATTTGCTACTCCATATAATTGATTATAAAGTGATGAAATTGTACCTTTAGCAAATGGATCTTTTGTACAGATTGATTCAAAAATGGATAATTGGGACAATGGTGTATCCCCCTTTAGGAATGGTGTATAGAAATTTTTGATTTGGAGATATCTAAATATCTCAGAGTTTGGTAGATCATATTTTTCTCTAAGCAATGGGAATGAAAGGAATGATTTAGATGCTATGAAGTCATTTAGTGTCTGAATGCCTGATGTTGTCCAAGCTTTAAAAGAATTTGGGTAGATCCATGCCGGATAAAAGGCCGGATTTCTGATAAAAGAAAGGAGAGGATTGTGTGGAGATTGTAACTGATATTTGGTTTTTAGTTTATCCCAGAGAGATAAGAAGTGTTTAGTTATGGGATTATGAATTTTAAAGCGGTCTTTAGGATCAAGCCATAATAAATTTGATATTAATAGTGGGTCATTTTCTGAAGCCTCTATAAATACCCATAATGGGATTTCCTGTTTTGCATGGTATTTGGACAGACTGGCCAAATGTGCTGCTCTGTAGTAGTTAGTAAAATTAGGGTATCCCAGGCCTCCTTTATTTTTGGGAAGATGTAGTGTGTGTATAGGTATACGTGGTTTAGAAGATCCCCATATAAACGAAGTTGCTCTTTTTTGTACTATTCTCAAAAAATAGGAAGGAATTGGAATAGGGAGGACTCTGAATAGATAAAGCAATTTGGGTAGAATAGTCATTTTGATTGCATTAATCTTCCCTGTCCAGGATAAAGGAAGTTGCGACCATTGTTTTATTAGATTTGTGATCTGTCTTAATACAGGAGGATAATTGGTTGAGAATAAGTCAGAATGAGATGCTGTTAAATGAATTCCAAGATATGGGATTGATTTTTCTGCCCATGTGAATGGGAGTGCAGCCCTAGCCGGGATCAACTCCATGTTTGTGAGTGAAATATTAAGCATTAGGCATTTCTTAGGATTAATCATAAGGCCGGATAGGGCTGCAAATCCATCAAGAGCTGGTATTAAGTTAGGACCAGAGACCTGTGGTGATGATAGAAAAAGTAATATATCGTCTGCAAATATACATAATTTGTGTGTAATACCTCCTACTTCAATGCCAGTTATAGTTTGGTTTGTTCTGATGTATTGGGTCATGGGTTCGAGTATAAGGGCAAATAATAAGGGAGATAATGGGCAACCCTGTCGGGTACCCCTTTCGATATTAAAGGCTTCAGATTTGTATCCAGCATATTTTATATAGGCTTTGGGTTTATTATATAATGCTTTGATCCATGTTAAAAAGTGGGGTCCAAAACCCCATTTTTGTAATGAATATTGCATATATTGCCAGGATACTGTGTCAAATGCCCTCTTAATATCGAGAGATAGAAAACATAAAGGGATTTTCCATTTTTTAGCAATATGTGCCAATAACACTGCCCTGCGTATATTATCGCCTGCCTGTCTATTTGGCATGAAGCCTACTTGATCTCTATGTATTAATTTTCCTATAATGCTATCGAGGCGTTTTGCTATTATTTTTGCTAATAATTTAATATCGAGGTTTAACAGAGAGATAGGCCGATAATTCACACAGGAAGTATCATCAGAAAGGGGTTTTGGGATCATACAAACAATTGCCATTAGTGTTTCTTGCCGAAAAGAATGTCCATCTAGAAGTTTGTTAAACGTTTCAGTGAGAATGGGAGAGAGTATTTCTGAGAATGTTTTATAGTATAAAGCCGAGTAGCTGTCTGGGCCTGGTCTTTTGTTAAGTTTTAGGTCTTTTATGACGTTAGCAACTTCATCTATAGTTATAGGCTCATCCAAACTGCTTTTTTGATTCTGAGATAACTCAGGTAAGGTTATTTTTGAGAAGAAGGATTCAGCCTCTGTAGGATTAAATTCATTGTTTGTCTTATATAAAGTTGCGAGATGTGAGTGAAATTTATGGACTATTTTAACTGGATTACAAGTGTAAACATTTTTTGATAATTTCAAACGTATTGGTTTGAAAGATTTGTTAGTTGAATTTAATGCCCGAGCCAAATATGTACCTGGTTTGTTTGTATTCATGTAGAAATTGTGTTTGGATCGTTTGAGGGATTTATCAACTGACTCAGTGAGAAATAGATCGTATTCCAATCTAGATTTTTCCAGATGAGATTTTGTACTCTGAGATGGATTATCTTGAAATGATATGTAGGCTGCATTAAAATTGAGTTCTAGTTTTTTTGCTAGATTTTTGCGTTCCCGTTTAAATAGTGCCATTTGTCTTTGTATTGTACCACGCAAGACAGGCTTATGAGCTTCCCACAGTGTTATTGGGGAAATGTCTGTTGTATTATTAATTGATATGTATTCCTTTAAAGCTTGTTCAATGGCCATCTGATGTAGTGGGTGTTTGAGCATTATGTCCGGTAAGTACCACGTTGGGTCATGCGCTTTTGGTATGGCTGAGGCTATAGTAGTGTATACTGCATTATGGTCAGACCACGGAATCGGAATTATATCTGATGCAATAATTTCTGGTATCATTCCTATTGTTAGAAAAATATGATCTATTCTGGTGAAGGTTTGATGAGGGTGCGAGAAATAAGTGAATTTCTTTTTCATTGGGTTACTTTCTCTCCACGAATCTACCAGATTGTATTTGGAAAGAAGTTGAGAAAAAGGTAATCTAGAGGTTATTTTGGATGGTGTAAAAGGTGATTTATCTAGAAATGGGAGGAGGACCTGGTTCGAATCCCCACACATTATCACTGTTCCTATTTTGTGTGTATTAATCACTTGTAATATATGTGAGAGGAATGGTGTAGGTTGTTTGTTAGGAGCGTAGTAGGAAATCACCGTGATTGCTGTATCCATTATATAACCCATGAGTATCAGGTATCTACCTTCTGGGTCTTTAATTTCTGATGATAAGGTGAATGGTGTGGATCGGTGAAATGCAATTAGAGTTCCCCTTTGCTTGGTACAGGCAGAAGCCGTGTAAATTTGTTGATAAAAAGGAGAAATATATTTTGGAGTAGAATCTTTGGTGAAGTGTGTTTCTTGGAGGCATACTATGTGAGCCTTCTTGTTATGGAAAGTACGGAAGGCTTTGGTCCTTTTTTGAGGGACATTTATTCCCTGAACATTCAGGGAAAGTATATTCAGTGGTGCCATGGCAATAGATCAAATAGTTTTGACTTACTTTTTGTTATGCAGAGCTGACTGCGCAAATCAACCTGTGTGGACTGAAGAGATGAATAGATAGAAAAGAAACCAGTGAATTCTGGAGTAAAGAGTAAACAAAAAACATATGAGATTAGATGATACATTGTATAAATTATTTTTTGCAAGTAATCACAATTTACCCGTGAAAGAGAATAAATATCTCTCTCAGGGGAATAAGTGCCTTCGTCACACTCCCACATAATATGGTTGGGAGAATGAGGAGGGCTAATGGGGGTACACGGATCTTCCGCTTACAGGAGAGAAGTGCTATGTCAAAAGACATCAAAATGATGTTTCATTAATTGGAGTGCAGAATATAGTTTTTGTTGAAATTATTTATTCCAGGGTGGTTGTATATGGTTAGTCTTGCCCTAGGCTAAATAATTCAGTTAGAAAGGTACTGTTAATAACTTTGGTATTGATGAAGATAGTTTGAATTATTTTGGGATTTGAACCCTTTTAGAGTAAACAATTACATATTTTATTCATATGCAACTGTTTAGATATGTTAACTCATAAAATTGAGGTTGTATTTCTTCAGATTAGAATAAACAAAAACATAATTCTAGGAACTAGTTAGGTAATAATATATTTGTTTTAAGAAAAGAAAGAAAAAGCTTCCATTACTTCTGGATTATTGAACATATTTGTCCTAAAAAGTAATAAATCTGTTGTTATTACCTGATAATATATAACTGAACAAGAATTTCCTTATTTCACTTATATATTCTAAGGCTATATGAATCAGAAGTAATAAGAAATATAACTGGAATGTAACATGATCCCACACAGTGTGTGACTATCAGAATGCAGTTACATTCAGTTATAAATATAGGTTTTTTATAGAGAACCATCTCTTAGTATAATAAATGAAGAGATATCAGGAATTAGGATGTCAGTCCATTGAATCTTCTTGGTCCATGGATGATGTGGCATAACGGCCTCTTTTGTGAGAATGATGATTTCCATTTTGTTCTGAAATTTTCTGGGTGCTGCCTGAAGGTGAAGATGATGCCATTCTTCTGCGTGTGGGAGTGTTGCTGGTTGTGGGTTCTGTCAGATTTAATTTTAAAAGGGTTTGTTGTAGTTCATCTGCTGACCTGCTTCTGTAAATTGTACCTTGGTAGTTAAATCTGACTGAAAAGGGGAAGCCCCATTGATACATAATTTTGTGGCGTTGCAGTTCCATTAGTTGGGGTTTCATGGATCGTCTTTTAGTAATAGTAAGTTGGGATAGGTCAGCAAAAATTTGATAATTGTGTCCTTGAAAATTAAGTTCCTTTTTTTCTCTTGCAGCAATTAGTATTTGTTCTTTCGTTCTGTAATAATGAAATTTTGTGATTATATCACGTAGGGGTCCATCTTTCTTTTTGGCTGTGAGGGCTCTGTGTACTCTGTCCAGTTCTAAACGTTCAATAGGGATATCTGGCTTTAGTTCTTGTAATAGAGCAGTAATAGTAGATTGCAGGTCTGTCACAGTTTCAGGTATTCCCCTTATGCGCAAGTTTGAACGTCTGGCTCTATTTTCGTAATCTTCGAGCTTAGTTTGAAATATTAAATTCTCTTTTTTTAATTGTTCCAATTCTGTTATATTTTCTTGGGTTGTAATGTCAATTTCATCCATTTTTATTTCTAGGGCTGTGGTGCGGTTTCCCAGCTCTCTTATTTCTTTGGTTAGGCTTTTTGTTATTTGGTCTGAGGTTTGTTTTAAAGCCTTATGAAGCATCTTTTCAAATTGTAATAATATTACTGGGGATGCTGAGGACGTTTGTGGAGAAGTTTGTGAGAGGATTTGTTCTGTATCTGACTCAAATGGAGAGTCTTGCTGTGACATTTTCTGTCTGTGAGAGCGCCCTGATGCTGTATCTTGTGAGGTGACTGGAGCTGCTTCAGCTGCAGTGAGTGCCTGTGAGCTCTTTGTGAGGTGATTTTTATTTCTGCCACGGTTTCCTCCCAGTACCATATTTCCTGCCCAAATTTTCACAGTTTGTTCCCAGGGGCAAAAAGGTTCAAATGGATACCTTTTGAGCCTGCAGGCTCTGCTTTGTCCTTCTCTTCTCTCCTCAGCGGTGTGGAGCTCTAACAATGCATGTCTGCTCTGCTAGGCTCCGCCTCCTGCCCCCCCGATGGGGTTTTTTTTATAGAATTTTGTTTGTGCCCCCCAAAAATTTTGAGCACCAACCACCACTGGTGGCCGCACAAAATATTGACACTTTGGGCCCAGTTTGGACATTTTCACTTATGGGTGTACTCACTTTTGTTGCCAGTGGTTTAGACATTAATGGCTGTGTGTTGAGTTATTTTGAGGGGACAGAAAATTTACACTGTTATACAAGCTGTACACTCACTACTTTACATTGTAGCAAAGTGTCATTTCTTCAGTGTTGTCACATGAAAAGATATAATAAAATATTTACAAAAATGTGACGGGTGTACTCACTTTTGTGAGATACTGTATATATATATATATATATATATATATATATATATATATATATATATATATATATATATATTTAGCAGACACCCTAGGGAATAAAATCCACAGTCATTGCGTGTGGGTGCAGGAGCATCCACTGGCAGCTACTTCTGACTGTCCAGAGGCAGCCTAGAGGCTGTTCTTCACAAGTCCACACCAGATCCAGGTACACTTTTCTACACACTGTTTGTTAAGACATCACCAGGCTACTTCACCTCCTCCTGATTACCAGGATATCTAAAGTACATCACTAAAGAGCTAACTGAAGACATAAAGGTTTCTTTCTTCTGTCTACAACATACCCCCCCAATAAGGGATTAAAGCAGTTAGTGCCATAACAACAAGAATCTTCACCCAGGACTCTATATGCTAATTGAGTGGGTTCAAGTACAGTGGGGACGGAAAGTATTCAGACCCCTTTAAATGTTTCACTCTTTGTATATATGCCATTTGCTAAAATCATTTAAGTTTATTTTTTTCCTCATTAAGGTACACACAGCACCCCATATTGACAGAAAAACACAGAATTGTTGACATTTTTGCAGATTTATTAAAAAAGAAAAACTGAAATATCACATGGTCCTAAGTATTCAGACCCTTTGCTGTGACACTCATATATTTAACTCAGGTGCTGTCCATTTCTTCTGATCATCCTTGGGATGGTTCTACACCTTCATTTGAATCCAGCTGTGTTTGATTATACTGATTGGACTTGATTAGGAAAGCCACACACCTGTCTATATAAGACCTTACAGCTCACAGTGCATGTCAGAGCAAATTAGAATCATGAGGTCAAAGGAACTGCCTGAAGAGCTCAGAGACAGAATTGTGGCAAGGCACAGATCTGGCCAAGGTTACAAAAAAAAATTTCTTCTGCGCTTAAGGTTCCTAAGAGCACAGTGGCCTCCATAATCCCTAAATGGAAGACGTTTGGAACGACCAGAACCCTTCCTAGAGCTGGCTGTCCGGCCAAACTGAGCTATCGGGGGAGAAGAGCCTTGGTGAGAGAGGTAAAGAAGAACCCAAAGATCACTGTGGCTGAGCTCCAGAGATGCATTCGGAAGATGTAAGAAAGTTGTAGAAATCAACCATCACTACAGCTCTCCACCAGTCAAGGCTTTATGGCAGAGTGGCCCGACGGAAGCCTCTCCTTAGTGCAAGACACATGAAAGCCCGCATGGAGTTTGCTAAAAAACACCTGTGGGACTCCAAGATGGTGAGAAATAAGATTCTCTGGTCTGATGAGACCAAGATAGAACTTTTTGGCCTTAATTCTAAGCGGTATGTGTGGAGAAAGCCAGGCACTGCTCATCACCTGTCCAATACACTCCCAACAGTGAAGCATGGTGGTGGTAGCATCATGCTGTGGGGGTGTTTTTCAGCTGCAGGGACAGGACGACTGGTTGCAATTGAGGAAAAGATTAATGTGGCCAAGTACAGGGATATCGTGGACGAAAACCTTCTCCAGAGTGCTCAGGACCTCAGACTGGGCCGAAGGTTTACCTTCCAACAGGACAATGACCCTAAGCACACAGCTAAAATAACGAAGGAATGGTTTCACAACAACTCCGTGACTGTTCTTGAATGGCCCAGCCAGAGCCCTGACTTAAACTCAATTGAGCATCTCTGGAGAGAACCTAAAAATGGCTGTCCACCAACGTTTACCATCCAACCTGACAGAACTGGAGAGGATCTGTAAGGAGGAATGGCAGAGGATCCCCAAATCCAGGTGTGAAAAACTTGTTGCATCTTTCCCAAAAAGACTCATGGCTGTATTAGATCAAAAGGGTGCTTCTACTAAATACTGAGCAAAGGGTCTGAATACTTAGTGATATTTCAGTTTTTCTTTTTTAATAGATCTGCAAAAATGTCAACAATTCTGTGTTTTTCTGTCAATATGGGGTGCTGTGTGTACATTAATGAGGGAAAAAAATTTACTTAAATTATTTTAGCAAATGGCTGCAATATAACAAAGAGTGAAAAATGTAAGGGGGTCTGAATACTTTACGTCCCCACTGTACCTAAGGGTTTAATAGTCTCATAAATTTAAGAACAGTGTTGTAACTTCCTGTCTTATCTGATCTGTGGTGTTGAGGCACAGGGGGGTGCGGTATAAGAAAGGTCATTCCTTTGCCCTCTTCCTGCCTGTTCACATAGATTTCCAACTAAATAGAGTATTGTGTGAGTAGTCTTTATATCCTGCAATCAGTTACTGTTTCTGTTCTACTGTCTCATATTACTGTTATCACTTGTTCTAGTGAAACTTTTTCTAGGGCTAAGCTTATGTTACTGGAATCTAATGTTTCTAACTTCTCAGTAAACAAGACTCAACTATTTCACTTAAATTGTGTATGTGTCTCTAATTATCCTGATTATCACCAAAAATGTCTGAATCCAGGGTGTCAGAGGTGTCGGAGGACTTGCAAGGTCGGGGCAACCAGTGGGGTACAGATTCAGTAAGCATCCCTTACGGGGGTATCGCTACATAATATTTAGTCTGTAGGAAAGTTATAGAGTCTTCAAACTATGATATATATATATATATATATATATATATATATATATATATATATATATATATATATACAGTATTTGAAAATTGACCAATCCTGATGTACTGTTGTGGCAGTGATCAGGGGGACCACCGGGAGACAGTATATATACAGCATATATTTTTTTTTAATTTTCCAACTTTTTTTTTTTTTTACACAATGTGACCAGAGCAGTGCAGTGTTACCATGGTGACACTGTACAACTCTGGAGAGGTGATCAGGATTTTTTAACACAATAATTGCTTTTAATAGTGAACGTCATTGTTATAAGCAATCTTTTTTTTAAATTGCATCTATTCATTGCCATTGTGTACTACTGTGATAGCTGTGATTTGCCACAGCTATTACATGATACAGATGCACTGTGATTGGTCCTGTCTGTACCATATGACCAATAAGATCAATCACAGAGATCATCACAATAGTACACAATGAATGGCTATAAATGAAAGCCAATCATTGTGGGCAACTTACATGTGATCTATGTGATTGGTCACAGCAATCACATGGTAGTGCGGCTGCTAGAGCATGCTGGAGGCGCTCGCTTGGAAGACGTTATATGACATCCACCCAGAATAGCAGTGCTCTCACTTGGCCATTTTGTTTACAATAGGTCAGGTGGGAGGTAATTAATGTTTAGGATTTGTCTGAGTGTCCAAACAGCACATGTTCAATCTGAACTTAGGTTCCCAATTCATCCCTAGTGGAGGAAAAAGTTTGTATTTGAGGCTGGTGGACTTTAATGGTACCGTAACAATTAAGATACACGTATATAAAAAGAGTTTTATTGAATTGACATCAACAAATTTAAAACATACAAATTTAAGAGAGCAACTCTGTCTATCTAAATATAAGAGGTGCAACTGAAATAGATGGTAATACCAGTTCACCAAATCTTAACTATGCTGACATGCTTGACATGTTTCGTAGAAATTCACCGCTTCATCAAATTAATCCTATTTATTATGATTAATGTATTTTTATTTTTCTATTCTATAGTACTATACACTATCTCTGTTCCTTTAATACATTATTATGCAAACAAAAGCTCCTGAAGAAGCAGTGAATTTCCACGAAACGCGTCGAGCATGTTAGCATAATTAAGATTTGGTGAACTGGTGTTACCATCTATTTCAGTTGCACCTCTTGTGTTTGGATAGACAGAGTTGCGCTCTTAAATTTGTATGTTTTAAGTTTGTTGATGTCAATTCAATAAAGCTCTATTTGTTTTATATGGGTGTACCTTAATTGTTATGGTACCATTAAAGTCTACCAGCCTCAAATACAAACTTTTCCATCAGAGGCATATCCCCCAGAGGAAGACACATCATATCCCTGTGTCGATACGTGTGGGGGAGGGGACAGGACGGTGTAGGAGTCAGCAGCTGGTCTGTTTGGAGTGAAGGACACACAATCTCAACATTTTTATGCTTGTCACAGAGTGGTGTACTGGAACACCTGTACCATGTGAGTACCCCACATAGGGGCTTTTGTTTGAATACATATATATATATTTATAAACGGTATCACACTATCCAGTCCTCATTTCTCATATACATGTGGAGACTACGCCATTGGACAGGATAGGATATCACAGATCCATCTGCACAGAACCCAGAGTTGGTTCCCTGGCGTGTTTAGATCAAGCTTAATTGCGAGGTCACATGCCCTGAGGTGAGAATACTCACACAGGGGAGGAACACAAGAGTGGTGTCACTTCAACACGTGTGGATTATCACTACAGACGTGGAGGAATTGTGGATGAAATTTGGTTATTGATTTTCACAAGCACTACAGCACTTTATCATCACAGCAAGATTTAAAGCATGTCATATGGACTTTAATGCAATTTTTGTTTATTGTACTAATTGATTATGCCACGTAGCACTTTGGCACTCTATTTTATATTGATTTGATCGATTTATGTCTCATTATTGATTTTTTTGGCACTATATTTAGTACGGTTAATTTATTATTATTTGGTATGGCATATTGACAATAGATTAGCGCGGTATTTTCATATATTTAAATTGTTTAGCATGGATGTATGGGACGTGATCAATACCAGCAGCTGATTATCTAGTCTCAGATTTATTATTTTTTGGTAGCTCGCAAGATTATCAGTTTATATATGAGTACATTACAGTCCCAACCTGCCTGGGGGATTAATATAGAAGAGTCTGGGACTGTATTGTACTCGTCTGGCACAGGAGAGTACTACACCTGCACTCAAAAGTGAAGAAATAGTCCGCTTGTCTGGGGAAAGTTTTTTAATTTATTTTATTTGCCACAGCCTGCAGATCGCGGTGCCCAGAGTCACCTCTCTGTCTCCATCCACCCCCCTTCTTTCCCTGCTCAATTGGCCGGGCTGTGGGGCCAGACCTGGAAAGTATCCCCGCACAGCAGCCAAAGCAGCCTGGGGGAGCTCCAGTCATGGATGGGGCCCGGGTGA
This sequence comes from Aquarana catesbeiana, assembly GCF_042186555.1. Taxonomy (NCBI): domain Eukaryota; kingdom Metazoa; phylum Chordata; class Amphibia; order Anura; family Ranidae; genus Aquarana; species Aquarana catesbeiana. The sequence continues at coordinate 942,582,356 of NC_133324.1, forward strand.
CTGGTTTGCTCGGGAAAACCAGACCCCCTACATGTGTATGGGCTGTCCCCCTCTGATGGCGGCCCTGGCTCCACTGCAAACAAAGACAGCTTTTCAGGTGTCACCAACAAATTCACACTGCTTTTACTTCTGTTGAGCCCATACAAAATACTAAATGCAAGGCCTTTACAAAAAAAAAAACAAATAAAATAGAGCTGAAGGATAAAAAATAACAAAAAAACAACAACACAGAAACACTACAAGCAAAATATTACTAAACCCAGGACCCTGAATTCACAATAGCTGGTCTCCCACAGTGCACAGAACATGAAAATGCTATTATTTTAGTAAATATAAACTGCTAAATACCTTTTCTCATCATCAGTATATAGCAGTCTTGTCACTTCTATCAGTCTCTGGTTAAAGCTTTATCAGTCTCTGGTTAAAGCTTATAGGAGACGTTTTCATTCTCCTCTGACTATCCTATGAGGCTGCAGGACCCCTGACCCTCTGTTTGGACAGTGCTGATTGGCTCTGTGCTGATCACCTGCACCCTCCCAAGAAAAAAAACAAAACTCTAGCAATACACACCAAACTGAGCATGTGCAGAGTGACTAAAAAGTTAGTCTGAACTTAGGTCTGGACTAAACTCTTGGCTCATCTCTTCTGGAAAGCGATGAATTAGGTTTCCTGAAGCCTTCATGGCAGCACACACTGGGTTGTGACTCCGCCCCCACAACCTGACAGGATTGGTTAGCTATAAATTTGAAGGGGAGACACCTCGCTGCATTCTCTTTTTTATCCTCACCTGACAGATTGGGATGAACAAGGTTGCTCCTATTTACATGATTAAAGAAAAAGCCTCTTACCGCACTCGCCCCAGCAGGTTCAAGCCTCTCCTGTTTGGAAGTCCCTCCTGTACAGTCTCTAAAGGAGCTTCTATGGAGGGAACCCCCATTCTGGTGGTCTCAGGGGGCGTCTGGATATCTGGCATAGTAAGCTTTAAAGAAGCTTCATATATCGCAGTGGCCTCCTCTCTATTATGCCTGTCACTTTATCTTCTCTTTCCAGTTTCAACTTTTTCACTAGGATCGCTGGTACCTGTTGTCCTCAGGGAGCCGTCATGGCCGCCGACGCTCCTCTTCCGCTCTGAATTATGACCAGAGTAGGTAGCTGCCTAAGGTAAGGCTGTTCCCTTCTCCAAGATGGTGCAGGGCCGTTCAGGACGCTCTGTGCATGTGCGGGAGCATCATTTCGCCGCGACGGTGGCGCCAGATTTAAACACACAGCCTTTCTCTGTGTTTTTGCTGTAGTAAACTATCAAAATGAATTTCACTGCCTATCTCACCTGCTTTGCCAGAACTGACCCAGCAAGCTTAGGTAAGTCTGATTTCTACACCAGGCTCTCCAGCCCTCTTTTAAAAAAAAAAAATTAAATTTAAAAAAAATAAATAAATAAATATGTGAAAAGATTCCTATTTATCTCTATCTATCTATCTATCTATCTATCTATCTATCTATCTATCTATCTATCTATCTATCTATCTATCTATCTATCTATCTATCTATATAGATATATATATATCTATCTATATCTATATATATATATATATATATATATATATATATATATATATATATGTGTGTGTGTGTGTATCTATATATATAGATATATATATCTATATATATCTATATATATAGATAAATAGGAATCTTTTCCTTATCTCTCTTCAGCCTTCCTATTACTGTCGCTATGGAGACCACTGCCCACGCAGACCACCATCAGCAAACTAGGTAAGAGGCTCTCCATAAACATCGGTAAGTATTGAAGAAGGGGAGAGAAAAAAAGAGAGCTGGACCACTAACGCTGCTCTTTTGGCAGCCCTACCAGGTCAAGAGCTGCAAGTTCAAGGCATGGAAGAAGATCAAGTCATGCGTTAAGCAGGAGGTCCCGCAGAAGCCGTTCAAGATCTTCTTCCCGCCACCGAAGACATAGCCGCTCACGTCACAGCCGCTCATGCCACAGCCGCTCCCGTCATAGTCGGTCACACCGCAGACGGTCACCTTCATCACACCGCCAGAGCCGCCACACCCGTCCCGCAGCAAACGCTTGCTGGGCCTTGCCAGATAAACTAGCCTGCCGCTCATGCTTCAATGAGGCAACAAAAGAAAAGGAACTAGACGCAAGGGCAGCTACGGAGCTCATAAGAGAATCTGTAGGAGAATCCATAATGGAGACAGCAGCACCACTAACGGATAGGCCTACTCCCAGCACATCGGCAGCAGACTTTCATCAGCCCCAGGCTTCAGAATCTTCCTTGGGAGATGAGGACCAGGAAATGTCAGCAGGCTTTGATTTTTCCCTAGTTGAACCTTTTGCAAAGTCAGTTAAGGAAGTGATCGGTTGGGAAGAAGATAAAGTAGAACTGCAGAAAGTTCGGAAATATTTCCCAAATTTAAGAAAAGATCCAGAACACTTCCCTTTTATAGGTGAACTGGAAGATCTAATTAAAGATGAGTGGGAAAGATCTGATAAGCGGTCCAGCCTTACTGACAGATTGGCAAAGATGTATCCTTTAAAAGAGTCTAAAATCAATTAATTGATTAACGCTCCCTCTTTCGACTCCTCCTTGATGGGTCTTGCACGGCATGTCACTCTGCCTATTGAGGACGCAGTTTCCTTTCGGGACGTTCTTGATCGGAAATTGGATTTAGAATTGAAAAAAGCATATTCCACGGCTGGGGGCACTTGCAGGCCAGCGATTAGCACAGCAGCAGTAGCTAAAGCCATATCAGGATGGGCATTCCGGGTGGAGAAGGACCTTCAAGACGGCACTGAATTAGAGAAAATAAACTCTTCTCTTCAGGAAATCAAGCTGGCAGAAGCCTCAGTTGATATTATAAGGTCTTCAGCAAGATCAATGCTAGCCTCAGTCACGGCAAGAAGGGCCTTGTGGCTGAAACCATGGAGGGACGATACTGCATCTAAAACAAACTGGTGCAGAATCCCATACGATGGCTCAAACCTGTTCGGGTCTAAATTAGACGCCGCCATCTCCAAGGTAACAGGAGGGAAGTCGGTGTTAATTCCCTTAGACAGGAGACCCAAGGCCCAAAAGGGTCCGTCCTTCAGACGCAACCTCCCTGATAAATACAAGGAAGCTAGATCCTACCGCCCCGGTAGGGAGTTTAGAAGGGACTGGAAAAATGCAAGACCTTCCTTCCTGAGGATGCAGAAGTCCAAGACTACCCCGGCAGGGGAGCAGCAGAAGTCCTTTTGAAGATTCGCCTGCCCACCCAGCACAGGTGGGCCCCAGGCTCAAGAACTTCATACAGATCTGGTCAAAGCATATAAAGGATCTGTGGGCACTATCCACAATCAGATTCGGACACAAATGGAAGTTTATGGGCAGACCCCCAGGAAATCACTTCCAATCAACCAGACTGCCATCTTCACTAAACAAAAGGAAGTTACTAATAAAATATGTAGTAGAATTGAAGCAAAAAGGAGCGATTCTGGAAGTTCCATCATGTCAAAAGGGGAGGGGGTTCTATTCCCCCTTATTTCTGGTAAAGAAGAAGACAGGAGACTTGCGCCCTGTATTGGATTTAAAAAATCTCAACAGGAACATCGAAATAGAGGCTTTCAAAATGGAGAGCCTTCAGTTCATAATTCTGGCAGTGAATCTGGGCGACTGGATGCTATCAGTAGATTTATCAGATGCTTACCTACATATTCCGATTCATCCCGCCTTTCAAAAGTTCCTCAGATTCGCCATCAACAAATGCCACTTCCAGTTCCAGTGCCTTCCTTTCGACATCTATTTGGCTCCCAGGACTTCATCAAGGTCTTACTACCCTTGGTTGCATTCCTCAGAGAAAAGGGTCTTCGAGTCCACCATTATTTGGACGACATCCTGCTCTTAGCAGAAAATCGAGAGACTTTGCTATGCCATCGGAAGATCCTACTTACGACTCTTCAGGACTTCGATTGGCTAGTCAATTGGAAAAAGAGCAGTCTGCAACCCACGCAAAATATGGTATTTCTGGGAGCGGATCTGAACACCAAATTGAACAGGGTACAACTCCCTCAGGCAGGGCCGGATTAACATAGGGGCTGGTGGAGCTGCAGCTCCAGGCCCCTCCCTCAATATAGGCCCATGCCAGTGGCTTATGAATATCTGTGTGCCTTCCTGAAGGAAGAGGAGCCAAGTGTTAGTGCAGCCGAGTCCTGTCTCTGTCGATGCCTGACTCCTGTCAGGATCTGTTCCACTCACACAGATCCTCCTCAGTGCCTGGGAGCTGTCTGGGGGAGGGGCGCTGATGTTCTAACCAGCAGGAGCCCGGGAGGAAGGACATCTTACATGCTGTTGTTGAGATAAGGTTAGTACATTTGTTAGGGAGGGGTTTTATTGTGCTAGGGGAAAGACTGCTGCTTCCCCCCCATGTAATGTGCTGTGCCAACCATGTCATGTGCATTGCAGTGCCCCCATGTAATGTGCTGTGTGCTGTGCCCACCATGTCATGTCATGTGCATTGCAGTGCCCCCATGTAATGTGCTGTGCCCACTGTCATGTCATGTGCATTGCAGTGCCCCCATGTAATGTGCTGTGCCCACCATGTCATGTGCATTGCAGTGCCCCCCATGTAATGTGCTGTGCCCACCATGTCATATGCATTGCAGTGCCCCCATGTAATGTGCTGTACCCACTGTCATGTGCATTGCAGTGCCCCCATGTAATGTGCTGTGCCCACCATGTCATGTCATGTGCATTGCAGTGCCCCCATGTAATGTGCTGTGCCCACCATGTCATGTCATGTGCATTGCAGTGCCCCCCATGTAATGTGCTGTGCCCACCATGTCATGTCATGTGCATTGCAGTGCCCCCATGTAATGTGCTGTGCCCACTGTCATGTCATGTGCATTGCAGTACCCCCATGTAATGTGCTGTGCCCACCATGTCATGTGCATTGCAGTGCCCCCCATGTAATGTGCTGTGCCCACCATGTCATGTCATGTGCATTGCAGTGCCCCCCATGTAATGTGCTGTTCCCACCATGTCATGTGCATTGCAGTGCCCCCATGTAATGTGCTGTGCCCACTATGTCATGTGCATTGCAGTGCCCCTCATGTAATGTGCTGTGCCCACCATGTCATGTCATGTGCATTGCAGTGCCCCCATGTAATGTGCTGTGCCCACCATGTCATGTCATGTACATTGCAGTGCCCCTCATGTAATGTGCTGTGCCCACCATGTCATGTCATGTGCATTGCAGTGCCCCCATGTAATGTGCTGTGCCCACTGTCATGTGCATTGCAGTGCCCCCATGTAATGTGCTGTGCCCACCATGTCATGTCATGTGCATTGCAGTGCCCCCATGTAATGTGCTGTGCCCACCATGTCATGTCATGTGCATTGCAGTGCCCCCATGTAATGTGCTGTGCCCACCATGTCATGTCATGTGCATTGCAGTGCCCCCATGTAATGTGCTGTGCCCACTGTCATGTGCATTGCAGTGCCCCCATGTAATGTGCTGTGCCCACCATGTCATGTCATGTGCATTGCAGTGCCCCCCATGTAATGTGCTGTGCCCACCATGTCATGTGCATTGCAGTGCCCCCCATGTAATGTGCTGTGCCCACCATGTCATGTGCATTGCAGTGCCCCCATGTAATGTGCGGTGCCCACCATGTCATGTGCATTGCAGTGCCCCCCATGTAATGTGCTGTGCCCACCATGTCATGTCATGTGCATTGCAGTGCCCCCATGTAATGTGCTGTGCCCACCATGTCATGTGCATTGCAGTGCCCCCCATGTAATGTACTGTGCCCACTATGTCATGTCATGTGCATTGCAGTGGCCCCATGTAATGTGCTGTGCACACTATGTCATGTGCTGTGCTTTGCAGTGCCCCCCCCATGTAATGTGCTGTGCCCACTATGTCATGTGCTGTGCATTGCAGTGCTCCCATGTAATGTGCTGTGCCAACTATGTCATGTGCTGTGCGTTGCAGTGCCTCCCATGTAATGTGCTGTGCCAACTATGTCATGTGCTGTGCATTGCAGTGCCTCCCATGTAATGTGCTGTGCCAACTATGTCATGTGCTGTGCATTGCAGTGCCCCCCATGTAATGTGCTGTGCCAACTATGTCATGTCATGTGCATTGCAGTGCCCCCATGTATTGTGCTGTTCCCACCATGTCATGTCATGTGCATTGCAGTGCCCCCATGTAATGTGCTGTGCCCACTATGTCATGTCATGTGCATTGCAGTGCCCCCCATGTAATGTACTGTGCCCACTATGTCATGTCATGTGCATTGCAGTGGCCCCATGTAATGTGCTGTGCACACTATGTCATGTGCTGTGCTTTGCAGTGCCCCCCCCATGTAATGTGCTGTGCCCACTATGTCATGTGCTGTGCATTGCAGTGCTCCAATGTAATGTGCTGTGCCAACTATGTCATGTGCTGTGCGTTGCAGTGCCTCCCATGTAATGTGCTGTGCCAACTATGTCATGTGCTGTGCATTGCAGTGCCTCCCATGTAATGTGCTGTGCCAACTATGTCATGTGCTGTGCATTGCAGTGCCCCCCCATGTAATGTGCTGTGCCAACTATGTCATGTCATGTGCATTGCAGTGCCCCCATGTATTGTGCTGTTCCCACCATGTCATGTCATGTGCATTGCAGTGCCCCCATGTAATGTGCTGTGCCCACTATGTCATGTCATGTGCATTGCAGTGCCCCCCATGTAATGTGCTGTGCCCACCATGTCATGTCATGTCATGTGCATTGCAGTGCCCCCATGTAATGTGCTGTGCCCACTGTCATGTGTATTGCAGTGCCCCCATGTAATGTGCTGTGCCCACCATGTCATGTCATGTGCATTGCAGTGCCCCCCATGTAATGTGCTGAGCCCACCATGTCATGTCATGCCATGTGCATTGCAGTGCCCCCCATGTATGTGCTGTGCCTGTGCCCACCATGTCATGTGCATTACAGTGCCCCCCATGTAATGTGCTGTGCCCACTATGTCATGTGCTGTGCATTGCAGTGCCCCCATGTAATGTGCTGTGCCCACTATGTCATGTGCTGTGCATTGCAGTGCCCCCCTTGTAATGTGCTGTGCCAACTATGTCATGTGCTGTGCATTGCAGTGCCCCCCATGTAATGTGCTGTGCCCAGTATGTAATTTGCTGTGCATTGCAGTGCTCACTATGTAATGTGCAGTGCCCACCATGTCATGTGCTGTACATTGCAGTGCCCACCATGTAATGTGCTGTGCCATGCAGTGATCCCACCAAGTAATGTACAGTGCCCACCATGTAATGTGATGTGCCATGCAGTGCCCACCATGTCATGTGTAGTTCCCACCATGTCATGTGCTGTGCCCACCCTGCCGTGTGTTGTGCCCACTGTGCAATGTGCTGGGCTGTTCAGCAGTGCCCACCATGTCATGTGCAGTTCCTAACATGTAATGTGCAGTTGCATTGCCCACCATGAAATGTGCTGTGCCATGCAGTGCCCACCATGTAATGCGCTCTACCCACCATGTAATGTGCTGTGCCATGCAGTGCCAACCGTGTCATGTGCAGTGCCCACCATGTAAATTACTGTGCAGTGCCCAACCTGTCGTGCTGTGTTGTGCCCACCATGTCATATGCTGCGCCATGCAGTGCTTACCATGTAATGTGCTGTACCCAGCATGTAAGGTGCTGTACATTGTCCACCATGGCATGTGCCGTGCAGTACCCACAATGGAATGCACTATGCAGGGCTCACCATGTCATGTGCGGTGTACACCAATTAATGTGCTGTGCTGTGTCATGCAGTGCCCACCATATCATGTGGTGTCATGCAGTGCCCACCTTGCCATGTGCTGTGCAGTGCCCACCATGCCATGTGCAGTACCCACCATATAATATGCTGTGCCCACCATATAATGTGCTGTGCAGTGCCCACTTGTAATGTGCAGTGCCCACCATGTAATGTGCTCAGCTATGCCCGCCATGTCATGTGCTGTGCCCACCATATAAGGTCCTGTGCCCACCGTGTGCATGTGCTGTGTCCACCATGCAATGTGCTGTGTTGTGCAGTACCAACCATGTCATGTGCTGTGCCCACCATATAATGTACTGTGCCTACCTTTTAATGTGCTGTATTGGGCAGTGCCAACAGTGTAATGTGCTGTGCCAGCCATGTAATGTGCTTCGCCCACCATTAAATGTGCTGTATCCATGTATCCACCATGTAATGTGTAGTGCCAACCATGTAATGTACTGTGCTATCCCCCCCCCGTGTAATGTACTATGCTGTGCCCCCCAGAGACTCACCCCCTCACTCTCACCCCCCCTCTCCCTCTTTCACCCCCCTCTCTCTCCATCCCCTCTCTTTCACCCTGTTCTCTCTCTCACCCCCTTCATCCCCCATTCTCTCTCTCTTGCCCCCTTCAACCCCCTCTTTCCTACCACCCTCTCTCTCTTTCACCCTCTCTCTATTCCCCTTTTTCTCACCCCCTTTCTCTCATCCCCATCTCTCTCATTCAATGCCTTTCTCTCTCTTTTCCCCTCCCTCTCATCCCCTCTCTTTCAGCCCCCTATCTCGCTATCACCCCCCCCCCCCTCTCTCTCTCTACCACTCTCTCACACCCCTCTCTCTCTTTAATTTAATTCAACAAAAAATTGTTTGCGTTTTCATTTTATTTATTTTCATAAAAAGGCCCACCAAAATCCTTAGCACCAGGCCCATGTTGCTCTTAATCTGGCCCTGCCCTCAGGAGAAAGTCCAGCCTCTAATACAGAAGATGCGGAGATTACTGTCAGCAAGGCATCTACCAGCCAGGACCTGTTTGAGTGTGCTAGGGTCCATGTCTGCAACTCTACCCATGGTGCAGTGGTCACAATGGCACATGAAAGTCCTGCAAAACTCCTTTCTAAGGCAGTGGGATGGAGTATCGATGCGTCAGTCCATTCCCATTTCCAGACCAATGAAGCAATCTGTATGGTGGTGGACACATCCGAACAACCTCAGAAGATACAAGCCCATAGTTCCTCCAGACCCAGAGGTGGTCACTTCAGATGCCTGTCAGAGCAGTTGGGGAGCTCATTTTCAAGATCAAGCAGCCCAAGGCCGATGGCTGCTCCAGGCCCAGGGTGTAGTATCGAATATACTGGAACTCAGGGCAGCTTTCCAGGCTCTAATGGCATTTGCACCAGCCCTGAGGGGGAAAAATGTGCTTATCCGGATGGACAACAAGGTGGCAGTGTCTTATATCCAGAAGCAGGGGGGTACCAAGAGTCTCACACTGATGGAGGAAGTCCGTCCTATCCTGGAATGGGCACAGGCACACCTAACAGGCTTGAAGGCAATATATGTCCCTGCGGCACAGAACATGTTAGCCGATTATCTGAGCCAAGAGACTCTCTCGAACAACGAATGGTCCTTGAGCTTCCAGGCCTTTTCCCTTCTTACGGAAACGTGGGGAATGCCAGAGGTCGACTTAGCAGCCACACCTGCGAAGACAAAGTGTCGGAGGTTTCTGTCAAGAGCATCGTTCCCATCAGCCGAGGGAATAGATTGTCTAATTCACCCATGGAACTTCAAGCTGGGGTACATATTCCCTCCAACCCTATTAATTGCGAGATTCCTGTCCAGGCTTCGGAGATCTTCAGCCACAGTAATCGCAGTAATCCCACTTTGGCCGAGAAGACCATGGTTCACGACTCTATTACAACTCAGCCTTCAGTCTCCAATCCCTATTCCGGTAACCCCAGATCTGCTATCTCTAGGCCAATTCCTACACCCAGCTCTGGAGAAGTTGCATCTGACGGCCTGGAGGTTGAAAGGGCTAGGTTAAGGGAACAAGGCTGTTCTCAGGAGGTAATATCAACCCTGATGCAAGCCAGGAAAAATACCACCAATACCACCTATACAAGAATTTTGAGCAAGTTGTTCTCCATGGCACAGCAGAAGGGATGGAACCCCATTTCTCCAGAACCTTCTCAAATGTAATGCCCCGTACACACGGTCGGATTTTCCGATGGAAAATGTCCGATCGGAGCGTGTTGTCGGAAATTCCGACCGTGTGTGGGCTCCATCGGACATTTTCCATCGGATTTTCCGACACACAAAGTTGGAGAGCAGGAGATAAAATTTTCCGACAACAAAATCCGATCGCGTCAATTCCGACCGTGTGTGGCCTGTTACGACGCACAGTGCCACGCATGCTCAGAAGAAATTCCGACACGGAACAGCTCGTTCTGGTAAACTTAGCGTTCGCAATGGATACAGCACTTTCGTCACGCTGCAATGTTAAAAATGGTTTAATACAGCGCACTCTCTTCTTCTTTATAATGTGACAAGAATAAAGTATTTTTGCTGATCATATTCACACAGACTTCTCACAAACTTATTTTGTTACTATTTATCGGGATTCCCTCAATATATTTTGATTTCTCACATCAGACAACATACTTTTGTTGTATTTTTTTTTTTGGCTTTAATGTAGATTCTTTTTTTGTGTTAGTATTTTTTTGAAGGGTGTTATTTTTTTTTGGATTTTTATTTGTACTCCCGAAAATGTTTATGTGTGTTTTTTGTGACAAGTTACCACAACACCATTGGTATGTTGTTCTATTTAATCTGTAGGAGATTGTTTGGTGTTGTTGTCCCTTGTTAATTTCACATTTTATGTTAGAAATGTACCTGAATTGTCACCAACAAACTGTCCTTTTTGGATGAAAACACACACAGGAGAGTATAATTTCCCAAAAAAAATTTTATTAAGGGCTCACAACTTCTCTGCTGGAGAAACAGCAGAAGTGGGTGAAGCCTTGGACCCCCAGGGCAGACATCAATAATTTTAAATCAAAATTGGTGGCCTGAGGAGTCCTTATCTAAGGGAGGACAGTCTGGTCCAGAAGTCCCAGAGATCCGGAAAGCAGCAGATGACATCTGTGTCCCCAGGCTGTGGTCATACGAGAGACTGCAGCTTCTGTCAGACCAGACTGAACCCAGATCCATCACTCTGAGGTCTTCTTTCCACGCTGCCTTCCACGCGGTGGCTGTGGTGGTGAAGTTGTGGCAGCAGGAGGAGGAGGAGGAGGAAGATGGTCCAACTCAATGACGTCGGTCTTGGGTGTTAGTTCCCCACTCACCCCCTTACGTAGGACTTTATACAGAAGGTCCTCACAGAGCCTGCGTTGACCCTCCTGCATGCCCTGCAGTTTGGTGGCATCCATGCAGGCAAAGGCCTCTTCAGGAGTGGGTAAGGCTCGTAGGGACGCCGAAGCCTCCTGAATCAGCCTGAACGCAGAATCCTGCACGGGACTTGGAGTCGTCTTCCTGGCTCTTTTATATGGAAGGCGGAGGGGAGGAACCTGAGATTCAGTCAGGCTTCGACTTGTCCCAGGCTTCTCTTGGCTGACACTTAGCCCCGCCTCCTCCTGGCTGCCACTAATCCCTGCCTCCTCCTGACTGCCACATTCCACAACCTCCTCCTGGCTGAGGTCTTCCTGTGTATGAAAAAGGGACATAGTTTTAGTATTTTCTTCATCAATCACACACAATTGTCACCTCATGACTTTTGCAAATTGAATGTTAACAAATATAACAGACTATCATTCTTAGCCCAGCATTTTTGTTTATTTTTTTACCAATTTTGGGTGCCCACTACTGTCTATTAATATGTAAAACACTTTTTTTTCAATCAGCAATTAGTGATTAATAATAACATCTATAGAAAACATCATTTATTTATTGTCCTGAAATCTGTAGAGGAATGCTATACCTGACTCCAGCTGGGCTCCTCCACTTCTTCCTGGCTGGAAGGCCCAGGTTGGACATCGGAAGCCTCAGCTGGGGTGGAAGGAAGCATGGAAGGAAGAGTAGAGAGGGATTCCCTGACTTCAGTGTGGTCTGACAGAAATCGCAGTCTCTCATAGTACCACAGCCTGGGGACATAAACGTCATCTGCTGCTGCTCCGGACCTCTGGGAATCTGTGACCTTCTTGCGCTCCCTAAGATAAGTGCTCCTCAGGCCACCAATTTTGTTTTTTAAATAAGGGATGGTTGCTGTAGGGACCACCGGCTTCACCAACTCCAGCTGTTTCTCAAGCGCTGCCTGCCTCTTTTGTTTATGGTTGTAATGAGGATGTCTCACTTGCCACAGACAGGGCAGCTCCCTGTATTTGTCAATGAACAGGGGGAGGAAATTGTGGTCGTTGAACCCATCCATTTTCACAACACAAGACAAACCCTAATGTCAGGCCAAACTCCCCTAATTTTGTTACAATCTAGGCTTCCATTTCGAAGCAGTATACCCCCAAGTTTAGATCCTACCTTCGTTATCACGATGCTCCTTCCTCCGCTCACAGATCGTACGTAAGACGCACGCGTGTTACGCTTTATACACACTGCGCATGCGTGTAACTCCGCCCGCCCCTGACGTTCTTTCTAGTCTATTCCCCGCCCCTTTTCGTTTGGCGCAGTAAGAGAAAAGCACATGGTGGATACACAGCAGGATCGTGATAATTGTAGCAACAAGGAGGAGGAGGAAAGCCCGGATCCGGTAACGTCCCCATCCAGAAGGAGATTTAAGGAGTCAAATATGTCCTTTGGGGAGATGTTGGAGATGGTGGACATCCTGAAGAGGGCCGACTATGATGGGAAGTATGGACCTTACCCCAACCCCAATGTGAGAAAGGCCAAGATCATGGTGAAAGTGGTCAGGAGTAGGGATGAGCTTCGTGTTCGAGTCGAACCCATGTTCGACTCGAACATTGGCTGTTCGGTCGTTCGCCGAATTCCGAACTTTATGGGCCGTTCGCGCCAAATTCGTGTGGCACGTCACGGCCCATAATTCACTGCGGCATCGCAGTGCATTGCTGGCTGATGATTGGCCAAGCATGCACTATGACCCGCATGCTTGGCCAATCACAGCGCCGCGTTAACAGAGAGCCGTAATTGGCCAAAGCCAAGGAGGCTTTGGCCAATTATGGCTCAGGGGATTTAGTACACGCCCCACACTATATAAGGCCGCCTGCACGGCGGCCCTGTGTAGTGTGTGTTCCAGCGTTCATTGAGAGAGAGAGAGAGACAGACAGTGACATTTGATTTGAGTTAGCTAGATTAGGCAGGACAGTCAGTCAGTTAGCTGCACTTAAAGTGTATTGTCTATATATATGCATCCCAGGTGTTGCATATATATATATATATACACTGTATTCAGTTTAGCTAGATCCGTTCCTGTTATCTTCTAGACTATTTACATTTAGTGCAGTGCGTCCTGCTCACAGTGTTCAGCTAGATCCGTTCCTGTTATCTTCTTACTGACAGGCAGGCTTGTCTTGTTACAGTATTTTGAAGAAAATTACTGGTGTTCTTTTGATCCTATTAGTACCACAGTCAGGCAGCTAGACTATTTACATTTAGTGCAGTGCGTCCACCTCACAGTGTTCAGCTAAACCTACAAGCTAGTGGGGTGCGTCCTGCTCACAGTGTTCAGCTAGATCCTTTTCTGTTATCTTCTTACTGACAGGCAGGCTTGTCTTGTTACAGTAAATATAGCTACCTGAAGAAAATTACTGGTGTTCTTTTGATCCTATTAGTACCACAGTCAGGCAGCTAGACTATTTACATTTAGTGCAGAGCGTCCTGCTCACAGTGTTCTGCTAAACCTACAAGCTAGTGGGGTGCGTCCTGCTCACAGTGTTCAGCTAGATCCGTTTCTGTTATCTTCTTACTGACAGGCAGGCTTGTCTTGTTACAGTAAATACAGCTACCTGAAGAAAATTGCTGGTGTTCTTTTGATCCTATTAGTACCACAGTCAGGCAGCTAGACTATTTACAGTTAGTGCAGTGCGTCCTGCTCACAGTGTTCTGCTAAACCTACAAGTTAGTGGGGTGCGTCCTGCTCACAGTGTTCAGCTAAACCTACAAGTTAGTGATTGATTTTGCTAGCTGCAGTATCAGTACATATATATATATATATATATATATATATATATCCCAGCTTAGTGCAGCTACAGGCCATTAGTATGTCTGGAAGGCCAAGAAGGAGAGGCAGACAGTCACAAGCCAATAAGAGAGGGCAAGCAGGCTCTGTGTCTAGTGCTGGTCGTGGAGACGGTGCATCCTCATCAGCACGTGGCCATGGGACACGCTTGGCCTTTTTTTCGGCAGCTGGCCATGTTGAGCCGCAACAGGCGGAAGACTTGGTCGAGTGGATGACCAAGCCGTCCTCATCCTCCTCATCCTCTCTCACCCATGCCCAGGGTACTTTGTCTGGCAAAGCAGCGGCCTCTTCCCTCGGCTCAATGTCATCAGTGACTCCTTCCCTAGCCCCACCTTGTCCTCCTGAGGAGTCCCTCGAACTGTTTGACCACAGTGTTGGGTACATGCTCCAGGAGGATGCCCAGCGTTTGGAAGGCTCTGATGATGATACTGAGCTCGATGAAGGCAGTAACATGAGCACGGACAGAGGGGGTGCCCAAGAAGGACAGCAATCTGGCAGTCATGCTCCCCCTGCTGCAGCATACTGCCAGGTTTGCTCCAGTGATGAGGAGGGAGGGGATGATGAGGTCACTGACTCAATGTGGGTGCCTGATAGGAGAGAGGAGGAGGAGGAGGCGGCACATCACCAACGAGGCAGGATGCCCTCCAGGGGCCAGCCTAAGGGCAGCACATTGACTGCATCACACCCCAAAGCTCCACATGTGCAGGGCGCTGCAGTCTCTGCGCATTATTCAAAAAGTTCTTTGGTGTGGGCCTTTTTTGAGACGAGTGCATCAGATCGCACCGCTGCTATTTGCAACATATGTCTCAAGCGTATCTCGCGTGGCCAAAACATCTCCCGCTTGGGTACCACATGCTTGACCAGACATATGTTGACCTGCCATGCAGTTCGTTGGCAAGCGTATCTAAAAGACCCACACCAAAGAACAAAGAGGACCTCTCCTTGCTCCTCATCAGCTGAGATTTCCAACCCCACTAGACCTTCAGTCCTCTCTGAGACCTGCACTGAGAGGAATGAAGGTGTAGAATTAGGTGTGTCACAGCCAAGTACTTGTGGGCAATCTGATTTTGGTACACCGACGTCAGATTGTACCAGGCAAATTTCCCTGCCCCAGCTGCTGCACCGCCAAAAGAAGTTTGCTCCCAGCCATCCACATGCCCAGCGGTTGAATGCTAGCTTGGCAAAATTGCTAGCACTTCAACTGCTGCTTTTTCAGTTGGTAGACTCTGCCCCCTTCCGTGAGTTTGTGGAATGTGCGGTTCCTCAGTGGCAGGTACCCAAACGCCACTTTTTCTCACGGAAGGCGATTCCGGCTCTCTACCAGCATGTGGAAGGCAATGTCCATGCCTCGCTGGACAGGGCGGTCAGCGATAAGGTGCATATTACCGCTGACTCATGGTCCAGCAGGCATGGACAGGGACGTTACCTAAGTTTCACGGCGCATTGGGTGACTCTGCTGGCAGCTGGGAAGGATGCAGGACAAGGTGCAGTAGTGTTGGAGGTTGTTCCGCCACCACGCCTCCAAAATGCTAATGATTGTGACACACCTCTCTCCTCCACCCCCTCCTCTTCTTCTTCTTCCATGGCCTCTTCCTCGGAACCAGCGGTGCTCCGTAGTCGTTCAAGGGGCTACGCAAGTACGCAGGCCAAAAGATGCCATGCGGTGCTTGAGCTGGTGTGCTTGGGGGACAGGAGCCACACTGGGGCAGAGGTTCTGTCAGCTCTGCAGGGGCAGGTTCAGAGGTGGTTGACGCCACACCAACTTAAGGCAGGAATGGTGGTTTGCGACAATGGCACCAACCTCCTCTCTGCCCTCCGACAGGGACAAATGACCCATGTGCCCTGTTTGGCTCACGTCCTTAACTTGGTGGTGCAGCGGTTCTTGGGCAGGTACCTGGGCTTACAGGATGTCCTGAGGCAGGCCAGGAAAGTCTGTGTGCATTTCCGCCGGTCATATAATGCCAGTGCTCGGCTGACGGACCTCCAAAAGGAGTTTAACCTGCCCAAGAACCGCCTAATCTGTGACATGCCCACCAGGTGGAACTCAACGTTGGCCATGCTGCAGCGGCTGCACACGCAGTAGAGGGCCATCAATGAGTACCTGTGCGACTATGGCACCAGGACAGGGTCAGGGGAGCTTGTTTTTTTTCCCCACGCCAGTGGGCCATGATCAGGGATGCATGCACTGTCCTGTCACCATTTGAGGAGGCCACGAGGATGGTGAGCAGTGACAGTGCATGCATCAGTGACACTGTCCCCCTTGTCCACCTGTTGGAGCACACGCTGCGTGGAATAATGGACAGGGCACTTGAGGCAGAACAGAGGCAGGAAGAGGAGGACTTCCTTAGCTCTCAACGCCCCCTTTATCCAGACAGTGTTCCTGCGTGCCCGCCGATCACACAGGAAGAGGACGAGGAGGAGGAGGAGGAGGAGGAGGAGGAAGATTGTGTCAGTATGGAGGTGGAGCCTGGCACTCAGCATCAGCAGCAGTCTTTAAGGGATCAGTCCCAAGAAACACATGGACTTGTACGTGGCTAGGAGGAGGTGGCTGCGGACCATGTTGTCCTTAGTGACCCAGAGGACTCCGGACCGAATGCCTCAGCAAACCTACGCTGCATGGCCTCCCTGATCCTGCAAAGCCTGCGTAAGGATCCTCGTATTCGTGGTATCAAGGAGAAGGACCAATACTGGCTGGCAACCCTCCTTGATCCACGTTACAAGGGTAAGGTTGCGGACCTTATCTTGCCATCGCAGAGGGAGCAGAGGATGAAACATCTTCGGGAGGCCTTGCAGAAAGGTCTGTGCAACGCGTTTCCAGAGACTGGGAGGTTACAAACTCCTGACAATTTTTTGGTCCGCAGCCCCAAGGTATGATCGGTTCCAGCAACCATCGCGAGCGTCTGTTTTACATGGTGCAGGAATACCTAGGGGCAAGATCAGACTTGGACACCTTTCCCACCGAAAATCCTCTGGGTTACTGGGTCTTGAGGATGGATCACTGGCCAGAGCTTGCACAGTATGCAATTGAGCTACTGGCCTGTCCTGCATCCAGCGTTCTTTCGGAACGCACATTCAGTGCTACTGGAGGCGTGGTAACCGATCACAGGGTGCGTCTGTCCACTGACTCAGTCGATCGACTGACCTTCATAAAAATGAATCAGTCTTGGATCACCACCAGCTACCAAGCACCTGATGCTGATGTAACCGAATAATTTTTTTTGAAATCTCAGATCCCTTCAAAGACTGCCTATGCTGATGCTGAGTGACTATCCCTGAGTAATTATCCTCTTCCTCCTCAATCATCACGCTGATAGCTTGTAAGAACATTTTTGGTTCTGGGCGCCACCACCAGTGCCTAAGGCACAATTTTTCAGCCCCTGTTTAACAGGGGCGTGTAATTACAATTTTTGATGCAATACTTTGCAGCAGGGCTCGTTCCTGCGTTCCAACTAGAGTGTCTGTGAGGGGTTGCAGTGTTGTGGCACCAGCATCAGTGCCTAAGGCCCATTTTTTCTGCCCCTGTTTAACAGGGGCGTGTAATTACAATTTTTGATGCAATTCTTTACAGCAGGGCTCGTTCCTTCGTTCCAACTAGAGTGTCTGTGAGGGGTTGCAGTGTTGTGGCACCAGCACCAGTGCCTAAGGCCCATTTTTTCTGCCCCTGTTTAACAGGGGCGTGTAATTACAATTTTTGATGCAATACTTTGCAGCAGAGCTCGTTCCTGCATTCCAACTAGAGTGTCTGTGAGGGGTTGCAGTGTTGTGGCACCAGCACCAGTGCCTAAGGCCCAATTTTTCATCCCTTGTTTAACAGGGGCGTGTAATTACAATTTTTGATGCAATACTTTGCAGCAGGGCTCGTTCCTGCGTTCCAACTAGAGTGTCTGTGAGGGGTTGCAGTGTTGTGGCACCAGCACCAGTGCCTAAGGCCTAATTTTTCAGCTCCTGTTCAACAGGGGCATGTAATTACAATTCTTGATCTAATATTTCACAGCAGGGCCCTGTGAGGGCTTACAGTGTTGTGGCCACAGCAACACCTAAGGCCCAAATTTCTGCTGAGTATATAGGGCAGGACCCTACTTTCAAACAACTAACCTACAAACGACTCCTACTTGCAAACGGAAGGAGACAACAGGAAGTGAGATGAAATCTACCCCTAGGAAGGGAAATTCTCTCCTGTAAGAGTTAATATGGGAAAAACATTTCTCCTTTCCACTGATGCTTTACAATCCATTGGGACAAAAAGTGAGGTGAAATCTTCTGAAGAGGAGGAAAGACAGCAAAACAAATGTCACAGGGGTGATAACCCTTCCCTATGTTTTCCAAAAAGCTTAAAAAAGATTTTTTTGGCTGGAGCTAAACACGTTAAAAATGTACCCGTTCAAAATTACAAAGAGATTCTACTTAACAACAAACCTACAGTCCCTGTCTTGTTTGCACCGCCTGTATACTGCTGTTCAGAGTATATAGGGCCTGGTGGCCCCACACCTTTCCTTATTTTAATTTGGGTGTGGGGTTCCCCTTAATATCCATACAAGACCCAAAGGGCCTGGTAATGGACTGGGGGGTACCCATGCCGTTTGTCTCACTGATTTTCATCCATATTGCCAGGACCCGACATTACATTAAACCCGCAAGCAGTTTTAAATGAGATTTTTTCCTTTAAAAATGACATTTGGTGCAGGGACTGTTCTAAACACGGGAAACACGCGTCACTTTACAGGCATACTATAGACACCCCTCAGGTACGATATTTAAAGGAATATTTCACTTTTTTTTTTTTTTTACTTTAAGCATCATTAAAATCACTGCTCCCGAAAAAACGGCCGTTTTTAAAAGTTTTTTTGCATTGATACATGTCCCCTGGGGTAGGACCCGGGTCCCCAAACCCTTTTTAGGACAATACCATGCAAATTAGTTTTTAAAATGAGCACTTTTGATTTCGAACGTTCGAGTCCCATAGACGTCAATGGGGTTCTAACGTTCGTGCGAACTTTCGGTCCGTTCGCAGGTTCTGGTGCGAACCGAACCGGGGGGTGTTCGGCTCATCCCTAGTCAGGAGTCTGCACCGGAATTTCGGGGTACGACGATCGAAAGATCAGCTCAGGAATCGGTGGTTGGACCTCAAATTCAGAGAACATGAGCAGTACAGAAAGATCCGGAGAGTGTTGCAAAAAAGTAAGTAGTTGTGCTGTGTTCCTATTCTTTTGATGTTTATTATGTTTGTGCTGCTCCATGTGCTTTTAGGAACTACTGTACAGTTTAAAATGGCAACTTTCATGTTCATGGGCACATTATTCGTTCGTATCAAACATTTTTCTTTCGGACTATAAAATACCATTGTTTAGGCCATATGCATTTGGCCACCATTTTTACGCCCTATACTTGTCTTAAAAGAATTTGGTTGTGTAGATGGCTTTGTTACTAGAATGAAATGCAAACTAGATTCTGTGTAAGGAGAGGACTCTGAGCAGCTGTTTTCACATCTGGACACTGGAGCACTAGTGTGGGACACAAGAACACCATTTTTATTAGGGGGCCACACAGGTGCTCCAGTGTATACTATAGGGGGTGTCTCCATCTGTGAAGCTTGTACCAAACAGGTAAAATATTGAAGCTTGACAAAGGACACTGAAAATGCTACATTTTTTAACTCTGCTAAAATTGCCAATTGTACCCCACTTCCAAGCAATGTTTGCTATTTATAGTTCTGCCATGAAATATCTGTGTGCTAATTATCCCCTTCCCGCCGACCGTACGCAGATATGCGTACTCGGTTTTCCGGGGTTATACCGGGATGATGCCCGCAGCTGCAGGCATCATCCCGGTACCGTTGTTTCCAGCGGGTGATCGGCTACCCAAGTATAACAACCGATGCGGCTAAAAGCCGCTTGGTTGTTATACCGGAGGAGCAGGAGGGGACACCCCCCCTCCCGCCGCCGTTACCGGGCCTCCCGTGCGATCGGGAGGCCCGGTGTCTGATCGGGTACCTTCGGCAGCTGGGGGCAGGCTGGAACGAAGCTGTGGGTGGCTTCGTTCCAGCCTTCTAGTTGTAAACGCGGAAGCGACGTCATGACGTCACTTCCCGTTTACTCGGTTGCCAATGGCGCAGAATTTAAAAAAGTACACAGTATTCAGAATCGCCGTTTTCAGCGATCTGAATACTTTAAAGTGTAAAGGAGGGATGGGGGGTCTTTTAGACCCCCCATCCCTCCATAAAGAGTACCTGTCACCACCTATTACTGTCACAAGGGATGTTTACATTCCTTGTGACAGCAATAAAAGTAAAAAAAAAAATTTTTTTTTTAAACACAATTTATAAAGTAAAAAAAAAAATAAAATAAAAAAAAAAAAAAAAAAAATTTTTTTAAAGTGCCCCTGTCCCCGCGAGCTCGCGCAGCGAAGAAAACGCATACGGAAGTCACGCACGCATATGTAAACGGTGTTCAAATCACACATGTGAGGTATCGCCGCGATCGTCAGAGCAAGAGAAATAATTCTAGCCCTAGACCTCCTCTGTAACTCAAACCTGGTAACCGTAAAAATTTTTTAAAGTGTCGCCAATGGAAATTCATAGGTACCGTAGTTTGTCGCCATTCCACGAGTGCGTGCAATTATAAAGGGTGACATGTTTGGTATCTATTTACTCGGCGTAACATCATCTTTCACATTTTACAAAAAAATTGGGGTAACTTTACTGTTTGGATTTTTTAAAATTCATGAAAGTGTCCCTTTTCCAAAAATTTGCGTTTAAAACACTGCTGCACAAATACCGTGTGATAAAAAATATTGCAACAATCGCCATTTTATTCTCTAGATTCTCTGCTAAAAAAATATATATAATGTTTGGGTACTCTAATTAATTTTCTAGCAAAAAATACGGATTTTAACTTGTAAACACCCAATTTCAAAAATAGGCTTAGTCATGAAAGGGTTAAACCATTTTGTTTTACGTAGGGGAGAAAAGACTTGGAGGACACCCCTCATCCGAGGTGACCAGAGCCCACACCCCTCTGGAAGAAAGGGAAATCCCCCTAACACAAGCTGAGCAGGAGGAAGAAGACGTGGTGGAACTAGTCACCACAACAGGTGAGTGTCTGCGACCACAGGCTCAGGTAAGAGATGGATGGCGGCATATTTTTGAGAGCTAATTTTTTTGGGGGGTTCTTCTCTTTTTAGGTGATTGTGATGTTGTGGATCCAGATCCTTTCACATCCGAAAGTGCCCAGATCCTGACCGGGGAGATCATGGTGTGTAATTTACAATTGGAAAACATCAAGAAAAACATCAATAATGTTATTCCAAAAAATAAAAACATCATTGATGTTTTGGGGCGAGTTTAAAGCCCCTCCAAAACCCTTTGTTTTTTGGTGTGCTACAATGTGCAAAATGTTTTTGTGATTTTTCAAAAAGCCAAATTTGGAGGATGCACACAGCGTGCCAACATGTGCTATCACGGGAGATCAATGGACGCGTTTTGGGGGTGCAACCCCTTCCTCAATAATAAAGTAGCTGAGAGGAAGGGGTTTCTCCCCCAAAACACATCCCTTGATCCCCCGTGATGGCAGGTCGCACATGTTGAAATTCGTAAATTGCTGTGCATCTTCCAAATTTGGCTTTTCCTGGGGTGACTTCACCCCATCTGAACACAATATCAAACACAGTTCCTAAATAATCATGTCTGATATTGCCTTCAAATTCTACCAAATGTGAAGTTTGTAAGTTCAAGATTTGTGTCTTTCTTGTTGGTTTTACACATGCCTGTTTTATCGTAAATGGACATTTCTATTTTTGATAATGCTACCCCAAAAATTGTTAGACAACAAACATGTTAGTTTGTTTGAAAAACCTTTGGTAAATGCACATGTGATTGTGCAGGTATAAAAAAGTTTGTTAATCAAGAATGTGTGGATTATTGTCTCAACGCTACAACACTTTTGGGGTGATGTCATTGCTGTTTTGTGCGAAAATGGGGGTTATTTCCTAAGGGCAAATCCTCTTTGCACTACAAGTGCAGGTTCAGTGCAGTTGCAAGTGCACTTGTAGTGAAATGTGTTTTTGCATTTAGTAAATGACAGCCAACAGTGCTTTGTATAAGGTTACACAATCACGCCATTTTCTGCACTCAACACATTTCTGTCAGGGTCAGCTAAAACAAACATAAGCAGTAAATGTCCACAAAGAATGTCTTTTTTTATTATAAAAAGGCTTCACATATTTGCTGGCATATTGATGGCCCCCCTACCCGCAAAGAACTCCAGGTAGCGTAACCGGACATCACGAACACTCAGGGAGGGCAAGCCAGGACGGACGCTTTCAAGCGCCATCAGTGTGGTTTCATGTATCATTCCGGCGTCAGGCCCAACTGAGCCAGCATAGTTGGCTGAATGTTTCCTTAAAAAGTTATGGAGAATACAGCACGCCAGTATAATATGGTTCAGTTTATACTCCGCCATATGGATGGGTGTCAGAAATAGGAAATGTTCTCCACCACTCTTCGGGCTCTGGCCAGCCGGTAATTAAAAACCCTCTGTTCCGGGGTGAGGGTCCTCATCAGGAATGGCCGCATCAGGTGGTCCCCCAGCGCAAACGCTTCATCAGCAACGAACACGAATGGGAGTCCTTCCACATTGTCCTCTGGAGCTGGCAAGTCCAAGCTGCCATTCTGGAGACGCCTGTAAAACTCCGTCTGGGCAATGACTCCACCATCGGACATCCGGCCATTCTTCCCCACATCCACATACAGGAAGTCGTAATTAGCCGACACCACTGCCAACATCACTATACTATTGAACCCCTTATAGTTGAAATAGTACGACCCCGAGTTGGGCGGTGGGATGATGAGGACGTGTTTCCCATCAATTGCCCCTCCGCAGTTAGGAAAGTCCCACCGCTGGGCATAGTGGGAGGCCACAGTCTGCCATTCCTGTGGCGTGGAAGGAAACTGTTGAGGAAAAAACAATAAACATTACTATTTTTACTCTGAAACATGGCAAGCATATTAGACACAAACATTATGGGGCAACCTCCAGATAGCATTTATTAAGGGGAATTTAACAACACCAAAGTATAAGGTACACCTATCATATTCCCCCTCCCCCCCCCTCTCATGGGCCATTTCTAACATTATAGGGGGTGTGTGTAAATCGTGGACAGGTAACCCTCTTCACTTCATTGAGAGATGAATGCCTAAATAATGGGGATTACTTGGAACAGCCCCTCCTTAGTTACACTATTGGCAGCCCACTGGACAGGTAAGAAGTGTCATAATACAAAGATATAAATACACATTGTACACATTTGAGGACATTTGGACATTCTGCTATTACCTGTCAAGATAATAATAGGATACAAAAACGTTAAACAGTACCATTTGAAAGTATACAGGTAGGCCCTTGCACTACATGCTTTGGGGAATTCATCCATAAATCTGAGCACAAAAGAGGTGGGTATAGTGTGTATGGGTTTGTCAAAGTCAGCAGATAGATGATTGAGGATAGTTAGAGAATTGGGATCAGCTGACTTAGCAGTTGGGGGAGGGAGGGTTACTAAAAATGATTTGGGGACACCTAAAAAAATAAGCCTCTGCCACTCTGCCAAAATTTAAAGCAAAAATAACATTTCAAAACATTTTAGGGGTTGTTTGGGGTAAAGCACTACTATGGAGCTGATAAAATACATTGTTAAGTGACTACATGAGGTGAATATAGGCCAGGAGAGACCATGCTGGGGAGGTTATTGAAGGGCAATCTGTATGAAGGACCTAAAATAATAATTACATAAAAATCCTGCATGCATGAGGACAAAGGGGACATTCACAGCATATTACAATCATGGTAATTAGGGAATGAGGAAAGAAATACAATATATTATCAAACATTAAATACAATAAAATGTGATATTAAAGGATAAAAATCTTACCTTCATATACTCCTTCTGCAGGACCTGGATGATGGCAGAACAGGTCTCTGGGATAATGATCCCCAGAGCCTGGGGGTAGATGCCTGTCAAGAACTTCAAGTCCTGCAGGCTTCTCCCTGTCGCCAAGTACCGCAGGGTAGCGACCAACCTCTGTTCCGGAGTGATGGCTTGCCTCATGCAGGTATCCTGCCTGCTAATATAAAGGGTCAGCGAAGCCAACAAACGGTGAAACACGGGGTCCGTCATCCTGAGAAAGTTCCTGAAATCATCAGGATTATTCTCATGGATCTCACAGAGCAAAGGCATATGAGAGAACTGGTCACACTGAAGCAACCAATTCTTGGTCCATGAACTCCTCCCCACCCTGTTCATGGACTGGACTTGTGTCAAGGTCAGGACCCCAACACCAAGCCTCCGCACAGCACAAACTCTACGAGGAGTACGTATACGAAACATGGCTAGAAAACGGTCGGCTGCTCAGAACGAAGTAACAGAATGCACTGAAGAACAGCAAGGCCTGTGAAGAGCGACCTGAAAAACAGTAACGAACGAACAAGAATACAATGACTAAGTCACGCAGAACTTGCTTGCACACACTGAAAAGCAGATACAAACCCACAAGCACAAACTGAACGGCAGAAAACGATCTGAAAGCCACGAGTCTGAAAAAGCGCGAATCGTCTCTCACCAAACTTTTACTAACATGAGATTCGCAAAAGGAGCCCAAAGGGTGCCGCGCTTGGTTCTGAACTGGCCTTTTCTAGCCTCGTCGTTTGTGGTGTACATGACCGCGTGGTTGGCGATCGGAAATTCTGACAACTTTGTGCGACCGTGTGTACGCAAAACAAGTTTGAGCCAACATCCGTTGGAAAAAATCCTAGGATTTTGTTGTCGGAATGTCTGAACAAAGTCGGACCGTGTGTACGGAGCATTAGAGTTCCTCCAGTCCGGAATCGACAAAGGCTTAAGTTCAAGTACACTTAAGGTACAAGTATCCGCTTTGTCGGCCAAAACAGGCACTAGATGGGCATTACATCCTCTGGTAATCCAATTCCTGAGAGCCTGTCTGAAAATTAAACCTCCCAAGAAACTTTTCCATCATGGGATCTCTCAGTAGTCCTCGATGCCTTCTCCAATCCTCCTTTTACTCCATCTGAATCAATCTCACTGTGGGATCTAACTTTGAAACTGTTTTTTCTCATTGCAATTACATCAGAAAAGAGAATATCTGAAATCCAAGCACTGATGGCATCAGAACCTTACTTAGTTTTTTCCCTGATAAAATAGTACTAAGACCTTCAGACCACTTCATCCCGAAGGTAGCAACTTCCTTCCACTACAACCAAGACATTGTCTTACCATCATTTACTAATGATCAAGGTGAACCTCATCCACTGGATGTTAAAACAACCATCATTAGTTACCTGGCGGCTACAACTCCTTTTAGGAAGACTGATTCCCTCATGGTCATTCCCCATGGAAACAGACGAGGTCAAGCGGCCACTTCACGTACTATCGCCTCCTAATTAGACAAATCCATCAAGAAGGCATACTCCATTCGCCATTCCTGAAGGCATCAGGGCTCACTCGACTAGGGCAGTGGCTACCTCCTGGGCAGCATATTGCAGGGTTTTCACCGGAGACGATTTGCAAAGCAGCGACTTGGTCCTCCAGACACACTTTCATTACTCACTATAGAGTGGACTCTGCTCACTTGGCTATGACAGACTTCGGTAGATCCGTTGTTAGAGCCAATTCTTCCGCATTATAAGGAATAAATATAATTTTCTTGCACCCACCCGTCTGGCAAATTATTTCCCAGTGTGTGCTGCCATGAAGGCCTCAGGAAAACAGAAAATTGTATACTCACCTTTCCGTAATTTTCCTTTCCTGACGCATCTTCATGGCAGCACACAGATCCCCCCCCCCTGTTTTTTGGTGATATATTTACAGAGAATGCAGCGTGGTGTCTCCCCTTCAAATTTATAGCTAACCAATCCTGTCAGGTTGTGGGGGCGGTGTCACAACCCAGTGTGTGCTGCCATGAAGATCCGTCAGGAAAGGAAAATTACGGAAAGGTGAGTATACAATTTTCCGTTTTCCACTCCCTTTTCATGGAGGGAAGTTATATTAGTAGCTCTTTTCTCTCACTTTGGTGTTGTTTTTTGCTAAGCAGCTATCTGGATCAAGTGGCCTCTAAGTTTCGCCTTGTAAGCTTCCCATAGACAATCAAATACAAATGATTAACCACTTCAGCCCCGGAAAGATCTACACCTTCCTGACCTGAGCATTTTTTGCGATATGGCACTGCGTTGCTTTAGCTGACAATTGCAAGGTCGTGCGACATTGTACCCAAACAAAATTGACGGCCTTTTCCCCACAAATAGCGCTTTCTTTTGGTGGCATTTTATCACCTCTGCGTTTTTTTTTTTTTGTGCTATAAACAAAAAAAGACCGTCAATTTTGAAAAAAAGCAATATTTTTTCCTTTTTGCTATAATAAATATCCTCCAAAAATATATAAAAAAACAAATTTCTTCCACAGTCGAGGCCGATGTAAGTGTATAATAAGTGTATATTGATTGGTTTGCGCAAAAAGTTAAAGCATCTACAAAATAGGGGATAGATTTATGGCATTTTTATTATATATATATATATTTTTTTACTAGTAATGGCGGCAATCTGTGATTTTTATCGGGACTGCGACATTATGGCAGGAAGATTTGGACACTTTTGAGACCATTGACATTTATACAGTGATCAGAGCTACAAATAGCCACTGATTATTGTATAAATGACACTGGCATGGAAGGTGTTAAACACTAGGGGGCAATCAAGGGGTTAAGTGTGTTCCCTAGATGTGTTCTAACTGTAGGGGGGGGTGGGCTCACTACAACATGACAGAGATCACTGCTCCCAATGACAGGTAGCAGTAGATCCCTGTCATGTTGCTAGGCAGAACATGGAAATGCCTTGTTTACATAGGCATCTCCCCATTCTACCTCTCCTCACTGTAATTGCGGGACGCCGGCAAACATCGAGTTCGCGGGACATGCGAGCACGCACCCGCACGTGCCCGCTAGACAGCAAATTCAAAGGGACGTACAGGTACGCCTTTGCCTGCCCATGCCATTTTGCTGATGTAAATCAGCATGCGGTGGTCGGCAAGTGGTTAAAGAGGAAATTCTGTATGTGGTTTGGATGTGCAGGGATGTGCCTTGAGTGGTGACCAGGGATTTATTCAATCTCCATTTAAAAGAGGGCTTGTCATGCAGGGACAGCTTATAATGCAGAATAAGGGGGTTTTCATCGGGCCAGGGTCTGGAAAAGATGTCCACTTTAGAAACTAAAGATAATTGTTGGAGTAGCACAAAGATATGGTCTATCTGATAGAAGTTTGAATGAGGGCTAGGATAATACATACAAGTCCCTAGTTTGGGGAGGGGGGGGTGAACTTCCTGCCAGGTATCTGTTTTTATTATTATTTGTTTGTCTGTATTCATAACAAAATGTATTATTTAATTAATATAGGTTGACTTTGTTCTTCAAAGCAAAGCCAAACTGTCAAACTTGACTGAATTGATTTGCCCAATCTTCAAGTGTGAGTCGGAATTGATTTTTAAATGTTTGTTCATTGCTTATTGAACATGAATATTATTGCTGAATTTAAATTCAATCTCTAATATTCATAAATAATATTCATAATAAATCTCTAATATTCATAATATAAATAAATAAATTCATCTGCCATAAATATTTTTGCCTTTACAGTCCAGAACAAACACCTATAAATGTTTTGGCTTTTATTTCTGCTATCCACAATGTTAACCAGAATCCAGAAATTTTGCCCAATATTACACTGGGATTTCATGTGATAGATTCATGTTTACATCCATGTTTAGCTGTAAAGGATGTTCTAAGCATTTTATCTGGGCTACAGAAGACAGTCCCTAATTACTCATGTACTGGAGAAGCTGAACTGGTGGGGTTTATTGGAGATCATTACTCAGTTACAACAATTCCAATGGCACAAATACTGGGAATTTATGGATATACACAGGTAGGTCTTTCATCTTTGCCCTCAGGACCATCAAGTGCAAAATTCAAATAAAACATAGCTACAATGAAACAAAAAAAAATGTTTTCGAATTCAACTGAAATTATTGTGAAGAATAATTTTTTTGTGCATGGAACTCCTCCCTGCTCCATATAAACGTTTATCTTATGTAGGACACCCTCTAAGGAGCTACAGACGAACTGGATCCCTCACTCCTGCATAGCCAGGCACACCAAACCCCCGCAACCACTCCAGAGTCAGAGAACAGTCCGTGACCCTGTTTTTGTTATTTTTTGAGTGTTAACAAGTTGGATAGAGATGGGAGGTCTTGGGATGTCCACTTGACTTCAGCAACAAAATTTAGGCAGCAGTTTAAGGGACATCTTCCTATACACACTCCTTGACTCTCCTCCTGCACACACTTCATTGCTGGCTCCAGCTGAATCACTGTTGGAAGATATGACAAGGTCTCAGTCAGTTTTTTAGCAGTGGCCCACAGGGGTGGAATGACAACTCATGGGGCCCCCAGTCAATAAGAGATTATGGGGCCCCCTGTATCCATGCTGTTATGTATTAGTGTGTCATAATGCTCTCCATCCAGTAGTGGGAAGCATTGTAAATTTGTTCTTTTTACTGTTCTGGTAGAGCTATGTATTTTAGAGCATCTTTGGTTTCTGTATGTCTGTGTTGGATTAAGTAAAAGAGTCTTGTGAATGCCTGTCCGTATTGATGGTTCAAATACATTTTAAAATACACAAAACTGGTGACGAGGATGGGATTTCAGTGAATGGACACTGCTGAAACTCAGGTAATCAGCTTGAGTGAAGAATCAGAACCTGTGTTTTAGAGACACATCTATAAATATCTCCAGCATGGCTTCTCTGGGACACATGGAGGAATTTGATGTGGCTAATCCTCATGGGACTCATATGCTGACAGGTTAGAGTTTTTCCTGGAAGCTGTGCAGAATGCGCGCTCCTGTGCGAGCTCCTCAGCAGAATCCTGATGTTCCCAGGCGTCAGCGCGGCGCTTGGGCTCGCGCGGGTGCGCGGCGCTTGCGCACACATGCAAATGCGCGTGCGCGCGTATGGATGCGCATTCGCGTTAGCGCCGTTTTGGTGCCAAAGAGCGCATAAAAGTTCCCCTGTGCCTCTGGCACATTGCTGCTTCATCTCAGCTCTGTGATCTCTGTAACCTGCATCTGATTGATTGATTGATTCCTGATTGACCCGGCTTGTCTGACCATCCGTCCCGCTCCTATCCGACCCGGCCTACCTGACTATCCTATTGCTCCTGCCTGATACCATTGCCGATCTCTGCCTGCCTACTTACTCTGCCTCTGCCTGCCGTTATTGCCTGTGCTTATCTACCTGCTGACCCGGACTGTCTGACCTTGCTTGTGCCTGCTGTTTGTTCCTTGCTGTCGCACCTTCAGCTTCAGCTCCAGTGCTCCCTGCATCTCCAACATCCAGCCTGCTGTCTTCAGTCTTCTCAAGATCTGCAGTCCAGCCATCCCGGTGGGATCTCTTCCTCATCTCAGCATCAGAGACTTACCTCAAACAGGCACTCCTACCCCACTGTGCTCAGGAGACCACTGTTCCCACTCCAGTGGCTCCTGAACCAGCGTTGTATGAGAGGTCTTCTCCTACAAGTCAGGCTCTACTACCAGGTACCTAACAGTACGAAGCAGCCATGACTGAGCCTGCAGGAGATACCTCTCCAATGAAGGAGATATGTACACACCTGGCGGCCCTCACACAAGCAGTGCAATCCCTTCAGGATAACTACAACAGACTGGAAGGACAAGTTCAGAATCTTACGGGGTCTAACCCTACAGTCTCCTCTTCCGCTGCAGCCCCAACTCAGACTGATCCAACTCCTGCAGTTGTGATGCTTCCACCCGATCCAAGGGTTCCTATCCCTGAAAGATTCTCCGGAGACCGGGCTAAGTTACGGGCTTTTCGCAATGCCTGCCAGCTCTTTTTTGCACTGCAACCCCGAACTTTCTCATTAGAAGTCACCAAGGTGGGATTTGTGATCTCCCTCCTACAAGCAGAACCTCAAACTTGGGCCCACCGGCTACTTGAAGGAGACTCTGTCATCTTTCTTCGAAGCCATGGCACAGCTATATGAAGATCCCCAACAGACTGCTACAGCTGAATCAGCTCTGTTCGCGCTCCAACAAGGCCGCAGACCTGCTGAGGACTATGTTACTGACTTCCGGCGTTGGAGCGCGGACACACAGTGGATGCGCCACCAATTCCGCATGGGTCTATCCGAAGGATTAAAAGATGAGCTCGCTCGAGTTGGTGTTCCAAATACTCTTGAGGCCCTCATCTCCTTAACTATTCAGATCGATCGTCGCCTCCGAGAGCGTTGATCTGAACGCTCTGTTCAACAAGCCCGCCCGACCTGGATGACAGCACGAGCTCCGGTTCCTGCAGCACGCTACTTACCCTCACCCAGTATGGGCACTGCCCATGTCAGGCCTGACACCTCTGAACCAATGCAGTTGGGACTGATGCGACCTGCCCTGTCTTCTGAAGAACATGCCCGATGTCGGCAACTTAATCTGTGTCTCTATTGCGGAGGAACCGGGCACTATGTTCATAATTGTCCAGTTAAAATCAGTAAGTGTCCATCTCCTGTGTATGCCAGTCTCTCTGCCTTATCTTCGAATTCTACCCACCTTGCCATTCCTCTCTCGTTACAGCTCCAAGAAGAGATAATTCCAGTCAACGCCATTATTGACTGTGGGGCATGCAGCTGCTTTATTGATTTAACTTTTGCCAGCCTACATAACATTCCGTTACGGACCAAAACCCATGGACTCTCTGTATTTCTAGCTGATGGCTCCCGCATCAAATCCGGACAAGTAACGCAAGAGACCCTGCCATTGCCTGCTACCACTTCTTCCCAACATAAGGAATTGCTGGTCCTTGATGCTATCACCTCTCCCATGTTTCCCATTATTCTGGGCATCCCCTGGCTGCAGGCACACAATCCGCACATCCATTGGGCTTCCGGAGAGGTAAAATTTCTGTCAGCCTACTGTCAGGAACACTGCCTGATGAAAGATCCAGACTCCTCAGCCACTTTGCTTTGTTTAGACGCCGACCAGAAAAATTGTCAGGCCATACCTAATCATTATCACGAATATATCGATGTTTTCAGTAAAAAGGGGGCAGATTCTCTGCCACCTCATCGTCCCTACGACTGCCCCATCGAGCTACTACCAGGATCCGAAATTCCTTTCGGACACATTTTCCCTCTGTCAGAAAAGGAACAAGAAGTACTAAAGGCGTACATAGATGAAAATCTGGCCAAGGGGTTCATTCGCCATTCCACCTCCCCAGCCGGTGCCGGAATATTCTTTGTCACTAAAAAAGATAAGTCTCTCCGCCCATGTATAGACTACCGGGAACTGAATAAAATCACGGTCAAGAATCAGTATCCCCTACCCCTGATACCTGAATTATTTCAGAAATTGAGGACTGCCATCATTTTTACAAAGCTTGATCTAAGAGGGGCCTATAATTTGATCCGTATCCGGGCAGGGCACGAGTGGAAGACAGCCTTTCGGACCCGATTCAGGCATTATGAATACCTAGTCATGCCCTTCGGACTCGGCAACGCCCCTGCGACCTTCCAACACCTGATCAATGATGTTCTCAGAGACTTCCTAGATGTGTTCGTGATCGCATATCTGGACGATATCTTGATCTTTTCAGAATCTCTGGACCTACATCGAGAACATGTCCGTCAGGTATTGGGTCGCCTCCGCTTACACAGACTTTATGCAAAAGCGGAAAATGTGAATTCGAGCAACAGAGCATTCAATTCCTGGGGCTGATAATTTCATCAACTGGTATCAAAATGGACCCACAGAAGGTTTCCGCTGTTCTGGACTGGTTGGTACCTCTAGACAAGAAGGGGGTCCAACGATTTATCGGATTTGCAAACTTTTACAGGAAGTTTATCAGGGGATTTTCAGCCATAATTGCACCCATCACGCAGTTGACCAAACAGAATACCCGTTTTTCCTGGAATCAACTAGCTCAAGATGCTTTTGAGAACCTCAAGAGGTTATTCACCTCAGCACCTATCCTCAGCCATCCTGAACCATCCCTACCATTCATTTTGGAAGTGGACGCTTCCGAGATAGCGGTAGGTGCAATACTTTCGCAACG
Organism: Aquarana catesbeiana; assembly: GCF_042186555.1. Lineage (NCBI taxonomy): Eukaryota > Metazoa > Chordata > Amphibia > Anura > Ranidae > Aquarana > Aquarana catesbeiana. The sequence continues at coordinate 942,614,515 of NC_133324.1, forward strand.
CAGAGGCAGTATAGATGTAATGCATCCTGTGGGGTTACATAGTTACAGTAGGTGAGGTTGAAAAAAGACACAAGTCCATGAAGTCCAACCTATGTGTGTGATTATCTGTCAGTATTGCATTGTATATCCCTGTATGTTGTGGTCATTCAGGTGCTTATCTAATAGTTTCTTGAAGCTATCAATGCTTCCCGCTGAGACCACCGCCTGTGGAAGGGAATTCCACATCCTTGCCGCTCTTACAGTAAAGAACCCTCTACGTAGTTTAAGGTTAAACCTCTTTTCTTCTAATTTTAATGAGTGGCCACGAGTCTTGGTAAACTCTCTTCTGCGAAAAAGTTTTATCCCTATTGTGGGGTCACCAGTCCGGTATTTGTAAATTGAAATCATATCCCCTCTCAAGCGTCTCTTCTCCAGAGAGAATAAGTTCAGTGCTCGCAACCTTTCCTCATAACTAAGATCCTCCAGACCCTTTATTAGCTTTGTTGCCCTTCTTTATACTCGCTCCATTTCCAGTACATCCTTCCTGAGGACTGGTGCCCAGAACTGGACCGCATACTCTAGGTGCGGCCGGACCAGAGTCTTGTAGAATTATCGTTTTATCTCTGGAGTTGATCCCCCTTTTAATGCATGCCAATATTCTGTTTGCTTTGTTAGCAGCAGCTTGGCATTGCCTGCCATTGCTGAGCCTATCATCTACTAGGACCCCCAGGTCCTTTTCCATCCTAGATTCCCCCAGAGGTTCTCCCCCCAGTGTATAGATTGCATTCATATTTTTGCCACCCAAATGCATTATTTTACATTTTTCTACATTGAACCTCATTTGCCATGTAGTCGCCCACCCCATTAATTTGTTCAGGTCTTTTTGCAAGGTTTCCACGTCCTGTGGAGAAGTTATTGCCCTGCTTAGCTTAGTATCGTCTGCAAATACAGAGATTGAACTGTTTATCCCATCCTCCAGATCGTTTATGAACAAATTAAATAGGATTGGTCCCAGCACAGAACCCTGGGGAACCCCACTACCCACCCCTGACCATTCTGAGTACTCCCCATTTATCACCACCCTCTGAACTCGCCCTTGTAGCCAGTTTTCAATCCATGTACTCACCCTATGGTCCATGCCAACGGACCTTATTTTGTACAGTAAACGTTTATGGGGAACTGTGTCAAATGCTTTTGCAAAATCCAGATACACCACATCTACAGGCCTTCCTTTATCTAGATGGCAACTCACCTCCTCATAGAAGGTTAATAGATTGGTTTGGCAAGAACGATTCTTCATGAATCCATGCTGATTACTGCTAATGATATCGTTCGTATTACTAAAATCCTGTATATAGTCCCTTATCATCCCCTCCAAGAGTTTACATACTATCGATGTTAGGTTAACTGGTCTGTAATTCCCAGGGATGTATTTTGGGCCCTTTTTAAATATTGGTGCTACATTGGCTTTTCTCCAATCAGCTGGTACCATTCCAGTCAGTAGACTATCTGTAAAAATTAGGAACAATGGTCTGGCAATCACTTGACTGAGTTCCCTAAGTACCCTTGGATGCAAGCCATCTGTCAGGTCCCACACTTACCAGACAGGTGAGTCCGCTTGGGCAGAGGGTAGGCTCCCTTACGTATCCGATTCGGGGCCCCTGGTAGAGTAGACAGGAGGCCCGCAAATGCGGAGTGGTATGAGGGCCTGAAGTGAGAGTCCTGGAACACTGTGGTCTGGCAAGCAACCGGTAGGTCTTCAGGCTGGATAGAGCAGATGCTGAGCAGGAACTAATCAGGCAGGTCACACACAGGCAGAGGTCGGCAACGGGCTGGCAGCAACGGTACAAGGGATAAGGCAGAAACGAGGTCAAACAAGCCGGGGTCGGGTTCAGGCAGCAGTCAAGGAGGGTCCAAAGGCAAGCCGGGTCACAACGGGTAAACACTACGAAGATACAGGAACACAAAGATGATCACGGACAAGGTACAAAGCTGTTTAATCAGGCAGCACCGGGACAGTGCAGAGGCAGGCTTCAAATAGACTGATTGGCGCCAAAACGCCGCGCACGTGCGCGCGCCGATTCGCCAAGGCACGCCGCGCCCCCGCACGCGCCCGAGCGCGCCCCCGACACCGGCGTGCACGCCCACACTACCGGGCATGTCAAAGGTAACGCCCGCAAGCGGACGCGCGCTAATGCAGACGCGCGCTAGCGCGAACGCGCGTACGCACGAACGCCCGGACGCCACCCCACACGCCACGGCCGGTCGGCCCAGACACACCGGCGCCCCCAGGGACACGCGCCCCAGCACGAACAGGGACACGAGCGCCAACGCGCCCCGGCGCGCCCCGGCGCCCAACCAGGTAACCTTTCTGACAGTGCCCCCTCCTCAAGGGCAGACTCCGGATGCCCAGCTGGGCCATCTTCGAGGAATGAGAGGTTTTAAAGGATTGCAGAAGTTCTTTAGCATGTAAATTGTTTTCCGGCTCCCACGAATTTTCTTCGGGCCCATAGCCCTTCCATTTTACCAGATATTGCACTTGGTTGTGCCTTCTTCTGCAATCTAGAATTGCCTCCACTTCGAACTCCTCTTCGCCATCAACCACAATAGGTTTGGGTGGGCCAATACTGCGACCAGGAAAGAAATTGGGGGTGACCGGCTTCAGGAGGGACACGTGGAACACTGGGTGTACCCTCAAGGAGTTAGGGAGATCCAGTTCATATGCCACATTGTTGATCTTCCTTTTGATCAAGAAAGGACCCAGGTATTTGGGACCCAGTTTCCTGGATGGGCATGCTAACTTGAGATTAGCGGTGGACAGCCAGACAGAATTGCCAGGTTCAAGGACAAGTTCCCCCCGTCTCTTTCTGTCAAAGATCTTCTTGTAGTCTTCCTGAGCCTTGGTCATGGTTTCCTGCAGCAATTTGTTGTTGTTGGAGAATAAATCCAAGGTTTCGGATACTGCAGGAACAGGGCATTCAGGAAGTGCTCCAGGCAAGAAGGATGGGTGGAAACCATAATTGGCATAAAACGGAGACTGATTAGTTGCTGAATGTAGTGAGTTGTTATATGAAAATTCTGCGATGGGAAGCAAGGAGCCCAGTCATCCTGGGAGAATGCAGAGAAACAGCGGATGTATTGCTCCAAGGTCTGGTTTGTCCTCTCGGTTTGTCCGTTAGACTGAGGGTGGTAGGCCGAAGAGAAGGACAACTCGATCTCAAGGGCGCCACAGAGGGCCCTCCAAAATCTGGAGGTAAACTGGACACCTCTGTCTGAGACTATACTGGTCGGGACTCCATGTAGTCTGACGATTTCTTTAATAAAGATGGAGGCGGTCTCCATGGCTGAAGGGGTGCCCTTCATGGGGAGAAAATGAGCCATTTTAGACAGCCTGTCTACTACGACAAAAATGGCCGAAAAACCCTCTGATGGTGGGAGCTCAACGATAAAGTCCATTGAAATCATGGCCCAAGGTCTGTCTGGGACTGGTAATGGTTTCAACAGGCCCCACGCTCTTGTCCGGCTAGTCTTGTTTCTGGCACACGTGTTACAGGACTCCACATATTCTTTGCAATCCTTGGCAAGGTGAGGCCACCAAAAGGTGCGTTGGACAAGGTCAACTGTTTTCCGTGTGCCGAAGTGACCCGCAAGCTTGTGATCATGGCACAGGCTTAGCACTCGTACTTTTAGCTCCTCAGGAACCACAATCTTATTCTTGACCCAAAACAGCCCATCCTTGGTACGGGCTTCAGCAGGTGGAGGCATTCCCAAGGAAGCTCGTCTGATCTGAGAAATCAAGTCCTCCTGTAGAATTAGGAAATTTCCAGAGGGGAGAATGGTGTCTGGGGACAGGGTTTTTTCCGATTCGAGAAACATTCGGGAAAGGGCGTCAGATTTGACATTCTTGGATCCGGGTCTGTAAGTGATGTGGAAAACAAATCGTGAAAAAAAAAGTGCCCATCTGGCCTGCCGGGGTTTTAATCTCTTGGCTGTTCTTAGGTATTCTAAGTTCTTATGGTCTGTGTAGACCAAAATGGGGTGTGCTGCACCCTCCAGGAGATAACGCCATTCCTCCAGAGCTGCCTTAATGGCTAGAAGTTCTCGATCACCTACGTCATAATTTTTCTCGGACAGAGAGAGTTTACGAGAAAAGAATCCCACGGGGTACAGGAGTGCTTTGGCACCCTGTCTCTGTGACAGTACGGCTCCAACTGCAACCTCGGAAGCATCCACTTCCAGGACGAAAGGCAAGGCAGGGTTGGGATGCTTAAGAATAGTGGCTGATGTAAACAGCGTTTTGAGTCTTTCAAAGGCCTCTTGTGCCCTAGGGGTCCAGCGGAACCGGCATCCTTGTTTGATAAGTTCTGTAATAGGAGTTATGATTGAGGAAAATCCCTTAATAAACTTCCTATAGAAATTGGCGAAGCCAATAAAACGCTGTACTCCTTTTTTGTCAGTCGGTGCAGGCCAATCCAGAATAGCGGATACTTTTTGTGGATCCATTTTAATGCCATCAGGAGAAATGATCAGGCCTAAGAACTAGATGGATTGGAGCTCGAATTCACACTTTTCAAGTTTGGCGTACAGGCCATGTTGTCTCAGCCGGGAGAGTACATTTCGTACGTGTTTGCGGTGCTCCATCAGGGAGGCAGAAAAAACCAGGATATCATCCAGGTAGACGATGACATATAAGTCCAGTAAGTCATGAAAGACATCGTTGACAAAGTGCTGAAAAGTTGCCGGTGCGTTGCACAGACCAAAAGGCATGACGAGATACTCGTAATGTCCGAATCGAGTACGAAAGGCTGTCTTCCACTCGTCTCCTTCTCTTATGCGGATCAAATTATAGGCCCCACGGAGGTCTAGCTTAGTGAAAACGGTAGCAGATCCTAGTCTCTGAAATAATTCAGGAACCAAGGGTAGCGGGTATCTGTTCTTGATAGTGATTTTATTAAGCTCCCGGTAATCAATGCAGGGACGTAAGGAATGATCCTTCTTTTCCACGAAAAAGATGCCTGCCCCAGCTGGAGACGTGGAAGGACGAATGAACCCTTTCTTCAGGTTTTCGTCTATATAGGTTTTCAAGGTGCCCAGCTCCTGCACAGTTAGAGGGAAGATCCTCCCAAAAGGAACTTCGGTACCCGGTAAAAGTTCTATTGGGCAGTCATAGGATCTATGTACTGGAAGGGTTTCTGCTCCCTTTTTACTAAACACGTCCAGGAAATCCCGGTAAGGTTCAGGAAGATCTGGGTAGAGCTTAGTTTCCGAGTCCATGCACAGGCATTGGGAGGAGGTTAGGGAGGTCCCCCGTAAGCAGTTTTGTCTACAATACTCAAAAGAAAACTGGATTTTGCCCGTAGACCAGTTGATACTAGGGTTGTGAGCCTGTAGCCAAGGTATTCCTAGGATAACTGGGAAGAGAGGAGAGGAGATGACATCTAGACGTAACAGTTCCTGATGTTCTGGGCCAATGGTGGCCAATAAGGGAACCGTTTCTTGGGTAACGGGTCCGGAGCGGAGGGTGGAACCGTCCGCTAGGAAGACTGCCAGTCCTTGGGCTTTGGTTTGAGTGGGGATGTGGTGAGTTTCAACAAAAGTCCGATCAATGAATCCACTGCATGCTCCCGAATCAATGATGACCGGTACTGGGATGCTCCTTCCAGGTAACTGTAAGACAATGGAGAATGTTAAATGGTTACCGGTACTAGGTAGAACAGGCGCACACAATGAGGAAGACGGCAGACACTTACGTCTTTTATTGGGGCATGCTCTTGCAAAGTGACCAGGCTCTCCACAATACAAGCACAGGTTGAGTGTGCGTCTTCGTGTCTTCTCCTCAGGAGTCAGAGAGGGACGGAGCAGTCCCAACTGCATGGGTTCCGAAACCTCCTGGGCTGGGGCAGATGAAACAGGCGGAGCTTGGTTCGGAGCACTAGGGGCCCTAGGCAACATCCAGGTGAGGCGTGGGTGATTCACAGATCTCTCAGAGCGTCTTTCCCTGAGGCGGCGGTCAATTTGAATTGACAGATTGATTAGCTCCTCTAGTGTCTGGGGTACCCCTACTCGCGCTAATTCATCCTTTAGGGGATCCGACAACCCCAGCCGATATTGGTGACGCAAGGCTGCGTCATTCCACTCCGTGTCTGAGCTCCAACGCCTAAACTCCACGGCGTAATCTTCGGCCGCTCTGCGACCTTGTTGAAGGGAGTGCAAGGCGGCTTCTGCCGTGGCTGTAAGCTGAGGATCCTCATATAGCTGAGACATGGCTAGGAAGAAGTCACTCAAGGAGTCAAGAGATCGAGCCTTTTGCTCCAGTAGATGGTGGGCCCAGGTTTGAGGCTCACCTGTCAGCAAGGATATGACGAACCCCACTTTAGTAGCCTCCAGGGAGAACGTACGGGGTTGTAGGGCAAAGTAGCGTTCGCACGCGTTACGGAACGCCCGGAACTTACTGCGTTCTCCTGAAAACTTTTCGGGTGTAGGAACCCTGGATTCTGGTGGGAGCATCACTACAGAGGGCGCTGAGGCAAGGTTGGATACTGCTCCGGGAAGAGAGGCTGAGAGGGCCTGGACCTGTCCTTCCAGTCTGGTGTAGCCTTCCTGTAGACTTTTAACAGCTTGCGTAAGGCCCGCTAAGTGCCTGCATAGTTCATCCATGGGGGAGGCCCCCTGCCCGAACTCAGTCATGGCTGCCTGATACTGTCAGGTCCCACACTTACCAGACAGGTGAGTCCGCTTGGGCAGAGGGTAGGCTCCCTTACGTATCCGATTCAGGGCCCCTGGTAGAGTAGACAGGAGGCCCGCGAATGCAGAGTGGTATGAGGGCCTGAAGTGAGAGTCCTGGAACACTGTGGTCTGGCAAGCAACCGGTAGGTCTTCAGGCTGGATAGAGCAGATGCTGAGCAGGAGCTAATCAGGCAGGTTACACACAGGCAGAGGTCGGCAACGGGCTGGCAGCAACGGTACAAGGGATAAGGCAGAAACGAGGTCAAACAAGCCGGGGTCGGGTTTAGGCAGCAGTCAAGGAGGGTCCAAAGGCAAGCCGGGTCACAACGGGTAAACACTACGAAGATACAGGAACACAAAGATGATCACGGACAAGGTACAAAGCTGTTTGATCAGGCAGCACCGGGACAGTGCAGAGGCAGGCTTCAAATAGACTGATTGGCGCCAAAACGCCGCGCACGTGCGCGCGCCGATTCGCCAAGGTGCTTCGCGCCCCCGCACGCGCCCGAGCGCGCCCCCGACACCGGCGTGCACGCCCACACTACCGGGCATGTCAAAGGTAACGCCCGCAAGCGGACGCGCGCTAACGCGAACGCGCGTACGCACGAACGCCCGGACGCCACCCCGCACGCCACGGCCGGTCGGCCCAGACACACCGGCGCCCCCAGGGACACACGCCCCAGCACGAACAGGGACACGAGCGCCAACGCACCCCGGCGCGCCCCGGCGCCCAACCAGGTAACCTTTCTGACACCATCTGGTCCCGGTGATTTATTAATGTTAAGTTTCTCAAGTCTAATTTTAATTCCATCCTCTGTTAACCATGGAGGTGCTTCCTGTGTTGTGTCATGAGGATAAACACTGCAGTTTTGGTTACTGAAGCCCCCCGATTCACTCGTGAAGACTGAGGAGAAGAATAAATTCAATACTTTCGCCATCTCCCCATCCTTTGTAACCAGATGTCCTTCCTCATTCTTTATGGGGCCAATATGGTCTGTCCTCCCTTTTTTACTGTTTACATACTTAAAGAATTTCTTGGGATTTTTTTTGCTCTCCTCCGCTATGTGTCTTTCATGTTCTATCTTAGCTGTCCTAATTGCACCCTTACATTTCTTATTGCATTCTTTATAAAGTCTGAATGCTGAGGATGATCCCTCAACCTTGTATTTTTTGAAGGCCTTCTCCTTTGCTTATATATGCATTTTTACATTGGAGTTAAGCCATCCAGGACTTTTGTTCGCTCTTTTAAATTTATTACCCAATGGGATACATTGGCTAATGCCCTTATTTAATATGCTCTTAAAGCAAACCCATCTCTCCTCCGTATTCTTTGTTCCTAATATTTTATCCCAGTTTATGCCTTTTAGCAAGGTTTGTAGTTTAGGGAAGTTGGCTCTTTTGAAATTCAGAGTCTTTGTATTCCCTTTATGTTTCCTATTTGTGTGATTTATACTGAAACTAATTGACCTGTGATCGCTGTTACCTAAATTGCCCCGCATTTCCACATCCATGATCAGGTCTGTATTGTTGGTAATCAGTAGATCCAGTAATGTTTTATTTCTAGTTGGTGCATCTACCATCTGACCCATAAAATTGTCCTGCAAGACATTAGGGACCGGCGAGCCTTAAATGAATGTGCGGTTCCCTCCGCCCATTCTATGTCTGGATAATTAAAATCCCCCATTATGATAACACTTCCCATCCTTGCTGCTACTCCAATTTGTGATAGGAGATCCGTCTCCACTTCCTCCCTCAGGTTAGGGGGCCTATAGCATACTCCCAGTATTATTTTCTCCTTAGCTTTATCCCTTTGGAGCTCTACCCATAAGGATTCCACCTCCTCTCTAGCTCCCTCAGTGATGTCATCTCTCACATTCACTTGTACATTATTCTTGATATATAGGCATACCCCTCCCCCTTTTTTACCCTCTCTATCCTTGCGGTATAGGGTATACCCTTGAATGTTTGCCAGCCAATCATGAGAGCTGTTGAACCAGGTCTCTGAAATTCCCACAAAATCAAAATCCTTCTCGTACAACAGTATCTCTAGTTCACCCATCTTGTCCGCCATGCTCCTGGCATTGGTGAACATGCCACATAGTTTAGACCGGTCGCATATTGTCTTCGTATTGGGTGTTTCGAGATTGCAACTAGGACTTGCTACTATACTCACCTTGTGTTTTTGTGCTTTGGTTAACCTACCACTAATGCCCCCAATACTACCCTCTGGAATATCTTCCGCGCTGGCTATCTCTGCCTCTGGACCCTCCCCCCCATCGCCTGGTTTAAAAACCCCTCTAACTTTTTGGCCATCCTCCTTCCCAGCAGATCTGCACCCTCCTCATTTAGGTGCAGTAGGGTTCTTCTCCCGAAAACTCTCTCCTGCGGAGAAAAACTATGATGTTGGCGATCGAGAGCTTCTTGCTATTAAAACTGCGCTAGAAGAGTGGAGATATCTGTTGGAAGGGGCTATGCATCCAGTACTAATATACACTGACCATAAAAACCTGGAATATCTGCGATCTGCCAAATGATTAAAGCCTCGACAAGCCCGCTGGGCCCTGTTTTTTTCACGTTTTTCCTTCCACATTACTTATCGGCCAGGCTCAAAAAATATTAAACCTGACGCATTGTCACGAATGCATGACAACCCTAAGGACTTATCTAACCCTGACATCATCCTGCCTGCAAACAATTTCCTACTCCTGCAAACAGATCTTCTCTCCCAGATTAAGGAAGCATCCTCTGAATCAGCCAGGCCTACAGGGATGACCTTGACTAACAGAGACGGATTGTTCTGGAGAGGAAGCCAAATTTTTGTCCCTGAGGAGATTCGGGTCAAGGTCTTGACGTTGCTTCACGATCACCCACTGGCAGGTCACTTTGGGGTTCGCAAAACCCTGGAATTGGTACAGCGTACTTTCTGGTGGCCCAATCTAAAAGACTTTTGCAAGAAATATGTCAGCTCCTGCCCTATCTGTACCCAGAATAAGACATCCAGGAATCGAGCTTGGGGCCTGTTGAAACCTTTACCTGTACCCGATAGACCCTGGAAGATGATTTCTATGGACTTTATTGTTGAGCTGCCATGTTCTGAGGGGTGCTCTGCCATCTTTGTGGTAGTGGACCGTTTAACCAAGATGGCCCATTTTCTTCCATTAAGAGGAACTCCATCGGCTATTGAAACAGCCCGTATATTCATAAAAGAGATCATCAGACTGCATGGAGTCCCTGTAAACATAATCTCCGATAGAGGGGTACAATTCACCTCATGTTTCTGGAAAGCCCTGTGTGAAACTTTAAAAATCAAACTGGCCTTGTCCTCGGCCTATCATCCCCAGACTAACGAACAGACGGAGAGGACCAATCAGACCCTTGAGTAGTACATCAGATGCTTTACATCCTTCTCACAGGATGATTGGGTGTCCCTGCTGCCTTTGGCAGAATTTGCCTACAATAATGCTAAACATTCTGCCACCGGTCAATCCCCTTTTTTCGCCAATTATGGCTTCCATCTAACTTTTCTACCTGATTTCCTTCCAGAGTCTTCAGTTCCGGCAGTACAGAGTGCGGTGGATTTTCTCAGTCACAACAATCAGATGTTACAGGAAGCAGTGTCCAAGGCTCAGGCAGACGGTAAGAGAATCTTCGACCGGAGAAGAAGAGGGGAATTGAAGTTACAGCTTGGTGACCAGGTATGGCTTTCTACAACTAATATCAAATTAGCATGTCCTTCTAAGAAGTTGGCACCTAGATTTATGGGACCTTTTCAGGTTAAGAGGAAAGTTAATGAAGTGTCTTACGAACTGACTTTGCCTGATTCCCTTAAAATTCATCCAGTGTTTCATGTATCATTGCTTAAACCTGCTGTACCTGATCCCTTCGCTGGTAGAGGAACTAGATCTCCTGAACCTGTTTTGATTGATGGCAGCGAGGAATTTGAGGTTGAAGCTATCCTTGATTGCAGGAGAAGACAGGGACAAACCCAATTCCTGATCAAATGGAAAGGCTACGGCCCAGAAAGTAACTCCTGGGAACCAGATGGTAATGTGCACGCTAGGCAGTTAGTTCGTGCCTATTTTTCTTCCCATCCTGAGAAGAGAAGGCTTATGGGCATCCGGAGGCTGCCCCTTGGGGGGGGCAATGTCAGGGAGCCGTGTGCGAGCTCCTTAGCAGAATCCTGATGTTCCCAGGCGTCAGCGCGGCGCTTGGGCGCGCGCGGGTGCGCGGCGCTTGCGAGCACGCGCGAATGCGCGTGCGTTCGCGTTAGCGCCGTTTTGGCGCCAAAGAGCGCATTAAAGTTCCCCTGTGCCTCTGGCACATTGCTGCTTCGTCTCAGCTCTGTGATCTCTGTAACCTGCATCTGATTGATTGATTCCTGATTGACCCGGCTTGTCTGACCATCCGTCCCGCTCCTATCCGACCCGGCCTGCCTGACTATCCTATTGCTCCTGCCTGATACCGTTGCCGATCTCTGCCTGCCTACTTACTCTGCCTCTGCCTGCCGTTATTGCCTGTGCTTATCTACTTGCTGACCCGGACTGTCTGACCTTGCTTGTGCCTGCTGTTTGTTCCTTGCTGTCGCACCTTCATCTTCAGCTCCAGTGCTCCCTGCATCTCCAACATCCAGCCTGCTGTCTTCAGTCTTCTCAAGATCTGCAGTCCAGCCATCCCAGTGGGATCTCTTCCTCATCTCAGCATCAGAGACTTACCTCAAACAGGCACTCCTACCCCACTGTGCTCAGGAGACCACTGTTCCCACTCCAGTGGCTCCTGAACCAGCATTGTATGAGAGGTCTTCTCCTACAAGTCAGGCTCTACTACCAGGTACCTAACACTGTGTTACTGAGTTTTATTGGATCTAAGACTTTTTTTTTCAAATAACAGTTTTATTAGTTATCTCAGCAGGTAAAAGAACATAGACAGAACACATTAAGTTCCAGGCAGTGCTAGAACAGGGATATAGCCACTACAGACATTGTGGCAGTAATTGGTGCAGGATCATTTAGAAAAGTAATATAAGAAAGAAGAGATGGGAAAGTAAGGTAGTATCTCAACCATTGGCTCATGGCGCATCCTCTCGGCGATGCCACTCCTCCCAGACCTTATCATGCATTTCCAACCTATCCTGTAATTTAGCTGTAATTTTGTCCATTAGCTCCACATCTTTTATTATGGTGTACAGAGCTTCTTAGGAGGGTGGGGAGCGCCGCTTCCAGTTGAGGGTGACCAGACATTGTGCAACTGTCAGGGCATATCTAAGTAGCTTCTTGGATGGTTTGGCAATTTGTAATGGTGACACACCAAGTAGGAAAAATGTTGGCGTCATGGGGACCTGTACCCCAAAGAGGCGGAACAACAAGCGCTGTGTCTCCGTCCAGAAGGTCACTATCATGGGGCAACTCCAATAAATATGGTAGAGGGTACCTTTGTACCCCTGACAGCGCCAACACTGATCAGAGCTAGAGGGGTAGATAACATGGAGTACGTCTGGCCTCAGGTACCAAAAGTAAAGAATTTTATAAGCGTTCTCTTTATAGATCGTACAGAAGGAGCTTTTAGCCGCCTGGGACCAGATCGTCTACCATGTCATCTCAGGGATTTCTTCTCCCAATGTCTTTTCCCAGCGGAGCATGTAGGCATGTTTACCCTGATTTAGTATAGAGTAGGAATTAAGTAGCCGGTATATGTTGGAGATCAGACTCCGGCATGCAGATCCCTCTAATATTAAGCTCTCGAAGGGAGATGGCGCTGAGAATTGGAGATTTAGGGCAAAGGATTGAGCATAGTGGCGTATTTTTAGATATCCATAAAACACCTGGCGAGGCATGTCATATTTTTCCTGGAGTTCAGTGAATGTTAGTGTCAGGGCTGGGCTCAGCCCTTCCTTCTCAAAGCTGGCCGCTCAGCTGTCAGCTAATTGCCAGATCCCATCTCTCCACAGTGACTCACCTTTTGATGATATCCGGCTCATCAGTCCTGCCTACATAAGCCGTCCAGCCCAGATGATCTCTGTCTTCGCCTTGGTCACATCTCTAGAGACGCTCTTCTGTGTTCCTGTTAAAGACTTGCTTGGCTGACATTCCTTCTGGCTCCAGATCCTGCTTGCTGTTCTACTACGCTCATCTCTGGTTCCCTGACGTTTTGACTTGTCTGACTATCTGTTCTGGTTCCTGCACTCTGGCTATGTTTTGACTACGTTTACTCTGTTTACCTCTTTTTATTATTATTAAACAAGTGTGATTTAACTGTACTTCTGTCTCAGTCTGATTCATGGTTTCTGACAGTTAGTAATTTGCGTGATCTAGGGTCTACCAAGTGGCCAAAGTAGAATAAGTTCCGTATTGCCCAGGGTGAAGACATCTGGTGACTGAGACCAGCAGGCATCTTGGGGTTGCAGAGGTAAGATGTTAGGAGTGACTTTTCTGAGCTCATATGCGCGGGACATTTTGCACCAGAGCAAAGAGCAGAGTTGAGACATAGACCCCAAAAGCCTACCAGGGTCCACCTCCGCATTCGCACTCCAGAGTAAACTGTTTGAGTCGGGTGTATAGACGCAAGCCATATCTTTTCAATCTCTGTCCATTTATTATAGGATTGTTGAAGGAACCAGGAGATCAAGGTGCGCCACTGAGTCGCTTGATAATATTTTACCAGGTCAGGGAACGCCAGCCCCCCATCGGAGCAGGACGCCATCAAGACCGAACGGGGTATCCTGTGCCTCCTGTAGTTCCAGACAAAGCGTATCAAATCCGCTTGAAGCTTTTTTAGTTATACATAAGGGACAGGGATAGGCAGTGTCTGGAATAGATACAGGAGTTTAGGGAGAATGGTCATCTTCACAGAGGCCACTCTCCCCAGGAGGGAAATGTGGTGGGTCTTCCATTTTTGCAGTAAACCTCTTATGGAGCGAAACGGGGGTGGGAAGCCCACTTGGTATAAGGTGGCAAAGGTCGGGGTAATATTAACCCCTAGATATTTCAGGGCTGAGGTCTTCCAGTTATAGGGGAAGCACTGCTGCAGGTGGGGCACTTTGGCTCCCGGGATGTTAATTGGAAGTGCCTCAGATTTGGTCGCATTTATTTTATAGCCTGAGAGGGACCTATAGGTTTCGAGTTCAGCATGCAAGTCGGGTAGGGAGATCCTAGGTTGGGTCAGGGTGAGTATGATATCATCCGCGAATAGTGATAGTTTAAACTCCTTGCCTCTGACTGGGATAACCCGAATGCTTAGGTTTCTGCGGATGGATGCAGCCAAGGGTTCAACACAGAGTGCAAACAATAGAGGTGAGAGTGGGCACCCCTGGCGGGTCCCATTAGCAATCGGGAACGAGGTAGACAGAGCAAAAGTAGTTTTGTCAGAAACCGCTATGACAGAAACACGCTATGACAGAACCGCTATGATGGAAAATGATGTGAGGCATGAATCATGAAAAGACCATGGAAGTGGAGCTACCTCACGAATCAGCCCCCCCATCTGCTGGACTGCACCCCCCCCGCTCCCTGGATAAGTGACCCCAAGGGGTATTGATACCGACAAAACTGAACCTATTTTTTTTCTCCGCTTTATTAACACAGCTATCAACAAAGGGACTTTTTTTGTGTGTGGACAGTGTGTGATAACAGCGAGCCCTCAGCACTCAGCAGTCACTGGGCTGTCACTGGGAGACACATGTCACAGGGGAGGAGACAGGCCGCACTGAGGAAGAAGCTCCTTCAGCCAATCAGCACTCAGCTTACATGACACTGCACAACTGGAAGTAAGCGATGTGTGTGCGGTGTGCCTGGTGTCAGCCGATTGCCTCCATCCCGCCCCCGATCACACCTGGTGATGGTGCTGTGCCCGGAGAGTAGCCAGGGAAAACACACACCCGACCCCCCTGGCACCGGCATCCAGCCTCCGATCCCTGCTGACAAGGGTGAGCTAATGTTGCGACATGCGACACCCCCATCCGCTGCCTTTGCAGCATGAGGGTGAGCGATTGGGGCAGTAAAAAAGGCACGGAGCAACCTCTAGGGCGACCCCTGCGATCGGGCCCCCCCCCGACTGAGCTCAGGCCGGCACCTGAGCGGGCGCCTGAGTGGGATGGGTGGCATCCGATGATGCCACCCGCCCGCACCTACCGGAACCGCGACCACCGGGAGAGGGATCAGACGATTCCTGCAGCTGACCATGCTGCTGCTCTCCTAGCCAAAACCAGAAGTGACCAAAGTGCCCTGAACCCGGAAATGAAGTGTCGGCTGACCTAGAAATGAGCCGACAAGGAACTGAAAGAGGAGGAGGAGGGGGGATATATAGCCCTCAGACTCCTCCTACAAATTCAGGATGCGGCCAGCCTTCTAACTTATTGTGAATTTGCCCAAAATGATGAAAATTCATCGGAAATTCATCAACAGGCAAATTCCAATTCCATGTCTACCGTGGGGTTTTTAAAACCAATATATGTAAATGATAGAAATAAATATAGTTGTTAACCAGTTCACTACCGCCCTATAGCAAATTTTCAGAATCACATACAGTATCTCACAAAAGTGAGTAGACCTCTCACATTTTTGTAAATATTTTATTATATCTTTTCATGTGACAACACTGAAGAAATGACACTTTGCTATAATGTAAGTAGTGAGTGTACAGCTTTTATAACAGTGTAAATTTGCTGTCCCCTCAAAATAACTCAACACACAGCCATTAATGTCTAAACCGCTGGCAACCAAATTGAGTACACCCCTAAGTTAAAATGTCCAAATTGGGCCCATTTAGCCATTTTCCCTCCTGTCATGTGACTGTTATTGTTACAAGGTCTCAGGTGTGAATGGGGAGCAGGTGTGTTAAATTCAACATGGCACCTCATGGCAAAGAACTCTCTGAGGATCTAAAAAAACAGAATTGTTGCTCTACATAAAGATGGCCTAGGCTATAAGACAATTGCCAAGACCCTGAAGCTGAGCTTCAGCACGGTGGCCAAGACCATACAGCGGTTTAACAGGAGAGGTTATACTCAGAACAGGCCTCGCCATGGTCAACCAAAGAAGTTGCATGTGCTCAGCGTCATATCCAGAGGTTGTCTTTGGGAAATAGACATTTGAGTGCTGCAAGCATTGCTGCAGAGGTTGAAGGGGTGGGGGGTCAGCCTGTCGGTGCTCAGACCATGCTCTGCACACTGCATCAAATTGGTCTGCATGGCTGTTGTCCTAGAAGGAAGCCTCTTCTAAAGATGATGCACAAGAAAGCCCACAAACAGTTTGCTGAAGACAAGCAGACAAAGGACATGGATACCTGGAACCATTTCCTGTGGTCTGATGAGACTAAGATAAATGTATTTGGTTCAGATGGTGTCAAGCGTGTGTGGCGGCAACCAGGTGAGGAGTATAAAGAGAAGTGTTCTTGCCTACAGTCAAGCATGGTGGTGGGAGTGTCATGGTCTGGGGCTGCATGAGTGCTGCCACCACTGGGGAGCTACAGTTCATTGAGGAAACCATAAATGCCAATATGTACTGTGACATAGTGAAGCAGAGCATGATCCCCTCCCTTCAGGGACTGGACCGCAGGGCAGTAATCCATGATACATGATAACGACCCTAAACAAACCTCCAAGACAACCATTGCCTTGCTAAAGAAGCTGAGGGTAAAGGTGATGGACTGGCAAGCCATGTCTCCAGACCTAAACCCTATTGAGCATCTGTGGGGCATCCTCAAACTGAAGGTGGAAGAGTGTAAGGTCTCTAACATCCACCAGCTCTGTGATGTCATCATGGAGTAGTAGATGAGGAATCCAGTGGCAACCTGTGAAGCTCTGGTGAACTCCATGCCCAAGAGGGTTAAGGCAGTGCTGGAAAATAATGGTGGCCACACAAAATATTGACACTTTTGGCCCAATTTGGACATTTTCACTTAGGGGTGTACTCAATTTTGTTGCCAGCCGTTTAGAAATGAATGGCTGTGTGTTGAGTTATTTTGAGGGGACAGCAAATTTACACTGTTATACAAGCTGTACACTCACTACTTTACATTGTAGCAAAGTGTCATTTCTTCAGTGTTGTCACATGAAAAGATATAATAAAATATTTACAAAAATGTGACGGGTGTACTCACTTTTGTGAGATACTGTATATTTATGTGATCTGCACTTCCACATAGGGAGCACTTGCACATTCTGCTGGCGCACTGCTTCTGCTGTGATTGGTCACAGCAGATCCCAATCAGCAGGTGTCAGCCAATTGGTGTCCGCCGACATCCGCTGATAAGCGAGGAGAGACACAAGATGGAGCTCTACATATGTAAACAATGCAGAGCTCTGTTCTGTCTGCAGGGATGTGGTGGATTTTGTTTCCCCTTCAAAGCAGAGAATAAATTCCAGCACATCCCTTATTGAAAACACCACACTGTGTACACATACGCACTGGCTAGGTACACATTTTACCCTTCAATTGCCCTAGATATTTAACCCCCTCCCAGCCATTGTCGTTAGTACAGTGACAGTGTATATTTTTATCACTGCATTAGTGTCACTGGTTCCCACAAAGTGTCAAAAATGTCATATTGTCCACCACAATATCGCAGTCCTGCTATAAGTCACTGATCACCACCATTACAAGTATAAAAACATGTATTAATTAGAATTCCAGTATATACAACAGTTTGTAGAAGCTATAACTTTTGCCCAAACCAATCAATATACGCTTATTGGGATTTATTTTTACCAAAAATATGTAGCGGAAAAAATATTGGCCTAAACTTATGAAGAAAATTGTTTTTTTTTATTGGATATGTTTTATAGGAGAAAGTAAAAAATATTGTTTTTTTTTTTTTTTTGCAAAAATTTTAGTTTTGTTTATAGTGCAAAAAATAAAAAACCTAGTGGTGATCAAATACCACCAAAAGAAAGCTCTATTTGTGGGGAAAAATGACATAAATTTCATTTATGGACAGCATTGTATGACCACGCAATTAAAGTAACACAGTGCTGTATAGCAAAAAATGGACTGGTCATGAAGGGGGGTAAATCTTCCGGAGGTCAAATGGTTAATATAACTAATAAATATTAAATGAGTATAAACAATTATATGTCTAGATTTTAGTCATATTTCCCAATTCATTTTACCTTTTGGAAATATTTCCCAATATTGTCCACAAACATTGAAAATAATGACTGTTTTTCTGTTTTGAAGATCAGTTATGGAGCTACGGACTATTCTCTAACAAATAGGCTTCTCTATCCTCGTGTATTCCGGACAATTCAGAATGACCATGTTCATTATATGGCTGTTATTAAGTTGTTGAAACATTTTAGCTGGACGTGGGTTGGAATATTTGCATCGCAAGATGATGCCGGAGTCAATGATAAGGAGATATTAATAAAGTACATGAAAAGTAATGGTATTTGTGTTGAATATTCAGTTTCATTTTGGTCTAGTTCGTATGATTACATTTATGTAAAACAAATTTTAAATAATGTAATTTTTGTTATTAAAAACTCCAGTGCTAAAGTAATTGTATTATGTGGATCTTTTATTAGTAACTATTTATTTCTTGATTTTTTCTTTGATAATAATGCCATTGATGATAAAACATTTATTGTTCCTCCTCTGACATCTCTCAGCTCTACAGGATATAATCCACACAAATTATTTAATGGTAGCTTGGTTCTGGATTTATACCCTTTATTCATTCCAAATAAAGAACATTTTTTTGATAGAATTGACAAGACTTATACCTTAAATAATTCATCATCTTCCATGTATTTTTTATCAATTGCAAAGTGTATGTCTGAAAACAAAGAAAATAGAAACAATACCATATTATGTCTACTTAGCTATAATGGGTCTCTGGAAGAAGAAATGTATCCAAATTTATTTAATATTCTGGATCAAGGACTCTCTCCACGAATTTATTATGCGGTAGAAGCTATGGCCAAAGCACTGCATGATATCAATCTGTTCTATAAAGGAAAATTGTATAATAAGCATCCTCATTATTACAGACATAAGGTACAGTATACAACCTTTTCAAGGACTTTCAGAAAATTCAAAAAATTATACTTTTCTGGTATTGGTGATCATTTGAAATGTAGCCTAAAAATGTATACAATAAAATACTAACTATCCAAACCCCCGCCCTTCTCTAAAAAAATATAGTTTGGTCTGATGGACAAACACAACCAATTGACCCTTTAATCAGGGGTGGTGTCAGGTTGGTGCACCCCCAAAATTTCCCCTATCACCCCCATAGCACCCCATTAGCAGCCATCTTGGGTGCCTTGGGAAGAGATTCACAGTTTAAAGTCCGGGTCGCCTGCTTGTCATGATGACTGCAGGGAGACCCGGCTGCTGATACTATCAGCACTGTCAGCCCCCCTATGTACACACAGCAGGGTTTCTCCTATCTTTCAGAACATTAGTCAGATACAAGACGATGTAATTCTAGTGCCTCGGCCAGCATAGGGAATCATCATCCATCCATGCTGCAACCTCTCCCTCTTCCCCGCCACCAGATTTTGACTTCAGGCAGTTCCAGAGCGAGAGGAAGAAGCTACAGAGCAGCTACAGAGCCGCACCCATTTACTTGACTGGGTTGTGTTTGGTGGGCGCTAGCACCTGGCAAAAGCATCGGGGTGTATAATTCCTGCTGTGAAGCAAAACATCATGACTGCAGCCGCCCCCCAGCCACTGCCTATACAAAGGGGTAGCAGGTGGGGCAGTAAAAACTCTGCTTAACTGCATGGATTTACCACCCTCTAACCAGTAGTGTGAATGAGCCCAGCATTCTGGATGTTTCACAATAAATCTCACTAAAGCGAAAAGTGAGCTTTCCTTCTAACCATGCCCTCCCTCCTGTTACTATAATGTTTATTTTTCTAACCTGATAAAAATATACACCACCAATCAATGTAAGGGCTCATTTACATTTGCAATAAGGGAGCTACACAAACAGGGATTTTACTGCCACCCTCCGACCAACACCACCCTGCAACCATGTGTAATGCATACAGTGCAGTGCTGAAGGCTTTTAAGGGTTAAAAGAGAATTGTGGTTTAAAAAAAAACATTTATCCTTACCTATGTGGTGATGTGATGATCAGATCCTGCAGCTGTGCTCCACCACCTCTCACATGACTGCTGATCACTCAGTTCTTGGTCTTCAGTGAGCAGAGTGATGACTGTCAGTCACTGGCTCTCTGCTATTCCCTCCAATGCTCACTGGTGTGTTGGGCTGTGGAGGGGGTGGAAGCGGCTGGCTCAGTCTGTCAGTGGCACAATGAAAGTCTGAACCAGCTGCTGATTAGGCATCTAGGCAGATCCTAACCATATTGTTGGGATCTGTCCAGAGCATGGATGGGCTCTGTGGTGTCAGCTGACATCAGTCTTTAGCCCGCTGTCTGCTGAATCTGAGTCACAGGAGTGCAGAACAAAGTGCAGTCCTGTGACCCACATGAGAAATATGGCCGAAATAACTTTGGCCATACTTCTCCTTTACCTCTCTAGCGGTAAAGAGTGTGGCTCGGGGTGAATTTTCATTACTAAAAGCGGTAAACCCGAGCCACACTCGGGATTGCATTGCAGGATCCAGGTAAAGTTACTTACCTTGTCCCCAAGATCCTGCAATGTCTCCCCCCGCTGTATGTGTGGGCTGTGTCCTCCGCTCAATCTATCACTGTGCTGGGCTCCGTTCCCTGCGGGTGTCGCAACGTGCGGGGAGGAGCCCGGTGCCAGATTCAAAAAGTTCAAAAAGCATAATACATACAGTACACTGTAATCTTACAGATTACATTACTGTATCAAATCATTTCACATCCCTTTTGTCCGTAATGCTTTGTCCAGTGCCCTGTATGCAGTTTTATATTATATATACTGTTAACCACTTGCCGACCGCCACACGCCGATGTACGTCCCTTTTTTGGCGGCGGATATCGTTGTTATGGCAGCAGCTAGCTGCCATAACCCCAATATCCCCGTTTTCATGCAGCGGTCGGCTACAAGATAAAAGTGGTCTCTGCGGTGGATTCGCTGCGAGATCACTTTTATCAGTGGCGGGAGAGGGCCCCCCTCCCGCCGCGATCCGGTGCCCTCCGACACTTACCGGAACTGTCAGTAGCGGCGGAGGCGATCGCTTCTGTCTTCTAGCTGTGCCTGGAGACGAATGAGGCTAAGATGACGCCCACTCGTCTCCATGACACTGCAGGGCGGAAGCAACGTCAAAACGTCACTTACGCCCATACGTCTTAACCACCTCAATACAGGGCACTTTTACCCCCTTCCTGCCCAGGCCATTTTTCAGCTTTCAGTGCTGTCACATTTTGAATGACAATTGCGCGGTCATGTTACACTGCACCCTAATGAAATTGTTATCATTTTTTCCCCACAAATAGAGCTCTTTTGGTGGTATTTGATCACCTCTGCGGTTTTTATCCTTTGCGCTATAAACAAAAGAAGAGGGACAAGTTTGAAAAAATACAATATAGTTTACTTTTTGCTATAATAAATATCCAATTTTTTTTTTTTTAAACAAATTTTTTCCTCAGTTTAGGCTGATATGTATTCTTCTACATATTTTTGGTAAAAAAAAAAATCGCAATAAGCGTATATTGATTGGTTTGCGCAAAAGTTATAGCGTCTACAAAATAGGGGATAGATTTATAGCATTTTTATTATTATTTATTTTTTTACTAGTAATGGCGGCGATCTGCGATTTTTATTGTGACTGCGATATTGAGGCGGACATATCGGACACTTTTGACACATTTTTGGGACCATTCACATTTATACAACGATCCATGCTATAAAAATGCATTGATTACTGTATAAATGTGACTGGCAGGGAAGGGGTTAACACTAGGGGGCGATCGAGGGGTTAATGTGTGTCCTAGGGAGGTGATTCTAACTGTGGGGGGAGGGGACTGACTGGGGGAGGTGATCGATCAGTGTCCCTATGTACAAGGGACACACATCGGTCTCCTCTCCTCTCTGACAGGACATGGATCTGTGTGTTTACACACACAGATCCACGGTCCTGCTCAGTTACTGGGCAATCGCGGGTGCCCGGCGGACATCACGGGCGCCGGGCACGCGCATCGGGTCCCCAGTGACGCGGCGGGCGGGCGCCGGTGGTGGTGCGTGCGCGCCCCCTAGTGGCTCGGGAAGGTGGTCATGTCATATGACGCCTGCCCAGAATGAGAGCTGCCTCGTCCCACCGTCATATGACAGTGGGTGGGCAGCTAGTGGTTAAAGGCATATTTTTTTCAATGTCATTTTTTTAAAATATTTTTTATTGCATTTTAGTGTAAATATGAGATCTGAGGTCTTTTTGACCCCAGATCTCATATTTAAAAGGACCTGTCATGCTTTTTTCTATTACAAGGGATGTTTACATTCCTTGTAATAGGAATAAAAGTGACACAATTTTTTTTTAAACAGTGTAAAAATAAATAAAATCATATAAAATAAATAAGAAAAATATTTTTTTTTTTTAAGTACCCTGTCCCGACGAGCTCACGCGCAAAAGCGAACGCATACGTGAGTAGCGCCCGCATATGAAAACGGTGATCAAACCACACATGTGAGGTATCACCACGATCGGTAGAGCGAGAGCAATAATTCTAGCCCCAGGCCTCCTCTGTAACGCAAAACATGCAACCTGTAGAATTTTTTAAACGTCGCTTATGGAGATATTTGAGGGTAAAAGTTTGACGCCATTCCACGAGCGGGCGCAATTTTGAAGTGTGACATGTTGGGTATCAGTTTACTCGTTGTAACATTATCTTTCACAATATAAAAAAAAAATTGGGCTAACTTTACTGCTGTCTTTTTTTTTTATTCAAAAAAGTGAAATTTTTCCAAAAAAAGCACGCTTGTAAGACCGCTGCACAAATACGGTGTGAAAAAAAGTATTGCAATGACCGCCATTTTATTCTCTAGGGTGTTTGAAAAAAAACAATATACAATGTTTGGAGGTTCTAAGTAATTTTCTAGAAAAAAAAACTGTTTTAAACATGTAAACACTTAAATTCCAAAACAAGGCTAGTCCTTAAGTGGTTAATTTCTGCCTGGAAACTTGAGAATGTCCATGGCATCCAAAAAGTGTCCCTTTACATCAAAAGCAGTTTTAGACCAGCTAGAAAACAGCGATCGTAAATTAGAATCACTTGCAGAATTGAGCGATAGTGATTTGTGGGGAAATTCGTCATCAGACACTGAAAGTAACAACAGCGACAATTCTGCAACTGAGCAAATTTCAGTGTTTTTGATTTGATTAAATGATTGAATACATTGTATTATTATTATATTATTATTTGTTATAATTATTTATAGTTATTTATTATAATATAATTTATGATTTCGTGTTTTAATCGTTATCATACCCGGGATGTCTACTAGACTCTTGTTTGGACAGATTTAAGTTTGTTTTTCCTAAGAATTACAGGCCTACTATATAAAACATCAAATTTCCATGCGAAACAATGTACCGCTATGAGACACAAAAATCTGACATAATCATACCACCAGGGAGGTTAAAACAGGCAGTGAGGAGGCAGAATATCACCTCTCAGTCACCTGTCAAGTGTCTATGAAAAGCAATCCTCCGAGAATAGTTTTTCCCAGGAATGACATTGGCAGCTAAAAATGTAAACAAGTCCCAACAGAGCAATTTTCACTGACCGCCAATATAACTGGGGCATTACACTAGCCAAAATGTCACTGGGGGCATTTGTTGCTCAATGACATTACCTAGATCAGTGTTTCTTAACACCAGCCCTCAAGGCGCCCCAACAGGTCATGTTTTCAGGCTTTCCATTTTTTTGCACAGGTGATTTTATTAGTTTCACTGCCTTAGTAATTACCACAGCTGTTTCATCTGAGGAAAATCCTGAAAACATGACCTGTTGGTGCACCTTGAGGACCGGAGATGTGAAACACTGACCTAGATGATCAGTGGAAATTAGACACGTGCTATTCGTTCTGGTCTGAATACAAATTCGGACAAATTTTGGGTTATTCAGAGATTGGGATGTATCCCAATATCCAAATGAAATAGTAACAAATAGTAACAAATTTAATGACTGGAAGCATCATTTAGCTCATTTACCGTGAGCCCAGGGTGGCAAGGCATCCCTGCCCTTGACTGAAAGGAGAATGGAGATGAGTTCAGCACCAAGTCTTTACATGACACTCCTCTCTGCGGAATTGAGGTTCAACCCAAGTGAAGGGTGGGACCAGAGGGGGGATATCAGGAGTTGGGATGAGCCGAACACCCCCCCCCCTGTTCGGTTCGCACCAGAACATGCGAACAAGCAAGAAATTTGTTCAAACACGCGAACACCGTTAAAGTCTATGGGACATGAACATGAATAATCAAAAGTGCTAATTTTAAAGGCTTATATGCAAGTTATTATCATAAAAAGTGTTTGGGGACCTGGGTCCTGCCCCAGGGGACATGGATCAATGCAAAAAAAAGTTTTAAAAACGGCTGTTTTTTCAGGAGCAGTGATTTTAATAATGCTTAAAGTCAAACAATAAAAGTGTAATATTCCTTTAAATTTCGTACCTGGGTGGTGTCTATAGTATGCCTGTAAAGGGGCGCATGTTTCCTGTGTTTAGAACAGTCTGACAGCAAAATGACATTTCAAAGGAAAAATTCCATTTAAAACTACCCGCGGCTATTACAGTTTTTCTCCATTGTTTTGGCTCATTTCTTGAAACAGAAATGACATTCTCAAAACAACATGGACAAATCTCCAAACCACTTGGCAATTGTTCACAACTGAATTTAATTTCTCATTAATTTCATCAAAATTACAAATGTCTCAGTACATGTCTCAATGTCTCAGTACATCTTTCAAATGATTAAGTACAAGTAGCCTACATTTAGCACAATTTCCAAGTGAATAGATCTTGTTGATCTAAACTGATTGTCAATTCTCAGTCTAATGGTTGTTCTCTCCAAAACGTGTCAGCATGATTTCATTGTTTAAGTCATCACATGCACAATAGTCTGTTCAATTGTCAAAATTATTCAGGAACATAATACCATGAATACCATATATGAATCTCTTGGAACATTTGATAAAATGCATAGTTGCCAACATTGCAAAAAAAATATGTGGGACACTTTTTTGGCTGTAGGCGGAGCCGTACAATAATTAGGGTGCGGGGCATTCATTTGTAGGCGTGGCTTAGATAAAAATTATAAGTGTGGTGCGCGAAGCGCGTCGCAGCAAAAAATGGGCGTGGCTTATGTGGAAAGTGAGCGTGGCTTATGTGACAAGTGGGCGTGGCTTATGTGAAAAGTGAGCGTGGCTTAAATGGGCATGGCTCAAGAGGGTGTGGTTAGAGTCTGAGATGAATGAGGGATGGAGAGGGAAAGGGGGAGAAGGAAAGGGGGAGAAGGAAAGGGGGAGAGGGGAATGACAGGACAGCAGCCCCAGATCCTACACAATAGAAATATGTGTATTCTATAAAGTTTAACAATCAGCAGATAAAGATACTCCAAACGCCAGGTATTAGCGCTTCAATCATCCCGGCACCATGGTTGTTATGGTGTCAGGATGATTGAAGCGCATTATTTCTATTATTACATTGTAATATAAAATTAAATCATTCAACTCACCATAATGCCAAATCAGTGGGATCCCTGAGCATGTCACTAGCCGCGTCGCCTGCCACCAGCAGAGCCTGTCCTTGCATCAGGTGCCACCGGTGAAGTCCGTCCTTGCATCAGGTGCCCCCAGCAGAGTCCGTCCTTGCATCAGGTGCCCCCGGCAGAGTCCGTCCTTGCATCAGGTGCCCCCTGGGAGAGTCCGTCCTTGCATCAGGTGCCCCCAGCAGAGTCCGTCCTTGCATTAGGTGCCCCCGGCAGAGTTCGTCCTTGCATCAGGTGCCCCCCGGGAGAGTCCGTCCTTGCATCAGGTGCCCCCGGAAGAGTCCGTCCTTGCATCAGGTGCCCCCGGCAGAGTCCGTCCTTGCATCAGGTGCCCCTGGCAGAGTCCGTCCTCGCATCAGGTGCCCCCGGCAGAGTCTGTCCTTGCATCAGGTGCCCCCGGCAGAGTCCGTCCTTGCATCAGGTGTCCCCTGGGAGAGTCTGTCCTTGCATCAGGTTCCCCCAGCAGAGTCCATCCTTGAATCAGGTGCCCCCGGCAGAGTTCGTCCTTGCATCAGGTGCCCCCCGGGAGAGTCCATCCTTGCATCAGGTGCCCCCGGAAGAGTCTGTCCTTGCATCAGGTGCCCCCGACAGAGTCCGTCCTTGCATCAGGTGCCCCTGGCAGAGTCCGTCCTCGCATCAGGTGCCCCTGGCAGAGTCTGTCCTTGCATCAGGTGCCCCCGGCAGAGTCCGTCCTTGCAACAGGTGCCCCCAGCAGAGTCCGTCCTTGCATCAGGTGCCCCCGGCAGAGTCCGTTCTTGCATCAGGTGCCCCCGGCAGAGCCGTTCTTGCATCAGGTGCCCCCGGCAGAGTCTGTATAGACCCCCTCAGTGCAGACCCCCTCAGTGCAGACCCCCTCCATCAGTGCAGACCCCCTCCATCAGTGCAGATCCCCTCCATCAGTGCAGACCTCCTCCATCAGTGCATACCCCCCTCTATTAGTGCAGACCCCCCCTCAGTGAAGCCCCCCTCAGTGCAGCCCCCCTCTATTAGTGCAGACCCCCCTCAGTGCAGCCCCCCCTCTATTAGTGCAGACCCCCCTCAGTGCAGCCCCTCCCTCTATTAGTGCAGCCCCCCCCTCTATTAGTGCAGACCCCCCTCAGTGCAGCAGTGCAGCCCCCCCTCAATTAGTGCAGACCCCCCCTCAGTGCAGCCCCCCTCTATTAGTGCAGACCCCCCTCAATTAGTGCAGCCCCCCTCAATTAGTGCAGCCCTCCTCAGTGCAGCCCCCTCTATTAGTGCAGCCCCCCCTCAATGCAGCCCCCCGCTCAGTGCAGGAGCGGCCGGTGTTCTGCCGAGAAAGTTCCCCTCGGCAATGAAGGACCCCCTGTACTGTGCAGGTGCAGCGCGTGCGCAGTACGGGGCTGGGGAACTTTCGGCAAGACATGGCAACAGCGCCGTGTCTTCTGCTTGCTTCAGTGGAGAGGGGAGGTGCCGTGCAGCTATTGGCTGCACGGATCGAGCCCCCTTCCTCTCTCCACTTCCTCAACACTAGAGGGAAGATCGAGCGGCGGCGCCGGCCGCCATTTTGCTGGAGCCAGCGGCTCCAAAAAAATAAACAACATTCCCAATTTTCCTTATGGAAAATCACGATTTGGGACAGCCTCCATCCGGGACGAGGGTCCCAAAATCGGGATTGTCCCGGGAAAATCGGGACTGTTGGCAACTATGAAAATGATTACAGCAATTGACAGTCAGGTGCAACTAGAACTTGACTAACAAAGGAGGAGTTAGAGTTGGTCTCAGATGACCAATCAAACAGTATGTTTAGTTACCTGACAGGTGCTGTCCATGATTGTAAATGCTGCCAAACATGTATATATAGAGCTTGACCATGCAGGACTAGTACAATTTCTGAACATGGAGGCACCTGGCCAAGTAAATGAACAAGGGAAACTGCCTGCTCGAGGAAGAGGAAGAAGAAGAGGAAGAGGAGTAAGGGTGAGTGGTGGTGGAATAGGGGGAAGAGGCCGAGGAGCACAAAGACACTATGCTGTCCCTGATGAAATTGGGCCACAATTATAGATCATGTCATCAACCATGGCCTCACAATGGCGGAGGCAGGTCGCCGAGTGCAGCCTAATGTGCCTCGCTCTACAGTCTTCTCTATCATCCAAACCTTTCACAGGGAAAACAGGTATGTAGTCAGTCAATGATGGAATTATATAATGTATAGGACAGGACACTGTGTATAGAGCAACAAATATGTTTATTTACTCATGTACGTATTCATTTAGTGTGTGTGTGTGTGTGTGTGTGATAGGCCTACAGTATTACAGTATCTTACCTCAGTGGGATGTTACGTATGATGCTAACAATGACAAGAAAAATATTGTAGAAAATAAACTTTGGAATAGTATGGAATAGTTTATTTTCTACAATATTGATGATACAGTTTACAGTAGTATTCCAGTCACTGTGCAGTGATGCATTGGAATTGTGGTAAAGTTACTGTAAGTAAAACAACAATACGATTACATTAGTAACTCTTTCTGTATGGAATACATAAGGTATACATTACGAATGGAGTGTTATCCTTTGAATTCTATGTCTAGGATTGGACGACAACCTGGCACGGGTGGCCAAGGAAAACTTTTCAATGAACAACAAGAACAAGAGATCTGTAACATGGTGATTGCAAATAATGCCATCACATTGAGACAGATCCGCACTGCAAGACAATGCCATATTCCAAAATGTCAACTCTATAAGCATCTCCACAATAGCCCGCAATATTGAAGAAGCATCAGATGACAATGAAGCAAATTTACAGGGTACCATTTGAGAGGAAATCTGACAGAGTGAAAGAGCTGCGGTACCAGTATGTACATGTAAGTCAGTCACTGGTTGTCCATCAAGATAACCTTTTTACAATTACCATAAGCAGTGGTTCCCGAAATGTATTGGTTTCAGTACCCACTTTACCTGATTTCTGAATCTAGGTAATCCAGGTATGAAAGTATTTGATTTACGTATCTAATTTATAAACATTTTGTCTAAAAACTGCAGCTTACTGTATGATGCAATTATCATTATAA
Organism: Aquarana catesbeiana; assembly: GCF_042186555.1. Lineage (NCBI taxonomy): Eukaryota > Metazoa > Chordata > Amphibia > Anura > Ranidae > Aquarana > Aquarana catesbeiana. The sequence goes on from NC_133324.1 coordinate 942,642,887, forward strand.
TCCTTATTTTCTTATTTTGAAGAATAAAACATATAATACAATAAGAAAAAGGGTCAAAGAGCTGCAATTACAGTAGTGCCTCCCATGTAAATCAATCTAATACTGTGGGTTTTACTGTAGCATTTCAGTAAGTCTACTCATTGATAATTTTTCCCCTACCCTTTCTGTCAAATACCCCCTGTAGTACCTCTGCATAGAGTACATGTACCCCAGGTTTGGAACCACTGGAATACTGGCCAGTAATATATTGAACTTGTGTAGAACATAGAACATTCCTATGTAACTGTCTGTAACTGTAGTGTATGATTCTTCTGTATGACTGATTTGATGTTTTCTTTTTTTACTCTATTGTTGAGAATAATGGCATTGCAAGGAAACGAGACCTCTCACATACTCGTGCATGTGGATGAGGCTGGCTTCAACCTGGCTAAGGGCCGAAGATGTGGCTGTAATTTTATTGGCCACCGGGCCACGGTGGATGTCCCAGGCCAGCGAGGGGGCAATATAACTATGTGTGCTGCCATTTCTGAGAATGGGGTGGCCACTCACATCCCCAGTCTTGGCCCATAGAATACACAGAAGCTCCTCATCTTCTTGGACCGCCTTCATTTGGATTTGATCCCTGAAAATAAGAGAGGTCTCATAGGGCCTCACCTACCACAATATATAATTGTATGGGACTATGTGAATTTCCACTGTGGCCCGCTTATCAGGGCCTGGTTCACTGCTCATCCTAGGATGGATATGGTGTTCCTACCACCTTATTCTCCTTTCCTCAACCCTATTGAGGAGTTTTTCTCCGCTTGGAGGTGGAGAGTGTATGAGCATCGGGCTCAAGATCAGAGGTCCCTGCTCCATGCAATGGATGCTGCCTGTGAGGATATTACAGGAGATCAGTGTAGGGGATGGTTGCCACATGCACACCATTTCTTCCCTCGTTGCATCGCAAGGGAGGATATCTGCTGCGATGTTGATGAGAATCTGTGGCCAGACAGACAGCAGCGTGTGGATGGGCAGGAGGGTGACGACGGTGGCCAGTAAAGAGATGTTACAGTAGTTGTGAAACTCCAGCTTTATTTACAGCATTGTAGGCTAAATGTAATTTTCCTTGTTTTATGTTTGTGTGTTTATTTTTCCGTATATTATGCTGTATACATTTTCTTTTTACTCTGATGTATGGAAGTTACTTTTTGTGTGAATGATAATGGTTACAATACTGTAAAGTAATTTTTCCTTGGCAGTATGAGTGCAATGTGTGATGTCAAACCTTGGAGGCTACTCTTACCCTAAAATCTTTTCTTTTTTTTTCAGTTTTATACACAATTGTATTCAGTTAGCTAGACAAAAACTGTACAGTAACCATTGCCAATGAAGGACTGGGCTAAGACTAAAAGGTGGACATGAGGGATATTTCAATGGTCCTCTGCCTTAGAGACAAAACATCTAAACATTTTGACTTGCAGTGCTTACACAATGCCAAAGGGACAAAGCATTTTGGGGGCACTGACTATTTGAATGAGAAAGAAATGTATTTTTGACACATGAGTGAACTGTTTTGGGAAAGATATGAGCTTTTGAAGGTGAACCATGGTGTTGTGCTGAACCATCCAGGTTATTTTGGCAAAAGCACCAAGAGAGTTGAGAACGTCTGGTCTGTTTCAAGAAATGAGCCAAAGCAATTGAGAAGAATCTTTGCCATTTTGGTAGCACTGACTCTTAATATGGGAAAGGAATATGGTTTTGAAGCATGAGTGAACAGTTTTGGGAGAGATGTGAGCTTTTGCACGTGAGTTATAGTGTTGTGCTGAACTGTAAGACTGTTTTGCCAAATGAACTTAGAGTTTTGAGAATGTCATTTCTGTTTCAAGAAATGAGCCAAAACAATGGAGAAAAACTGTAATGAATTTCCGGTCCGACAATACACATAAAAGTTCATTGATAAAAACGGCATGGGAATTCCCCACAGGGGAACCCCGAACCAAAATTTAAAAAAAAATGATGTGGGGGGTCCACCTAAATTCCATCTCAGGCCCTTATCCGAGCACGCAACATGGCAGGCCACAGGAAAAGAGGGGGGATGAGAGAGTGCCCCCCTCCTGAACCGTACCAGGTCACATGCCCCACATGCCACATTGGGAGGGTGCTTTGGGGTAGCCCCCCCAAAACACCTTGTCCCCATGTTGAAGAAGCATTTAAATAAAGGAATTGTCAAAAACTGTCTCTTGTCATTTGTAACATTTTTACACTTTTTTTGTGAAATGGTAGGGGTACTTTTGTACCCCCTTACCATTTCACACAGGGGGGAGGGCCGGGATCTGGGGGTCCCCTTGTTAAAGGGGGCTTCCAGATTCCAATAAGCCCCCCACCCGCAGACCCCCACAACCACTGGGCAAGGGTTGTGGGGATGAGGCCCTTGTCCCCATCAACATGGGGACAAGGTGTTTTGGGGGCTACCCCAAAGCACCCTCCCAATGTTGAGGGCATGTGGCCTGGTACGGTTCAGGAGGGGGGGGCACTCTCTCGTCCCCCTCTCTTTTCCTGCGGCCTGCCAGGTTGCGTGCTTGGATAAGGGTCTGGTATGGATTTTTGGGGGTACCCCACGCCATTTTTTAAAAAAAAATTGGCACGGGGTTCCCCTTAAAATCCACACCAGACATGAAGGGTCTGGTATAGATTATGAGGGGGACCCCACGCCATTTTTAAAAAAAAATTTTGGCCGGGGTTCCCCTTAATATCCATACCAGACTTGAAGGGCCTGGTATGAAATTTAGGGGGACCCCCCACGTCATTTTTTTTTTTAATTTTGGTTCGGGGTTCCCCTGTGGGGAATTCCCATGCCGTTTTTATCAATGAACTTTTTATGTGTATTGTCGGACCGGCAATTCATTAATTGCCGCAAGTAGTTTTAAATTACTTTTTTTCCTTTGAAATGTCATTTTGCTGTCAGACTGTTCTAAACACGGGAAACATGCGCCCCTTTACAGGCATACTATAGACACCCCCCAGGTACTAAATTTAAAGGAATATTACACTTTTATTGTTTCACTTTAAGCCTTATTAAAATCACTGGTCCCGAAAAAACGGCTGTTTTTAAAACTTTTTTTTGCATTGATCCTTGTCCCCTGGGGCAGGACCCAGGTCCCCAAACACTTTTTATGACAATACCATGCATATAAGCCTTTAAAATTAGCACTTTTGATTTCTCCCATAGACTTTTAAAGGGTGTTTTTCAAATTGTTCGCTGTTCGTCGAACTGGCGAACAGCCGATGTTCGAGTTGAACATGAGTTTGACTCGAACTCGAAGCTCATCCCTAATCAGGAGTGAGTTGGACTTTAAATATCAATTTTTATTTGACAAATTTCTATTCCTTATTTAACACACTTTTCTCTTTCTATTTTCATGTTGAAGTTGCATCACTATTTAAAAGAAATTAAATATGTGTTTGGCTTAAATGAGCCAGCACCTTTTTTTAATGAATACGGAGAATTTGTTAATCACTACAAAATAACAAATTTGATATATAAGGATAATATCACTGCGATTTATAATGATGTGGGGAATTTTACATCATGGGCTCCAGAAGATCTGCAATTTCAAATTAATACTGAAGCCATAACATGGAAGCTCGGCAGTGAGGTAGGCTGTATTTGGTTAATGATGTCACCTCTATCGCTGCCTCTTCCCTTATATAACTGATGGCAGCTCAGCCAGGTCATCGTATTTCATTTGGTGGTAGACATTGTGACTGATTTACAACAAGGGACATTTTTGGGGAGTTTTTTATTTTGTTTTTATTAAGAACTTGTCAAATGTCTGGGTGTCTATTTCTAAGTTACATTTTTTTTTGTAAATGAGTAAGGGTACTATGTACCCCATTCTCATTCACATGGGGGGCAGTATCTGGACGCCCCCTAAATTTTAAATGGGGCTTCCAGATTCTGATAAACCTCCTACCTGCAGACTCCCACAACCACTAGGCAAGACTTTAAGTGAAGAGGCCCTTGTCTTTATCAACATGGAGACAAGGTTCTTTGTCTGAGGGGTTCCCTCTAGCAAAGTACTTTCCTCATGTCCCCCCGCCTTTTTCCTAGCCAGCCAGGCTAAATGCTCAGGTTAAGGGTGTGGAATGAATTTTTAGTGGGACCTCACATGATATTTTTAAAACCTGTACCAGACTCAAAAGGTTTGATATGTATGGGGGGAGGGTGGGATACTACACTTTTTTCATTCTTGCTGTAGAAAAAAAAATGTGTAAATTGGCAACAAATTACATTCAGTGTAACCCCATGTTTTTTTTTTTTTTACACCCCCCCCTTTTATCTACTAGACAAGAAAATAGGTATTTTTAATTTGACAGATCTGTCTCTCATTGATTTTTATGGGGTTTGGCATCCAAATTATTTTCGGCTGGGTTCACACTATTGCATGCGGCTCACAGCAGGGGTCCGGTACGTCCCCGTTCACCGTTTAAGGTCCAATTTCAGCCTGTATTTTAAGGCGGAATTCAGACCTCAAATGGACCAAAAGACGCACAGGACCCCTGTGCAAATTTGCATCTGAGCCGCAGCGAAGATATGTGAACCAGCTCCATAGAGAGCCAGTCACAATCTCCTACCATGCAAATTAGATGCAGGGAAACCGTATGCAATTCCCATAGGTGTGAACCCAGCCTTAAGGATCACAGAACCCCTGCCTAACAGAACCCAGAGCAGTTCAGCTCATCACTACTTCTTATGAACCAAAGCAATGTCACCATTTCTTCTGTGGGCCTGTTTATGCAGTGATAACTTTGCATTATTTCAGAGAACAAAATAATACATGAATTGGGATGATTTACTAAAACTGGAGAATGCAAAATCTGGTGCAGCTGTACATGGTAGCCAATCAGCTTCTAACTTCAGCTTGTTCGATTAAGCTTTAACAAAAAAACAAAAACAAACTGGAAGCTGATTGGTTTCTATGCACAGTTGCACCAGATTTTGCACTCTCCAGTTTTAACCCCTTGCCAACCACTGCACGATGATGTATGTCGGCACAATGGCAAGGCTGGGCAAATGGGCGTACCCGTACGTCCCTCCATTGAAGCCAGGCAGCGGGCCAGCGGATGCCGGCGGCGGGTGCGCGTGTCGCAGGAGTGCACCCGTGGGTCCCGCAGACTCAATGTCTGCCGGTGGCCTGCGATCACGGTGAAGAGAGGTAGAACAGGGAAATGCATTTCCCAATTTGCCTAGTGACATGACAGAGATCTTCTGTTCCCAGTCATCGGGAACAGTGATCTCTATCATGTTCTACTGAGCCCATCCCCCCTACAGTTAGAACACACCTAGGGAACACACAGTTAACCCCTTGATTGCCCCCTAGTGTTAACCCCTTCCCTGCCAGTGACATTTATACAGTAATCAGTGGCTATTTTTAGCTCTAATCGCTGAAAAAATGTCAATGGTCCCAAAATTGTGTCAAAAGTGTCTGATCTGTCCGCCGCAATGTTGCAGTCCCGATAAAAATCGCAGATCACTGCCATTAGTAATAAAAAAATAATAATAATAATAAAAATGGCATAAATCTGTCTCCTATTTTGTAGATGCTATAACTTTTGTGCTTATTGTGATTTTTTTTACCAAAAATATGTAAAAGAATATATATCAGCCTAAACTGAGGAAGAAATATTTTTTATATATTTTTGGGGGATATTTATTATAGCAAAAAGTAAAAAATATTGTTGGTCTTTTTTTGTTTATAGCGCAAAAAATAAAAACCGCAGAGGTGATAAAATACCACCAAAAGATAGCTCTATTTGTGGGGAAAAAAATGATATACATTTTGTTTGGGTACAACGTCGCATGACCGTGCATTCATGTTTTATTCTAAAGGCCCGTACACACGATCGGACTCTTTGACAACAAACATGCAAATTAGCTGTTTTAAGGCAACATCCGACCATGTGTACGCTCTATCGGACAAACTTTTTCGGTTTCCATCAGACTTTTGTTGGCTGCGCGAACGGACAAACTTTCCGGCAACAAAAGTCCAGTGGAGCATACTCAGAACCACTGCAAAAGATCAGACAACAATACAGAAGTTGACCAAAGAGTAGCCCCAGAGAATTGAACTTCCTCTTTTTGAAGTGTCATCAGTACGTTGAAACGTCACTACGTTCGTGTTTGTTGCCTAAATGTCCTGCCGTGCGTATGCTTAATTAGTTTACAGCCAATGCCCTTTGTAAAAAAATCCACGGGAAAGTTTGTACAAAGTCTGATCGTGTGTATGAGGCTTAACTTATTCATTTTGTTAAGATACTAAAATTACAGTTCTGGTACAAATGAAATGTAGGATTTTTTTTATTTGACTAATTTTTTAATGTAACACAAAAAAAGCTTAACACAAAAAAAACAAGCAGACATCGAAAAAGTTTATTAGTGAATTAAAAATTAGAAATTAAAAAACCATCAGAAAATAATAGAAGGGTAACAGGGGATGAATACATACCGTATTTTAGGGCTGGTAAGGGTTAACTAGGGGTCAAAAAGTGTTAAAAAGGAACACTTTTTTATTGAAAAAAGAAAAACACATCAACATTAAACAAATTTAATACAAAAAAACAATAATATTGCATTGTATTTCTGAATTACACTTCTCCATTTTTGACAACAGACACTGCAGTTAGCTGTATTACTAAGCGAGTCTGGGCTGTCATTGTAATTGCTGGTCAAAGCAGCAGAAAGCTACTTAAGTGAAGTTATTTTTTTCATGTATCATGCTAGATGGTTAATGCATACAGTGCACTCCTGGTTAGAGATCTAAAAAAAGTATGAATGATACTACGTTTATATTTCCTGTTCCAACATGGTGTACTTCACCACTATTTATGTAACCAATGTGGTGTTACAGAACAGTACAATTTTCACAGGCAAACTTAGCGACAGCATACACTGGCAGCGCTGACAAGTTTACATTAAGTTAAGTTAAGAAAAAAAAAATCTATGGTAGTTTTAGCAGCAAGACATGGTTTTTCATAAAGCTGTAATAGGCCCTGCTATTACTGGCAGATAGAAATTGGCCCGTAGTTCACTGAGGTTGTCCTTGTTCCTACTGATTAGATTGTTGCCCTCTTTGTGACTCTCTGCTACTATGCTTGATTGGCTTTCCTAGTGGCGTGGTGCACACTCACCAGAGAAGGTCCAGATTCTACAGGTAGCGCTGTGTGTGGTGGCAGTGACAGCACAGTCTCTGCTCCTTGTCTTCCTGCAGTCTCTTTGGTCTGTTTACTGGACGTAGAGAAGGGGCAGGCTCTCTGTCACAGTTCCTCTGGGTGCAATCAAGTGGAGCATTCTCAGAGACTCCTCCACATGATTATCCCAACAGAGAGAGAGATTGCTCCATAATGATTGCCCCAATCAATATACGGGGGGGGGGGTCTTGACCGGCACGCAAACAGGATTGCTGCTTAGAACAGGAGCTCTTCACACCAGCCGTTAGTACAAGCTTCAGCCAGCTTCCAGCTATCTCTCACTGCATCCCCCAGCCTGTGGATATCACCTGCAGCACCTGGGAGGTCATGTTCCTAAAGAGGAAGGAGAGTCAGCTCCCCCACAAACTGACTGCCTACATGTAAAAGCCGACCGCAAGGCGAAGCCAAGATGGTGCTGTGGCCGGTCCTCTGCCTAAATCATCCACGGCTCTCCTCCCCACGCAATCCATGCAGTCTGCACCCTCTGTTGTGAACCAGGAAGCCTCCCTGAGTACTGGAATGGAGCCTCCACCTTCTCCTCCAGGCACCCCAGTATCTAGCAGCCCTGCTAAAGTAAAAATGTGCCTGGAGGTCACTGCAGCCAGCTATGAGGTAAGCCATATCACCTCATTAACTCCTACATTGCCAATGCAAAATTCTATGCCTGACTCCATAGCTGCCTTCCCTACTATTGGACAACCAATGATGGACACTACAATAAAGGATATGCTAATGTCCTTAAGAAGCTCAATACAAGCTGATATGCTTTCTCTCATGCAAAGATTTGGCCACAGCATAGATGTACTGGAGACTAGGGTCACCCATATTGCAGCCAGGCATGTACTGGCCATCGGGACTACCGGGAGTTTCCCGGTGGGCCGATGGCTCAGTGGGCTGGCTTCAGTGACAGCAGACCGCCACCCCTCCACTCCTCTGTCTCCCCTTCCCCGCCACGCTCACCTCCTCTCCCTGCCTAGTTATGAAGCGGACTGAATAATTACATGGGAGTCGGCACTGAGAAGCTCATCATACTATTCGGAAGGAGGGCTCAGGGCAGCCACACACATCTGTGACATAAGCTTCCTCTGCACTCATTCACCTGCTCTTTTCTTTCCCCACTCTCCATCCTGCCTGCTGCTGCGGAGAATCTAGATGGAGAGCAGGAAAGGAAAGAGCAGGAGAACGAGTGCAGAGGAAGCTTATGTCACAGCTGTGTGTGGCTGCCCTGAGCCCTCCTTTCGGATGGTATGATGAGCTTCTCAGAGCCGACTCCCGAGGAGCATGTCATTATTCAGTCTGCTTCATAACTAGGCAGGGAGAGGAGGTGAGCACTGCGGGGGGACCAGAGCAGCATGGGGGGGATAGAGGAGCATGGTGCTGCATGGAGGAGCAGAGCTGCATGGGGAATTGAGGAGCATGGGGACCTGAGCAGCATGGGGGAAGGGGAATAGAGGGGCATAGGGGGTCTGACCAGAGCAGCATGGGGGGAATAGAGGAGCATGGGGACCTGAGCAGCATGGGGGGAATAGAGGAGCATGGGGACCTGAGCAGCATGGGGGGAAGGGGAATAGAGGAGAATGAGGGACCAGAGCAGCAAAGGGGAAGGGGTATAGAGGAGCATGGGGGACCAGAGCAGCATGGGGGGGACCAGCGCAGCACATGGGGACCAGCGGAGCACATGGGGGACCAGCGCAGCATGGGGGGAAAATAGAGGAGCATGGGGGACCAGAGCAGCATGGGGGGAATAGAGGAGCATGGGGGGGAATAGAGGAGCATGGGGGGGCCAGTGAAGCACAGGGGTACCAGAGCAGCCTGGGGGGAACTGAAGATCAGGAGAGGAATGCAGAAGCATGTGGGGGACCAGAGAAGCAGGGGGGGTACCAGAGGAGCACAGGGGGGACCAGAGAAACAGGAGGGTACAAAGGAGCATGGGGGGAACAGAGAAGCATGTGGGGGAACAGAGAAGCAGGGGGAGGACCAGAGGAGCACGGGGGGGCAGAGGAGCATGGAGGGACCAAAAGGAGCATGGGGAAGGGGACAGACAGCTGACTCAACAGCTATGGCCTGGGAGTTTCTCACTTCTGCCTAATCTTGTCCCATTAGGGGGGGCAACAAACTTATACTTTTTTCCCTCGGGTGAAATAATGACTATCTTCCCCACCGGTACAAGCCGTTCTACTCAAAAAAAGTAGAATGGCTAATGGCTAGTGAAGGGGGGGGCTTGGGTGGCCTTCATGGTTGGCCAGCTGGGGGGGGCGGGTTTGTCCGGCCGGCATGGGAGAAACAGGCTGCCAAAACCTACATTTCTCTCTGCCACAGTCCTTTGGATTCACTTCTTTCACGTTAAAGAGCAATTCAAAAAACGAGAGCACTAGGCACCCTACCTGACCCATATGGCCAACTGCAAATATTTGCGGACTTATCCCAGCATACCCTGAGCCGCCGCAGACAGCTCAACAGCATCACCAAGACGCTGCGTAACAACCAGATCCAGTACCAATGGATAGCACCAGCCAAACGCTCCATCACCTATAATGGATCAAAGCACACAGTTTCCTCGGTTAAAAATGGAATGAGCCTCCTGCAGGAATGGGGCATTATTCCTCATACATCTGATACAACCCCCATGAATCAGAGTACCATCAGGAACCTGCAAGCTCATCCGTTACCGCAAAGAGCCAAAAAACCCGCTAAATAACTAGCAAAAGCAGGATCACCCACACAAAGTTGTCCGGCGTGATGCTCTCCCACAATCGGTCTTGCAAACTTTTTGTCCCCACCCTTACATTTCTTGGCATCGGTTGTGCCTACCCACAGGAAGTAATTTCTAGGCAGTGCCCTAGACTTGTGTTATCTTTTTCTTTTCATTCTTTTACTTGGCAAGTTAACTTCAGAGACTACTTAAGGTTGCCTAGTGTTACCCTTTGATGACTTGCATCTAAGGGAACACCCACTGCTAAAACATCAACTCCTCCTCTTGGCATAACATTGATCTGAGATATGCCCTCTGATCAAGGAACAAGAACAGCAAACCACAGACCTTCCTCTTCAGATACGTTATCACTAATACTGCTATATGACTATCATGATTCTATCAATTAATGTAATCGGTCTTAATCACCCTGCAAGGAGATCGTCTCTCTGGAAGCTAGCATAGTGTTCAAGAAACGCTCTTCTGCGAGTCCAATCCTCCATCATGTAGGAACAGAGAAATTGATACAATCATTACAGCCAATGCCCCACATAAAAATAAAGGCACTTTGATAGCCATCAAGAACTCTACACCCTTTCAACTGCAAAGGATCCGGTTGGACGCTACCTTAAAGTAGTAGAAACCATCAACAATTCACCATATACTATCATCTCAGTTTACGCTCCCAATGTCCACCAGCTGAGATTTATCCGCAAATTACACAAGTTCTCGCTGTTCAACAAGGTCCTGTTGTATGGTGTGGTGACTTCAATATCACCCCAGACCATCACATTGCCACTACATCTATTCCTAAATGAGGCAAACCAGGTTTAAACCCACTGTGATATCTAACCTGCACCTATACGATGTATGGAGATGCCAGCACGCAGAAGAAAAGGATTATGTATATTTTTTCATCTCGCCACAACACATATTCCCGCATTGATCTCTTTCTTTTGGACCAATGAACTTTGCAAAAAGTTTCATCCTCATCTATACTTCCTGCTACTTGGTCGGACCATTCCCCAATATGTATTACTATAGAGGATAACCCTAAAACATCGCCAACCTTCCTTTGGAGGATGAACACGCGCATTCTTCAGTCTAAGCTATTCTCAGAGTAAAAAATAAGAAAAAATACCACGCTAACCTAATAAAAACAATAATAAATAAAAAGCTGCAGCTAAAATTTGTGAGATACACACAAAACAATGAATACAAAGGGAAAAGAAAAAGCTGTGCAAATATACTAATATTTAACAGTGAGTGAATACCCATGGTAAATGAAAAACAATCTCGGTACCATTGAAAAATAAATATATACAATCCTCAATAAGTGATTAAACAATCTAGTGATAAGAGTCCAGTGATATCAGTGAAGGTAATTTAAACTCCTTGATATAAAGACACCACCCTCTGATGTGATCCATCACCACCTAAAATGCACGCTTATCGGAGGGCAAGCTTTGGCAAGCCTGTATAATTGGTAATGACCGGACATCAATCCAGCAGCAGCAACTCTCTGTGGTTACACCAAAGGCTAGCCAGGAGACCTCAAATCAACGAGTATACAGGGCAAGGCATTGATCAGAAACCCAAGAAAATGGAGAGAAGCTCAGCATAGTGTGAATCAGTATATTAAAAAATTATTAAAAATAAAGGTTGCACTTACAAAGGACTGAAGTTAAAAACATCCATTGAAAAATTGCCGACCGGCTTGCAGACACCTGTCTGCATACAAGGTACACCGCGATGACGTCAGCCCGTCAACATCCCAACGTAGTTCCCCAGACAACATCATTTTGAGATGAAACGTACTTCGGGAGGTTGACGTGCTGACGTCAACGCGGTGTACCTTGTATGCAGACGGGTGTCTGAAAGCCAGCCGGAAAGTTTTCTATGTATGTTTATAACTTCAGTTGCGTGTAAGTGCAACCTTTATTTTTAATAAACTTTTAATATACTGATTCACACTATGGTTAGCTTCTCTCTATTTTCTTGGGTTTCTAATCGATGCCTTGTGCTGTATACCCATTGATTTCGGGTCTCCTGGCTAGCCTTCGGTGTAACCACAGACAGTTGCTGCTGCTGGATTGATGTCCGGACATTGACCAATTATACAGGCTTGCCAAAGCTTGGCCTCTGGTAAGCGTGCATTTCATGTGGTGGTGGATCACATCAGAGGGTGGTGTCTTTATATCAAGGAGTTTAAATTACCTTCACTGATACCAATAGATTGTTTAAGCTATTCTCAGACTCCCTACACAGTCAAGTGAAAGACTTTTTTGCACAAAACTTGGGATCAGTAAGAGGCCCTCACACTGTCTGAACTGCTCACAAAGCATTTGTGCGTGGTCTCTTCATACAAATGGGGGCTCGGGATAAGAGAATGATAAGGCAACATGTGGACAAATCTTAGCTGATATTCAGAACACAGATTCCCTTAATAAACAATACCCCTCTACGGTGCTTAAAACCAAAATGTTTAAACTGAGGCTTGAATTCCATTCTCTCCTATTAGAAAACTTTGACAAGACCCAAAAGCGCTTTAAAATGCAAACAAATGCCTGGGGAAATAAACCAGGGAAACTTCTAGCTCAACAAATTAAAGGTTACCAAATCAAACCTCATATCCCTTTCCTCTACCACTAAACAAAAATTAACTGACCCGCAAGCTGTAGCAAATACATTCAGTGAGTTTTACAAAAATCTTTACAATCTGAAAGATGACAAATCAGCAATTCAACCAAATTACGCCTCTATTCAGGCATTTCTAGACTCTGTTCAACTTCCTAAACTAACCAAGGCCCAACTAGCTAATCTCAACGCTCCATTCACAACAACAGAAATAGGGAAAGCCATTGATTCCTTACCCAACAACAAAGCTCCTGGACCTGATGGCTTTGTTGGGGAATACTACAAGCAGTTTAAAGACCTACTATAGTATATAGAGCATATAGTCCCTGTGTTCAATGATGCTGCCTCCTCAGTCTCGTTCCCCCAGGAGATGTTAAAAGCATTGGTTATCACCCTACTGAAACCAGGCAAAGAACCTAATACTCCCCAAAACGTCCTCCCAATTTTTCTCCTTAACCACTACGCTAAATTGTATGCCAAGGCATTAGCCTATAGACTATTAGATATACTTCCAAACCTGATACATCCTGATCAATCAGGATTCACAAAAGGACGTCAAACTTCTGAGCTACCCGCAGAATGATTAGTATTATCCACCACGCAGAATCCTATGGAGTGCCTTCTCTGCTTCTTTCTTTGGACGCAGAGAAGGCATTCAATAGAGTCCATTGGGGTTACCTAGAACAGGCATTAAAGAAATTTGGATTTCAGGGCCACATTCTATCAGAAATTTTAGCACTATATTCATGTCCCTTAGCCCAGGTATATTGTTCCTCTATGTTATCTACACCCTTTAGCATCTCAAATGGGACAAGACAGGGGTGCCCTCTCTCACCCCTAATATTTAATGCAATGAAGGAACCACTAGCGGAAAAAGTTAGATCTATGCAGCACATTACAGGGCTAACAATTGGATCACAAGAACACAAGATAAATTTGTTTGCTGTTGATGTAATTCTCATTCTTCCCTAGCTTCGGTAAGAGAAACTTAAAACTTTTGGCCAAATGTCTTATTATAAGGTTAATGCTTCTAAATCGTTTATACTTCCCTTGGGAATTTCACCTTAACGGCAGTCTTTTTTTAAGTAAGCAATATCCATACACATGGGCTGAAAACTCAATATCCTACTTAGGGATCAACTTAACCAAACAAGTATCATCCCTATCCCGAGCTAGCTATGTCTCCTTCATGAAAAATTTCCCTAAGGACCTTGGAAATCTGTCAAAATATAACTTTATATAGTCAGACAGACTTGCGGCTTTTAAGATGGTTAAACTACCACAAATTCATTTTTAGATCCCTCTCTATCCCTGTACCAGCGTCTTTCTTTGCATCCTTTCAAAGCAAACTTGGTAAATTTATCTGGAAAATGTCCAAAGCCAGGAGCTCCCGCTCCAACCTAATAAAACACAGATTAGTGGGGGTGCAGGATACATAAATCTAAGAGCTTATTATTATGCAGAAAAATATATCGTTTGGGGGATCGGTTAAAAAACTCTGAAAGCTGTAACGGAAAAATAAAAAAGCAATTGAAAAATTGCAAAAATGGTCCGGCCAGCTGAGGTATTATTATTATTTTTACCATTACACAGGATTTATATAGCACCAGCAGTTTGTGCAGTGCTTTACAACATGAAGGCAGACAGTACAGTTACAATACAACTCAATACAGGAGGAATCAGAGGGCCCTGCTTATTAGAGCTTACAATCTAGAAGGAAGGGGCAAGTGATACAAAAGGTAATAACTGTGGGGGATGAGCTGATGGAAAAAAGGAAAATACAGTTGTTAGGTGTGGGCAGGATAGGCTTTTTTAAAGAGGAGGTTTGAAGGACCCCATATTCCTGAGGAGTATGTCCGCCGTATAAGCTTCCCTTGCCCAGTACCAGCACGATCCAAGATCCCTTAGCCCACCCAGTCACTTGTCGAGACACCAGTGTAGGGTGAATAAAAGCATAAGACTTTCAGTGAAGAACAGACACAAGTATATATCTCTGGAGACAACCCCCCTCCTTGTTGGCAAAGAGACACAGGGTGGGGTAAACGTTACATCCAATCACATGAGGCACAGGTACATTCAAACATTTCAACATATCTTATAAACAGTAACTGGGCTCGCAGGCCACTTGTTTCATGGAGAAACCTGTTAAAGGAGCTTCTCCTATTACTTGGGCATGTATCCACCGTGAGCAAAGAGTAATGGGTACTTAAGAGCAATAGCAGGGTTGAGACAGACCTGAAGGGAGTGGGCTGTCACAGGAGGGTTTTCAAGGATCGTCGAAAAAGCTAACAGAGTAGGAGATAATCAGACAGATTGCCAGCTCCTGTCTCCCCACAGTGAGTCACCTGTTGACGATATCCTGCTTGTCAGTCGTGCCTACTTAAGCCGTCCAGCCCAGATGATCTCTGCCTTCGCCTTGGTCACATCTCTAGAGATGCTCTCCTGTGTTCCTGTTAAAGACTTGCTTGGCTGACAATCCTTCTGGCTTCAGATCCTGTTTGCTGTTCTACTACGCTCATCTCTGGCTCCCTGACATTTTGGCTTGTCTGTCTATCCGTTTCGGGTTCCTAAACTCTGGCTATGTTTTGACTACGTTTACTCTGTTTACCCTTTTTTATTAATTATTAAGCAAGTGTGATTTAACTGTACTTCTGTCTCAGTTTGATTCATGGTTTCTGACAGTAGACGAAGGCCATGAATTCAGAAGATGCAGTCAATCCACTTGTTGGTAATATTTTTTCCAGATTGGATGAGCAGGATCACTGCATAGATCAGTTTGCTATGGCGTTACAAATGCTCTTGAGTCACACGGCTCACCTGGAATCTCCCACTGTGGCTGCTCCGGTACAACCTGTCTTGCAGGTCATCCCTGCTGCTGCTCTAGTCTCTGTACAGGCACCCGCCTTGTGTATTACCTCTATAAGAGGTATGTCTGGTTCCGCTACGCTTCCCCAGGGATTTGGGGGCGATCCTGTCCAATGCAGAGGGTTTCTCAACCAGATTGAGATATACTTTGAGATGCTGCTCAGGCATTTCCCACGGACAGAAGCAAAGTAGGTTTCGTGATATCTTTGCTTTCTGAGAGAGCCTTAGCTTGGGCAAACCCTCTATGGGAGATGCAAAAACCTGTTGTCTTGAGTTACCCTGAGTTTGTGGCTTCTTTTAAAAGGGTATTTGATTTTCCCACACACTCCACTTCTGCTGCCAAGTGCCTCATGTCCATCAAACAGAGTACAAGAACTATTGTCGACTACGCCATTGAATTACGTACTCTAGCAGCAGAGGTTGCTTGGAACAATGAGGCCCTTGTGGGTGCTTTTTTTCATGGTCTCTCGGATACCATCAAGGATGAGATAGCGGCCCAAGATATACCCACTGAGCTGGAGAAGTTGATCACGTTTGCCATCCTCATTGAACTCCAGACTCAGATAAGGACTTCTTTTTAAGGAGCGCTTGCGGAAGCCTCCTGTACATTTGTCTCCAAACTTTGCAGTCCCACCCTTGCCTCCCTCATCTCCCATGCCTCCTGGTACCAAGTCGGTCTGTGAAGATGAACCCATGCATGCACTTGGGCTTCACGTGTCTCTCTGCAGATGAGAGTAGCCTTAGAAGGAGGGAGAGATTGTGCCTTTATTGTGGCCAGGCAGGTCACCTTTTGAAGTCTTGTCCTACCCGTCCAGGGAACGCCCGAACCTTGAGTTATCCAGAAGGATAAGCCCCTGGTTTTGGTTACCTTTTCTTGGGCTGAGTTGTCCGCCTGAGTTGTCCGCTGAGATACAGGCTCTAATCGACTCTGAGGCTGCAGGCCTGTTCATTGATGCTGCCTTTGTATCGAAGCACTCGATTCTGCTGCAGCTGCGTGACACTCCACTTGCCATTGAGGCTCTTGAAGGGAGACCTCTACAGCCTACCCATGTGACTCATGAGACTGTTCCATTGTCCATGGCCATAGGGGCTTTTCACCATGAGATAATCCAATTCCAAGTTATTTCCTCTCCTAAGTTTCCGATGGTTATTGGTTATCCTTAGTTACAGAGGCACAACCCTTCTGTGCTGAGGTTCTCTCCTGGTCGCCACAATACAGTAAGACATCCTTCCAAAAGGTGGCCAAGGTCCTGTGCACCTCTTCACTCTCCTCTCTGCCAGAGAAGTACCGCGATTTTAGCGATGTCTTTGATAAAGGTCAAGCTGGTAGGTTGCCTCCACACTGTTCATATGATTACACAATTGACCTTCAACCTGGTGCCATACCCCCTCATGGCTGGGTTTACCCTTAGTCGGTCTTGGAGGATAAGGCCATGGAGGAGTATGTTGCAGACAAACTCTCTTGAGGTTTCATCCGCAAATCCTCTTCTCCTGCTGGTGCTGGTTTCTTCTTTGTGAACAAAAAAAAGGAAAAAAGGGGTTTGGGACTTTATATGAGGCATGCAGCTGGGAAGGTAACACAACATAATAATGGTAGGAATGTCTAATGGATGCACCATGTATGCGACCACATCGTATTGCATAGTAACAAGTTGTAAACAGTAAAGTGTAGTAAATCAGGGAGACTTTATTTCATAGTAATATACATAGTAAAAACATCATAAAACAGCATGATGGCATAGCGGCATATTGTGGTCATAATGGTGCCATAGTAAAAAATCATCAGACTAATTATTGCATGAGACTGCATCATAGTATTAGTAATGTCTGGTGAGTAGACCACACTGTTGTAATATGTTGGCCAATTTATGTATAATATTGTATTGGAGTGCCATGCTGACCAGAAATTCAGTTGCATTGTCCAACTGAATTTTAACATAGCAAGGGAAAAGCTGAAGACTCTTTGATGTGTTAATCATATGCAAGTCTATTTGAACATTTCAAAGGGTATTCAGGTGGTATGTTAATCTAATCTAATTACATATATCTAAAGGGGACTTGTTGATGTTGATATGCGGGAATGTAGGTATTCCAAGGGCTCAAAAGGGTGTTCTGTTTATCTAATTAATATATCTAAAGGGGACTTGTTGATGTTGATATGCGGGAGTGCAAATTGGGGTGGTTCACGGCTGTTCAAGTCCTAAATTGGAACGGCCAATCAAATTGCTCAGCCATTCAATATTTAGTGAATATAACACGGCATTCAGTCTATAGGTTTAGTAAGTGAGGCTTGTGTGTGGAAGTTAGGCTTGTCTGTATGGGGGAAGTGAGGCTTATCTGTGTATGCACACTCGGACCTAAGACATGGGGTTCTGAATTATATCTCCTCTGTCGGATTTCTTTGTCATCTGTGGACTTTGGACTTTGTTCTGTGTTGGAAGTCAATAAAGTGCATCTCTCTGGAAGAATTGGGTTGCTGCGGAAGAGTACTTACATCATCATCATTATAATAATACTTACTTATTAATTATCTATACACCCAATATACATTAATATACCAGATCACTACACTGGCTGTTCAAGTCCTAAATTGGAACGGCCAATCAAATTGCTCAGCCATTCAATATTTAGTGAATATAACACGGCATTCAGTCTATAGGTTTTGGAAGTGAGGCTTATCTGTGTATGCACACTCGGACCTAAGACATGGGGTTCTGAATTATATCTCCTCTGTCGGATTTCTTTGTCATCTGTGGACTTTGGACTTTGTTCTGTGTTGGAAGTCAATAAAGTGCATCTCTCTGGAAGAATTGGGTTGCTGCGGAAGAGTACTTACATCATCATTATCATAATACCGATATATTAATTATCTATACACCCAATACATTCATATAGACCCGATCACTACACTGGTGCCGTTCATGTGACCAGAAGAGCATTTTCGGACTTAGTAACAGAAGTCGGTGGTGACAACAATCCTGTGAGTTGGACAGAAGTCTGATGAAGAACCAAGAGCTGTGCTGTGACTCTAATGTCTGGTAGTGACATAAGAGAGTCTGATCTACAAAATTTAACAAGTTGGGAACCCCAGAATTATCCTCTGGAGACTGGAAACAACAACAACAAAAAAAAAAGGACTGTGTCGTGTACCAGAAGACCTGAACTGGAAGCTGAAGGAGTAACTAATGCGGTGAGTAAAATATTTCCTTTTTTTGATTATTAGTAATATAGTCAAAATGATTACTCAGTGTGAAGCCAGTGTCAGTTCTGATAAAGTTAACAGATGGGTATTAAAATGTATTAAGCGCCATGGCGGTCCTTATGAAATTCCAGAAAAATGTAAGCAGACGTGGACGATGATGAAGGAATTTTTAGAGAAAAATGTTTTTGATAGCAAAATTTCAGAAAGTAAAAGAAAAGGTTGTATTATACAGGGCTTGTTATCTTGCTGTCTAACAATGGAAAGTTCTTTGAATTATAAGGTTGAGGAAATTACCCAGTTACAGAAGGCAGTTGATAATAGCAACAATGTTTGTGAGAGGTTACAAAACCAATCAGACACCGAGACAGTAAATTTAAAATTGCATGCGGTTACGATTGGAGAAGCTTTACTTGAGAAATCTAAACATTGTGATGAATTATCAGAGGAAAATGAGAGATTAAAATTAAGAATTATGGAATTAGAGAAGAGATCTCAGGAATGCAGATATGCATCAAATCTTGGATTCAGCAATCTGCAGCAAACAGAACCTCATATTAAATCTGATAATTCATTACCAGCTGCCCCCACTGTGACTACCACAGTTTATAACAATAATAATAATACAGGTGAAGTTCAGCTTGTAATGAAGCCATTGAAACCAAAATTATTAGACGCAATTCTTAAAGAAATAGGAATGGTTCCATACCATGATTTAAACAGATTTTTAAAATGGTTTTGTGACGTGCAGCAAGTCAGAGATATGTACAATCTCAACCCATCTGACTTAGAAAGAGTTTTGCAACATTCTGTAGGAAGTGGTCTTTGGATGAGAATTAAACAAATCTGTATTCAGCCTCTGAGGACAAGGGACATATTACTGGAATTATTATGTGTTTTGTATGGTGTACGTTCTGATGTTACTATTCATGGGAAGATCCAACAAATGCAAAATGAATCTCCCTATGAATTGTCACACAAGATAGCAACTATTATGGAATTATTGGTCGGTAATAATCTTGCATTTGAGCGTGGGGGCTCGATACATATGAGTATGTTTCTAGATGCATTGCATGAAGATATCAAACAAAATATCTTATTAGTTACCCCAAATCCTCATGATTTAAAAGACATATTGTTGAGAGCAGACCATTTGTGGAGAAAGTCAAATGAGCAGGCTGTCAAAATTGATTTAGCCACATTGTTTAGGACAAATACTGAACATAAAGATCAGAAGATAATATCCTATGATAATAGCCAGAGAGGAGACATCGGGTCAAACATAGGTGATATTAATATGAAAAACAGAGCTGACCAAAATAATAATAAGAAAAAGTCCAAGACTTGGATACCGTTTTCTCAGTTAAAACAGAAATATGACCACCTGAAAATTGAGTATGACAAGATGAGAGGGGAACGTGATGAATTATTACAGCAGGTGAAGGGGGTACAGGGTGTCATGAATGTACAAGATGTACATTCTCCAGATCTGTCTTTGAATGCAGATGACACTTGTCTAGCAGTGGGGGTGAATTAGCTCCAAACTGTAAACGTGTAAATAGGGTTTTGTTTTAACTTCAAACAATGTTTAAGGACCTTGCTAATTAGTTTTGTTGGAGAGTTTTGTTTTTCAGGGACGTCTGAAAATGCTTGCATGTGAATAGCAGAAGTCTGAAATTGAATAGTTGGGGAGAATTATGGGAGAAATGCTGAATAGACAATATATCACTATACATGGAATTATAAAGCATTCATGGACTCTCTCGAAATTCATCAAGCAATGGACCTTTTTTTTTCTTTTTTCTTCAACACCCTAATTTTTTAATTTTTCTCCCTTTTCCTGATATATTTTGCTTTTCATTTTTTATTTTTGTTTGTTTTATTTCTTGAACTTTATCTTAAAACCAAAGAGAAGCATTTTAAACCTAAAATAATTTTCATAACATCTGTACATATTACATAATGCGTATTGATCAATATATTTGACATCTAAGGTGAGATGCTGCTCAATGGCTTGGCATTGCATAAATTTTAGTATGTTGGGTGGTTTTCCTAAATTTATAAGAGGGGTGAGTGAAATTCATCACTCTAGTCATGATTTGAAAATTTGTTGATTCAGTTGTTTATAATATGCTAAAGGCTATGACATATATGGATGAAAAAGACCTTTCTACCTTTCATGGTGAAGATACTGGCAAGAATTTCCACTGCCGCTTTGTCTGGACAGAAGATCTGATAAACACTGATGTCAAGCTGATTCTATCTTAACCATCGTGTGGGGGTATATGTATATGTTGGTATACCATTCAAGTGTAATTATGGACTGAATGATCCAAGTAACTTCTCTATTGAAAGCAATGAGGGGTCGGCCTACAGCAAACTACAAAAGCAAATTGTGGCTGGCAATCAACAAATTCTGATACTTGACAGGTACACAGCCCAGTCATCATTGTTCAAATAGGAAATGGAAAGAAGCAGATGTGAATTGTAAAATGCTTGCAAGATGGACTCATGAATGTCAAGTGCAAGAAAATAGTTTAAAGCACAGTTTTTACTGCCATATCCAAACCTTTTGACCT
Source organism: Aquarana catesbeiana (assembly GCF_042186555.1). Classification (NCBI taxonomy): domain Eukaryota; kingdom Metazoa; phylum Chordata; class Amphibia; order Anura; family Ranidae; genus Aquarana; species Aquarana catesbeiana. Next base: position 942,664,089 of record NC_133324.1, read on the forward strand.
TGAAAGTGAGTGCTGGTACATTGATAGTTCTTCTTACTATAAAGATGAAAGTAGAGTGTTTGCGTAAAAGCATCTTTAAAAATGGAAAGCTTGAGCCTGGAGATGAAAAAATCCTGGACTTATGTGGATTGGAGTTCCCAGAGCAGAGCATACCAAGTTTACTTTCAGTGAGATGGTGAGAGATGTGATGAAGTCAGACCGAAGGATGGACTGTGACATCAGCTCGTCTTTGCGCAATATTCAAGATCTTGATGTGATATAAGGCCTAACAGCTATATGGGCCACTGATGTTTACCAAATCCTTTTCCAGTCATGGTCTAAAAGTTATATTATCTAATAACTGTTTCATGGGGATATTTTAGAGGCTGGCGAAGAGAGATGTAACCAGTTTCAACTTCATATTTTATATGAGCCATTGTAAAGCATCCAGTACCTTAAATCATAATGATATTTTTTGTTGTTTGATTTATGGGTCAGTTCTAGTAGTTAGAACCGACCCAAGTGGGGGTATATGTTGTAATATGTTGGCCAATTTATGTATAATATTGTATTGGAGTGCCATGCTGACCAGAAATTCAGTTGCATTGTCCAACTGAATTTTAACATAGCAAGGGAAAAGCTGAAGACTCTTTGATGTGTTAATCATATGCAAGTCTATTTGAACATTTCAAAGGGTATTCAGGTGGTATGTTAATCTAATCTAATTACATATATCTAAAGGGGACTTGTTGATGTTGATATGCGGGAATGTAGGTATTCCAAGGGCTCAAAAGGGTGTTCTGTTTATCTAATTAATATATCTAAAGGGGACTTGTTGATGTTGATATGCGGGAGTGCAAATTGGGGTGGTTCACGGCTGTTCAAGTCCTAAATTGGAACGGCCAATCAAATTGCTCAGCCATTCAATATTTAGTGAATATAACACGGCATTCAGTCTATAGGTTTAGTAAGTGAGGCTTGTGTGTGGAAGTTAGGCTTGTCTGTATGGGGGAAGTGAGGCTTATCTGTGTATGCACACTCGGACCTAAGACATGGGGTTCTGAATTATATCTCCTCTGTCGGATTTCTTTGTCATCTGTGGACTTTGGACTTTGTTCTGTGTTGGAAGTCAATAAAGTGCATCTCTCTGGAAGAATTGGGTTGCTGCGGAAGAGTACTTACCTCATCATCATTATAATAATACCTAAATATTAATTATCATACCCACTCTACTTCATATCACCCAATCCACTTCATATACTATATCACTACACACACTAGTGAACAAATAGCCTGCATGTTGCCAAATGTATACAGAGTAGTATAATAGAACATATGAATACACGTTCCATAAACCTGATCCACAATAACATAGTGGCCTAGCAACATAGCAGCACAATGCGAATCGCAATGGTGAGATAAAAAAACAAGTTCAAACTTATAGTTGTGTGTCTTCACTGTAACAAAATGGCAGTAGGTGGGGTCCAAACGGCATAATATGGTAGAAGTATAAAAAAGGTTATTGGTGTGAATAGCATCTAAAAGCTCGACGCGTTTCATGGATCTTTCCAATCTTCAGGAGCAGATGCAATGTAGCTATCTATAAAAAATGTATAAGGATATTTTCAGGGGCTGACCACAGGACAGGCAAGAAAGATTATAATTAGATCTTAGAGTAGCAATGGTAACTTAGGACCATAATAAATTACTTACAATGAACCTATGTAGATGGGTGGAGGGCACCGAGGGTGTAAACCTGCCAGGGATATGAGTCAGCAATCCCGGGAGCTGAGGAGGTACCTAGAGGGGCAGCTGATGGAAACCCCAAAGGTGAACTGCTGTTTGTGAGGAGCTTCAAACATGATAACCACATATTCGTGACCTATAAAAATAAAAATACTAAAAGTGACTATAAAATAATACGTAGATGAAATAGAATAGTTGTCATTATAAATAAATGTGTGTGGGTACAAAAATGAACCAAAAGATATGGCAGTAATAATAAAAAAACAAAAAAAACAAAAAAATACTGCGCTACCACTAAGTCAAAAAAACCCCCAAAAAGCAGCAGTTAAACAGTGAGATGTGCACCAAAATAACAGAGGAAAAAGAAATAACTGTGCTAAAATATACAGATAAGATATGTGAGATAATCTTATAACCATGTCCCAAGGATTCCTGTTGGAAAATTCATATGTATATGTGAACCATATTATCAAAAACAGGTAAGTCCATGCGTAACTATGAATCAAACGGTGATGTTCTTATGTAGTAGATGGGAATCCTTATATATAATGAATTAAAAATAACACAATCCAGATCAACTGTGTCTGTGATTTTGCGCAAAACTTCTAGATAAATTGATTAATTAGTAAACGATCAAAGAATAAATACATTAGGTGATAATATACTAAAATTATAAATCCACCATTACTAGCAGTGATTATGTATATAATAGTCCATAGGTAAATAAAATTTGACTCTAGTGCCGATCAATCACGTGAAATAAATAAATACATAATAACAATATGTGAAATGTGACATCAAAAAAGTGCAAGTGCGTTGATAGGAGATCTGGTGACTTTCGTGGTATTAGATACCCACTAAGGGCTCCCAGAACTCTCACCTTGTTGACACAATAAAAGTGTCTTTATGTAACCATTCAGGGCTGTGCTCGTTCCGGTCCGATCGGTGTTGTTGTTCTGATGTGTCTATGGGAAGACAGCGCTCCCTCCGGTGTATGGACTCCACATATAGGGGATAATCAGAAGGAGGGCACTCCAATAGGGTAATAAAGTTATGGCCAACGTATTTTATTAAAAAATATTTGCTTACATAAAAATAAATGCAGTAGCGTTGAAACAGCGGTGTAAACAGCGTGATTTCAATCCCCGCTACGTCACTTCCGGTCCGCGCTAGTATGTATCTGGTTACATCCGTCCTACGCGTTACGTCATATCACATGACTTCTTCAGGGTACCGGATTGGCTGTTGCCATTGTGTATTTATGTAGTAGGGACAGGAAGTGTGCTTATCGTCATTTTGTTGTAGACCAAATGTGTACCAGTCTAGCGGCCATCATATGGGGGATGGACTCGCTGATACTTTGTAAATAAAGTTTCCTTGTATTCATACAGAAACGTAAAAAAAGGGGTCAGCAAGGATGTTTAAATTTAGAGATATCTCTGTTGGTAATAGTGGTGTTTACTGAATAAATCGGTCTACCTCCGGTCATATGTATTGGTTCTTCTATAGTTAGTATACTGATACTTGTAAAATACATATTACACATGTATACACCCCATGATGTGGCTCACTAAATGGGTTAAAAAACGCTAAAAAGGCGGCTAAAAATTAAAATCAGTTAAAAATTTATTTTTTTAATGTAAAAAATAAAATGGAAGTAAAAAGTTAAAATTCTGAAAATATGTTATATACAATATTTTATATATTATAATGATATATAAAAAAAACCCCAAGAGTACATATTGGAATTAAATCTGTGGTATTGAGAATCAGTAAAATATTAGTATCATTATGCACACCGCAAGTGATATACTGGGTTTACATAAGTAAAGATTAAGAATAACTAGAAATCACTTATAAAGCAGTTTAAGTCGAATTCTATATTTAACCCTCCAGGTGCTAGTGTCTTAATTTTGTGTATCCACTTGGACTCATTCTGACTGAGTGTTCTAATTTTGTGGTGCCCTCTCCATGACCTGTTGTATTTCTCAATGCCTCAAAATAACAGTTCTGTGGGGTCTTTGTTACGTACCAGAGCAAAGTGCTTGGATACATTATGTTTTGGGTATCCTTTTATGATATTTTCAATGTGTTCTTTGATTCTAATTTTTAGTGCTCTCTTGGTCCTCCCTACATACTGTAAATTACAGGAGCATTGTAAAATGTACACTACCCCTTCTGTATGGCAATTAATAAAATCTTTTATTGGGTAAGTGTTTCCTGTGCTAGTTGCCTTAAACTCGTGTCTTTTCCCTTGAAATTTTTTTGCATGTGTACATGCATAACAGTATTTGCAGGGATAGAACCCTTTGCCATTAAAGAATGAAAATTTGTTTTTAGGTGGTGGTTCGACCACATTTTTAACAATGATGTCCCTCAGAGTGGGGGCTCTTTTGTAAATAATCGATGGTTTCTCTGGTAATATTTTTTGTAGGTGTTTGTCTTCCTTTAAAATGTGCCAGTATCTCCGAATTATCTTTTCTATGTCTTTAGATTGGACATTAAAATCCAGAATTCAACTTGGTGCTTCTGGAAATGGTTGTGCTTTCTTAGGTGTGTGAATCATTTGTTTCCTATTCATTGTTTGGATCCATTGGATGTCTCTTTTAATTTGCGCTTCTTCATACCCTTTATTAACAAATCTCTTTCCAATCAGGTTGGCCTGGACCTCGAAGTCTATATCTTTAGTGCAATTGCGTCTGATTCTTACGAGTTGGCCTCTCGGAATGTTATATAGCCAAGGTTTGTGGTGGCAGCTTGTTATGGGTAGGTAGCTGTTTCTTGACACTTCCTTAAAATGGGTTTTAGTTATTAATAAATTTTCTTCAATAGTAATTTCTAAATCGAGAAATTCTATTTTTTTAGCATCTATGTTCCAGGTCAGCTGTATGTTTCTATCATTATTGTTTAAGTTACATAAGAATTGTTCCAGCGACTCTCTACTTCCATTCCATATGATAATAATATCATCGATGAACCTTTTGTACAGTCCTAGTTCATAAGGTTGGTGTTTATACACAGCTTCCTCCTCCCATTGTGCCATAAAGGCATTGGCCACACTCGGCGCAAATTTTGCACCCATGGCAATCCCAGTTATTTGCTTATAATAATTTTGGTCATGCCAGAAGTAATTATTCTTTAATGAGAACTCTAGACATTTGATTAAAAACTTTCTTTGTGTACATTTTAATGTACTAAATTTTCTCAGAGCCCATTTAGTTGCTTCACACGCCTGGTGATGTTGGATAATCGTGTAGAGGGATGAGACCACCGTAGAACTGTTATTTTGGGGCATTGAGAAATACAACAGGTCATGGAGAGGGGACCACAAAATTAGAACACTCAGTCAGAATGAGTCCAAGTGGATACACAAAATTAAGACACTAGCACCTGGAGGGTTAAATATAGAATTTGACTTAAACTGCTTTATAAGTGATTTCTAGTTACTCTTTATCTTTACTTATGTAAACCCAGTATATCACTTCCGGTGTGCATAATGATACTAATATTTTACTGATTCTCATTACCACAGATTTAATTCCAATATGTACTCTTGGGGGGTTTTTTTATATATCATTATAATATATAAAATATTGTATATAACATATTTTCAGAATTTTAACTTTTTACTTCCATTTTATTTTTTACATTAAAAAAATTAATTTTTAACTGATTTAAATTTTTAGCCGCCTTTTTAGCGTTTTTTAACCCATTTAGTGAGCCACATCACGGAGTGTATACATGTGTAATATGTATTTTACAGGTATCAGTATACTAACTATAGAAGAACCAATACATATGACCGGAGTTAGAGCGATTTATTCGGTAAACACCACTATTACCAACAGAGATATCTCTAAATTTAAACATCCTTGCTGACCCCTTTTTTTACGTTTCTGTAGGAATACAAGGAAACTTTATTTACAAAGTATCAGCGAGTCCATCCCCCATATGATGGCCGCTAGACTGGTACACATTTGGTCTACAACAAAATGGCGATAAGCACACTTCCTGTCCCTACTACATAAATACACAATGGCAACAGCCAATCCGGTACCCTGAAGAAGTCATGTGATATGACGTAATGCGTAGCACGGACGTAACCGGATACATACTAGCGCGGACCGGAAGTGACGTAGCGGGGATTGAAATCACGCTGTTTACACCGCTGTTTCAACGCTACTGCATTTATTTTTATGTAAGCAAATATTTTTTAATAAAATCCGTTGGCCATAACGTTATTACCCTATTGGAGTACCCTCCTTCTGATTATCCCCTATATGTGGAGTCCATACACCGGAGGGAGCGTGTCTCCCCATAGACGCATCGGAACAACAACACCGATCGGACCGGAACGAGCACAGCGCTGAATGGTTACATAAAGGCACTTTTATTGTGTCAACAAGGTGAGAGTTCTGGGAGCCCTTAGTGGGTATCTAATATCACGAAAGTCACCAGATCTCCTATCAACGCACTTGCACTTTTTTGATGTCACAGTTCACATATTGTTATTATGTATTTATTTATTTCACGTGATTGATCGGCACTGGAGTCACATTTTATTTACCTATGGACTATTATATACATAATCACTGCTAGTAATGGTGGATTTATAATTTTAGTATATTATCACCTAATGTGTTTATTCTTTGATCGTTTACTAATTAATCAATTTATCTAGAAGTTTTGCGCGAAATCACAGACACAGTTGATCTGGATTGTGTTATTTTTAATTCATAGATAGTGAGTGGTGTTCATTAATGTTTGATTTTGCAGCATCACATACATAATTGCTACACGTTTTTACTTTAATAGCGCAGAAGTCTATCTTAGGATATTTCACAATACTTATATATAATGATTGACCAGAATCAGTCCCAGAGGGAAACCCTAGAATGTTTATGGAACGTGTATTCATATGTTCTATTATACTACTCTGTATACATTTGGCAACATGCAGGCTATTTGGTCACTAGTGTGATCTACTCACCAGACATTACTAATACTATGATACAGTCCCATGCAATAATTAGTCTGATGATTTTTTACTATGGCACCATTATGACCACAATTTGCCACTATGCCATCATGCTGTTTTATGATGTTTTTACTATGTATATTACTATGAAATAAAGTCTCCCTGATTTACTACACTTTACCCACTTAAGGACCGCCTCACGCCGATGTACGTCGGCAAGGCGGCACGGGCAGGCAAAATCACGTACATATACGTGATTTGCCTCCCGCGGGTGGGGGGTCCTATTGGACCCCCCCCAGTGCCCGAGGTGGTCCTGTTTTGTTCCCCGGCGATCGGAGGTGAGGGGGAGGCCATCCGTTCGTGGCCCCGCCCTCGCGATCGCCACCGGCCAATGGGAACATTCCTTTGCTGCTGTATGGTAAACAGCAGCAAAGAAAATGATGTCATCTCTCCTCGGTGTCAGTTTGTGACAGTTACAGTGTTAGGACAGTTAGGGTTAGCCCCCTTTTGGTCTAGGGTACCCCCCTAACCCCCCCTAATAAAGTTTTAACCCCTTGATCACCCCCTGTCACCAGTGTCGCTAAGCGATCATTTTTCTGATCGCTGTATTAGTGTCGCTGGTGACGCTAGTTAGTGAGGTAAATAGGTTCGCCGTCAGCGTTTTATAGCGTCAGGGACCCCCATATAGTACCTAATAAAGGTTTTAACCCCGTGATTGCCCCCTAGTTAACCCTTTCACCACTGATCACCGTATAAGTGTTACGGGTGACGCTGGTTAGTTCGTTTATTTTTTATAGTGTCAGGGCACCCACCGTTTATTACCGAATAAAGGTTTAGCCCCCTGATCGCCCGGCGGTGATATGCGTCGCCACAGGCAGCGTCAGATTAGCGCCAGTACCGCTAACACCCACGCACGCAGCATACGCCTCCCTTAGTGGTATAGTATCTGAACGGATCAATATCTGATCCGATCAGATCTATACTAGCGTCCCCAGCAGTTTAGGGTTCCCAAAAACGCAGTGTTAGCGGGATCAGCCCAGATACCTGCTAGCACCTGCGTTTTGCCCCTCCGCCCGGCCCAGCCCAGCCCACCCAAGTGCAGTATTGATCGATCACTGTCACTTACAAAACACTAAATGCATAACTGCAGCGTTCGCAGAGTCAGGCCTGATCCCTGCGATCGCTAACAGTTTTTTTGGTAGCAGTTTGGTGAACTGGCAAGCACCAGCCCCAAGCAGCGTCAGGTTAGCGCTAGTACCACTAACACCCACGCACGCAGCATACACCTCCCTTAGTGGTATAGTATTTGAACGGATCAATATCTGATCCGATCAGATCTATACTAGCGTCCCCAGCAGTTTAGGGTTCCCAAAAACGCAGTGTTAGTGGGATCAGCCCAGATACCTGCTAGCACCTGCGTTTTGCCCCTCCGCCCGGCCCAGCCCAGCCCACCCAAGTGCAGTATCGATCGATCACTGTCACTTACAAAACACTAAACGCATAACTGCAGCATTCGCAGAGTCAGGCCTGATCCCTGCGATCACTAACAGTTTTTTTGGTAGCTTTTTATTGAACTGGCAAGCACCAGTGGCCTAGTACACCCTGGTCATAGTCAAACCCGCACTGCAGTAACACTTGGTGACGTGGCGAGTCCCATAAGTGCAGTTCAAGATGGTGAGGTGGCAAGCACAAGTAGTGTCCCGCTGCCACCAAAAAGACAAACACAGGCCCGTCGTGCCCATAGTGCCCTTCCTGCTGCATTCGCCAATCCTAATTGGGAACCCACCACTTCTGCAGCGCCCGTACTTCCCCCATTCACATCCCCAACCAAATGCAGTTGGCTGCATGAGAGGCATTTTCTTTATGTCCTCCCGAGTACCCCTACCCAACAAACCCCCCCCAAACAGATGTCGTGTCTGCAGCAAGCGCGGATATAGGCGTGACACCCGCTATTATTGTCCCTCCTGTCCTGACAATCCTGGTCTTTGCATTGGTGAATGTTTTGAATGCTACCATACACTAGTTGAGTATTAGCGTAGGGTACAGCATTGCACAGACTAGGACACACTTTCACAGGGTCTCCCAAGATGCCATCACATTTTGAGAGACCCGAAACTGGAACCGGTTACAGTTATAAAAGTTAGTTACAAAAAAAGTGTAAAAAAAAAAAAAAATATATAAAATAAAAAAAAAATAGTTGTCGTTTTATTGTTCTCTCTCTCTCTCTCTATTCTCTCTATTGTTCTGCTCTTTTTTACTGTATTCTATTCTGCAATGTTTTATTGTTATTATGTTTTATCATGTTTGCTTTTCAGGTATGCAATTTTTTATACTTTACCGTTTACTGTGTTTTATTGTTAACCATTTTTTTGTCTTCAGGTACGCCATTCACGACTTTGAGTGGTTATACCAGAATGATGCCTGCAGGTTTAGGTATCATCTTGGTATCATTCTTTTCAGCCAGCGGTCCGCTTTCATGTAAAAGCAATCCTAGCAGCTAATTAGCCTCTAGACTGCTTTTACAAGCCGTGGGAGGGAATGCCCCCCCCCACCGTCTTCCGTGTTTTTCTCTGGCTCTCCTGTCTCAACAGGGAACCTAAGAATGCAGCCGGTGATTCAGCCAGCTGACCATAGAGCTGATCAGAGACCAGAGTGGCTCCAAACATCTCTATGGCCTAAGAAACCAGAAGTTACGAGCATTTTATGACTTAGATTTCGCTGGATGTAAATAGCGCCATTGGGAAATTGGGGAAGCATTTTATCACACCGATCTTGGTGTGGTCAGATGCTTTGAGGGCAGAGGAGAGATCTAGGGTCTAATAGACCCCATTTTTTTCAAAAAAGAGTACCTGTCACTACCTATTGCTATCATAGGGGATAATTACATTCCCCAAGATAACAATAAAAATGATTAAAAAAAAAAATGAAAGGAACAGTTTAAAAATAAGATAAAAAAGCAAAAAAATAATAAAGAAAAAAAAAAAAGCACCCCTGTCGCCCCCTGCTCTCGTGCTAAGGCGAACGCAAGCGGTGGTCTGTCGTCAAACGTAAACAGCAATTGCACCATGCATGTGAGGTATCACCACGAAGGTCAGATCGAGGGCAGTAATTTTTGCAGTAGACCTCCTCTGTAAATCTAAAGTGGTAACCTGTAAAGGCTTTTAAAGGCTTTTAAAAATGTATTAATTTTGTTGCCACTGCACGTTTGTGCGCAATTGTAAAGCATGTCATGTTTGGTATCCATGTACTCGGCCTAAGATCATCTTTTTTATTTCATCAAACATTTGGCCAATATAGTGTGTTTTAGTGCATTAAAATTTTAAAAAATGTGTTTTTTCCCCAAAAAATGCGTTTGAAAAATTGCTGCGCAAATACTGTGTGGAAAAAAAAAAAATGAAACACCCACCATTTTATTCTGTAGGGCATTTGCTTTAAAAAAATATATCATGTTTGGGGGTTCAAAGTAATTTTCTTGCAAAAAAAAAACTTTTTCATGTAAACAAAAAGTGTCAGAAAGGGCTTTGTCTTCAAGTGGTTAGAAGAGTGGGTGATGTGTGACATAAGCTTCTAAATGTTGTGCATAAAATGCCAGGACAGTTCAAAACCCCCCCAAATGACCCCATTTTGGAAAGTAGACACCCCAAGCTATTTGCTGAGAGGCATGTCGAGTCCATGGAATATTTTATATTGCGACACAAGTTGCAGGAAGAGACAATTTTATTTTTTTTTTTTTGCACAAAGTTGTCACTAAATGATATATTGCTCAAACATGCCATGGGAATATGTGAAATTACACCCCAAAATACATTCTGCTGCTTCTCCTGAGTACGGGGATACCACATGTGTGAGACTTTTTGGGAGCCTAGCCGCGTACGGGACCCCGAAAACCAAGCACCGCCTTCAGGCTTTCTAAGGGCGTTAAATTTTTGATTTCACTCTTCACTGCCTATCACAGTTTCGGAGGCCATGGAATGCCCAGGTGGCACAAACCCCCCCCAAATGACCCCATTTTGGAAAGTAGACACCCAAAGCTATTTGCTGAGAGGTATAGTGAGTATTTTGCAGACCTCACTTTTTGTCACAAAGTTTTGAAAATTGAAAAAAGAAAAAAAAAAAATGTTTTTTCTTGTCTTTCTTCATTTTCAAAAACAAATGAGAGCTGCAAAATACTCACCATGCCTCTCAGCAAATAGCTTGGGGTGTCTACTTTCCAAAATGGGGTCATTTGGGGGGGTTTTGTGCCACCTGGGCATTCCTTGGCCTCCGAAACTGTGATAAGCAGTGAAGAGTGAAATCAAAAATTTACACCCTTAGAAATCCTGAAGGCGGTGATTGGTTTTTGGGGCCCCGTACGCGGCTAGGCTCCCAAAAAGTCCCACACATGTGGTATCCCCGTACTCAGGAGAAGCAGCTAAATGTATTTTGGGGTGCAATTCCACATATGCCCATGGCCTGTGTGAGCAATATATCATTTAGTGACAACTTTTTGTAAATATTTTTTTTTTTTTGTCATTATTCAATCACTTGGGAAAAAAAAAAATAATCAATGGGTTCAACATGCCTCTCAGCAATTTCCTTGGGGTGTCTACTTTCCAAAATGGGGTCATTTGGGGGGGTTTGTACTGCCCTGCCATTTTAGCACCTCAAGAAATGACATAGGCAGTCATAAACTAAAAGCTGTGTAAATTCCAGAAAATGTACCCTAGTTTGTAGACGCTATAACTTTTGCGCAAACCAATAAATATACACTTATTGACATTTTTTTTACCAAAGACATGTGGCCGAATACATTTTGGCCTAAATGTATGACTAAAATTGAGTTTATTGGATTTTTTTTATAACAAAAAGTAGAAAATATCATTTTTTTTCAAAATTTTCGGTCTTTTTCCGTTTATAGCGCAAAAAATAAAAATCGCAGAGGTGATCAAATACCATCAAAAGAAAGCTCTATTTGTGGGAAGAAAAGGACATAAATTTCGTTTGGGTACAGCATTGCATGACCGCGCAATTAGCAGTTAAAGTGACGCAGTGCCAAATTGGAAAAAGACCTCTGGTCCTTAGGCAGCATAATGGTCCGGGGCTCAAGTGGTTACTGTTTACAACTTGTTACTATTCAATACGATGTGGTCGCATACATGGTGCATCCATTAGACATTCCTACCATTATTATGTTGTGTTACCTTCCCAGCTGCATGCCTCATATAAAGTCCCAAACCCCTTTTTTTCCCTTTTTTTTATACATTTCGGGGATGGAGGTACATTTTTTCAAATGTCCTCATATAAAGTCCCAACTAGTTAGTTTTCTCTTTTCCTTCTTCTTTGTGAAGAAGAAGAGTGGTAAACTGAGACCTTGTATTGATTATAGGGGTCTCCTCCAAGATTTGTTGCAGTTATGTGTGGTGGTTTATCTCAACGATATTCTCATATTTTCTAAGTCCCTAGAGAGCCACCACACAGATGTCTGTCATGTGCTTCAGAAACTAAGACAGAACAATCTGTATTGTAAATTGGACAAGTGCGAATTCCATCGTGAACAGGTTAAATTCCTGGGTTATGTCATTTCCACTGCTGGTTTTTTGATGGACCCAGAGAAACTTTGAGCAGTCCTACAGTGGCCCCAACCCATGGATTTACATCCTCTGCAGCGTTTTCTTGGCTTTGCCAACTATTATCGGAAGTTTATTTGTAACTTCTCTTCTCTGGCCAAGCCCCTGACTGATATGACCAGAAAGGACGGTAAGCCATAGAGTTGGTCTCCGGAGTCCATTAATGATTTTAGAGAGTCTCAAGGCTGCCTTTGTTTCTGCTCCTGTGTTGGCACATCCTGATCCTATGTTACCTTTTATCCTTGAGGTTGATGCTTCTGAGACTGGAGTTGGCACCCTTCTGTCTCAACGTCCTACCTCTGAGAGCGCTGTGCATCCTTGTGGTCCACTTGCTCCAGTCAGTGGTTGCTCTTGCTGCCTCTCGGTCCCCCCTTTGCTTCCTGGTTGCCGCGTGATTCCGCCACACATCATTGGGAATCCCATCGAGGCTCCACACTGTCCATCCGGCTCTGCACATGCTGGCTTCCCTCTTCCTAGTGACATCCAGGAACACATGAAGGTTTTGCCATTGCAGCACTGCCCCACCAAGCCAGTCCACCACTGACTGTTGCTTAAGGTACTGTAACAGTGAGGAGCATGCTTTGCAGTAGTTCCATCTATGCAAGGAGATGTCTAGATAATTTTTCACCCAATCACATGTTATTATTAAATCGACACAAGTTTTTATCTCATTGAACATTTTTATCATTTGACTGTTTGTCCTTTCAAGACTGTCCCGATCAGCGCTTTCAATTGTGGTTGCTCCTGAATGTTTTTACAGTTATGCTTATGGTGGTTGACCACATCTCGAAAATGTCCCGTTGTATTCCACTTAAGAAGTTGTCCACTTCTAAGGAACTGGCTTCCATTTTTGCTTGGGAGATCTTTCACTTACATGGGTTACCCAAGGTGATTGTCTCGGACAGGGGTAGTCAGTTTGTGTCTCAGTACTGGAGAGCCTTTTGTGCATAGTTGGGAATTCAGCTTGCTTTCTCCTCTGTGTATAATCCACAGTCTAATGGGGCTGCAGAACGAGCCAATTCAGTCCTTGGAGCAATTCCTACGTTGCTATATTTCTGACCATTATAACAACTGGTCAGACCTCTTATCGTGGACGGAGTTTGCTCCCAATAGTGCCTTGAATTCTGCTTCCCGATTGTCCCCGTTTATGGCAAATTGTGCCTGACTCATTTGTTCCATGGAGTATTGATGCGTTAGAGGAGCAGCTCCGTGGTCTTCGTTCCACTTGGGCACAAATCCAGGAGGCTTTGCGACATGCTAATGATAGGTACAGACTCCATGCTGACCGCAGACACCTGCCTGCACCTTCCTACCAGGTTGGGGACAGGGTCTGGCTGTCATCTCGCAACCTCCAACTTCGTGTTCCCTGTCTGAAGTTCGTACCTCAGTTTATTGGGCCTTTCCATATTCTTCGCAGGAGTAACCCAGTGTCTTACGCATTAGATCTTCCTTCTAATATGCGTATCTCAAATGTATTTCATGTCTCCTTATTAAAACCTTTGGTCTGCAACCGCTTTACCACCTCAGTGCCTCGTCTTTACCCTGTACAGGTTGAGAACCATGAGGAGTATGAAGTACAGTTCATTGTTGTCTCCCATAGGTTCAGTAGGTGCATACAGTACCTGGAGCATCGGAAAAGCTACGGCCTGGAGGAACGCTCTTGGGTCTCATCCTCGGATGTACATGCCCCTGTCCTCCTCCGTGATTTCCATAGATGTTTTCCCCTCAAGCCTGGTTGTCCTCCACGGGGGAAGGGTCATTGAGGAGGGGGGAACTGTCAGGGCTGGGCTCAGCCCTTCCTTCTCTAAGCTGGCCACTCAGCTGTCGGCTAATTGCCAGCTCCTGTCTCTCCACAGTGACTCACCTGTCGATGATATCCTGCTCGTCAGTCCTGCCTACTTAAGCCGTCCAGCCCAGATGATCTCTGCCTTCGCCTTGGTCACATCTCTAGAGACGCTCTCCTGTGTTCCTGTTAAAGACTTGCTTAGCTGACATTCCTTCTGGCTCCAGATCCTGCTTGCTGTTCTACTACCCTCATCTCTGGCTTCCTGACGTTTTGGCTTGCCTGACTATCCGTTCCAGTTCCTGAACTCTGGCTATGTTTTGACAATGTTTACTCTGTTTACCTTTTTTTTATTGTTATTGAACAAATGTGATTTAACTGTACTTCTGTCTCAGTCTCAGTCAGTTGTTAGTATTTTGAATTTAATTCATTGAGTGAGCCGAGGCCAGTGGAGGTATTGACAGAGAGGAGTAGCAGACACAGAGTGATTGGTAAGGTGGATGAGTCTGGCAGCAGCATTCATGATGGACAGAAGGGGGGATAGCCTATGTAAAGGTAAGATACTACAAGAATTAAGAGACAGCAGATGTCACAACAGGGTAAAATTGGCCAACAACTAGAAAATTTTAAATAGCATGGTCAGGCCTAAAATTACCAGAGACAAAGACCACAGCCTGGAATTTTACAACAACAATAAAGATACTGCAGAAGATACAGTAGTTAAAGAGTTAAAGTGACCAGCAGTCATATAGTTGTATTCAGGAATAAGGCCTAACTGGTGTATTCCTAACCTTTTTTAATCTATGGAAATAAGGGAGAGGGCCCAGTGAATCTGAGTGATATAACATGAGGTGGTTTAGGTGTACATTGTTCTTACACTTTTTTCTTTCAAAAGGTAGATCCAAGAACAGATGGACAGTAAGCAGGGAATGCTGCACTTAAAGAACCCCAGACTTCAAAAAAACCCTATTAACACAAAATAAAAAATAAAAAAAGCCCTTAGCCCTCTTTCTTGCCCGGCTAATAGCCTGTATCCTCTGTGGACCCTCCGTAACTCACCTTTTCCCTCCAATTTATTCTCTACACTTCGCCTGTTAAAGCAATTGTAAACCTTCATTTTTTTTTTCAATAAAATAACAAACATGTTATACTTACTTGCTTTGTGCAATGGGTTTGCATAGAGCAGCCCCGATCCTCATCTTGTCAGGTCCTCTGCCGGAGCTTCTGGTTCTTCCTGCTGAGTGTCACTCATGTGGATTGACTCCCCATCTGGACGGATTGCATCTATTCAGACACACCACCTAGCTCGGCCCCACCCCCTGCTCTCTGCTTACAGGTTTAGATGGACAGCAGCAGGAGCCAATGGTTCCTGTTGCTCCTCTCTGCTGGAGACCCAGGAGAGGATCTGCTGCAGACAGTGCTGGACCGAGATGGGGCTCAGGTGAGTATTTAAGGGAGGTTGTGGGGTGAGCTGCATGTAAAAGGTTTTTTACCTTAAAGCAGAGAATGCATTAAGGTTAAAGACCTTTTAACTGTACAACAACTTACGTGGTTCCTCAGACATCCTGTTAGTGTGGACTCTCACTGCCTAGCAGGCATTACTATTTAATGTATACCATTAGTCATTAACCCTGCACTGCTGTCTTAATTTTGGCTCACAATTTAGTATACCAGCTAGCATGCCTTCCCATGCCATCTGACTATTGTAATTGACGACGTCTTGATATGTGATTGTCCTGTACTCTAAATTGTTATGTTATACTTCTTGTACTCTGAGAACAGCGTCTTACTTTGAATGAATAAAAATATTGAACAAGGCCCTAACAAACTACAAAATAAACCAATATACCCCAAAATTAAAGAAACCCCCATAATAGTACCCCCTTAAACAAGAGTTCAAATATACCCTCAAAATGATCCCCAAAATACCAACTTCATGAAACAACTGCCCATTTATTTTTAGGGAAGCTTTACACCAAAACATGAAAAAAAAGGTTCACTATAGATATACAGCAGCTAAAAGTGACTTTGAAGCACCCACAATAGATAATTAAGAACAAAAAAACCCCTATTATAAAGAAAACAAGACAAAAAGGAGTTGATGGCCCAAGAGCTAGCGATAAGAATTAAAGTACAATTTTCTAACTGACTCTAATCTCTCCCTTTGTAGTTTCAATAGAAGTGAATGGTAAAACATTTGTGTATAAAAATAAAAATCATTATAAATACATTTTCCCCTGTTGTTGATTAATAATCACATACAGTACCCTCTGTTTCCAGCTGCATAGGGAGGTGAGGGTGGAGAAACATCAGTGCACTGGTCTTCCCAGTGAGTGGCTGTGCAAGGGGAGGCATGCGAGGACAAGTCTGGTCATTGGAGGAGTTCCTAGCACAGCTAGAGAACTGACCACTGTGTTTTCTCCTCCTTAGTGTGGTCGGTTTTTAATAGGAAAGCAGAGGGACTAGCAGGAACACCAGGGATTTCACATAAAGGAAGCAATACAAAGACAAAGAGAACCGTGCACTTTATCATACAAGTACATGGTACAGCAGGCACATATCAGGTATTTTAGGTGTTGAATTTATATATGCTGTTGTTCTTAGTTTGTATAATGTAGCTTCATTGCACCTGATGGACCTCTACAATATAATAATAATATCTGATTTTTAGGTTCCGGTATCTCGATGCTCAGATCCCTGTTTACCTGGCAGCAGAAAAATGTTTGGATCTTCAATTCATGAATGTTGCTATGAGTGTGTCCCATGTCCAGAAGGAGATATCTCCAACATTTCTGGTAAAATTTGTAATTATTATTAAGCTGCATTTGGACTATGTAGAAGTTGTCATTATAGTTAAAGTGTACAGTGCTCATACATACAATACTGTGCTACAGTATTTATACTCCTCAACATTTTCCACATTTTGTCATGTTACAACCAAAAAAGTAAATTTATTTTTTGGGATTTTATGTGATAGACCAACACAAATTAGCACATAATTGTGAAGTAGAAGGAAAATGATAAATGGTTTTCAATTTTTTTTACAAATAAACATGTGAAAAGTGTGGTGTGCATTTATATTCAGCCCCCCCCGGAGTCAATACTATGTAGAACCACCTTTCGCTGCAATTACAGCTGCAAGTCTTTTTGAGGATGTCTCTACCATCTTTGCACATCTAGAGAGTGACATTTTTGCCCATTCTTATTTGCAAAATAGCTCAAGCTCTGTCAGATTGGATGGAGAGCATCTGTGAAAGGCAATTTTCAAGTCTTGCCACAGGTTCTCAATTGGATTTAGGTCTGGACTGTGACTGGGCCATTCTAATACATGAATATGCTTTGATCTAAACCATTCCATTGTAGCTTTGGCTGTATGTTTAGGGTCGTTGTCCTGCTGGAAGGTGAACCTCCGCCCCAGTCTCAAGTCTTTTGCAGATTCTAAAGCTACTTTCACACTGGAGCGTTGGGGGCATTGGTGGTAAAGCGCCGCTATTTTTAGAGGTGCTTTACCTTCGTTTTTGTGGCCCTTTTCGGCCACTAGCGGGGAGCTTTTAACCCCCGCTAATGGCCGAAAAAGGGTTAAATGCACCCGCTTCGCCGGCACTTTGGAGGCACTGCCCATTGATTTCAATGGGCAGGGACGCTGTAGGAGCGGTGTATACACCCCCAGTTGTACTCCCCCAGTTGTACTCCCCCTAGTATGAGTTCGCACAAATCCTCCGGCAGCAACTTCAGGAACGGTCCATTAAGGACTAGCCAATCCTTCTCTCTTTTCTCCTCCTGTCCCTGTAGCTCCAGCTGTGAAAATGTTTAGAGACCTTGTTCTCAAAGACCTCTCCAAATTACCTATCAAACACATCCATCATTCCCCATTATCAAAAGATGGGTTGGAATCGCTATGTGCACATAAAAATCTGGTGGTCCGTCCTGCGGACAAAGGAGGGGGAATAGTGGTTCTTGATAAGAGCCAATATGAGGAAGAAATGTTGAGAATTTTAAATGAACCGGGCACTTACCAGATACTCCCTAATAACCCCACTAATCAATATAAAAAACAATTACAGCAACTCATTCAGAAGGGTTTCGACTTAAAAATTCTTAGTAAAAAAGAAAAAGCGTTCCTGGTCCCTACAGCACCTAGAATCCCTACAATATACTACTTACCTAAAGTTCATAAAAATCCTACATGTCCTCCAGGAAGACCGATAGTCAGTGGTATCAATTCCATTACAGCTAGAATCGGTAAATACATAGACTTCTATTTACAACCGCTAGTAAAAAAGACGTCTTCATATCTGAAGGATACGGGCTCTACTATCAGACTCCTGGAAAGTGTTAACATACAGGAAGGATGCATTATAGCCACAGCCGATGTGGCATCCTTGTACACCTGCATACCGCATGAGAAAGGTTTAGAAGCAGTTAAACATTTTCTTGACCATGAACATTCCCTCACAGCGTTTCAATGCAATTATTTAATTATTTAAGTTACTTGAGTTCGCAACCAAACACAATTACTTCTGGTTTAACCAGAATTACTATCTCCAGCAACGTGGAGTGGCCATGGGTGCCAAGTTCGCACCTAGCCTTGCGAACTTATTTATGGCCAAATGGGAGGAGGATGTCGTCTATCCCCATGGTACCACTTCACTGGTTCTATGGGCCAGGTATATAGACGACATCCTCCTCCTATGGAATGG
This sequence comes from Aquarana catesbeiana, assembly GCF_042186555.1. Taxonomy (NCBI): domain Eukaryota; kingdom Metazoa; phylum Chordata; class Amphibia; order Anura; family Ranidae; genus Aquarana; species Aquarana catesbeiana. Next base: position 942,682,881 of record NC_133324.1, read on the forward strand.
GACGTTCAAAACACTTGAACAGTTCTTTGAATATCTGAATACTAATGATAGAGGCATTTCCCTCTCATATGAAGCTAGCAAAACTAGTATACACTTTCTGGATTTACAGATAGAAATATTGGACAATAAATTTAAGTTTAATACATATTTTAAACCTATGGATCGTAATGGGTTTATTCCCACAAATAGCTGTCACCACAGGTCCTGGTTAAATGCAGTTCCACGTAGCCAGTTTCTCAGGCTTCGGAGGAACTGTACAGACAGAGACATATTTTTCACACAAGCAAGTATCTTAAAACAAAGATTTATAGAGAAGGGATATGACAATGCTAATTTAGACTTCGAGATCCAAAGAGCTATGAACATCGAGAGAAAAACTTTACTTGAAGTAAAACCAAAGAGAGAACCTGATGAAAATCTCAAATGGGCTATGTTAACATCCTTCTCAAATCATCACAAGCAGATTAAAAACATAGTGAAGAAACATTGGGATGTTTTGAGACAGGACAACGTATTGGGTACATTATTGCCCGAAGAGGCCAAGGTTGTATTTAGGGGGGCACCATCACTACGGGGTCGAGTAGCTCCCAACGTGATCAACCCACCTTCTCGCCCCTCCTTTTTCCATAACATGGTAGGCTTCTTTCCGTGCAGGAAATGCGTGCTATGTTTACATAACACACTTGATAGACGTAGAGTAACAGAGTTTTCCTCTACTGTCACTGGGAAGAACTATACCATAAAATCTTTCTGCACATGCAGTACAAGATACATAGTTTATCTTATTACTTGCCCGTGCCGCAAGCAATATATAGGTCGCACTACCAGAACCTTTTCCATCAGAGTAGCGGAGCATATAGCCCTTATTAAAAGTAGGGACCCTAAGCATACAGTACCCAAGCATTACAAACAATTTCACAACAGTAATCCCGCAGGGTCCCAATTTGTCATTATAGACAAATATGTTCCACAATGGAGGGGGGGGGGCTAAAATTAGAGGGGTGTCCCATCTGGAAATGTTTTGGGCATATGAACTACAGACTTTTTATCCACAAGGTATGAACGTTGAGGTAGATATCAACGCTTTTATAGATGAGTCCTAACTTACACAGTGGGGCATTGGCCCCCTACCACTTGGCGATTTATATATACTATTTTACGTTACGTTTCATTATTTCTGTTAAAGATTTATTTTATTCTATCTGTAAAACACATATTTGTAGAAATTTAGACTATTTTTCCATATACAGTGTTGATTTACTGTGTATGGTTATTGGGATTGTGGTTTAAGATCTCACATGTATATATATTTTAGGGGTTAAAGAGTGAATTATATGACCTGTGGAGAATCCATCTCTTTCCCTTTCCCTTTTTTCGTGTATTCTTAATTTTGGTACTTTTTGTGTTTATCATCCTTGTTGGTGATCATTTCCATTTATATGGACTAATGAACCCAGAGGAACTTTTTAAGATACCCCTTAATATAAAAGTTTTTTAGGGTAACCCCCATGAATTACATTAGACCATCATTGCATACACTTGTGTGGGTTTTCCGGTTTGGTGGACTGTTGTTTACCACGGGATCCACCTCTTTGTGTTTCTTTTATTCTGTCCGTTCCGGTCCGGCGCACGGAGTTATTAGCAAAATTTCTATTTGCATTGTTAGCTGCTTGCAATTGAGAGTAAGCGCATGGTTATTTGTTTTTTAGTACTAGTATGAATGATGCATGCATATTCTTAGCCCCTAAGTGCAAAACTTTACATTTCTCAACATTAAACCTCATCTTCCACATGGACGCCGAATTAGACAGAGCATTGAGGTCAGCTTGTAAATTGGAGACATCCTGTAAGGACGTTATTTCACTGCATAGTTTGGTGTCATCTGCAAAGACAGAAATGTTACTTTTGATCCCAGACCCTATATCATTTATAAAGATATTAGAGTAAGGGTCCCAGCACTGAACCTTGAGGTACACCACTGATAACCCTAGACCATTCAGAGTAAGAATCATTAACCACTACTCTCTGAATTCTGTCTTTTAGCCAGTTTTCTATCCATTTACAAACTGATATTTCCAAGCCTGTAGACTTTACTTTACACATGAGCCGTGTGTGCGGAACTGTATCGAACGCTTTTGCAAAATCCAAGTATACCATGTCCACAGCCACCCCTCTGTCCAAGGTTTTACTTACCTCTTCATAAAAAGAAATCAGGTCTGTCTGACAACTTCTGTCTTTCATGAATCCATGCTGTCTGTTGCTTAAAATGTTTTTTTCCAGCAAGAACTCGTCTATGTGGTCTTTTATTAAACACTCCTGTATCTTCCCGACTATAGAAGTTAAACTAACAGGTCTATAGTTACTTGGTAAAGACTTTGATCCCTTTTTAAATATAGACACCACCTTTGCCCTGGGCCAATCCAGTGGTACTATTCCCGTCATTAATGAGTCCCTAAAAATTAGATACAATGGCTTTGAAATTACAGAGCTCAATTCTTTTAGGATCCGTGGGTGGATGCCATCAGGTCCAGGTGCTTTATCCACCTTTATTCTGTCTAAATATTTCTGGATATCATATCACTTTTGAGCCATTGTGGATCTTTCGGGATGTCAATACCACCCCCATTATGGACATGAGCTCCCCCATGCTCTTTTGTATACACAGAGCTGAAGAAAGTATTTAATAAATTAGCCTTCTCCTTGTCCCCAGTCACCCACTCTAGATTATTTTGTAAAGGGCCTACATGCTCAGACCTGACCTTTTTACTATTAATATATTTGAAGAATTTTTGGGGGTTTGTCCTACTATCTTTTGCAATCTGTTGTTCATTTCGAATTTTTGCACCCTTGATTTCCTTTTTTACATATTCTGTTCAATTCATTGTAGCATTTAAACGACACTAGTGTTCCTTCATTTTTATATTTTTTAAAAGCTCTTTTCTTATTGTTTATAGGTTTTTTAACTTTGACCGTGAGCCACATGGGCATTTATTTATTGCCCATGGGAATATACTTTGCAGTGAGGTCCCAAACAGTCTTTTTGAAGAATTCCCATTTCTGTTCTGTGTTTATCGATGCCAATATTCCCTCCCAGTCTAAATCCTGGAGAGCAGCCCTCATCCTTGGAAAATTTGCTCTCTTGAAGTTAAGTGTTTTTATCTTTCCCATATGTATCTCTTGTTTACAGCTAACATCAAATGAAATCATGTTATGATCACTGCTACCCAGGCGTTCCTTTATCTGAACATTAGTAATAAACTCTGCATGGTTTGAGATTACCAGGTCCAACAGAGCTTCATACCTATTTGGGGCCTCAATAAACTGGACCATAAAATTGTCCTGTACTAGGTTTATACATTTTTGCCCTTTAACTGTCCCAGCAGTGCCATTACTCCAGTCAATTTCTGGGTAGTTAAAATCCCCCATTATTATCACCATCCCAGCCTTCGCAGCCCTTTCCATCTGTGCAAGGAGCTGAGTCTCCACCTTCTCGTTAACATTGGGTGGTCTATAACAAACTCCAATTATTAACTTTGAACTACGCACATCTATATGCAGTTCCACCCATAATGCTTCAGACTCTTCACACTCTCCATCAATCAGGTCCTCTTTCACACTTCCTTTGAGATCACTTCACACATAGAGACAGACCCCGCCACCTTTCCTTTTTACCCTGTCTCTCCGAAAGAGTGCATAGCCAGGAATATTAATAGGCCAGTCCAGTGAGGATTGAAGCCAAGTTTCAGCAATACCTATTACATCATAGCTCTCCTCATGCACCAGAGCTTCCAACTCACCTATTTTGCTTGGCAGACTTCTGGCATTGGTGAACAAACACTTTAATGCATTATTACATTTTGTTCTGGTGTTTTTCATATCATTTTTAGTAGTACAAATGGCACTATAGCTTCCAATGGTTGTTTGCAACATGGGAACTTTCTTGTCACCTGCCATAACCCTCCCCCCATCTATCCCCATTCCACCCTCCATTAATGTCTGACCCCTAACTGACCTGTCTTCCCGATGTAATTCTAGCTCACCCTCCCCCCTCAATCCTACTTTAAATACTCCTCCAGCCTTCCCATAAACCTCTCCCCCAGCACAGCAGACCCCCTTCCATTCAAGTGCAAACTGTCTTTAGCATATAGGTTGCACCCCAATGAAAAGTCAGCCCAGTGCTCTAGAAACCCAAATCCCTCCTCCCTACACCAGGTCTTTAGCCATGAATTCAGCTCTCTAATCACCCCCTGCCTTTCCTGTGTTGCGCGTGGCACAGGCAATATTTCAGAGAATATCACCTTGGAGGTCCGTCCCTTCAACTTGTAACCTAGTTCTTTAAATTGATTTTTAAGGAGCCTCCACTTTCCATGTATACTGTCATTGGTTCCAACGTGGACCAAGACAGCTGGGTCATGCCCAGCCCCTCCCAGTAATTTATCCACCCGGTCCACCACATGCCAAACCCTAGCACCAGGGAGACAGCAAACCATTCGGTTGAGGCGATCCTGGCGACAAATTATCAGTCCTTCTGATTATAGAATCCCCTATTACCACCAACTGTCTAGGCCTACCTGCACTCCCCTCACCACCTCTACTAGATGGTCTGCTCTCCTGGCTGTTAGGGGTAGCAGTGACATCTAGGGCTGCCACCTCTGTGTTTGCCACCTCCACATCTTCACCCAACTTGGCAAATTTGTTTTGATGCACAAACACAGGACTGACCTTCCTATTCTTCGAGCCCCTTCCACTCCCTCTAACTAAATTAATCCATCTTCCTATCTGATAATCCTGACTTTCCCCTCCGCTCTCCACATCAACCATACTGACCACTGCTCAGCGAGCAGAGGACCCTCTTCAAGGTTGTCTTTTCTGCCCAGTGTTGCAACTTGCTCCTCCAGATCTCTAATGCGAGCTTCTAGAAGGGCAACCTGCTCACATCTGTCACAGCGGTATCCATCCTGGAGCTGTTGCACCAATTTTGAATACATGTGGCACACTGTGCACTGAGCAAAACCTTCAACCCTGCTAGCACTCATTTCCCAGTTACAATACAATTACTTAAGGGAAGTTTAAGATGTTACTTACAGATTAGAAGACTCCTGTTTTCAACTCTTTGTTATTAACTCTCCACTTTAGTTCAAAATTCCACTTGTGTTCACAAAATCCACATGCAAGCCACCATCAGCTGGGAGCAAGCTACTGTTAACCCCTTCCCTGCCAGTGTCATTTTTACATTGATCAGTGCATTTTAATAGCACTGATAAATGTAATAATGTCACTGGTCCCCAAAAAGTGTCATTTGGGGTCAGATTCGTCCACCGCAATGTCGCAGTTCCACTAAAAATGGCAGATCGCCACCATTACCAGTAAAAACAATAAAAAAAAAAGTCCCTAAATCTATCCCAAGTTTTGCGCAAACCAATCAATACACGCCTATTGCCATTTTTTTTACCAAAAATACGTAGAAGGATATACATTGGCCTAAACTGATGAATAAATGTCTTTTTTTTTATATATTTTTGGGGGGATATGTATTATAGCAAAAAGAAAAAAAAAATTGGCTCTTTCTTTGTTTATAGCGCAAAAAAAAAAAAAAAAACGGCAGAGTTAATCAAATACCACCAAAAGAAAGCTCTAATTGTGGGAAAAAAAGGACACCAATTTTGTTTGGGTACAGCATAGCACAACCACACAATTGTCAGTTAAAGCGACGCAGTACCGTATCGTAAAGAATGGCCTGGTCATTAAGGGGGAAAATCCTTCCGGGGCTGAAGTTGTTAAAGCGGAGTTCCACACAAAACTGGAACTTCCGCTTTAAGGACTCATAACCCCCTGACATGTCACATTTGGCATGTCATTATTCTTTGGGGGGGGGGTGGAGTGGGTACCTAGTTTTGACAGCTACCCAGCTCCCACTTACGCCTAGGCGATTCGAGCGGAAATTCTCCTCTCCCCCTCCTTCCCTGCAATCTTCTGGGACACGTCACAGGTCTCAGAAAATTGTCCAGCCATTGAGAAGGTGCAGTGCACACCCGGCTGTGAAGCTACAAGCTGTCACAGCCAGGTGCCCACACTTGTGATGCTGGCGCCGGTGAGAACCAAGGGTTGGGGCGGCCGCATTGCTGGATCGTGGGAGAGGTGACAGTGTGTTTATTAAAAGTCAGCAGCCACACTTTTTGTAGCTTGAAAAAAGGGGAAGGGGAAAAGGAGGGGGAGGTAAGCCCAATAGGTGAGCTTAAACAGAGGTTACTTTTAGCAACAGAGTAATCATAGGATTTGCTTAAAAGGTCAACTTTATTTTAGGAATTACCCAATATTAAAATCCACATATTATTGTGACATGTGTAAATCATTGCTACAATTATTGACAATTGGCCATAGACAAACAAAAAACAAATAGGACAGATGTGGTAAAAGAAAGTGGAGCTAGCCCAGTCCGGGCGTATTGCCTTGAGCCGCAGGGACCTGTGTTAACTACCAATTATCCAAATGGATACTATTGCTGATAGTCCATCTAGATTAATTCTAGGTGGGTAATATTAGTAATGTTGTTAATACTTTTTATTTTTATTTTGGTCTGCTGCGGTTCAAGGCAATAAAGAGGTGGAGAGAAGGAGAAGATGGAAGCGCATAAGCTAGTGACTAATTTTAGAAACAATGTTGCACTAATTAGGCTGCTTGGGTTAGTGGACAAAGGTCAAAACTGCTTCAGATAGTCATTGTTCAGGGGAAAAAAGGTATACTGCGTGTCTAGGAATAGTTGGACAATCCTATTTGTTTTTTGTTTGTCTATGGCCAATTGTCAATAATTGTAGCAATGATTTACACATGTCACAATAATATGTGGATTTTAATATTGGGTAATTCCTAGAATAAAGTTGACCTTTTAAGCAAATCCTATGATTACTCTGTTGCTAAAAGTAACATCTGTTTAAGCTCACCTATTGGGCTTACCTCCCCCTCCTTTTCCCCTTCCCCTTTTTTCAAGCTAACTAAATTTGGTTACAGCAACAGTACCTAAACAGGGTAAGGATTGAGTACAGGCTACAGAATACTTCTGAGCCAGTACCGGTGGTAACTCGCGTCACCCATCCCTATCCCCCTTCCCTTTCCCCTCTACCCACCCCTAAATATTGTTTGACACTTTTTGTAGCTGCTGACTTTTAATAAACACAAAACTGAGTGGAACTCCACTTTAAAGAACCTGCAAGTACAGAAGTAATTCCAAGTATGGATATTTTTACATGTAATAATGTAACATTGTATATATCATACCTGGTTGGTCACTGTGGAAGCTGGAAATCACTGTAGTAGACACCACTAATCCAATAATCTCCACTAGCTTCTAGGTCCCATGCTGAGCAGCTGCCCTGCAACTTACTGAACACAGAGTTCACCTGCTCAGCAAAGGTGTCATTCAGAAATTGTATGGATGAGACAGAGATCGTGATGTCGCTGTCCCACCGCTCATCCTCACTCAGTCAGAGAACACATTGCATTCATTGAGAAGATGCAAAGCTATCTTTGAATGGTGCCTGTCCTGAGTGGGAGACCTCCTGCACAGGGCCATCTTTAATATTGATTGGACCCTAGGCAAAAATTTTCTTGCCCCCCTCCATGCAGTTTCCCTCTCCACCTGCTCTGAGACATACAATAAATAGCAGCTAGACTCAAAATCTGTTTACTGAATCAGATCAGGCAGCGATTGTGATTGGTTGCCAGAGGTTACAGTGTATCATTGCCACTCACTGACTGGTTGCTAGAGGTCACAGCACACATTACGGCTCACTGATTAGTTGCTAGAGGTTACAGCTCATGGTTTCTGCTGGTTGATTGGTTGCTAGAGATTACTGTACATCAATACTGCTCACTGATTGGTTACTAGAGGTTACTCCACATCACTACTGCTTACTGAATGGTTGCTAGAGGTTACAGCACATCATCTCCTCACTGCCTGCACATCATGGACTGGGGAGGTGAAGGACCCATTAATAGACAGAAAAATCCTAGGGATCCTAGGACTCCTGGGATCAGTGGCAGTGCTGGGGGGAGGGGAGGGTGTGATCAATGGCAATGTTGATTTTTTTTACCGACTACCAATATAAAGAGGAATTTCAACACTGGCCACCAAAGTAATAGGGGTTTACACATACCACTAATGTAATAGAAGCATTCACAGTAACCACCAATCTAAGGAGGGATTTACACTGACCGCCAATGTAAGGGGAACATTCACACTGGCCACTAGTGTGAATGAAAGGATTCTACACCAAGCACCAATGTAATGAGAGGATTTACACTGACCACCAATGTAACTGAGACATTTAGCCTGCGTTCACATTTGTGTGTGTTGGGAAAGCATGCAGAATCGCTTTCCTGACACCACAGAATCGCGCTGCCCTTTAGCAGATACACAGCAGTGCCATTAATTGTTAATTACACCCTGCCGCATCTGCTGACATGTGCCTTGGCACCGTGTAATTTTGAAAAAGGGTTTGGGACTTTCTTCCACATTTGTAGTACATAGAGCAGCCCATTGAAATGAATGTGACCATGTGACCTACATCTTTATCCACCCTGTTAGTACACCTTTGCATCCTAAAACCCCTGTTAACCACTTGCTTACTAGGCACTTAAACCCCCCTCCTATCCAGACCAATTTTCAGCTTTCAGTGCTCTCACACTTTGAATGACAATTACTCAGTCAGGCAACACTGTACCCAAATGATTTTTTTGTCCTTTTTTTTCATACAAATAGAGCTTTATTTTGGTGGTATTTGATCACCTCTGGGTTTTTTATTTTTTGCGCTATAAATGAAAAAAGACAGAAAATTTTGAAAAAAAAACACATTTTTCTTAATTTCTGTGATAAAAGTTTGCAAATTAGTAATTTTTCTTCATAAATTTTGGCCACAATTTATACTGCTATATATCTTTGGTAAAAATAACCAAAAAATTGTGGAAATTATTTGGTCTGTGTGAAAGTTTTAGAGTCTACAAGCTATGGTGCAAATCATAAAAAAATTATCACATCTGATGTACTGGTGGCCTATCTCATTTCCTGAGACCCTAACAAGCCAGGAAAGTACAAATGCCCCCCAAATAACCCCTTTTTGGAAAGTAGACATTTCACTGTCCATATAAAGTCCAGGGTCAGTGCAGGCAGAGATATTGTCAGCAGTGCCAAAAATTTTTGTCCTGGTAGTAGGCAGGTCCATGTGGTGTGGTCAGTGCGACAGGCAGAAGCATGATGGCAGTAAGTCCTACAGGCAGAAGTAGGGCCTCATTCAGGACAGAATGGGGACAGGGGTAGAGGCTTTTCCCACCCAAATCTCTTTGAAGCCTCCAGACCCTAATCTAGGATTGAGAAAACAAAAAAAATTGTTTTCTTCATCCAGAAAAACAATTCTGGAGCCCCTCACATATGTGAGACTCCTGTGTTGAATCCCACTAGTCCAGTAGCAGGGTACAAGATCAGTCCAAGAGGCAGGCAAATATCATGGTCAAACAGTCCAAGGTCAGTTCCAGATCAGGCAGATGTATGTAGAGAATCGTTAGGCAGAAGCATGGTCGAACAACAGTCCAGGGTCAGTTCCAGATCAGGCAGATGTATGTACAGAATCGTTGGGCAGAAGCATGGTCGAATAACAGTCCAGGGTCAGTTCCAGATCAGGCAGAGGTATGTACAGAATCGTTAGGCAGAAGCATGGTCAAATAAAAAGCCAGGGTCAGTTACAGAGCAGGCAGTGGCATAAGGGGTGTGAGGGTAAATTGCAGGAACGGAGGCTTACGTTTACCATACTTCACTAATAATTTACTAAAGTATGGTAATGGCGAAAACATTCACCTACGCAGAGGCCTGGTTCAGAAGGACATTGTGCACAATAAAAAGATGTGCCTCTTCTGAATCCTGCTCTGGTACACACCTAACATTTTTTTTGCCGTCGTTGGCCTGTTGGTTTGGAAGGGATTTTATCGAGAAAGTGGCGTTCGGAGAGTCGATTTAGAACATCTGATCGGATATTTTCTGGTGGGCTGTTCGGGAATGTAAGGGCAGTGAAAACTTCCTCCTGGTAGCCAAGGAAGCGTTTGGGGTTTTGGGTGGAGTTACGATAAATTACATATGAATTGTAGATGGCCAAATGAAACAAATAAATTGCAACTTTTTTATACCAATAGTATGTCCGTCTTGTGGCAAGGTACGGTTCCAGCATCTGGTCATTCGAATCGACTCCCCCCATAAACAAATTATAATCATAGATGCATTTAGGTTTTTGTATGGGGCCATTTCTTCTGGGGATTTCCATGAAGGTATCATTGTGGATTGAAGACAACATGTAGACATCTCTTTTGTCTCTCCACTTCACTGCCAAAATCTCGTTGTTTATTAGACTTTCCGTTTCTCCTTTCCTCAATTTCTTATTGACCAGACTTTGAGGAAAGCCCTTCCGGTTCTTTTTTACGGTACCACATGCAGGCGTCTTCTGCCGGTGTAGGTTGTGGAACAGGGGCAGAGATGCGTAGAAGTTGTCTACATACAGGTGGTAGCCTTTCTCCAGTAGGGGGTGTATGAGGTCCCAAACAATTTTCCCGCTTGATCCCAAGTAGTCTGGGCAATGAGGGGGTTGCAGCTGGGTGTCCTTCCCTTTGTACACTTTGAAGGCATACATGTAACCTGTGACTCGGTCACATAATTTGTATACCTTCACCCCATAGAGGGCCCTTTTACTGGGAATATATTGTTTTATTTTAAGCCTGCCACTAAACTTACATAGTTACATAGTTACATAGTAGGTGAGGTTGAAAAAAGACACAAGTCCATCAAGTCCAACCTATGTGTGTGATTATGTGTCAGTATTTCATTACATATCCCTGTATGTTGCGGTAATTCAGGTGATTATCTAACAGTATCTTGAAGCTATCAATGCTCCCCACTGAGACCACCACCTGTGGAAGGGAATTCCACATCCTTGCCGCTCTTACAGTAAAGAACCCTCTACGTAGTTTAAGGTTAAACCTTTTTTCTTCTAATTGTAATGAGTGGCCACGAGTCTTATTAAACTCTCTTCTGCGAAAAAGTTTTATCCCTATTGTGGGGTCACCAGTACAGTATTTGTAAATTGAAATCATATCCCCTCTCAAGCGTCTCTTCTCCAGAGAGAATAAGTTCAGTGCTCGCAACCTTTCCTCATAACTAAGATCCTCCAGACCCTTTATTAGCTTTGTTGCCCTTCTTTGTACTCGCTCCATTTCTAGGACATCCTTCCTGAGGACTGATGCCCAGAACTGGACAGCATACTCCAGTTGCGGCCGGACCAGAGTCTTGTAGAGCGGGAGAATTATCGTTTTATCTCTGGAGTTGATCCCCCTTTTAATGCATGCCAATATTCTGTTTGTTTTATTAGCAGCAGCTTGGCATTGCATGCCATTGCTGAGCCTATCATCTACTAGGACCCCCAGGCCCTTTCCATCCTAGATTCCCCCAGAGGTTCTCCCCCCAGTGTATAGATTGCATTCATATTTTTGCCACCCAAATGCATTATTTTACATTTTTCTACATTGAACCTCATTTGCCATGTAGTCGCCCACCCCATTAATTTGTTCAGGTCTTTTTGCAAGATTTCCACATCCTGCGGAGAAGTTATTGCCCTGCTTAGCTTAGTAATGTCTGCAAATACAGAGATTGAACTGTTTATCCCATCCTCCAGGTCATTTATGAACAAATTAAATAGGATTGGTCCCAGCACAGAACCCCACTACCCACCCCTGACCATTCTGAGTACTCCTCATTTATCACCACCCTCTGAACACGCCCTTGTAGCCAGTTTTCAATCCATGTACTCACCCTATGGTCCATGCCAACGGACCTTATTTTGTACAGTAAACGTTTATGGGGAACTGTGTCAAATGCTTTTGCAAAATCCAGATACACCACGTCTACGGGCCTTCCTTTATCTAGATGGCAACTCACCTCCTCATAGAAGGTTAATAGATTGGTTTGGCAAGAACGATTCTTCATGAATCCATGCTGATTACTGCTAATGATATCATTCTTATTACTAAAATCTTGTATATAGTCCCTTATCATCCCCTCCAAGAGTTTACATACTATTGATGTTAGGCTAACTGGTCTGTAATTCCCAGGGATGTTTTTGGGGCCCTTTTAAATATTGGTGCTACATTGGCTTTTCTCCAATCTGCTGGTACCATTCCAGTCAATAGACTGTCTGTAAAAATTAGGAACAACGGTCTGGCAATCACCTGACTGAGTTCCCTAAGTACCCTCGAATGCAAGCCATCTGGTCCCGGTGATTTATTAATGTTAAGTTTCTCAAGTCTAATTTTAATTCCATCCTCTGTTAACCATGTAGGTGCTTCCTGTGTTGTGTCATGAGGATAAACACTGCAGTTTTGGTTACTGAAGCCCCCCCGATTCACTCGTGAAGACTGAGGAGAAGAATAAATTCAATACCTTTGCCATCTCCCCATCCTTTGTAACCAGATGTCCTTCCTCATTCTTTATAGGGCCAATATGGTCTTTCCTCCCTTTTTTACTGTTTACATACTTAAAGAATTCAAAAAACAAAATAAGTGCAGCGCTGAAACTAAATATGAGTTGTATAAAAAATAACCATAAGGAGTGATTAACCCACCAAAAAAATAAATAAATGAAAAAAATATAAGAAATATAAAATAAAAAAACAAGTCTCCCATAGAAGACAAAGACAGATGTCTCATCATGTACTACAAGTGAAAAAAATATATGTAAGGTAGTGAATTAAGTCCCAGTTATAAACAATGCATAAAACTCAAAACAGTCCATAAACAAGGTGAGTTGATGACCAAAGTGCATAAGTTCAGAAAAAATGTGACATAGGTGAGTCCAGTATCCAAAGTGATTTGCACCCAGGTGAGATATGAGGCTCCTTACCAGCTCGAGGTGACCACCATAACAGTGGTCTCACCAGGCATTTGGGAAATTATCAGGTCACCCACAAACCTATACCGATATTCACAGTTGTAAACGTGGTACTCAAAAGACAAAAACAAGAAAAGCTCCCATAGCGTAAAATTGCAATATAGTGTGGTTTATTGAACTAAAAGGATTGCACTTACAAGAATCTCCATCCATTAACAGCATATAGCCAAACATAAGGATCGCGGCGTCTCCACGAGCTTCCGCCTGCTTACTGTGTATGTCCCATCAATCACAGAGAAAAAACGTAATGACGTCAGCGTCACAGGCTCCTCCCTACGCGTTTCGTCACGATAGGACGTCGTCTGCCAAATGAGCAGCACCTCCGAAGGCGACGTCCTATCGTGACGAAACACGTAGGGAGGAGCCTGTGATGCTGACGTCATTACGTCTTATATTTTTTTCATTTATTTATTTTTTTTGGTGGGTTAATCACTCCTTATGGTTATTTTTTATACAACTCATATTTAGTTTCAGCGCTGCACTTATTTTGTTTTTTGATATATTGGAGTTTAGTATTAGACTTTTAGTGCTGGCGGCTTTTACAACTCACTTTTCAATATATATTTTTCTAGCGCAGCGTTAACCCTTTTTTGGGTTGTTTTATTATACTTAAAGAATTTCTTGGGATTTTTTTTTGCTCTCCTCCGCTATGTGTCTTTCATGTTCTATCTTAGCCGTCCTAATTGCACCCTTACATTTCTTATTGCATTCTTTATAAAGTCTGAATGCTGAGGATGATCCCTCTACCTTGTATTTTTTGAAGGCCTTCTCCTTTGCTTTTATATGCATTTTTACACTGGAGTTAAGCCATCCAGGATTTTTGTTCGCTCTTTTAAATTTATTACCCAATGGGATACATTGGCTAATGCCCTTATTTAATATGCTCTTAAAGCAAACCCATCTCTCCTCCATATTCTTTGTTCCTAATATTTTATCCCAATTTATGCCTTTTAGCAAGGTTTGTAGTTTAGGGAATTTGGCTCTTTTGAAATTCAGTGTCTTTGTGTTCCCTTCATGTTTCCTTTTTGTGTGATTTATACTGAAACTAATTGACCTGTGATCGCTGTTACCTAAATTGCCCCGTATTTCCACATCTGTGATCAGGTCTGTATTGTTGGCAATCAGTAGATCCAGTAATGTTTTATTTCTAGTTGGTGCGTCTACCATCTGACCCATAAAATTGTCCTGCAAGACATTAAGGAACTGGCGAGCCTTAAATGAATGCGCGGTTCCCTCCGCCCAGTCTATGTCTGGATAATTAAAATCCCCCATTATGATAACACTTCCCATCCTTGCTGCTATACCAATTTGTGATAGGAGATCCGTCTCCACTTCCTCCCTCAGGTTAGGGGGCCTATAGCATACTCGCAGTATTATTTTCCCCTTAGCTTCATCCCTTTGGAGCTCTACCCATAAGGATTCCACCTCCTCACTAGCTCCCTCAGTGATGTCATCTCTCACATTCACTTGTACATTATTCTTGATATATAGGCATACCCCTCCCCCTTTTTTACCCTCTCTATCCTTGCGGTATAGGGTATACCCTTGAATGTTTGCCAGCCAATCATGAGAGCTGTTGAACCAGGTCTCTGAAATTCCCACAAAATCCAACTCCTCCTTGTACAACAGTATCTCTAGTTCACCCATCTTGTCCACCATGCTCCTGGCATTGGTGAACATGCCACATAGTTTAGACCGGTCGCATATTGTCCTCGTATTGGGTGTTTTTGTGCTTTGGTTAACCTACCACTAATGCCCCCAATACTACCCTCTGGAATATCTTCCACGCTGGCTATCACTGTCTCTGGACCCTCCCCCCCATCGCCTAGTTTAAAAACCCCTCTAACTTTTTGGCCATCTTCATTCCCAGCAGATCTGCACCCTCCTCATTTAGGTGCAGTCCGTCCCTTCTATAGTACCGGTTACCAACTGAGAAGTCGGCCTAGTCCTCCAGGAACCCAAACCCCTCCTTACTACACCAGCTCTTCAGCCACTTGTTTACTTCCCTAATCTCCCTCTGCCTTTCTGGTGTGGCTCGATGTACCGGTAGTATTCCTGAGAACACTACCTTGGAGGTCCTTTTCCTCAATTTAGCACCTAAGTCCCTAAAATCATTCTTTAGGACACTCCATTTGCCTCTGACTTTGTCATTGGTGCCAACGTGCACCATGACAGCCGGGTTTTCCCCAGCCCCTCCCAGTAATCTGTCCACAAGATCCGTGATGTGCCGAACCCGAGCGCCCGGTAGACAACATACTGTTCGGCGCTTCAGGTCTTGGTTGCAGATTGCCCTCTCTGTCCTTCTAAGAAATGAGTCCCCTACCACCAGAATCTGTCTTTCCTTTCCCTTTGCTGCCCCCCCACTCCCACTGGAGGAGTTCTTCCCCTGGCAGCTAGGAGAGTCCCTCTTCTCCAGCAGTGCTGGTCCCTGACTGGTTTCACCAATGTCACTCAATGGAGCGTACTTATTGGGATGCTCCAGTCCTGGATCGGCCTCTCTGGCACTTCCCCCTCTACCCCTCCTGACTGTCACCCATCTACTCTTTGCTAGTGCCTGCGCCTCTTTGTCTCCACCCGCCTCTGTGCTGGCCCCTGCCGGCACCTGGCGTGTACGTTCCTGGCTCACCTTTAGTATGGAGGGACTTCTCAGTGCTGACAGTTGCTTCCCCAGATTCAGAACCTGGGCTTCCAGGGAAACAATGTGCTTACATTTTGCACAGCAGTATTCGCCCTCGATCGGATGATCAAGGAACGCATACATGCGGCAAGATGTACAAAAAGTCGCCTCTCCACACCCGCTGGGCATCGTACCTATTAAATATAGTGAGGATTTGGGGATTTTACCCTGTCCAAATTACCTAACAGCTAGCTTCCTGGCACTAATACTCAAGACAATACACAGGTACACAACAAGACAATACACAGGTACTCACAGACCTACGTGCAATCGCAGAACAGTCGCAGACCTACGTGCACTCGCAATTCTCAAGTATACAGTACACAATACACAAGTACTAACGATCCACACACACTACTCAGACAACACTCAGATACTCACACTACACAGGTACTATGACCCCTGTTATAACCTCCTGTTTTAAACTCTGGTTTTTAACTCCCACTTATACCAGCTCCACTTACACCGAGTTCCACAGCCTCAGACTGAGCACGCTCAGACTGAGTCCTACACCCAGTTAAATAGGCACCTGTGAGCAATTAACCACCCCCTTAATTGATAGACTGATGGAACCAGAAAAAAAAAAAAAAAAAAGCTATTTAAAAAGTGACAGCAAAAGGCAAATGAAAAACTAAAGAGAAAAGCCCCAAAAATGCAACCCAGCAAACAAACAGCAAGCAAACAAACAGCAAACAAACAGCAAGCAAACAAACAGCAAGCAAACAAACAGCAAACAAACAGCAAACAAACAGCAAGACTTGTACACTCTAACTCTGGTTTTTAACTCCCACTTATACCAGCTCCACTTACACCGAGTTCCACAGCCTCAGACTGAGCACGCTCAGACTGAGACCTACACCCAGTTAAATAGGCACCTGTGAGCAATTTACCACCCCCCTTAATTGATAGACTGATGGAACCAGAGAAAAAAAAAAAAAAGAAGCTATTTAAAAAGTGACAGCAAAAGGCAAATGAAAAACTAAAAGGAAAAGCCCCAAAAATGCAACCCAGCAAACAAACAGCAAACAAACAGCAAGCAAACAAATAGCAAACAAACAGCAAGCAAACAAACAGCAAACAAACAGCAAGCAAACAAACAGCAAACAAACAGCAAACAAACAAACAGCAAACAAACAGCAAGCAAACAAACAGCAAACAAACAGCAAGACTTGTACACTCTAACTCTGATTTTTAACTCCCACTTATACCAGCTCCACTTACACCGAGTTCCACAGCCTCAGACTGAGTGCGCTCAGACTGAGTCCTACACCCAGTTAACAAGGGACTCATCCACACATATGTTTTGGTCCGGGGTAAACAGCTGGGGGAATACTGCAGAAAAATAATTTAAAAGTGGCCGAATTTTGAAAAGCCGGTCATAGTTTGGATCATTTCGGGGAGGGCACTGGGTATTGTTGTTGAAATGAAGAAACCTCATTATCATGAGGTATCTGTTTCTGGGCATTACCTTGGAGAATACTGGCATGTGGTGGAGGGGGTGGGTTAACCAATAGGACATCAAAGTGTTTTTTTTGTGAGTCCCATATTAAATGTGAGCCCTAAAAAAACCTTCAACTCCTCCACTGTTAGGTCTCTCCACTCATAGGGACGGGCATAGTAGGACGTTGGATTATTCTAAATGAATTGCTGTGCATAAAGGTTGCACTGGGCCACAATATTTGATAGCATGTCCTTGGTAAAAATTAAATTAAAAAAATCTATTGGGGAAAAATTCTCCGTGTCCACCTGGACTCCTGGCTGGGCAGTGAAAGGGGGAATATTGGCTTCTCCTGAATTAGGAGAAAGCCACAAGGGGTTCTGCAGGGCATAGGGGAGGCTGGCATGGGTCCTTGGCCTTTTTTTGCCAAGGCACTGCGGTGCTGGTGGATAGCACTGCGGTGCTGGTGGATGGCACTGCGGTGCTGGTAGATGCCACTGCGGTGCTGTTAGATGCCACTGCCTCCTCACCAGAACGCCTTCGTTTGGCGGGCCGAGTATCTTCCTCCTCTGAGTCACTCAGTGTTCCACTACTGAGGACTGGCTCATAATTTATGTCCGAATCAGAATCGGAAAGGGAATCCGAAAAAGAGAGCTCC
Source organism: Aquarana catesbeiana (assembly GCF_042186555.1). Classification (NCBI taxonomy): domain Eukaryota; kingdom Metazoa; phylum Chordata; class Amphibia; order Anura; family Ranidae; genus Aquarana; species Aquarana catesbeiana. Next base: position 942,700,633 of record NC_133324.1, read on the forward strand.
CTGTTGCTCTCGTCGGCCTGGGACAGTATTTGGTACGCCTCCTCGGGCGGAAAAGCTTCTTTTGGACATGGTTGCTAAGCCTGCACTGATGGGCACTGATGAGGCGGCACTGATGAGCACAGATGGGCACTGAGGTGGCACAGAGGGGCACTGATAAGGTGGAACAGATGTGCACTGATGAGGTGGAACAGATGTGCACTGATGAGGTGGAACAGATGTGCACTGATGAGGTGAAACAGATGTGCAGATGTGCACTGATGAGGTGGCACAGGTGGGCACTGATGAGGCGACACAGGTGGGCACTGATGAGGCGGCACAGGTGGGCACTGAGGTGGAACAGATGTGCACTGAGGTGGAACAGATGTGCACTGAGATGGCACAGATGTGCACTGATGAGGTGACACAGATGTGCACTGATGAGGTGACACAGCTGGGCACTGATGAGGCGGCACAGATGGAGCAGCACAGATGGGCACTGATGAGGTGGCACAGATGGGCACTGATTAGGCGGCACAGATGTGCACTGATTGATTGCACAGATGTGCACTGAGGCAGCACAGATGGGCATTGATTGGCACAAGTGGGCACTGATGAGGTGGCACAGGTGGGCACTGATGAGGTGGCACAGGTGGGCACTGATTGTGCAGATGGACACTGATCACCTCTGGGCAGACAGGCGGACACCGATTGGCACAGGTGGGCACCGATTGGCACAGGTGGGCACTGTACTGATGGTGCACTGTACTGATGGGGCACTGTACTGATGGGCACTGTACTGATGGGGCACTGTAGGCACTGAAAAAGGTTTTTACACTCACAGATCGCTGACAGTTTCTCTCTCTCCTCACACGCTGTCTCTGTGTGAGGAGAGAGAGCCGGCAATGAGAGATGATCTCAAATGTTTACATTTGAGATCATCGCTCATTGGCCATGGCGATCGTGCTGTAAATGGCCGCTGTGATTGGCCATTTACAGCGATCTGTGATTGGCTGTGTCCAAGGGACACGGCCAACACAGAATTTCCCCAATGCGCGCTTGTGAGCGCGCACGGGGAGCGAGGAAAGGGGAGGCCATCATATGACGGCCTCCCGGGAATTGACATCCGCACTGTAGCCGTCATTCGGCTACAGGCCGGATGTCAGGTGGTTTACCTCTGCACCCCAAAACTCTCCAATCCCCCTCCCCTTTAACTCTACCTGCCTCCTCTGCTCATCTTTGCACCCACCTTCCTTACCTCCGTACATCCCCTCCTTGCTCACCTGTGCACACCAAATGTAATTCCTTCTCTGCCTACCTCTGCCAAACCCACACTTCCCCCCTACACTAATTTGCTTACCTTTGCAGAACAGGTTGATGGTAGGCTTGATGACCACAGTTGTAGGCAGGACTTTTAAGCATCCCCCTTTACCTCCCCAGTGGGCAGCATTCAGTATAGGTGATGTGGATATGACCTCGGGGGGGCATGATATACATATGAATACTGCCTCTATTTACATATGAATGCAGCCGCTATTTACATATGAATCCCGGTATTTACATGTAAACACAGGGTCTGCAGGTGAGTCATCTGTACACAACAATAAGGCAGAGCTGGGCAGCATTAGTAACAGAACTTCACACTGAGATATCAGGACACAGCACGGGACTAAAACCTCAAGGGATGAAGAAATTTAAACTGGGATAGTTGGCAAGTATGAGGCAGCTGCTTTTCGCCCCATAACAATGACAGAGCCCAGGGCAGCTGTCCCTTTTGCCCTGCCTTAAAGACGACCCTGCTCCTGCAGCAGAGCAGCTGCTCAGCACAGGACCCGGAATCTAATGGACATCACTGGAGTAGAGGTGTCTAGACAGTATGCAGAACAAAAAAAATGTTTGTTTTGTTTTGGTTCGTTATTTACAAAAACGTCTTTAGTTAAATGTGCTAGACTTTTCTGAATTCGATGGAACTGAACTCAATTCGACCAAATTTGGAAAATTCAAATTGATTCAAAATCCATTCAAATTGCATTCAAGTTCGAATCTTATTCCATTCAAATTCCATTGGAAATCAAATTTATTCTATTTGAAATTAGATTTTTGGAAGATGGTTACTGTATATCCTTTCTATTCCATTATATTCTAATGTTTTTTCTATTCTATTCTATTCTATTTTTTTCCATTCTATTCTTTACTTCTTATTCAAATTCAAATGTATTCTATTTGAAATTCAAAATTTGGAAAATGGTTATGTTGTTATATTTATTCTATTCTATTTTATTCCTTTTTAGTCTATTCTCCACTTTTTATTCTATTATTTTATTTTCCTATCTACTCTTTTCTATTTTATACTATTCTATTCTTTTCTATTCAAATTCAAATTTATTCTATTTGAAATCCGACATTTCAAAAAATGGTTCATATTATGGGAAATGGTTCTATTCTATTCTATTCTATTGTTTTTTTTAAATTTTATTCAAATCTTTTATTTTTTATTCTATTATTTTCTATTCTATTCTTTTCTATTCTATTCAAATTTGAATTCACTCTATTCAAAATTTGTTTTTTGGGGGAAACTATTCTATTATTTTCTATTCTATTATTTTCTATTCTATTCAAACTTGAATTTATTCTATTCAAAGATCGTTTTTCGGAGGAACATTATATTGTTTCTATTTTATTCTATTTTATTCTTTTTTTCTATTCTAATCTATTTTTTTTGTCTATTCTATTCTTTCTTCTCAAATTTATTCTATTTGAAATTCAAATTTCAGAAGATGGTTATCTTCTTTCTATTTAATTATTTTTATTTTATTTATTTTTTTATTCTATTCTATTCCATTTTATTCTTTTACCTTCTCTTCTATCCCTTTCTTTTCTTTATTTCTTTTGTTTAATTGAATTCAAATCAATTTGAATTTTCCAAATTTGATGAAATTGAACTCAATTCGACCAAATTTGGACAATTCTAATTGATGTGAATGTAAAATTGCATTCAAGCTCAAATCAAATCAAATTCCATTAAAATTCCATTGGAAATCAAATTTATTCTATTTGAAATTCGATGTTTGGAAGATGGTTACTGTGTATAATTTCTATTCCATTAAATTCTATTGTTTTTTTTCTATTCTATTTTATTCTTTTATTTTCTATTCTATACTTTTCTTCTTTTTCAAATTCAAATTTATTCTATTTAAAATTCAAAATTTGGAAACCTGTTATATTGTTATATTTATTCTATTCTATTTTATTCCTTTTTATTCTATTCTACTCTTTTATATCCTACTATTTTATTTTCCTATCTATTATTTTCTATTTTATTATATTCTTTTCTATTATATTCAAATTCAAATTTATTCTATTTAAAAATTTAATTTTGGAAAATGGTTCAAATTGTGGGAAATGGTTCTATTCTATTCTATTGTTTTTTTTTTAATTCTATTCAATTCCTTTATTTTACAAAGTTACATTTCTATTCTATTATTTTCTATTCTATTCTTTTCTATTCTATGATTTTCTATTCTATTCAAATTTTAATTCATTCTATTCGTTTTTTGGAGCATTGTTATTGTTTCCATTTTTTCTATTCTTTTTTTCTATTCTAATCTATTCTTTTTTTCTATTCTATTCTTTTCTCTCAAATGTATTCTATTTGAAATTCAAATGTCAGAAGATGGTTATATTTCTTCTATTTTATTATTTTTTTATTTAATTGTTTATTCTATTCTATTCCTTTCTATTCTATTCTATTCTTTTATTTTATATTATATTCCTTTCTATTCTTTTATTTTCGATTCTGTTCTGTTTTACTCTATTATATTCTATTCTTTTACTTTTTCTATCATATTATTTTCTTTTCTATTCCTTTATTTTGTATGCTATTTTATTCTCTTTGGTAATTTGAATTTGAATTGAAAACTATTCAAATTCAATTAAAAAACAATTCAAATTCAAATTTGGTCCGAAATCTTGTTTCATTATTTGGGATTCATTTAAATTCATTACTATTTTAATTCAGAAATTCAGATACATCCGTAATTCCAATAACAAAAAATGTGTCCGAATTTCAATTCGGAACAAAACAAACCACACATGTCTAGAGGCATCTACTACCATGGTTTCCAGCTTCAGAGGGGATCCCACAGGTATGGTCTATGCATAGTTATGTAGACCCCTTGTCTTAAACAGGGACTACCAGCAAATTTAGCTGCACTAGGTTGTAGTTAACCTGCCTGATTTGTAGTCTTTGTGATCCTTTGGGTTTTTTTCTTAAGCCTGGTGTTGCTGTGGTTCCTCCCTTTTGTCAGTAGGTGGCAATGTTACCTTTAGCATTAGTATGATGAACTACAGTAAATCTAGGTTATGAATATGCATACTTCACTCTGCCAATCAGTAGGAGTTTCATGGCCACTGACGCATGCTGGGAAAGTGTATATATATACAGTATATGGAGGTCAAGTGATCAGGGTCCTCCCATCCAGACCTTGGTCTGGTGTGGATGTGTGAGAAACAGTTGCATTGGGTAGGCCTGAAGCCTAAGGCCTGGCCATCTGCTCTAGGCTCTGCAAGAGAGAGCCTGTTTGTTGCCTGGAGGCATGAGGAAAGGGATGGAGTTCTGAGATGTAGTACCAGAGGTTACTTTTCCATGAGCTGGGGGCTGTGTAGAGCCTGGAAAAGTGTCAAGACAGACTCATCTAAAGAATCTATGCATGGTGCTGTGGTTTTTTTTGGTTGCTATAGGAGACAGCTGTTGCTACGTAGGTACAGAACATTGAATGCACCCCCAAGGCCCTTGTTCTGTATTGCTGTCTACCTGTCTGTTTCTGTCTTTGGAGTCTTCTGGTCTGTTTGCCTTATGTCCTAGGGTGTCCTGTGCCCTAATACTCTCTCCTTACGTATTGCCATAGTGAGCAAAAAACTCACTTTTGTTCAGCCTAAAAGTGACCGGCACCTATTTTCTGCAACCGTCCATGCACACAATGCCTAGGAACCAGCACCCTGAGGTGAAATGTCAGCTAGAGTTGTGGGGAGAGTGCCCCACAATGCACTGCATGATGCATAGTGTATTCTAATCTCTGATGCCCAACCAGGGCACAGTGAATAGCTGGTTGTTAAGGAGTGGGCTGCCGAATCCTTAACAACGGATGAGTCATCAGCTGCCAACGGGCTTCCTCGCTGACAGGTGAATGGAACAAAAAAACATTGTCGGCAATTGAAAAAAGTGAAAAAGCTGTGTGGGTGTCCCTCCCAATCCATTTCAGGCCCTTCGGGTCTGGTATGGATTTTAAGGGGAACCCCACGCCAAAATAAAAAAAAAGGCATGGGGTCTCCTGAAAATCTAAACCAGACCCTTAGCATGCAGGAAAGGGGGGAATGAGCAAACCCTCCACCTTCTGAACTATACCAGACCACATGTCCTCAACATGAGGGGGTGCTTTGGGGCAGGGGGGCTCTACCCCCAAAGCACCTTGCCCCCATGTTGATGGGGACAAGGGCCTCTTCCCCAAAATCCTTGCCGCTGGTTGTGGGAGTGTGCAGGCAGGGGTCTTATCGGAATCTGAAGGCCCCTTTAATGATGGGGCCCCAGATCCTGGCCCCCCACCAGGGGGGATGAGTATGGGGGTACAAAAATGTAAAAAAAAATAATAAAAAAACAACATTCCCTGATCTAGATCCATCGCCACCGCATTGCCGGACCCAAAAAAGTAAAAAAAAAATTCCGACCATGAGGACGGCTAACCCCAAATGCCTGCTCCACCATTTGACAGTTCCTAAATAAGTAAGGGGCGGGGCCACCCCTTTAAACCTATTTAAGAACTGTCAAGCAGTGGAGCAGGCATCCAGCGGTCAGCTGTCCTTGCGGGTGGAACTTTTTTATTTCCTTGTTTACACATTAAATACATATATTAAATAAAATCCCAGTCTTTATCATTTTCTGCCCATGTTTCATACCAAACTTCCTGTGCATTTTTTCCCATTTTTGTTTTCCACATATCTATAGAGCATCAACATCCTTTTTAGTATTTTACCACTTGTCATGAGCGGTCACTACATATAAAAGTCTTACTATATACAGAAGAAAATTCTTTTGGCATCCTGCTATCTAATGCCGCGTACACACGACCGGTCTTTCCATCTGACCGAAGTCTGACGGTTTTCTGGCGGAGTTCAGACGGACTTCTGCTGAAATGGACTTTCCTACACACGATCACACCAAAGCCTGTTTGTTTAGAACGTGATGACATACAAGGGACTAGAAAGAGGAAGTTCAATAGCCAGTAGCCAATTGCTGCCCTTGCGTCGTTCTTGGTTCGTCGGACTAGCATACAGACGAGCGGTTTTCCCGATAGGAACTGAGTCCATCGGAAAGATTTGAAACTTGTTCTATTTCTAGGTCCATCGTAATTTTCAAAAAAAAAAGGTCCGATGAAGCCCACACACGATCGGAATGCTCCAACGAAATGGTTCCGTCCGGCCTTCTCTGCCGAAAAGTCCGCTTGTGTGTACGCGGCATAACTGATCAGCAGACTTGGAAGGAAAGCAGTGCATACAGACAAGTCAAACAGTCCTATTTTTATGCTACTTTGTAGCTATAGAACAAAGAAACAAGTAAAAACTCAAAACATATGCAATCTATCCAGTCATGTACTGGCCATCGGGACTACCGAGAATTTCCCGGTGGGCCAATGGCTCAGTGGACCGATTTCAGTGACAGCCTGTCAAAGTAATGGCTGTGCGGCTTGCGCAGCCATTAATTTGAGCACCGCTGTACTGCCTGTAAGACAGACATCACTAAATGGTGGACCGTGGTCTGGCCCCAGTAGCCATTCTGCCCGAACCGCATCCCTCACCAAGTAGTTTCCTGTATGTCCTCTCCCCATCGCCGACTTGCCCGCCTGCCTGCCCCTGTCGATGCCACTATGTTCACAGCATGGCAGGCGTGGCAGGTCCGTCTCTTCCGTAATATTGCTGCGCTGACCCCTCCCTGCCTGTCTTAGTCACACAAAACATGAAGCGTGGCCACTCTGGACAAAGGGCGAGACTTTTTAAGTTAAGAAATGGGGGATATTTTCCACAGTATTGCTTTTTTGTCTATAGCTGTGCTGGCTGCTAGTTTGTGTATTTTTTCACAGCACAGTATATTTTTCCCAATTTTAAGAAGTGGGGGATTGGTTGCTAGGCAGAAGGGCGGACCCAGCAATCAATCATCCACCTTTAACGTGAAAAGTCCTGCCCTTTGTCCAAAGCGGCCGTGCTTCATGTTTTGTGTGAATAAGGTAGGGCTCTGTGGGGAGGGGGCAGTGCTGTGCTGTTATGTTATGTTATGAAAAGGACAGGGGGGTTGATATTGAGAGAGGACTGTGATGGGAGTATGTAATTGGGGGGGTCAGTCTGTGATGGGAGTCTGTGATTGGGCGTGTCAGTCTGTGATGGGGTCAGTCTGTGATGGGGAGTGTCTATGATGGGGGGTCAGTCTGTGTTGTGAGGGTCTGTGATTGGGGGGGTCAGTCTGTGATGGGGGTCTGTGATTGGGGGTGTCACTCTGTGATGGTGGGGTCAGTCTGTAAATTGGGGGGTCAGTTTGTGATGGGGGTCTGTGATTGGGGGTGTCAGTCTGTGATAGGGTCAGTCTGTGATGGGGAGTCTGTCTATGATGGGGGGTCAGTCTGTTATGAGGGTCTGTGATTGGGGGGGTCAGTCTGCGATGGGGGTCTGTGATTGGTGGGGTCAGTCTGTAAATTGGGGGGTCAGTCTGTGATGGGGGTCTGTGATTTTTGGGGGTCAGTCTGTTATGGGGGGTCTGTGATGGGGATCTATGATGGGTCAGGCCAGTCTGTGATGGGGGTCTGTAATGGGGGATCAGTCTGTGATGGGTCAGTCTGTAATGGGGGTCTGTGATTTGGGGGTCAGTCTGTGATGGTGGGGGTCAGTGATTTGGGGGTCTGTGATGGGTCAGGTCAGTCTGTGATGGGGGGTCTGTGATGGGTCAAGTCAGTCTGTGATCAGGGTCTGTGATCGGGGTCTGTGATGGGGGGTCAGTCTGTGATGGGTCAGTCTGTAATTGGGGGGTCTGTGATGGGGGGTTGTGATAAGGCAGCCTGTAATATAAAATAGGGGGGAGATGTGATGTGAAGGGAGGGACAGAGGACACTGATGTAAAAGGGGGTCTGTGATTTCTGCACTAGCAAAACACAGGTCTCTGCAAGGGCAATAGAAAACAATTGTTTTCTATGTATCCTGTTCACACTGCAACAGCGCCCCTTAGTGCTGAGCAGTACGGTGTAAAATGCATATTGTTTCTATGCATTGCAACTGAGCTGTGGTGCATAAAAATGAATGAACTGTATTTTGACATTTCAATAAAGTTGAAGGAAAAAAAGCACAAAGTGTGATGTGTGTGAGCCCTAAAGGTGTGTGCATGTATGTGTGTATGTGTGTATGTGTGTGTATGGGGGGGGCGCTGTGATGTGCACGGGAGGCTGCGATGTGGAGGATATCATGTGGAGTCAAAGCACCAAATTTTTCCAACCGGACCCCCATGAATTTTAATTCAGTACCCCTGATATAAATGTAGAACGACTAATGGCCAGTGAAGATGGGGGGTTTGAGTGGCCGGCCGGGGGGGGGGGACCTTTCATCTGCACTGCCAATCACCTCACTTCATAGTGCGCAACCCGGCTCAGTCTCAGCACCGCTGCATTGCTGAAAGGCAGCCAATGGCTGTGCAGCAATGCCGGTTCCTGAAATTCCAGCCAGTGAGGCTGTAGCAATGTTCCTGCATGACGTTAGCCCTCCCACTTCACTTGTTCACTTGTTTTTGTGCGTGTTTACAAAATTAAAGTGGCCGGTCTGCATGAAGTCAAGGGCCAAATTTTAAATACATTTCTACAATATAAGGGCATTAGTATATTTTATTTTACTCTCCCACAATGAACTGATGAAAATCCAGCTGCTAGCTGTAAGGCAAGGATCATTTTTTAACTCAGAAACTTTGGCACAGATGATCATTGTGTTTGTATTTTCCTTCCTGCAGACAGTGAAAACTGCATGAAATGTCCTGATGATGAATGGCCAAATGAGAAGAAGGATCGATGTGTTCCCAAATTGTTGGAATTTCTTTCCTACACTGATGATACAATTGTTGCAGTATTTTCATCTGTCTCCATCCTCTGTTGTCTTCTGACTGGTTTAATATTGGGGATATTTATACATTACCAGGACACCCCCATTGTTAAAGCTAATAACCGGAACCTGAGCTATCTTCTCCTGGTCTCCATCATGTTGAGCTTCCTCTGTGTCTTCTTGTTCCTCGGACGTCCAGTAGATGTAACCTGCATGCTGCGTGTGACCTCTTTCAGTGTCATCTTCTCAGTTGCTGTCTCTTCTCTACTTGCCAAAAGTATCATGGTGTGTATTGCTTTTAAAGCCACCAAACCTGGGAGTCCCTGGAGGAAGTGGATGGGAGCCAAGCTGCCCAATTTTATCATTTGCATGTTTTCACTGCTTCAAGTAATAATCTGTATTTCTTGGTTATCCATTTCTCCTCCATTCCAGGATAAAGACACTCACTCTTACCAGGGAAAGATCATCATTCAGTGTAATGAGGGTTCAGTTATCGGCTTCTACTCTGTCCTGGGATATATGGGGCTTCTGGCAGCTGTGAGTTTCATTATAGCTTTTTTAGCCAAAACATTGCCAGACAGTTTTAATGAGGCCAAGTACATTACATTCAGCATGCTGGTGTTCTGCAGTGTCTGGATTGCCATGATCCCGGCTTATCTGAGCACTAAAGGGAAAGACATTGTGTCTGTGGAGATTTTTGCTATATTGGCATCAAGTGTTGTACTTCTTGGCTGTATATTTTTCCCAAAATGCTACATAATTCTGTTCAAGCCTGACCTGAATACAAAAACAGGTTTGCTTGAAAATAAAGGATAATTATTATTATTTTTTATGTATGATGACCCTTGGAAATAAAAATATTATCTATAATATATAGAGCTAACATTATAGTTATATCTATATCATTGTAAAGTGTAGTATTTTACTAATGTATTAGGAACAGAATGAATACTGTTAAAGTGTAAAGTTTAATTATTAATACTTACTCTTCCAATGGGCAGTTAGTATAATTTTTTGCTTTCTTGAAGAGCTTTGGACACCACTGGTATCCAACACTGTGGATTTGTTGCAGACCTTATCCCCTCCTTGATGTAATGGTTCCTACCACTGGCCTACTACAGAACAAAGCAATCACTTAGCAGGGAGGAACCACTGTGATCAGAGGGCAGCATAGTTTCCAAATGATCCTAAAGTAGGACACCAACGCCACCCATATCTTCAAGAGAGAGAAGATTTCACTCACTGCATTCCAGAACCTTCCATTATATATTCTTTTATAAACTGTAAAGTATTTTTGACAGGGTTGCTTCAAATATATTGCATGTAGATGGCTATATTAACAAGTACATTTTCCTTGTTGCATTCTAAAATATTTCTCTAATACTACTTAAACTTGATGAGAGCATGTTTACAGTATGTTCACATTTTAATTGACACGTTTACTTCATTTTAAATAATATTTTCTTTATGGGATAAAAACACATTTTCTCCTTATATAAATTTCCTTAAAACCTGCTGCTATAAGGGAATATCCAGTTTCTACATACAATCCAAGAAGGAAGTTTGTATATAACAATCTGGTATCAACACAAAAAAATAGGTTCCAGGTACTCACTGTCAATTATAGACTTATTTTCAAGAGAGCATATAACAGCAACATTCCATTAACAAAGGACCTCAATATATTTTGAACTAAATGTGCCCACTCTTAAATAGAGATGAGCTTTGGGTTAAATACGAGTTCGACCCAAACCCAGCCTGTCAGCTGTTCAGCAAATGGATAAATAAAATGGGCAGATTTGGCCAGACTGCCCACCTGCCCAAATCTCCAACTCATCAAGTCAGTAAGCAATCACTTAGTGGCAGAATCACTACCGCCACTAAATGACAAATCCGAGCAAGCTTGTAAAAATCTGTCTGGGATCCCACGTCTCATCATTAATCATATATGGACATAACCATATTTGGTCAATGACATCATCCAGGTTACCTGGCACTGCACTTACATTCCAGCTGCACAGAGGAGCTGTCATTTGCAATGGGAGTAGGGGGGGGTAAATTCATTGTGAATGATGTAAATGTAGATCTACATCTCTGGACAACATGATTGTCATTGTGGGACATCATTTTTTAAAGGAAGGTTTTATATTAAAAGAAAAAACCTGACACCATCCCTATTACAACGCGAGATCTAAGAGGTCTATGAGATCTAATCAGTCTGCACCTGTCTATGTATTGTATGATCATATCAGACATTTTTATGTCTTTATATTGTTTTTAATGCTCTTTAACTGCTTCAGGACCAGCCACTGCAGTTTTACTGTGGCTGGTTTGCTCCCCTGAGCAAAACGACGTTACCTTAAGTCACTTTGCCTTTTGGCCACTAGAGGGACGCACGCTCTGCTGGAGGCACGCTGCCGGAGCCGATGTGAGTGCCCGGCGGGCACCGTGATCGCTCATGACAGAGCGAGAATCGGGATCTGTGTGTGTAAACAGATCCTGGTTCTCTCAGGGGAGAGGAGACTTATCGTGTGTTCATTTTGATTATGAACACCGATCTGTCATCTCTCCTAGTCAGTCCCATCCCCCCACAGTTGGAACACACACCTAGGGAACACAGTTAACCCCTTGATCGCCCCCTAATGCCTGGCCTATTGCATGATTTTAAATAATAGATCCATCTGCATTTTTTTTATAAACTAATTTTATGAAATTCCCCCTTCTAGAATGTGGGTGAATCCATTCCAATGCTACAAACTTTAAGACCTCAGATTTATAGTTATGAACAAAGGCAAAATGGTGGGCCACAGAGTTTTCTAAATGACTACCTGTGTATCATTGACATGATCTTGGATGCTTTTTCAAAAATTACATTTTGTTTTACCAACATAAAATGCATTAACCACTTAACAACTGCGCTATAGCCGAATAATGGCTACAACGTGGCTCGATAACTCTGGGAGGGCGTAACTGACGTCCTCCCAGAATTGCGCTCCCGCACGCCCACTGGGGGGAGCACACGGGAGTATCCGTGATGAATAACGGATCACGGTAAATGGCCACTGACAGCAGCCGTTTACCATGTGATCGCTCTGTCAAATGACAGAGCGATCACTTGTAAACAAGCCGGCGTTATGTCCGGTTCCTCTCTCCCCTCTCTGTACTGATCAGTACAGTGTGAGCTGAGAGGGGAGAGATCGATTGCAGCAGCGCTGTGGGCTGTGCGCGGCTCTGTGCCCATTGCAGCCTCATCCATCCATCCATGCTCAGCCATCACTCTGTCATACTCATTTCTCCATCCATGCTCAGCAATACTCATTCATCCATCCATGCTCGGCCATCCCTCTGTCATATTCATCAATCCATCCATGCTCATCCATCCATACTCATCCATCCATACTCAGCAGTACTCATCTATCCATCCATTCTCAGCAATCCCTCTGTCATACTCATCCATCCATCCATCCATGCTCATCCATCCATACTCAGCAATACTGATCCATCCATCCATGCTCAGCCATCCATACTTAGCATAACTCATCCATCCATCAATGCTCAGCCATCCCATCCATACTCAGCCATTCTCAGCAATACTCAGCAATACTCAGCCACACCCCGACATACTCAGCCATACCCAGCAATACCCAGCAATACCCAGCCATACTTAGCCAAACTCAGCCATAATCATCCATACTCAGCCATACTCATCCATACCCAGCCATACCCAGCCATACTCATTCATGCTCAATCATCCCATCCATACTCAGCCATACTCAGCCATCCACATTTATGGCTCAGCCATGCTCAGCTATCCCCATCCATGGCTCATCCATCCCCATTCATGCTCATCAAAGCCACATCAGTTCTCATCAGTCATTATCGGTCATTTAACACAGGTAAACTCCACATACAACCTCATACACTATTTTACCCTTACCTGATCCATGAATACTCTACAAATAACATCCTGGAATGTTAAGGGGCTGTGTTCCCTGACAAAAAGAATGAAGATCCTCAGACATCTAAAAAGATTAAAATCAGACATAGCATTGCTCCAGGAGACATACCTGGCAGAAAGCAACTTCTTCTGAATGAAGAAGCCATGAGTAGGAAAGATGAAAGGTTCAGCATCCAAGGGTCGCAAGGCAGGTACATTTATACTTTTACACAAAAAATTAACATACGATTTAGTGTCCATCGACAAAGATGAGGATGGCAGGTTAGTTTCTATTCACCTCAAATTCCCGACAAGAGAAGTAAGGATAACTAATATCTATGCCCCTAATTTTCTGGACAAATCCTACTTTATCGACCTAACATCCCAACTAGCGAACAAGACCAGCTTTCCCAATCTCATAGGGGGTGATTTCAATTCAGTCAACAATAATAAAGATAGGTCTGATCCCCACTATAGACCAAGATCAACTACACGAGACCAGATCACCCACTTCTACCACATGGTGAATGCCCTTCAATTGATAGATACATGGAGAATACACCATCCCCTGGATAAAGAGTTCACCTTCTTCTCTCCAGTCCATAAGTCCTTTGCCAGACTTGACTACTTCCTCTGCACCCCCCTCTCCACAATGTGAGAGGTTCATTTATCCACGACATGGTCATTTAAGACCATTCCCCTATCTCGGTCACCCTTTATAATCTCCGGACCCGCCCAGTCTATAGACAATGGCGCTTCCCGGCACACTTAAACCAAAATGAAAGTTTAAGAAAAATGTTATACAATGCCTGGTCGGCATATGCCCACAACAATAGTTCACATGAAGATAACCCAAATTTGTTCTTGGAGGCAGGCAAATCATTCATGCGTGGAAGGATTATATCCTTTGTATCAGCCTATATGAAAACCACCCAAACACAATATCTAGAGGCCAGCGACAGAATACGAACTGCCCAAACGTGACTTAATGAGCAGAACACCCCAGAAAATCGTAAGGAAGCCAAGGATCTCTTTGATACCTGGGCAAATAATCTAGAAAATGACACATACTCAACTACAATTCCACACATATGGAAATAAGGCAGGGAAGCTATTGGCCAGACTTACCAAGGGTACATACCTTCCCACCCATATCAATGCCCTGCGCAATCCCGATGGTATGCTTTCCACATCTCCCAAGAATCGATAGATCCCACCGAAACAAGCAAATGGTTAGACTCAACGTCCCTCCCCGGAAGAACCCAGATCTATTAAAAACTTTAAACACCCCAATCACTAAAGAGGAAATCATGGTTCCCAATAATGGCCTGCCAAATGGAAAAGCCCCAGGCCCTGATGGGTACACACCTAAATTTTATAAAGTAATAAAAGAGAAAATTATCCCCTCTCTACTAGCAGTCTACAATTCAATATGGGACGGGGGACCATACCTTCCGACAGGACATCAAGCAAACATAAAACTGATTGCCAAAAAAGGAAAGGACCCAAAGAACCCAGGGTCATACCGCCCAATTTCATTGCTAAACATAGTTTCCAAAATCCTCTTTATGATAATAGCCTCCCGATTAGCAAATATTATGCCATCTCTTATTCATCATGCGCAGTCAGGCTTCACCAATGGTAAGTCAGCCTCATCCAATCTGAGAAAAGTCCTAGCTGCCTAGCCGAATATGCAAAACAACACCCCCTTGAAGATGTAGAAATCATTACCTTAGATGCCGAAAGGGCTTTTGATAATGTTAGTTTTCAATGGCTATCCTTAGTGATGCAAAAGTTATGAATATCAGGCCCCTATTACCACTTCATACACAACCTGTATTCTGCACCGTCTGCACCGTCAGCCACAGTAATACCTGCGGGAGTACAATCCAACCCCATTCGGTTACACAAAGGAACAAGATAGAGATGTCCCCTCTCTCCCCTGCTATTTAATCTAGCCATTGAACCCCTTTCATGATACCTCAGCAACATAGCCTCCATTCAAGGAATCGGGATGATATTTTGATATTCAGGACTTCCCCCCAAACAGATATACCCACCATACAATCAACTTTCAACTCCTTTCGCAAATGCTCTGGCCTGAAAATAAACTTTGACAAGAGCGAAATCCTTCTTCTAGGTACAAGTGCAACACGTTCATGGATGCCCTTCTCCCCCTTCCACATAAACGAGAAACACATCACCTATCTAGGCATTAAAATAGGTAAGGAACCATCCTCTCTTTACTATCTCAACTATCCTCCTTTGATTTCAAAAATTGTGGGTGAACTGGAGGCCTGGTCCAACCTTTCACTATCACTCCTTGGGAGATGCTCTTTAAAATGGTCAGCTTTGCTCACCTTTTATACCCCCTACAAACTTTACCATTATTACTGAAACATAAAGATATACAGAACTTTAAGGGGAAAAAAAATTAAAAGTCAGCAGCTACAAACACTGTAGCTGCTGACTTTTAATAAGCACACTTACCTGTTCTGGGTGCCCGCGATGTCGGCCGCCCGAGGCCGACCCATCCCACGGCTCTTGGGTCCCAGCACCGCCATTCGAACTAAGAGAAACAGGCAGTGGAGCCTTGCGGCTTTACTGCCCATTTCCTACTGCGCATGCGCGAGTCGCGCAGTGCTTTGTGAATGGGACGCGATGTGTTGTGGGACACACACAGTTCCCATAACACACCGCGCCCCATTCCCCAGAAGACAACGCGGGGAGGAGAAGACTGAACATCACCGCGGCGTAGGAAGAGGCATATTAGGAAGACTGCCTAGCATCAGCCATTTCAGGTGAGTTAAAACATTTTTTTAAATTTTTTTTTCCCTCCAATTTTTTAGGAATTTTTTTATGCAGTTTTTTTTTTAGGGTGGACCTCCACTTTAAATAAGGCAATTACAACTTTTCTATGGGAAAAGAGTAAATCGATAAAAGCCTTGACCAAACTCTTTCTCCCAAAGAGTGAGGGGGGGGAGCAGCCTCCCGAACATTAGAGTATACAATCTAGCGTGTTTACTGAGAACAGGAATGGATTGGATTTTACAATCGTCAAAATACTCCAACTATGGTTTAGAATCTGACATGGTTCATCCAATAAATGTATCCGCTCTCTTACATAGCTTGCTGCAACAAATCCCAAATCATATCAAACAAAACTTGCTTTTCAGAGACACAATAATAGCCTGGAGGGAGGTGAGGAAAAAGTTGGGTCTTTAACCCTATGTATCCAAGTTCCTTCCAACCCAAGGCAACCCCATGTTCCCCCTTGGACTTCAACCAGAGAATATTCTCTATAGCACGGTGAAAATGGTGCCCTTAAGCCCTTCCACTGCATTATGGAAGAATTCAACCTACCTACCCACCACTTCCTACAAGTTTCACTATACTCAGATTTCATTAGCAAAACCTGACTGAAGAAAAACATCAGATCCCAACCCTCTTTCTTGGATAAGCTACTTGCGGAACATCGACACTCTATCACAGAATTATACCACCCTCTAAACATGAAATTTACAAAGCCCATACACAACACCTCAATTAAATCCTGGATAGCAGACCTAACGGATCAAGCCAACATAGATAACATCCTAACGGGCTACAGGATCACCAGAAACATTATTCCAAATGAATCCAGGAGGAAAACTCAGTTAAAATTGATGCATAGGGCCTACTACCCATTTTCATCGAAACACTGCTCCACCACAGGAGCTACCTGCCCATGGTGTTCACTCCATAAACCATCTCTACTTCACCACCTCTGGCTCTGTCCATGGATCGACACCTACTGGTCCACAATCCTTAAGTTCAAACAAGAAGTGACTAATTGCCAACCCGAGAAAGACCCTATGGTTCTTTTGTTCTGATACCCATCACCAAAAAATGAATCCCCAGTTACAGTACTTCTAACATAATACCCCAAGAAAATCTTCAATGGATCCTCCTCACACTACTCATAGCCTGCAGAAACATCTTTAATCATTGGATCTCTCCCACACCTCCGACCTTATCCGAAACGATAAGAAATCTCAAAACCCTGCTCTGCCAAGAAAAATTGGATGCCATGATCCAACATACATGGTCCAATAACAAATTCAAAAAAAGATGGTCATCCTTTATCGAATGCTGTCTGACATCTTCAAAAAAAACCTACTTAAATTCACCTTCCTTCTCATTTACCGAAAAGGGTCTCATTTCAAGCACAAAACCTCTCCATGGTTAACCAGACCTATCCATCTTTTTAAGACCTATCTCAAAGAGAACTCTCTTTTTGATACTGTTTAGATGTCTACATTATACTTAAGAATGTTATTTGTTAGGACCGATACAACTAAAAGATCTACATGTGGATTATTATCACTATTTACTATTTTATTCAGGGCTTCGTCTGGGGATACCGAAGGGGGACAATCACCAGATGTCCTTATTCGGTTTCCCCTCTTACTTCCTTCTCTCAATTTCCACAAAAATCCTTCTCCCTTCTTCTTCTCACCTCTAGTAACCCTCTTCTCTTCTCTTCTAAATTTCTTTTCCCCTCTTCCCTTTTGTAGGAATGGTTGTTATTAATTCCGAAATTGTATACCCTTCCTGACGACAATGTATGTAATTTATTCCTTATCAAAACTAATAAAATATATTTGAAAAAAATAAATAGGAATTAAACAAACAAGTTAGGCTGCAATACTCACGTTCAATTAAAAGCTGTTCCTTAAAAAAAGACTCTATGTCTCATAGATTATACTTTGGGG
This sequence comes from Aquarana catesbeiana, assembly GCF_042186555.1. Taxonomy (NCBI): domain Eukaryota; kingdom Metazoa; phylum Chordata; class Amphibia; order Anura; family Ranidae; genus Aquarana; species Aquarana catesbeiana. Next base: position 942,718,423 of record NC_133324.1, read on the forward strand.
TGTTTTCTTTCCAAAATGGGTCATTTTTGGGGTGTTTCCATTGTCCTGGTGCTCCAGAGCCTTCAAAAGTGCAAGAGGTAGTCAGGAAATTAGATGTGTAATTTAGGCGCTTGGGTGTGAGAGCTGGAGATGCTGCCGGTTTTATACCTCCATACGGCAGGTCTGAGCTTATCCCCACAGTGGTCTTCTTATCCCTCGTGACGGCTGTCTGCTTGATTGGTAATCCATATCCACCCTGTGTGCAGCTTGCAAGATATTTTTATGCAAGTGTATCTGAATAAAGTGTTACATGTTTTTACTATCACACTGACCCAAGCACCCTCCTTCTGCTGTTTTTGCTTGTATCTCATCTAGGATGGTTAAGACTTGTAACGTATCTTTAAAATAAGAAGGAAAGGACTCAACATGAGGTCTCAAGTAATCATCTACCAAAGAGCTAGCATTTTGTGTCAGGCTATTAATATCCAACACTATGGGGTTGATTTACTAAAGGCAAATAGACTGTGCACTTTGCAAAGTGCAGTTGCACATGGCAAGAGCAGTTGTCCCAGAGCTTAGTAAATGAGGGGAAGCTCTGCTAACTTCCATTAGCCAATCATGTGCAAACAACATTTTTAAATTTTCCTTGCACGTGATTGGATTTTCCATGCAAGTTGAAGCTTTAGCTCATTTACTAAGCTCTAGAGCAACTGCATCTTGCAAAGTGCACAGTCTATTTGCCTTTAGTAAACAAACCCCAATGGGTCTACTGGGTGGGTTGATTAAGTTTTTGTGGACCTTTAGTAGGGCATAGAATGTGGGGGTCATGAATTCATTGATTTTCAAAAATGCATACAGTTCTTTAGTAATAATACCAATAATGAGTGCCCGGTCTAATAAACTGAAACAATCTTATTTATTATTTTTTACAAAAAAAATTAAAATTTTTCTATACCAGGTCCCATTAAAGTGGTTGTAAACCCTTACAGACCACTTTGACCTACAGGTAAGCCTAGATTAGGGCTTACCTGTAGGTGCAAGAAATATCTCCTAAACCTACACGGTTTAGGAGATATTTGCAAAAGACAGGCACCACTGTCTACGGCGCATGCGCCATAGACAGTGGTGCGCAGGCACACTGAGCATGCGGCTGCTAACGGCGATCATGCCGTTAGTGGCGGCTCCCACGTGCATGCGTGAGAGTGACATCATCGCGGCTCCTGCCAGTCACAGCACCGGAGCCACGATACCCGGAAATCACTCTGGGATAGATGGCAGCATCGGACGAGGAGAACGAGGGTCGCTTCGGGGGCTTCCATCTAAGGTAAGTTATTCATAATGAGCTAGTAGCTCATTATGCCTTGGCCTTACAGGGTGTATTTTTTTTTTTTTTGTTTGGCTTTACTTCCCTTTTTAAGAGTTTTCGTGTACACATTTACATATTGTGATTCACTCATGATCACAATATTGCCCCCCCTTATTGGTGGGTGTTATGACCATGTCTGTACTTCTCTTCAAATTCAACAGAGCCTGGTATTTAGCTGATGACAGATTATATAGAATGCCACTCAAGGTGAGATTTTCAATATCATAAGTCAGCAACTGTACAAAGTGGTCATCTTTTGGATTGGTTTGGCTAGGGAATTTGGTAGATTTATTTTTAAATTTCTTATTTGCATCTAGACATGTGCACAACAGAAAAATTAGTTTAGTTTTGTTTTGTTTCTGTTTGTTTCTGTTGATTCGTAATGATTTGTAATTTTGTAAGACGTGGGTTTTCGTATTCGGACTCGTTCGTATTTTTGTAAGAGTTATTTTTTCATTGATTTGAAATGATTCGTATTTCCATTAGTCTAATTTTCGCTGATTCGAAATTCGTATTTTCGTTATATTTCGTATTCAGACGCGTTCGTATTTTCGTAAGAGCTATATTTTCGTTGATATGAAATAATTTCCGTGAGTCTAACTTCCGTTGATTAGAAAATCGTACTTTCGTAGATTTAATTACATTTGTACTTTTGTGAGATTGACTGCCTCATTTATTCGTTCTTTCGTAACATTGTTTTCATAGATTCGTAATAGGAGCATAATTCGTAATTTTACGTAATGTGTATGCTAATATATGTTTAAGAAACAAAGAATTTCTCTCTCATAAGTCACAACTTAACTCACAAATCCACCAAACCGATGCCACCGACCCAATCACACCCTATCTGGACTCTGGATGGAATGCACTGCAGTCTAACACAGAAAAACACACAAAGGAATAAGAAACAGAATCATTGGGGGAAGGAACAACCTCTTAAGCCATCTAATGGGGCAGACTTTTTTTGATGCAAGGGCCTTCAATCATTGATCAAAAATGTAGTTTGCGTGCAAAAAGATTGATGTCTTTAACCCCTCCCGGACCGCCACATGCTGATATATGTCCTTAATTTGATGGGGGATATCGTTGTTATGGCAACAGCTAGCTGCCATAACCCCAGTATCTTCTTGTTCGGCCGGCGGTCCGCTTTCCAATAAGAGTAGTCGCTGCAGCAGATTTGCCACAAGATCACTTTTATCGGTGTCGGGAGTGGGTCCCTCCCACCGCGCTCCGGCGGAGGCAATCAGATCTTCACCCTTGCTGGGCATGGAGACGAGTAAGGGTTAGATGGCCGACCCATCCCACGGCTCTTGGGTCCCAGCACCGCCATTCGAACTAAGAGAAACAGGCAGTGGAGCCTTGCGGCTTTACTGCCCATTTCCTACTGCGCATGCGCGAGTCGCGCAGTGCTTTGTGAATGGGACGCGATGTGTTGTGGGACACACACAGTTCCCATAACACACCGCGCCCCATTCCCCAGAAGACAACGCGGGGAGGAGAAGACTGAACATCACCGCGGCGTAGGAAGAGGCATATTAGGAAGACTGCCTAGCATCAGCCATTTCAGGTGAGTTAAAACATTTTTTTAAATTTTTTTTTCCCTCCAATTTTTTAGGAATTTTTTTATGCAGTTTTTTTTTTAGGGTGGACCTCCACTTTAAATAAGGCAATTACAACTTTTCTATGGGAAAAGAGTAAATCGATAAAAGCCTTGACCAAACTCTTTCTCCCAAAGAGTGAGGGGGGGGAGCAGCCTCCCGAACATTAGAGTATACAATCTAGCGTGTTTACTGAGAACAGGAATGGATTGGATTTTACAATCGTCAAAATACTCCAACTATGGTTTAGAATCTGACATGGTTCATCCAATAAATGTATCCGCTCTCTTACATAGCTTGCTGCAACAAATCCCAAATCATATCAAACAAAACTTGCTTTTCAGAGACACAATAATAGCCTGGAGGGAGGTGAGGAAAAAGTTGGGTCTTTAACCCTATGTATCCAAGTTCCTTCCAACCCAAGGCAACCCCATGTTCCCCCTTGGACTTCAACCAGAGAATATTCTCTATAGCACGGTGAAAATGGTGCCCTTAAGCCCTTCCACTGCATTATGGAAGAATTCAACCTACCTACCCACCACTTCCTACAAGTTTCACTATACTCAGATTTCATTAGCAAAACCTGACTGAAGAAAAACATCAGATCCCAACCCTCTTTCTTGGATAAGCTACTTGCGGAACATCGACACTCTATCACAGAATTATACCACCCTCTAAACATGAAATTTACAAAGCCCATACACAACACCTCAATTAAATCCTGGATAGCAGACCTAACGGATCAAGCCAACATAGATAACATCCTAACGGGCTACAGGATCACCAGAAACATTATTCCAAATGAATCCAGGAGGAAAACTCAGTTAAAATTGATGCATAGGGCCTACTACCCATTTTCATCGAAACACTGCTCCACCACAGGAGCTACCTGCCCATGGTGTTCACTCCATAAACCATCTCTACTTCACCACCTCTGGCTCTGTCCATGGATCGACACCTACTGGTCCACAATCCTTAAGTTCAAACAAGAAGTGACTAATTGCCAACCCGAGAAAGACCCTATGGTTCTTTTGTTCTGATACCCATCACCAAAAAATGAATCCCCAGTTACAGTACTTCTAACATAATACCCCAAGAAAATCTTCAATGGATCCTCCTCACACTACTCATAGCCTGCAGAAACATCTTTAATCATTGGATCTCTCCCACACCTCCGACCTTATCCGAAACGATAAGAAATCTCAAAACCCTGCTCTGCCAAGAAAAATTGGATGCCATGATCCAACATACATGGTCCAATAACAAATTCAAAAAAAGATGGTCATCCTTTATCGAATGCTGTCTGACATCTTCAAAAAAAACCTACTTAAATTCACCTTCCTTCTCATTTACCGAAAAGGGTCTCATTTCAAGCACAAAACCTCTCCATGGTTAACCAGACCTATCCATCTTTTTAAGACCTATCTCAAAGAGAACTCTCTTTTTGATACTGTTTAGATGTCTACATTATACTTAAGAATGTTATTTGTTAGGACCGATACAACTAAAAGATCTACATGTGGATTATTATCACTATTTACTATTTTATTCAGGGCTTCGTCTGGGGATACCGAAGGGGGACAATCACCAGATGTCCTTATTCGGTTTCCCCTCTTACTTCCTTCTCTCAATTTCCACAAAAATCCTTCTCCCTTCTTCTTCTCACCTCTAGTAACCCTCTTCTCTTCTCTTCTAAATTTCTTTTCCCCTCTTCCCTTTTGTAGGAATGGTTGTTATTAATTCCGAAATTGTATACCCTTCCTGACGACAATGTATGTAATTTATTCCTTATCAAAACTAATAAAATATATTTGAAAAAAATAAATAGGAATTAAACAAACAAGTTAGGCTGCAATACTCACGTTCAATTAAAAGCTGTTCCTTAAAAAAAGACTCTATGTCTCATAGATTATACTTTGGGGTGTTTTCTTTCCAAAATGGGTCATTTTTGGGGTGTTTCCATTGTCCTGGTGCTCCAGAGCCTTCAAAAGTGCAAGAGGTAGTCAGGAAATTAGATGTGTAATTTAGGCGCTTGGGTGTGAGAGCTGGAGATGCTGCCGGTTTTATACCTCCATACGGCAGGTCTGAGCTTATCCCCACAGTGGTCTTCTTATCCCTCGTGACGGCTGTCTGCTTGATTGGTAATCCATATCCACCCTGTGTGCAGCTTGCAAGATATTTTTATGCAAGTGTATCTGAATAAAGTGTTACATGTTTTTACTATCACACTGACCCAAGCACCCTCCTTCTGCTGTTTTTGCTTGTATCTCATCTAGGATGGTTAAGACTTGTAACGTATCTTTAAAATAAGAAGGAAAGGACTCAACATGAGGTCTCAAGTAATCATCTACCAAAGAGCTAGCATTTTGTGTCAGGCTATTAATATCCAACACTATGGGGTTGATTTACTAAAGGCAAATAGACTGTGCACTTTGCAAAGTGCAGTTGCACATGGCAAGAGCAGTTGTCCCAGAGCTTAGTAAATGAGGGGAAGCTCTGCTAACTTCCATTAGCCAATCATGTGCAAACAACATTTTTAAATTTTCCTTGCACGTGATTGGATTTTCCATGCAAGTTGAAGCTTTAGCTCATTTACTAAGCTCTAGAGCAACTGCATCTTGCAAAGTGCACAGTCTATTTGCCTTTAGTAAACAAACCCCAATGGGTCTACTGGGTGGGTTGATTAAGTTTTTGTGGACCTTTAGTAGGGCATAGAATGTGGGGGTCATGAATTCATTGATTTTCAAAAATGCATACAGTTCTTTAGTAATAATACCAATAATGAGTGCCGGTCTAATAAACTGAAACAATCTTATTTATTATTTTTTACAAAAAAAATTAAAATTTTTCTATACCAGGTCCCATTAAAGTGGTTGTAAACCCTTACAGACCACTTTGACCTACAGGTAAGCCTAGATTAGGGCTTACCTGTAGGTGCAAGAAATATCTCCTAAACCTACACGGTTTAGGAGATATTTGCAAAAGACAGGCACCACTGTCTACGGCGCATGCGCCATAGACAGTGGTGCGCAGGCACACTGAGCATGCGGCTGCTAACGGCGATCATGCCGTTAGTGGCGGCTCCCACGTGCATGCGTGAGAGTGACATCATCGCGGCTCCTGCCAGTCACAGCACCGGAGCCACGATACCTGGAAATCACTCTGGGATAGATGGCAGCATCGGACGAGGAGAACGAGGGTCGCTTCGGGGGCTTCCATCTAAGGTAAGTTATTCATAATGAGCTAGTAGCTCATTATGCCTTGGCCTTACAGGGTGTATTTTTTTTTTTTTTGTTTGGCTTTACTTCCCTTTTTAAGAGTTTTCGTGTACACATTTACATATTGTGATTCACTCATGATCACAATATTGCCCCCCCTTATTGGTGGGTGTTATGACCATGTCTGTACTTCTCTTCAAATTCAACAGAGCCTGGTATTTAGCTGATGACAGATTATATAGAATGCCACTCAAGGTGAGATTTTCAATATCATAAGTCAGCAACTGTACAAAGTGGTCATCTTTTGGATTGGTTTGGCTAGGGAATTTGGTAGATTTATTTTTAAATTTCTTATTTGCATCTAGACATGTGCACAACAGAAAAATTAGTTTAGTTTTGTTTTGTTTCTGTTTGTTTCTGTTGATTCGTAATGATTTGTAATTTTGTAAGACGTGGGTTTTCGTATTCGGACTCGTTCGTATTTTTGTAAGAGTTATTTTTTCATTGATTTGAAATGATTCGTATTTCCATTAGTCTAATTTTCGCTGATTCGAAATTCGTATTTTCGTTATATTTCGTATTCAGACGCGTTCGTATTTTCGTAAGAGCTATATTTTCGTTGATATGAAATAATTTCCGTGAGTCTAACTTCCGTTGATTAGAAAATCGTACTTTCGTAGATTTAATTACATTTGTACTTTTGTGAGATTGACTGCCTCATTTATTCGTTCTTTCGTAACATTGTTTTCATAGATTCGTAATAGGAGCATAATTCGTAATTTTACGTAATGTGTATGCTAATATATGTTTAAGAAACAAAGAATTTCTCTCTCATAAGTCACAACTTAACTCACAAATCCACCAAACCGATGCCACCGACCCAATCACACCCTATCTGGACTCTGGATGGAATGCACTGCAGTCTAACACAGAAAAACACACAAAGGAATAAGAAACAGAATCATTGGGGGAAGGAACAACCTCTTAAGCCATCTAATGGGGCAGACTTTTTTTGATGCAAGGGCCTTCAATCATTGATCAAAAATGTAGTTTGCGTGCAAAAAGATTGATGTCTTTAACCCCTCCCGGACCGCCACATGCTGATATATGTCCTTAATTTGATGGGGGATATCGTTGTTATGGCAACAGCTAGCTGCCATAACCCCAGTATCTTCTTGTTCGGCCGGCGGTCCGCTTTCCAATAAGAGTAGTCGCTGCAGCAGATTTGCCACAAGATCACTTTTATCGGTGTCGGGAGTGGGTCCCTCCCACCGCGCTCCGGCGGAGGCAATCAGATCTTCACCCTTGCTGGGCATGGAGACGAGTAAGGGTTAGATGGCCCCCACCCATCTCCATAACAATGCAGGGTGGAAGCGACGTCAAAACGTCACTTCCGCCCATAGCTCCTAAAGGGCCATTTTTTTTTTAAATGACAATTTTTTTTTAATTTCATTTAAGTGTAAATATAAGGGTCTTTTTGTCCCACAGAGGAGTTTCCACCCTATTGGACTGAGTTCAAGCAGGCCTCAAGCCTATAATCCACTGAGAACTGACACCGTGTGATTTAGAGAAAACTACAGCGGAGGAAGTTATAAGTGTGCTACACCACAAGAACAGTTTCAATACTTATTCTACACTATTCTTTGCTTGTTAAACCCCTTGGATTACAATCACTACCATACAATAGCTAGCAGAAGACAGAAGACCAAAGACTACATATTTTATTGTAAGGCCTTGGTTCAATCACAATAAGAAAGGACTGCATTATAAAGCAGGGGGGAGCTCCTTAGCAATTATATTGTGCGGTGTTGATAACTTTGCATTTCTGTGTTTACTACAGTGTGCTGGAAGTGGGAAGGTGCCCAGAGTCAAGGCATTGCCACTGTGAGCATTGGTCCCACTTGGAGACACGTTGGCAAGGGTCATCCAAGAATTCTTTATATGTTAACATTGTTGTGAATACCCACTGTGTTGTCACATTACGTTTGTGTGACAGTGCAGTTATTGTAATTACTGTTTTATACCAGTTCCAGTAAAAACACATTCTGGTTAATTAGAATTGGTGTGAAGCATTGTTCCTTTTTCCTACAGGTGGAGCAATGGATACCCAGGTAATGGTAAAGGTATAAATAAAATAAAAAAACCGCGCTGAAAAATAATATAAACACTTAAAGCTGCACGAATAAAACACCAATACCTGTGTACAATAAAAATAAAAGAGAAAACAAACGTGCGCTCATAATGAACATAATCTGTGTAAAAAATACATAATCTAAATCCCTGTAAGAAAATCAGAAATGTGCATCAAAAAAATATTGATAATTAATAAATGGTAAAAAGCTGTGAAAAAAATATGCTTAAAAAGTGTCATAACATTTCAAGAAAAGTTTTCACAACCCAAATGGATAAGGAACAGTCCTTAGATGAAATACTCCAAGGAGCGAAAGTTCTTATGATGAACAGTAGGAGAGGGAGTCCCATACATAAACAGTTGCTTCACAGAAGCAGAAGGAAGCATCCACCTTCCGACCAGTCAGACACTGCACATATATATGGAGAGGGAGGGAAATGAGGATAAGAGCTCTCATATAGTCCCACAGTATTAAAAGGTGGACCCTTACCCTCAATGATGGACCTCCTCTCTGGCGAGGTCTCACACGCAGGCAGACTTTGCCCTCTGCAGGGACTGTGGATGGATGATGTCCGGATCCAACTCATACAGTGTGCGTCTCCAGCTTGGCTTCTACCAACTCGTCCACCTGGGGGGGGAGGGAGTGACAAGCACACTTGTCCCAAAGGGAGGTGGATAAAAAACAAAAGAGGGGCTCCGATGGTGTAATAAAGTTTTGGAATTTATTGCTAGTTAAAACAATGGAGTCACAACAAGTGAGCTCCGTGAATACAATATAAAAAAGCCGGCATAAAAATAGCAAACACCCGTGCAAATCATGGGGCGGACTGAGTGATGGCTTACGATGCGTAGCCACGCCCCCTTTTTTTTTTTGGTGTAATAAAGTTTTGAAATTTATTGCTAGTTAAAACAATGGAGTCACAACAAGTGAGCTCCGTGAATACAATATAAAAAAGCCGGCATAAAAATAGCAAACACCCGTGCAAATCATGGGGCGGACTGAGTGATGGCTTACGATGCATAGCCAGTTTCGTTACATCTAACATCTTCAAAGGGGCACGGGCGACGCATCAAGTCATCACCTATATAGTGCAGAGCATGAACCAAGCCTCATTCTGACTTGATATCACCACACAGCAGTAATCAGACAGCTGGATGGGGAAATAACCAAGCCTCTCACTGGTGTTCTTCCCTGCAATCAATGCTGCCATGGTAACCTTTAATAAACAGAGACCAGAAAAGAGATTAACCCCTTAAGGAAGAAATCCCTGGTTCAGTATAATAAGCTATTGCTAACTATACCGCACAGTGCTCACAGTATTAAAAACTCTCAAGTACACTTATCTGAAGTGTTATAAACACAAATAATTTAATTCAATTTATTAAAATTAATATAAATTAGAATTATATAATACACTGAACGGAACCCAAAATGAAAGAAAAAAAGGGGTTTCTCAGTATGCATGTTCCCCTGAAAAAATCAGTACAGTAGCAAGCGCATTCATAGATGGAAAGAACATCAGTGAACCTGTATTAATGATTTTACATTGGGGAGTATATCAACACACTAAATATATATATATATTTTTTTTTTAAAGTGGATCTCATATATAGTTCCACAAATATGAATAAAATAAACATCATAAAGAATAAAAATATAAAAATATAAAACCATCGGAAATGTATGATCACAGACGATCGTATAGGACCCTCAAACTGAGTCTATTGCCCTCCACTCTATAGTTGTCTAAAAGAGGGGAAAAAAAGGGGGTGGGGTTATTTCTAGGAATTATCTATAAAAGCATTGAGCTCAATGTCAACGTTTAGTCCTCTGGGTCTTAAAGAGCGGATTTTATAGATCCATTCCATTTCGAGTTCCGAAATGGCTCTTCTCTTAGAACCTCCCCTCCAGGGGAGCTTAAGTTTGTCAATGCCTATGAACGAAGTCCCCCTGGGGTTTTGTTTATGAACCTCAAGGTAGTGTTTGGAGACCGGATGACCTAAGAAACCTCTTTTAATGTTCCCAATGTGTTCCCCAAGTCTCACTTTCAATGAACGTACAGTGCGGCCCACATAATGGAGCCCGCACGGGCAAGTCAGAAGATACACGACGTGGGTTGTTGAACAGATAATGAAAGATTTAATCGGGAATTCACTCGATGTATTATTACAGTGAAAACGGCCCACCTTCCTTTCAGTAACAGCATTGATAGAACAGACCTCACAATTTTTACATTTGTAAAAGCCTATTAGGTGTTGAAAAAACATTGGCTTATGAAGAGGGGGATCGCACACCGTCGACACAACCCGAGATTTAATCGAGGGGGCACCCCTGAAAATTACTTGAGGTTTGTCAGGAAGGATTGGTCCCAACACAGGGTCATTTTTAATGATATGCCAATGTTTGTACAGCATTTTTTTAACAGAAAAGTGCTGCCATGAATATCCAGTAATAAAGGGACAAACTAACTTATTATCTCTATTGGGATTAGGTTTATCTGCCAAAAGTAAAATCTCTATCCATTGACTTGACCTGGTTCAGTTTTTCTTCTAAAAATTGGGCCTCATACCCTTTTTCCAGAAATCTTCCCGTCAGAATACTTGATTGGGACACAAAATCCGCCATTGTGAAACAATTTCGTTTCAACCTAATATATTGACTCTTCGGGACAGAGTCTAACCATGATTTGTGGTGACAAATGTCCCGAGGTATAAACGAATTCCGGTCTGTGGCCTTGAAATGGGTGGAGGTAAGTAGAGAGTTCCCTTCACTACAAATTTCAAGGTCCAGAAAATTGATCCTTTGTTGACTTGCCTCATACTTTAAAACAATGCCCCTTTCATTATTATTTAGGTCCTCCATAAATGAATTCAGTGAATCATAGGAGCCACTCCATAGGAGGAGGACGTCATCTATGTACCTAGCCCACAAGACCAATTTGGGTCTTTGTTGGGCATAGATGACGTCCTCCTCCCATTTCCCCATAAAAAGGTTCGCCAGGCTGGGGGCAAACTTAGCCCCCATTGCAACACCTTTAGTCTGAAGGAAGAACTTACTATTGTGCCAAAAGAAATTATGTGTCGTGGCATACTCTAGAAGTTCCATAATAAAGCGTTTCTGCTTTCTTGAGATTGAAGAGTCCTTGTTCAGAAAATGTTTAACAGATTTAATACCCCAACTATGGGGAATGATGGTGTACAGTGACGTGACGTCGGCTGTGACAAGCCACTGTCCGTCACTGTAACCACAGTTCCTGAGTAGGTTTATAGTATGTTTGGTGTCTTTAATGTACGCTGGCAACCGCTGAACTAATGGCTGGAGAAAATTGTCAATGTACTTACCTGCCCTAGATGTAATAGAATCTATCCCGCTTATGATGGGACGGCCTGGAGGGCACACCGGGTCTTTGTGGATCTTGGGCAGGTAGTACATGACGGGAATTCTCGAGGCCACCGGGATCAAAAAGGATTTCTCCTTTTTGTTAATAACCCCTAACTCATAGCCCTTGTCTACAATCCTTTCTAGTTCTTTCTTAAATCTGGTTCTTGGATCAGATCTGAGGAGCTGGTAGGTGTCTCTGTCACCCACCAGTCTCTCCAGCTCCTGAAGGTAATCAGCCTTATCCAAGACCACTATTCCCCCTCCTTTATCCGCTGGCCTTATTATAAGATCATTACGTTTACATAATGTATCCAGGACCAGCTGTAATTCCTTTGCCATTTTGAATTTTTGGGTTTTCAAGTGGTCAAGGTCTCTCAGGAGAACGTCTCTGAATACCTTCAGGGAGGCAGGCACACCTCCCGGAGGGTTAAACAAGGACGCATTTGCTAACCCTGAGTGTCTAATAGTATTAGAACTGGAGTTTTGGGAAACAATAGGATTGGACATCATGTATCTCTTGACATTTAGTTTTCTGGTAAACTTATGGATGTCCATATAAGTCTCAAATTTATTAAGGGATTTAGGAGGTACATATTTAAGACCCTTATCCAAAATCAGTGTTTCTTCCTGTGTTAAGGGGGTTTTACTTTTTTTTTTTGCTCCGTGATCTCCTCCCCCCTCTGACTCCTCTCTTTTTTCTATGGGTCTTTGGGGGTTTTGATTGGCCCAGGGAGAACCCCAATGTTGAGGTTGAGAGAATGTGTCTTGCCTCTGTTGGTAGGGAGGCTGACGGTCATTCCAATCCCTCTTCTGTGAGGATGGGGGCTGACGCCACAATGGTCTATCATATCCCCCCTCTCTCCTAGGGGTGCGAGGCTCAGAGTAATATTCTCTTCTGCGTTCATATTGATCATAGTTGTCATATTGATAATCATTATTCCTCAAACTATGGAAGCGGTTCTGGGTGGGAATAGAATACCTATACTGGTAATCTCCCTCATGAATCCTCCTGGGGGAATCACGAATATAGGATTGATCCTCACAATAATTGTCATTACCATTACGTTGGTAATATCCATTATTTTGTTGATCATATTGTTTGGATTTGTGATTTTTGAATCTTTTATTGGGAAGTTTAGACTTATTACCCCCCTTACATGTTTGGGGGCATGACCTGGACCGTGACTGTTTATTTTGTCTAACCGGTGACCGATAGGAGACCCGTCTTGATGTAGTTGGTTGTTGTTTTTGGGGTATGGGGGGTCTATGTTGGTACTCTTCTACTCTTACGGGGACCTCTTCCTCTCCTTGAACCTCCATATCTGGGACAGGGGCTGGACCCACCGGTCCATCTCCAGCAAATTGACTTTGCCACTCAAAGACACTCCCCCTTTTAGGCTAGGTTTCCACTATTGCGTCCCCAAAGTCGCGCGCTTTACACTGCGATTGTGCGTTGCGATTTGTGTTGCGTTTTGTTGCGACTTTAATTACGACTTTGTGCGACTTGGATGTTCTGCGATTTAGTCCTAGTGATGTAATTCCTTATCCTGCTTATTTATTGCCCCTTCCTGTTTGGTTGTCTCGTGTTGTATGTTTGTTAGCAAACATGTTGGCTATGCAGTATGTTGGGTCAGCAGTCATTTTGGCTTCTGTAGCAGCATTTATAGATCAAGAAGAGGAGGATAACCGGAGGAGGAGAAGGCATCGCTTTTGGATACATCCCATCATTGCCCAAAGGGAAGTGAGAGGCCAGTTTGGGGTCCTTTACAATGACCTCCGGGCTCATGATGAAAAATTTTTCAACTATACAAGGATGTCAATTAGAAGGTGAGAACATTTTTTGATGTCAACTTGCAAATGCTGCCAGATATATTTCTCAAAATGTGTATATGCCTGGTCATTATTACTCTTTTTAGTATTTTTAGATTTGACTAGCTCGAAGTGTTAACTAGAACCTAATCAAATTGTTAGAAAAATGTAACTCCATTTGTAAATGTTTGATTTTTACATGGTCAGTGTAGATACTAGCCCTATTTTTTCTCTTTACAGTTTTGATGAATTGTTGGCTTTGCTCTCTAGTCATCTAGAGCGCCAAAACACCAGTTTCAGAAGGAGTATTCCATCTGCTGAAAGACTCATAATAACATTGAGGTAAATGTTCATACCTACTGTTTCTTCTTCTTAACTTCTATGTGGCTTTTGGAGATCCACATCATTCTTTCATCATCTTTACATGCAGTCCAAAAATAACTACTAGCATGTAATTGTGCGTAAGCTTGGTTTTAAAATCTTAACTCTGCCTCTACATCACCTGTGTCTTTCTCCTGCTCCTCTTCTTCCTTCTTCACTTCCTCAGGCACCTCCTTCCTAGCTCTGTTTTTTGGGTTTATTGATGTAGCTTAGTGTCAATATGTATCATTATCCTAAAATGTATGTACTTTTCCATTTTAGGTACCTGGCAACTGGACATTCCTTTTCCAGTTTGCATTTTGAATTTTTGGTTGGCAAAACTACAGTCAGCACTATTGTCCACGAGACCTGCCGAGACATATGGAATGTCCTTAGTGATTTGGTTCTGAAGAAGCCCACTTCCGACGATTGGTGCAAGAAAGCGGAACTTTTCTGGGATCGTTGCAATTTCCCAAATTGTCTAGGGGCAATTGACGGCAAACATATGAGGGTAGTGATGCCCATTGGCAGTGGAACAAAATACTATAATTACAAAAAATATTTTTCTTTTGTCTTACTTGCAGTGGCTGATGCCAATTATTGTTTCAGCTATATAGACATTGGATCATATGGCAGCAGCTCAGACTCAAGTATTTTCCAAAGATCTTCCTTTGGAAGAATGTTGCGGGAAAATGCTCTGGACCTGCCACAGGACTGTCCGTTGCCAGGAACAAATGGGCCGCCAATGCCATTTGTGTTTGTTGGGGATGAGGCCTTTGCTCTCAGTGAGCATCTATTAAGGCCTTATTCAAATCGGTGTTTGAGTGAAGAGAAGCGAATCTTCAATTACCGCTTAACGAGGGCAAGACGAGTGGTAGAATGTTCTTTTGGCATTTTAGCCAACAAGTGGCGTTTGCTCCATACCCCCATTAATTTAAAAATGGAGAATGCAATATCTGCAGTAAAAGCAGCATGTGTTCTTCACAATTTTGTGAGAATTTGTGATGGCTATCTTTTTGAAGATTCCCTCATGCACGATCTGGAAGGTGCACAATGGAGTGCCAGTAGGGGCACCACCAATGTTGCCAGTGTGCGTGAGGGATTCTCATCTTATTTTCTGTCTGCTGCTGGTTCTGTCCCCTGGCAGCAGGATGCCATAGCATAATGTATGTCATGCATTTTCTGTGAATATTATTTTGATGTATGTTATGTTTCAGTGCATCCAAAAGCATAATAACAGGTAGTTTCCTCAAATTAGAAAAAAGGATAAGCCGAAAATGCACAATGTAAACAAAATTATTTTTATTTTTTTTGTTTTTGTGCAGGGAAGCACACAAAATTTTTGGGTTATGTGTTTGGGTGAACTACACCATTTTGTTTATTTTTTATCAAGCACAACAAATAGTGAAATAATAAACTATTTCTCTCAGAAAAACACGTAAATAAAATTATTTCAAAAATATAAAAAAATATCTGAATCTTTTTTACAAGACAACTCTTTTTGCAATAAGGCAAAAATAAAGAAATACGTTCCATGAACTTAAAATTACAACAGTTGTTGTTTTGGCCTCCTCAACCAAACAAAAAATAGAGAACAAGTCTTAAACATACCTCAATAATAATTGTAAATTACAATTGCTCGTATGTTTTGTTTTCAGTGGTCCCGGAAACTGAACTATTGGTTGGTCCAGGGAAATCCACTGATGGACCAGGGTAATATTTCCTTGCCAGAAAAGGCGGAACATGACTGGGTGTAGGCTGCCTAAGTTGGTGAGTGGTTGGGGGGCCAAGGGTAGAGGTAGTGGGGTCAGGAATTGGATGCAACATGCGTGGCCTTGAGGGATTCAGTATATTACCATACTGGTCACAGTATGGACGGTTTATTGGTGGAGCATACTGTGTACTTGGAAAGTGAGTGTATTGTTGATAAGGGGGATATTGGGGAAGGGGGGGTTGCATATATGCTGAGGATGTTGTTGGCCCCTCACCCACAAATGATTGAGCAGTTGACATTAAAGCCATCCTGAGTGCATATTTTTTCTCAGGGGGTACCTGTTTACATATGCCTAAAATTACAGTGAGAAATGCTGTGTCTTCACACTGGTTTTCAGCCATTTTAGTGGACATCTGATTGACTACCTCTAAAATTTTATCCATGGGTTTACCAGGCTGGGCACTGACCCTTGAAGACCTTCGCAAAGGCCTAGAGACATTGCTAGGTCCTGGTTCTGCATCCTCCTCATTCATTGAGTTTGATGTTGACCTTGCTTCATCTACGAACAGTTCCTTGTCAACATTGTCTTGGAATTGTTCTTGCTCCTCCTCCTCCGCAGCTTCCTTTGCCTCATCTTCTGCTGCCAAACCCTGTGTGCTGTCTTCCCAGCTTGCTTGGGTTCTGAAATACAAATCACATAGTTTTAAAGTAAGCATTACTATTTGATATGTAGAATTAGTAACATATGCCTGCTGATAACTTACTCTCGCATTTCCAACACTGGTTTCAAAAATTCAAGATCCCCGGCATGGGCATATGGGGCTAATCTTTTAGAGCCGGAACCACTCCTTCCTTCTTTTAATTTGCGTAAGTACCGGTTGTAGCAGTCTTTGAGACTTCTCCATCGAGTTTGTAACGAGTGCGCTACAAAATATAAAGCAAAGTATACATTTTTTAAAACAAATTTAGTCACTGCCTATAGGTCATTCATTTGCTAGGCTGCATAATTGATATGGATGGTGTTAAAACAACCGCTACATATATTACCCATGACACCTACATAATTTGACATGTGCTGGAGGATGTTGACAGGGCCATCTTTAATATTATTTAATATTATTAGGACCGTGGACAAAAATTATTTGCTGGCCCACACACACAGATTTACTTTCCTGCAGCCACAGGTTACAGGAAAGTAACTATATAAATGACACCATCAACACAGATAGTGTTGACATGGGATTACCTCCTGCCAAACCATTGTGATCTCCTGCCAGGAGAAGCGGGCCCCACCAAGAAAAAACAGTGCACACAACCATTGGTTACAGAAAGTGTTAAGCAGCATATATCAACCACTTACTTTTTGTAGAACGTTCTGTGGCTGAGAAAGAGTCCCATGTCTCATAATATATGCGAGCCACCTCCAACCATGCTCTCTCCTTCTTTGCATGATCTTTGTAACCTGGATCTCTGAGGTCATATATTGCCGGACGTTGTCTGACAAGCCTAATAATTTCCTCATTGTCATGCACTTGTCGCTTATTTTTTTTTGCCCTAGGCATGCTTCCTGCTGTCTTCCACACTCACATACATCGATATAGGAAGTGATGTATTTGGGAGGAGCAGAGATCATGTGCTTCCGTAGACTTCCGTGGAAGTCGCAACAAAGTCGTGGTGTCAGACATGTACATACGACTTCATTGCGACTTAATACCTTTCTATGGAGAACAAGTCGCACCGAAGACGGAACAAAGTAGTGCAAGAACCTTTTTTCGAGTCGCTGCGACTTGAGTCGCACCAATGAGAACGGGGACCATTGAAATACATGGGTTTTGACTTGTCATGCGACTTGACATGTGTCAAGTCGCAAAATAAGTCGCACTAGTGGAAACAGAGCCTTATAGTCTCCAACGTCCCTATTATATTTTTTCTTTTTCTTATTTTTCTGTTCAATATCTTCCTTTTCAATGACTTTTTTGAGGTGCATTGACCTCTCTTTATATTCTTCACTCTCATTGAAAGGAGAAAGCCTCTCTTTAATTGCCTTAATTTCAATATCGAGTCTAGCCAGTTTATCATTCTTTTTCTTTATTAAAAATTCAAGGAATTTACCCCCCGCCTCATTAAAATAGCGGAACCAATCTTGAAGATCAGTCTCTCCTTTCTGGGGACTAACTTCCCATCTCAAACTTCTTGGGACCATAGAGTCTGTCACATATTGTCCCAAGAATATTATGTCCCACTGGGTATGTATTTCCGAAACCATGAGATTTTTTAATCTCAAGTCATGAACATACCTCCTACATCACTTTCAGGCACACTGTAAATTTCAAAAACCCCTTCCTTGGCAATTACCCTAGAAGAGCGGTACTCGAAAACATCCATAATGTGATGTGATTAATGTGAGAAAAGTGAAAATAAAAAACAAGCCAAGCAAATAACAAATAAATAATAAAAGAAGAAAGCCCAAAAAAATTGACCTCCTAATAAGTGGGCAAATCACTCTGATGCGAACTTCAGCAGCAGGTTTAAGTGATATTGTGTAAACCAAAAAGCATAAATAAAATAAAAAAAACGCGCTGAAAAATAATATAAACACTTAAAGCTACACGAATAAAACACCAATACCTGTGTACTATAAAAATAAAAGAGAAAACAAACGTGCGCTCATAATGAACATAATCTGTGTAAAAAATACATAATCTAAATCCCTGTAAGAAAATCAGAAATGTGCATCAAAAAAATATTGATAATTAATAAATGGTAAAAAGCTGTGAAAAAAATATGCTTAAAAAGTGTCATAACATTTCAAGAAAAGTTTTCACAACCCAAATGGATAAGGAACAGTCCTTAGATGAAATACTCCAAGGAGCGAAAGTTCTTATGATGAACAGTAGGAGAGGGCGTCCCATACATAAACAGTTACTTCACAGAAGCAGGAGGAAGCATCCACCTTCCGACCAGTCAGACACTGCACATATATATGGAGAGGGAGGGAAATGAGGATAAGAGCTCTCATATAGTCCCACAGTATTAAAAGGTGGACCCTTACCCTCAATGATGGACCTCCTCTCTGGTAAAGGTACACTATTGTTGTATTGTACATTGTGGGGTTATCCTTTGTTGGTAGCTTCACACCAACACCACACCACAGCTGTGTCAAGGGGATTGAGCCAAGTTAAGAGGGGTTTAAGAGCAGAGTACAGGCCCAATCTAATATCAGCAGCTACTTCGGGGGTCAGTGCTACACATGGCGGCTCGTCCGGGATTTACTGTTATGGCCCGTACACACGGTCGGATTTTCCGATGAAAAATGTCCGATCGGAGCGTGTTGTCGGAAATTCCGACCTTGTGTGGGCTCCATCGGACATTTTCCCTCGGATATTCCAACACACAAAGTTGGAGAGCAGGAGATAAAATTTTCCGACAACAAAATCCGATCGCGTCAATTTCCGACCGTGTGTGGCCTGTTGCGACGCACAAAGTGCCACGCATGCACAGAAGAAATTCCGACACGGAACAGCTCGTTCTGGTAAACTTAGCGTTCGCAATGGATACAGCACTTTCGTCACGCTGCAATGTTAAAAATGGTTTAATACAGCGCAATCTCTTCTTCTTTATAATGTGACAAGACTATAGTAGTTTTGCTGCTCATATTCACACAGACTTCTCACAAACTTATTTCGTTACTATTTATTGGGATTCCCTCAATATATTTTGATTTCTCACATCTGACAACATATTTTTGTTGTATTTTTTTTTTTTTTGGCTTTAATGTAGATTCTTTTTTTGTGTTTGTATTTTTTTGAAGGGTGTTATTTTTTTGGGGGGATTTTTATTTGTACTCCCGAAAATGTTTGTGTGTGTTTTTTGTGACAAGTTCCCACAACACCATTGATATGTTGTTCTATTTAATCTGTAGGAGATTGTTTGGTGTTGTTGTCCCTTGTAAATTTCACAGTTTATGTAAGAAATGTACCTGAATCGTCACCAACAAACTGTCCTTTTTGGATGAAAACACACACAGGAGAGTATAATTTCCCCAAAAAAATTTTATTAAGGGGTCACAACCAAACAAAGAGGGAGGCAACGCTGGAGAAACTGCAGAAGTGGGTGAAGCCTTGGACCCCCAGGGCAGACATCAATTATTTAAAAGCAAAATTGGTGGCCTGAGGAGTCCTTATCTAAGGGAGGGCAGTCTGGTCCAGAAGTCCCAGAGATCCAGAAAGCAGCAGATGACATCTGTGTCCCCAGGCTGTGGTCATACAAGAGACTGCAGCTTCTGTCAGACCAGATTGAACCCAGGGTCATCACTCTCAGGTCTTCTTTCCACGCTTCCTTCCACACGGTGGCTGTGGTGGTGGAGTTGTGGCAGCAGGAGGAGGAGGAGGATGGTCCAACTCAATGACGTCAGTCTTGGGTGTTAGTTCCCCACTCACCCCCTTACGTAGGACTTTATACAGAAGGTCCTCACAGAGCCTGCGTTGACCCTCCGGCATGCCCTGCAGTTTTGTGGCAGCCATGCAGACAAAGGCCTCTTCAGGAGTGGGTAAGGCTCGTAGGGACGCTGAAGCCTCCTGAATCAGCCTGAATGCAAAATCCTGCACAGGACTCGGTGTCGTCTTCCTGGCTCTTTTATATGGAAGGCGGAGGGGAGGAACCTGCGATTCTGTCAGGCTGCGACTGGTCCCAGGCTTCTCCTGGCTGACACTTAGCCCCGCCTCCTCCTGGCTGCCACTAATCCCCGCCTCCTCCTGACTGCCACATTCCACAACCTCCTCCTGGCTGAGGTCTTCCTGTGTATGAAAAAGGGACATAGTTTTAGTATTTTTTTCATCAATCACACACAATTTTCACCTCCTGACTGTTGCAAATTGAATGTTAACAAATATAACAGACTATCCTTCTGAGCCCAGCATTTTTCATTCTTGTCCCAAATTTGGGTGCCCACTACTGTCTATTGATATGTAAAACACTTTTTTCAATCAGCAATTAGTGATTAATAATAACATCTATAGTAAACATCATTTCTTTATTGCCCAGAAATCTGTAGAAGAATGCTATACCTGAGTCCAGCTGGGCTCCTCCACTTCTTCCTGGCTGGAAGGCCCAGGTTGGACATCGGAAGCCTCAGCTGGGGTGGAAGGAAGAGTGGAAGGAAGGGTTGAGAGGGATTCCCTGACTTCAGTGTGGTCTGACAGAAATCGCAGTCTCTCATAGTACCACAGCCTGGGGACATAAACGTCATCTGCTGCAGCTCCGGACCTCTGGGAATCTGTGACCTTCTTGCGCTCCCTAAGATAAGTGCTCCTCAGGCCACCAATTTTGGCTTTTAAATAAGGGATGGTTGCTGTAGGGACCACCGGCGTCACCAACTCCAGCAGTTTCTCCAGCGCTGCCTGCCTCTTTTGTTTATGGTTGTAATGAGGATGTCTCACTTGCCACAGACAGGGCAGCTCCCTGTATTTGTCAATGAACAGGGGGAGGAAATTGTGGTCGTTGAACACATCCATTTTCTCTGCAAGACACAACACAAGACAAACCCTAATGTCAGGCCAAACTCCCCTAATCTTGTTACAATATAGGCTTCCATTTCGAAGCAGTATAGGCCCAAGTGTAGAGCCTACCTTCGTTATCACGATCGGCGCCTCCGATGCTCCTTCCTCCACTCACAGATCGTACGTAAGACGCACGCGTGTTACGCTTTATACACACTGCGCATGCGTGTAACTCCGCCCGCCCCTGACGTTCTTTCTAATCTATTCCCCGCCCCTTTTCGTTCGGCGCAGTGGGGGAAGAGCACATGGCGGAGACACAGCAGGTGCGTGCTAATTGTAGCAACGAGGAGGAGGAGGAGGAAAGGACGGATCCGGACACGCCCCGATCCAGAAGGAGATTTAAGGACTCAAATATGTCCTTTGGGGAGATGTTGGAGATGGTGGACATCCTGAAGAAGGCCGACTATGATGGAAAGTATGGGCCTTACCCCAATCCCAATGTCAGAAAGGCCAAGATCATGGCGAAAGTGGTCAGGAGTCTGCACCGGAATTTCGGGGTACGGCGATCAAAAGATCAGCTCAGGAAGCGGTGGTCGGACCTCAAATTATGAGAACATGAGCAGTACAGAAAGATCCAGAGAGTGCTGCAAAAAAGTAAGTAGTTGTGCTGTGTTCCTATCCTTTATGTTTATTACGTTCGTGCTGCTCCATGTGCTTTTAGGAACTGTTGTACAGTTTAAAATGGCAACTTTCAGGTTCATGGGCACATTATTCGTTCGTATCAAACATTTTTCTTTCGGACTATAAAATACCATTGTTTAGGCCATATGCATTTGGCCACCATTTTTACACCCTATACTTGTCTTAAAAGAATTGGGTTGTGTAGATGGCTTTGTTACTAGAATGAAATGCAAACTAGATTCTGTGTAAGGAGAGGACACAGAGCAGCTGTTTTCACATCTGGACACTGGAGCACTAGTGTGGGACACAAGAACACCATTTTTATTAGGGGCCCACACAGGTGCTCCAGTGTATACTATAGGGGGGGGGGCTACATCTGTGAAGCTTGTACCAAACAGGTAAAGTATTGCAGCTTGACAAAGGACACTGAAAATGCTACATTTTTTAACTCTGCTAAAATTGACAATTGTACCCCACTTCCAATCAATGTTTCCTATTTCTAGTTCTGCCATCAAATATCTGTGTGCTAATTATACCATTTTGTTTTACATAGGGGAGAAAAGACTCGGAGGACACCCCTCATCCGAGGAGACCAGAGCCCCCCCCCTGGAAGAAGGGGAACTCTCCCCAACACAATCTGAGCAGGAGGAAGAAGACGTGGTGGAACTAGTAACCACAATAGGTGAGTGTCTGCGACCACAGGCTCAGGTAAGAGATGGATGCCGTCATATTTTTGAGACCTAATTTTTTTTTGGGGTTCCTCTCTTTTTAGGTGATCGTGATGTTGTGGATCCAGATCCTTTCACATCTGAAAGTGCCCAGATCCTGATTGGGGAGATCATGGGGTGTAATTTACAATTGGAAAACATCAAGAAAAACATCAATGATGTTATTCCAAAAAATAAAAACATCATTGATGTTTTGGGGCGAGTTTAAAGCCCTTCCAAATCACTTTGTTTTTTGGTGTGCTACAATGTGCAAAATGTTTTTGTGATTTTTCACAAAGCAAAATTTGGAGGATGCACACAGTGTGTCAACATGTGCTATCTGCCATCACGGGAGATCAATGGACGCGTTTTGGAGGTGCAACCCCTTCCTCAATAATAAAGTAGCTGAGAGGAAGGGGTTGCTCCCCCAAAACACGTCCCTTGATCCCCCGTGATGGCAGGTCGCACATGTTGACATTGGTAAATTGGTGTGCATCTTCCAAATTTGGCTTTTCCTGGGGTGACTTCACCCCATATGAACGCAATATCAAACACAGTTCCTAAATACTCATGTCTGATATTGCCTTCAAGTTCTACCAAATGTGACGTTTGTAAGTTCAAGATTTGTGTCTTTCTTGTTGGTTTTACACAGGCCTGTTTTCTCGTAAATGGACATTTCTATTTTTGATAATGCTACCCCAAAAATTGTTATACAACAAACATGTTGGTTTGTTTGAAAAACCTTTGGTAAATGCACATGTGATTGTGCAGGTATAAAAAAGTTTGTTAAGCAAGAATGTGTGGTTTATTGTCTCAACGCTACAACACTTTTGGGGTGATGTCATTGGTGTTTTCAGAGAAAATGGGGGTTATTTACTAAGGGCAAATCCTCTTGGCACTACAAGTGCAGTTTCAGTGCAGTTGCAACTGCACTTGTAGTAAAATGTGTTTTTGCATTTAGTAAATAACAGCCAACAGTGCTTTGTATAAGGTTACACAATCACACCATTTTCTGGACTCAACACATTTCTGTCAGGGTCAGCTAAAACAAACGCAAGCAGTAAATGTCCACAAAGAATTTATTTTCTTTTTTTAATAGAAAAAGGCTTCACATATTTGCTGGCATATTGATGGCCCCCCTACCCGCAAAGAACTCTAGGTAGCGTAACCGGACATCACAGGCACTCAGGGAGGGCAAGCCAGGATGGCAGCTTTCAAGCGCCGTCAGTGTTTCAGGTATCACTCCGGCCTCAGGCCCAACTGAGCCAGCATAGTTGGCCGAATGTTTCCTTAAAAAGTTATGGAGAATACAGCACGCCAGTATAATATGGTTCAGTTTATACTCCGCCATATGGATGGGTGTCATAAATAGGCGGAACCGGCTGGCCAGGATTCCAAATGTGTTCTCCACCACTCTTCGGGCTCTGGCCAGCCGGTAATTAAAAACCCTCTGTTCCGGGGTGAGGGTCCTCATCGGGAATGGCCGCATCAGGTGGTCCCCCAGCGCAAACGCTTCATCAGCAACGAACACGAATGGGAGTCCTTCCACATTGTCCTCTGGAGCTGGCAAGTCCAAGCTGCCATTCTGGAGACGCCTGTAGAACTCCGTCTGGGCGATGACTCCACCATCGGACATCCGGCCATTCTTCCCCACGTCCACATACAGGAAGTCGTAAGTAGCCGACACCACCGCCAACATCACTATACTATTGAACCCCTTATAGTTGAAATAGTACGACCCCGAGTTGGGTGGTGGGACGATGTGGACGTGTTTCCCATCAATTGCCCCTCCGCAGTTAGGAAAGTCCCACCGCTGGGCAAAGTGGGAGGTCACAGTCTGCCATTCCTGTGGCGTGGAAGGAAACTGTTGAGGGAAAAAAATAAAACATTACTATTTTTCCTCAGAAACATGGCAAGCAGATTAGGCACAAACATTATGGGGCAACCTCCAGATAGCATTTATTAAGGGGAATTTAACAACGCCAAAGTATAAGGTACACCTATCATATTCCCCCTCCCCCCTCTCATGGGCCATTTCTAACATTATAGGGGGTGTGTGGAAATCTTGGACAGGTAACCCTCTTCACTTCATTGAGAGATGAATGTCTAAATAATGGGTATTACTTGGAACAGCCCCTCCTTAGTTACACTATTGGCAGCCCACTGGACAGGTAAGAAGTGTCATAATACAAAGATATAAATACACATTGTACACATTTGAGGACATTTGGACATTTTGCTATTACCTATCAAGATAATAATAGGATACAAAAACTTGAAACAGTACCATTTGAAAGTATACAGGCAGGCCCTTGCACTACATGCTTTGGGGAATTCATACATAAATCTGAGCACTAAAGAGATGGGTATAGTGTGTATGGGTTTGACAAAGTCAGCAGATAGATGATTGAGGATAGAGAATTGGGATCAGCTGACTTAGCAGTTGGGGGAGGGAGGGTTACTAAAAATAATTTGGGACACCACCAAAAAAAAAGCCTCTGGCACTCTGCCAGAATTTAAAGCAAAAATAACATTTCAAAACATTTTAGGGGGTGTTTGGGGTGAAGCACTACTATGGAGCAGAAAAAATACATTGTTAAGTGACTACATGAGGTGAATATAGGCCAGGAGACACCATGCTGGGGAGGTTATTGAAGGGCAAAATGTATGAAGGACCTAAAATAATAATTACATAAAAATCCAGCATGCATGAGAACAAAGGGGACATTCACAGCATATTACAATCATGGTAATTAGGGAATGAGGAAAGAAATACAATATATTAGCAAACATTCAATACAATAAAATGTGATATTAAAGGATAAAAATCTTACCTTCATATACTCCTTCTGCAGGACCTGGATGATGGCAGAACAGGTCTCTGGGATTATGATCCCCAGAGCCTGGGGGGAGATGCCTGTTGAGAACTTTAATTCCTGCAGACTTCGCCCTGTCGCCAAGTACCGCAGGGTAGCGACGAGCCTCTGCTCCAGAGTGATGGCTTGCCTCATGCAGGTATCCTGCCTGCTAATATAAGGGGTCAGCGAAGCCAACAGACGGTGAAACACGGGGTCCGTCATCCTGAGAAAGTTCCTGAAATCATCAGGATTATTCCTATGGATCTCACGGAGCAAAGGCATATGAGAGAACTGGTCACGCTAAAGCAACCAATTCTTGGTCCATGAACTCCTCCCCACCCTGTTCATGGACTGGACTTGTGTCAAGGTCAGGACCCCAACACCAAGCCCCCGCACAGCACGAACTCTAGGAGTACGCATATGCAACATGGCTAGAAAACGGTCGGCTGCTCAGAACGAAGTAACAGAACGCACTGAAGAACAGCAAGGCCTGTGAAGAGCGACCTGAAAAACAGTAAGGAATGAACAAGAATACAATGACTAATTAAAGTCACGCGGAACTTGCTTGCACGCACTGAAGAGCAGATACAAACCCACAAGCACAAACTGAACGGCAGAAAACGATGTGAAAGCCACGAGTCTGAAAAAGCGCGAATCGTTTCTCACCAAACTTTTACTAACACGAGATTAGCAAAAGGAGCCCAAAGGGTGCCGCGCTTGGTTCTGAACTGGCCTTTTCTAGTCTCGTCGTACGTGGTGTACGTGACCGCGTGGTTGGCGATCGGAAATTCCGACAACTTTGTGCGACCGTGTGTAGACAAAACAAGTTTGAGCCAACATCCGTTGGAAAAAATCCTAGGATTTTGTTGTCGGAATGTCCGAACAAAGTCGGACCGTGTCTACGGGGCATTACTCTGCAATCAAGCCCCATCCTCTTGGCGCCAGTATGGACCCTTTCACTGTGGTCCAGTGGTGTGAAGCAGAAGGCGCCCGCTTAGAAGCGAGCGTGGCGATTGAGCTTCCTGGCAAGGCCTGGGATATAGAAGAGGTCAATAAAATTGTAAAGACACTGTCCCCAGACAGAAAAGTATGGGTGATTGCTATCAGGCCAGATCAAGGGACTTCTCGCACTCATGCACTGTTGGAGTGGAGAGAGGGAGTACCTGAAAGCTTCAAAGGCAAAAGTGTACAACTGGGAAACAAAACAAAGTTTTACATAGTACACCCGAGAGTTTCAGATGGGGGTCCCCTCAACACTGGTCAGAGAGAGACAGCTAGGGGAACAGCCACCTCCCCCTCACCCCTGAACATGATCGGACAAAAACTCCTTACAGCTTTTGGGGATTTTGTGTCAAAGTGCCAGAAGAGCAAAACAGTATGTGTGGAGGCTGGGTACATGAAGCTGAGGATCTTCTCAGAAAAACAGCCTGTGCCTGCTGGAGAAGAAGAATTTGATGTATGGATAGAGCAAGCCATGCAGGCTCTGGAAGAGTGGGAACTGCTAGAGGCCCAAAAGAAGCAGTGTATCAGTGAGAGCCTGTGAGAAGCTGCCTCAGAAGCTGTCAGGAACTTGAGATTCAGTAGTACCACCTGTACAGTCTACAATTACTTGGTTATGTTACAAGAGGGGTTCGGGCGGCTGAAGAAGGCAGTTGATTTAATCTATCATTTTGAACATACCCTCCAACACCAAGGAGAGCGCCTTTCTGAATACATCAGACGGCTAAATAAGATGTTATATCAGATTGTACTAAAGAAAGGGATGACGCCATCTGCCATAGATCAAGCCAGGATACAGCAAATCTTAAAGGGGGCTCTGCGCTCTGATCCAGTCTGGCTTCATTTGAAAACCTCTGTGGGTGTTATGTCACTAAAATGCCCTGACCTTATCAGAGTAGTGGGAAATGAAGAGGCACTATTAAATGACCAGCAAGCAACTGTTCGTCCGACCTCTACCTCTTTAGTGGAAGTCAGGCCTGCAAGAACAGTGGAACAGGACTCCGAAATTGCCACCTTGAAATCCCAAATGGCACAAGTGATGGAGATGCTGACTTCATTGATGGTGAAGGTCTCCAAAACAGCCAAAGGAGGGGAGGTTGCGACAAAAGTGCCTCAGGTTACATCCACTGCCTCAACCCAGAAGTCGATGGGTGACGAGGTTTGCTTCAATTGCGGGGGAATTGGACACTATCGACGAGCTTGCCCAAGCCCAGTGAAGTCTGAGACACAATGCCAAAAGCCAGAGGAAAACTCCAGAGGGCCCTGGTGAAGGCGTCAACCGGGTGCCCTGTTCTGTTAGCTAACTCAAAAAAATGACGTGAAGAAAGCCCCAGAGGAGGGGTTGAAACCCTTAGAGAAGACTCCCGTCATTGTCTCAAAATGACTCAGCACCTCACTCCCTTCGACCCAGACTAATAGGCATGGAAGAGCCAATGCAAGCTAGACTCATAGAGTCCCACAGGAAGCCAAGCGGAACCCGAACCCCCGCAAGAAAGGAGTGCAGCTCAAAACCACTACTAAACAGGTCAAATTACCCCCCAGATTAGTGGGACCTTCCCCGGATGTCCCCATTCAGGTGGAAGGAATCTATACAAAGGGCCTCCTGGATACTGGGGCCCAAGTGACACTCCTCTACAGAGACTTCTATGATAAGCACCTCCAAAATCTGCCACTCCAGAAGTTAGAAGAACTGCAGATATGGGGCATTGGGACTCAGAGTTTCCCCTACAATGGATATTTACCAATCAAGCTCACCTTTGACCCCTGTGTAGCCGGGAAGGTGGAGACCTTTGATACTCTAGCAGTGGTTTGCCCTCGCCCTCCAGGTGCTAAAACAAACTCTATCATCATCTGGACTAATACCGACTTGGTCAGGAGACTCTTGACACCCCTTGTTCAAGAACGAGGTACTTCAGCCATGAGTGTGCACCCTATGCTAGCACAGGTGTACCAGGATCTAGTGCACGAGCAGAAGGCCCTACCAGAAGGAGTGGGAAAAATCTGGCGCCTAGACAGGAGTGGAAAGCTGGTGCAACCAGGTGAGGTAGTCTGCCTAAAAGCCTCTATCAAGCTGAGTTGGAGACAGCCTGGCCTCTTCATCATCCTTGAGAAGGACAGGCAGAAAGAAGATAAAGGTCTAGAAATAATCCCAGAAGTCTTGTCGACCAAGGCACTTAAGAGAAGCAAAGAGAGTCTCAGTCAGCGTCTGAAACACCACAGCCTCACCTGTGATGGTCCCAGCCAGAGTGCTACTGGGACAGGTAAATCAAGCAATCCCAGTCTCACCATGTGGTATTGTGGGGGGACAAGAGGGAGAGATTCCCCTGGAAGAGTTCTACCCAAAGAACACACCCCTTACACCTGCTTGGATGGAGAGGGCCAGAACCCAACTCCTGAGAGGGAGAACTGCCTTTTCAAAAAGTGAGTTTGATGTGGGGCTTGCAAGGAGTGCTGAACACAAGATTTGGTTGGAGGAGGACAAACCCTTCTGAGAGAGGGTCAGACAGATTCTACTGGGAGATCTTGAAGACCTGAGAGTACAGCTGGCTGAGCTGAAGAGGACAGGGATTATCAGAGAGTCCCGGAGTCCATATGCCTCCCCAATAGTGGTAGTAAGGAAGAAGAATGGGTCATTACGGTTGTCTATTGACTACAGGACACATATACAAACTGTTGTAATTCCTACACCGTTCACCTGATTTGGATGTATATACCCTCAAATTAAAGCTGAAAGTCTGCAGTTAAAGCACATCTTGTTCGATTCATTTAAAATCCATTGTGGTGGTGTATAGAACCAAAAAGATTAGAATTATGTCGATGTCCCAATATTTATGGACCTGACTGTATGTGATGACTACCGCTGGAGTGTAATTTTGAACAAGGGGAGTTATATCCAGGTTTACTGCATCCACTATCCGGTCTGCTGCCACTGAGTGTATGAAGATTGATGGGCTTCCTTCTTACCTGAGTTTACTTTATATATGCTGATCTGACCTTTGTGATGAGGGTCCACTACATGGGGTGTTGGAAGGCAACATGGTTTAATATCATATTTCTGGTATTTCATTCCCTGGTTGATACAGGCAGATGGCCCCAAGTTGGAATGTAACTAGTTACACATCAGAGCTTTGTAGCATATCAGAATCTGCCTCTGAAAGCTAGCAAGGCTTGTAACAAGGGCTTGGCTCCGAGCCGACTGGTATGATAATACACTGCAAGCAATCTTTAAAGAGAGCCATGGCTGCCAGGATGATTGATGGCGGTGGGTGACAAAGATCAAAGAATCAACAGGCACCTAGAGATGATACATGGACAATGCTGCCCCCAGAGGCCAACACAGCAGGATGGACAGTAATATAATATATTAAAAGGACTACCTCTTGGCAATATCTCATTGGACAGGAGGCTAGTGGGTGTGGTTATGAATGGCACACAGGAGGGAATTCATCCCTTTTCTCTGGTGGCTCTCTGAGGCACATGGCTCCCTCTCTTTGCCGTCAGAGCCCAGCTGACGAAACAAAATCTCAAGGAAAGCATGGTGATAAGTATCTTTGATATTCTTGTATTATGTGTTCTGGTGTTATATGCTTTGTTATATCTTTCTTTAATAGTTTCATGTTAGCGTTTTCCTATTTTCTTGGGAAATAAATAAGACTTTGTTTTATTAAGCAGTGTGCTTGGTTTCATAGCTAACCTTATATTATAGTGATATCAACAGTAACATGTGATCAGAGTTTTAATAGACTAGCTAACTATAGGAATAGACAAGGTAATACATAGATGCAATAGACAGAGGGAATCCGTAACCACCCTTAAATAATATTTATTGTACCAAATTACTTCATGGGGCAAGCGGCTGTATTGTTAGGTGCTGGTGACGGGTCTTCCTATTGCCTGCCTATCGCAGATTGAACTACCATTGAACATTTGTTCCTGGATTGTCCTTTTTGGATTTGTCAGGGCTGAGCCCTTCCTTCTCTGAGCTGGCCGCTCAGCTGTTGGCTAATTGCCAGCTCCTATCTCTCCACAGTGACTCACCTGTTGATGATATCCTGCTCGTCAGTCCTGCCTACTTAAGCCATCCAGTCCATATCTCTGCCTTCGCCTTGGTCATCTCTAGAGACGCTCTCCTGTGTTCTTGTTAAAGACTTGCTTGGCTCACATTCCTTCTGGCTCCAGATCCTGCTTGCTGTTCAACTACGCTGTTCTTTGGCTCCCTGACGTTTTGGCTTGTCTGACTATCCCTTTCCGGTTCCTGAACTCTAGCTATGCTTTGACTACTTTTACTCTGTTTACCTTTTTTATTAATATTAAACAAGTGTGATTTAACTGTACTTCTGTCTCAGTCTGATTCATGGTTTCTGACAGGATTATGATTTACGTGCAGCACCTTTACCATATACTGTATAATTCTTGACAAAGGTCTAAATCCTTCCCTATTATAAAAAAATATATAAAAAGTTTGGGCTTTACATGTACTTTAATACAATATGACTATAATTAATTTGCTATTAAATATGTGAAGATCAGGATCTTCATAGCATTTACATTACAATTCGTAGTTTGTAGGATTTTTATTAGTATTTCTTTTGTTGGATGATGTAATGCAGTTCTCTTTATTCTCTCTTGTGATTATAGTTATAGTTCAATACAAGGCCATCTATATTTCTTACGGTTAGTTTATTATCTTCCCCTATCCAGGTTTCCCTTATGTAATACCAGCCAGGCACATACTTATAATGTAGAGTCGACAACTTTTCAGTGATGGTTGTTTGTAAAAGGTATGACAGTTGATTTCATCAGATGGAAGCTTATATATCGTCCCTGAAGACAGGCTGGAAGCTTTGTGCTTAACCATCTGCTACTCTGGAAACCTCTTGTATCAATAAATATGTAATACGATACGTGTGTTCTATGATGTTTCAATAAATTTAAAAAAATATTATACTCCAAGACTTTAGTTTGGTGAAAGATGAAAAGCACAAGGTATATAAACCATATGATGCCATATTTCCCTTATAAATCTAAGTAAAAAAGTGGATCATATACAACACAGTTTGATACTATTTTGACAATTTTATATGTCCACAGATAAGTGACATCTTTTCACATAATTTCTGCTGAATATTACTATTATTTTATTATTAGTGATTAGCTTGGGGGGAAAGATGAGTGTGACCCCAACCCAGCCTGTTTACAGTTAGGCAAACAAGAAAACAAACTGGCCATATTTGGTTTGTATGCCCACCTGCCTGAACCTCCAGTTGATGTAGCCAGGAGTCTAAAATTCTATTAGGCTTCCACACATCCTTCTATGTTGTCTATACAAAATTACAAAATGGAGGAACACAAAATTGCTACTGCATGAAATTGGACTTTACAGGTACACCATAAGGCAGGCAAACATTTTAAAAAGTATAAAATTTATTTTGGGCTCCGGAAATGATGCCTTGGTACAATGTCGTGCAGTGTATACAAACAAATATAATAGATACAGTGATGTGTGCTTAAAAGGAACACATAATTTCCCTTTAGTTTAACTAGTGATTAGACATGTGCACTGCCAAAAATTTTTTCAGGTCATTCATTATGATCGCAATTTTTAAATTCAAAAATGTGTAAATTCGAAAATTCGTAAATTTGTAAATTTGAAAAATTGAAAATTCATAAATTCGTAATTTTGAAAATCTGAAAATAAGAAAGAAAATCTGAAAATTCCAAAGAATAACTAACTAACTAACTAACTAACTAACTAACTAACTAACTAACTAACTAACTAATAAATAATTAATAAATATTAAATTATAGGTATTGGAATTTCTTTTCAAATTTGGCTGTTAGTGAACATAAGGAATATGAATTTATCTGAAGTTACAAATTATCCAAAATAATGAATGCCGCATCTAAACAAATGGAACGGAACAAATGAATAATAAATAATAATAATAATAAAAAGTTTTCACTATTATTATTGTTATTTATTATTATTAATTAGTTATGTTTCATTTGTTTAGATACGGCATTCATTATTTCTGATAATTCTTAACTTCGGACTAACAGCCAAATTTGAAAGGAAATTCTACTACCTATAATTTAATAGTTAGTAATAGTTACATTATTCTTAGTTAGTTATTATTTCAGATTTTCAAATTTTTGGTTTTCAGATTTTCGAACTTTGAATTTCCGGATTTTCAAATTTACGTATTTTCTGAACAATTTGTTAAATGGTTTTTGTTCATTCGGATATTTCAGAATTAATTAAATTTGTCAAAATTTGTTAAAAAAACAAATTCAGAACAAAACAAATTGCACATGTCTACTAGTGATACATATGAACCTTTTATGCCATGTGAATATAAGTTCAGGTGCGAATTGCAAAACATTTATACATTAAACAAGGCTAAATTGATAGACAATAACCATAAATTAAATCCAGTCCTTCAAAAAAAACTAGCAAATTCATGTTCAGAAAATTTCCTAAGTGAAGAAAGTGAAACCAGCTGTTCCCATCCAACTGCTATATAGAATAATGCAAAACAAATTATGCTTGAAATCATCACATTGTCCTTAGAGTATAGGATGGCTGCTTTCCGGACCCATAGATCCCAAAGGATCATGTGCACATATAAGATATCTCGGTTAGAGAACCACAGCTCCTTGTAGACCACTCTCTGGGACTCTAGGTGAACTCAGGCTCCCGACTCAAGGAATGGTTTGAATTAAAAGCAATAGGGAGGATTTATAGTGCATTATAACTTAAGGCCAAAATTTTATTAAAAAAACATATTGCACTTATAGTGTATTCACTTGTGTTATAGCAAGCAATATTGTATGAGTACAGCCGCCTGCAGCACGGTTCGTGCATCCTTATATCACACCGCTGGCTCCGCCCGGTGCGTTTCCCCTCAGAAGGTGTCATCTAGGATTGGAAACTGGGAAAAAAGGGAGTAGATATGGCGCCGTTCCAGACCTGATGGATTCAGGTATGTGCTGCTCCCTTGATTGGGAGAAAGATATTAGGTGGGGAAAAGGGATATTAGGTGGTTCCTATTAATATGTGTATTTTACTCAAAAATCAATATACAATAAAGTTGCAGGTTAATGTGAAGCCTTGTTATAGACTCCTAAGTGTGCATGAGTGTCAAGTTGTATACCTGATACAATAAAGTGCAATGTGTATGGCACCAACTTGTTCCATAAATAAATAGATTCAAAAATGTAACATGAAGTGCAATATTCCTAATTATTACTATACATATGTCTCAACCATATAACAATATAAGCAAAGTAAATTAAAGTGCTGGTGTGAATAAACAGGTGAAACATTTAATTACTAAGGTGCTATAATGCCGGTGAAGGGGTCCGTTTAAATTCTGGTGGACTTGTCAATGAATAAATCCTCGGTGCATGCCTTATTCGTGCTCTTATAGTGACTGCACTCACCAGATCCTTCACCTCCTCTTGGGGTCTCACACATCCACAGTATATGCTACTGTGTAGCAACGCAAGATAACTCCGTCCTTAATGTAAACTCTGAGAGGATTCCATTATGAAAAGAGAAAAGGGAGCCCACATAGCATAATACTGTAAAAGAACTCGTTTATTGGTGCAAATGTTTAAAAAGGTACTCACATATTTTAGCCCCTTTGGTGAACTGAAAAAACCCTATGCACTTCTTAACAACCAGCTATTCACTGTGCCCTCCTGCATACGGTGTAGGAGGGCTTGGTGTCACATTTAGTCTCCACCTTCTAGTGGAGACAGTGCAGGCGCAATGTGTTGCTGGAATCGCTCCGGGATTTCCGGCGCACACTCTTTTAGATCCTTGCCATATTCCTATATGTAGAGGTAATTGATTGTACAGAGCCTGTGTCAGATGTAACATCAGACAAATTGCCTCTGGGCAATTTCTTGTGAGGGTATCTTCTTGAAGACATGGGTGCCATTTAAAGGCAGTGCCCTGGCAGAAGGCCCTCTTATCCAAAAATAATTTTTGATCCCTACTTTTGATAATAACCATATTAAACTTCTCCAAGTAATGGCTCTGTTCAATATCTTTTTTTTTAAATAATGGTTGATTAGTAATATTGGGATATTGTGCACTGTAAATAATTAATTAATATCTGAGTCAATACCAACCAGTGTTTTCCTACATTCAACATTTCGCAGCCTCATCATTTCATGGGAACATGCTAGAAGGTTATCTTCCCATTTTTTTTTAATTCATTATCAATGTTTCTCAGGTTAGGACAGATCTGAACTTGAAAGCCCATTAGGCAACATTTTTTGCCAATATAGTGCTCCAAAGATGTAATGTGCCAAAAGGTGGCAGATTTTGACCTTGAAAAAAAAGGCTATTTATTATATCAGTGGCAATGCTGTTTGATCCACTTGTACTTGATAGCAACACATTTTTTGTTCCCAGATAGTGCCTTGATATTGGTCCATGTTAGGGACAAGGCTATTCTCCCACCAGAGGGGAATTAGTTCAAAAGATGGAAAGGAACAAAGCCTCACAGAAATGCCCACTGAATTACAAATTAAAACATAACATTAAATACAATTATACATATGCCTATACAAATGCCAGCAAAAAGAGGGCCCCGGTGTTTCCCACTAGGGATGAGCCGAACACCCCCCTGTCTGGTTCGCACCAGAACATGCGAACAGGCAAAAAATCCGTTTGAACACGCAAACACCGTTAAAGTCTATGGGACTCGAACGTGAATAATCAAAATTAATTTTAAAGGCTTATATGCAAGTTATTGTCATAAAAAGTGTTTGGGGACCTGCGCCTGCCCCAGGGGATATGGATCAATGCAAAAAAAGTTTTAAAAATGGCCGTTTTTTCGGGAGCAGTGATTTTAATAATGCTTAAAGTGAAACAATAAAAGTGTAATATCCCTTTAAATTTCGTGTTTCCCGTGTTTAGAACAGTCTGACAGCAAAATGACATTTCAAAGGAAAAAAAGTCATTTAAAACTACTCGCGGCTATTAATGAATTGTCGGTCCGATAATACACATAAAAGTTCATTGAAAAAAACGGCATGGGATTTCCCCACAGGGGAACCCCGAACCAAAATTTAAAAAAAAAATGGCGTGGGGGTCCCCCTAAATTCCATACCAGGCCCTTCAGGTCTAGTATGGCTATTAAGGGGAACCCCGCGTCAATTTTTTTTTAAAAAAGCGTGGGGTTCCCCTCAAAATCCATACCAGACCCTTATCCGAGCACGCATCCTGGAAGGCCGCAGGAAAAGAGGGGGGGCGAGAGAGCGACCCCGCCTCCTGAACCATACCAGGCCACATGCCCTCAACATTGGGAGGGTGCTTTGGGGTCCCCCTCCAAAGAACCTTGTCCCCATGTTGATGAGGACAAGGGCCTCATCCCCACAACCCTTGGCCAGTGGTTGTGGGGTCTGTGGGCGGGGGGGCTTTAACAAGGGGACCCCCAGATCTATCTTCTTTCAGTTTCTTCCTCCATCTTCTTCTTCTGGTTCTTCCTCCGATCCTCTGCTTCTTGCTCCGGTTTTCTCATCCGGCATCTTCCTCTGCGGCGTCTTCTTCCTTTCTTCGTTCTCGGGCCACTCTGCATCCATGATGGGAGGCTCCCGCTGTGTGAGAAGCTTCTCATCTTCTGACGGTTCTTAAATAATGGAGGGTGTGGCCACCCAGTGAATCTGCCCCCCTCTGACGCACGGGGAAAGCCTCACGGAAGTCCCTTTAAAGTGCTGTGCGTCAGAGGGGGGTGGGGTCACCGGGTGGCCCCGCCCTCCGTTATTTAAGAATCGTCAGAAGACGAGAAGCCTCACACAGCAGGGGCCTCCCATTATGGATGCGGAGTGGCCCGAGAACGAAGAAGGGAAGAAGACGTCGCGGAGGAAGATGCCGGACAAGAACACCGGAGCAAGAAGCAGAGGATCGAAGGAAGAACCAGAAGAAGAAGAATATGGAGGAAGAAACCAAAGGAAGATAGAAGAAAGAAGATAGAAGAAAGAAGATGGAAAGAAGAAGCATTTAAATAAAGGAATTGTCAAAAACTGTCTCTTGTCATTTTTAACATTTTTGACACTTTTTTTGTGAAATGGTAGGGGTACAAAGTACCCCCTTACCATTTCACACAGGGGGGGGTGGGATCTGGGGCTCCCCTTGTTAAAGGAGGCTTCCAGATTCCGATAAGCCCCCCAGGCAAGGGTTGTGGGGATGAGGCCCTTGTCCTCATCAACATTGGGACAAGGTGCTTTGGGGGGACCCCAAAGCACCCTCCCAATGTTGAGGGCATGTGGCCTGGTATGGTTCAGGAGGGGGGAGCAATCTCTCGTCCTCCCCTCTTTTCCTGCGGCCTGGTATGGATAAGGGATAAGGGTCTGGTATGGATTTTTGGGGGTGACCCCACGCCATTTTTTAAAAAATTTTGGCACGGGGTTCCCCTTAAAATCCATACCAGACCTGAAGGGTCTGGTATGGATTTTGAGGGGAACCCCCACGCCTTTTTTTTTTTAAAAATTGGCGCGGGGTTCCCCTAATATCCATACCAGACCTGAAGGGCTTGGTATGGAATTTAGCAGGACCCCACTCCATTTTTTTTTTAAATTTGGTTCGGGGCTTCCCTGTGGGGAAATCCCATGCCATTTTTATCAACGAACTTATATGTGTATTGTCGGGCCAACAATTCATATAGCCGCAAGTACTTTTAAATGACTTTTTTTCCTTTGAAATGATCCATGTCCCCTGGGGCAGGACCCAGGTCCCCAAACACTTTTTATGACAATACCATGCATATAAGCCTTTAAAATTAGCACTTTTGATTTCTCCCATAGACTTTTAAAGGGTGTTCCGCGGCTTTCGAATTTGGCGCGAACACCCCAAATTGTTCGCTGTTCTGCAAACTTGCGAACAGCCGATGTTAGAGCCGAACATGAGTTCGACTCGAACTTGAAGCTCATTCCTATTTCCCACCAAATTGATTATATACAAAAAGTGAGCTGGGGTGTATAGGGCATAGGCAAGTCTCAGTCCCAAATTGTACAAGCACAAAGAGAAAACATTGCCCACGGGACTTTAACGAGGCATAGCCAAAAATATAAAATATTCAAAAGAGTTATTGTTACAAAAAACAGATGTTAACATACATTAAAATTATATA
Source organism: Aquarana catesbeiana (assembly GCF_042186555.1). Lineage (NCBI taxonomy): Eukaryota > Metazoa > Chordata > Amphibia > Anura > Ranidae > Aquarana > Aquarana catesbeiana. Next base: position 942,755,867 of record NC_133324.1, read on the forward strand.
TTTACCAACGATATATGTGCAAAAATAACCATCATTGAATCAATCGGAGTGAAACTAAGAGGTACAGATGAATATTTAGAGATGGAGGTTAAATGAGAAAAATGAAAAAAAAAAGAGACACACACCCGGACTTACAATTAGTTGGACAGACACGAAGAACTTCCACACATATACATTAGTTTGGCAGATAAGATAGGTTAACAGGTCTTTCAGGTGCAAATTAGTAAAATAGCCCTTGTTTTTACACTCTCCCTAAAATGCACAAAAATCTGTTGGACCTCCCAGGTAGACCCATCATCTCGGGAAATGCATGCGTCACTGAAAATACTAGTCAATACATTGATTCGATCCTATGCCCATTTGTCTTGTACATTTCCTTGTACCTACGAGATACCATGCATTTGCTACAAGTATTGGAAGGCTTTCATGTTCCCACCACAGTATAGCTAGTCACTGTGGACATGGAGGCACTGTATTGCAGCATTCCACATGACCAAGGTAAAGGGGTTGTTAGATCATTTCTGTCCTAGTGGGGCCATAGAAAAGGAGGTTTTCACAAATTTGTGGTGGACCTATTGCATTTAGTTTTATCTATTCTATATCTATTTAGTTTTCTGTTTTGCTGGCTCCCACTACTTCCAGGTACAGGGGGTGGCCATGGGCATATGTTGCACCCCCTCTTAGGCCAACTTGTACCTGGTGGGGTGGGAGCAACACATTTTCTCCAGCAATGGTCTCCCGATGTACCTGTGCCATGTTCTCTCATGGCACAGATACATCAATGACTTATTCATTGTATGGGATGGAGATAAAATGCTTTTACTTGAATTTCTGGCCAAATTAAACAGAAACAATTGGAATTTACAATTTACCATTAAATATGACTAGGTATAGGTTCCCTTTCTGGACTTCACTGTCCAAAAGGATGATGATGGGTACATATCCAGTGCTCTGTATCCCAAGCCCACTGCGGGCAATACAATATTGCATGCCACAAGTGCACACCCTGCCCCGCTTATTCCTTCCTATATGGGCAATACCTTTGTTTAAAGCGCAACTGCAGCAACATTAAAACTTTTGAGCTAGAAGCAAAGCTTCTAAGGGATAGGTTGCGGGCAAGAGGATACAGTAAAATGTGCCTAGTTAGAGCATACAACTGCACCAAAGGTCAATCTAGAGATTCCTTATTGTTTCACAAAAAGATCACAAAGTCTAGCAATACGGTTAAATTTATTACTCAATTTAATTTTCAACATGTACAGATAATATCTATCTTACAGAGACATTGGTATTTACTGACTCAGGACCCCATATTGTTAAAATTTGTTCACCTCAGCCCACAATGGTTTTCAGATGATCCTCCTCTCTGAAAGACAGATTAGTGCACAGCCACTTTCCGGGACCAAGCATGAGAACCAACTCTCTGCGGGGCACCTTCAAATGTGGGTGGTGCTCTTACTGTAATATATCAATACTAACAAAAACATCAGCTTACCCAACGGGAAAAGGTTTGTTCCCAAAAAATTATCTTATAACCTGCAAATGTGGAGTCTATTATGTGGGGAAAAACTTAAAAGAATTTTGGAGACGTATACATAATCATTAGTATGCAATTGAGATCAGTATTCCCCTATAGGGAGACATACAGCTCATGGTCATTCATATTGTTCCTTTTTGGCCTTGGAACATATCTCACAGGACCCACGGGGGGGGGGCTGGGGGGGGTTGGGGGTATCTTGCAGAGAGAAATGAGGTGGATACATTAGGGCAACATGTGCCCCTGGTTTGAATGAGGCCACCTTATTTAAGCCCTTTCTACCTATATAATGTAATTTTTCTTGAATTGTGGTTTATAATATAACCAGGTCCTTTTCCATCCTAGATTCCCCAAGAGGATCTCCCCCTAGTGAGTAGATTGCATTCATATTTTTGCCACCCAAATACATTATTTTAAATTTTTCTACATTAAACCTATTTTTTCATGTAGTTGCCCACCACATTAATTTGTTCAGATCTTCATGCAAAGTTTCCACATCCTGCAGAGAAGTTATTGCCCTGCTTAGCTTAGTATTTTCCGCAAATACAGAGATTTAGCTGTTTATCCCATCCTCCAGGTCGTTTATGAATAAATTAAATATAATTGGTCCCAGGACAGAACCCTGGGAGACCCCACATTCCACCCTGGACCATTCCGAGTACTCCCCATTAGGGATGAGCCGAACACTCCCCGGTTCGGTTCACACCAGAACCTGCGAACGGACCGAAAATGTGCACGAACGTTAGAACCCCATTGACTTTTATGGGACTCGAACGTTCAAAATCAAAAGTGCTAATTTTAAAGGCTAATTTTCATGGTATTGTCCTAAAAAGGTTTGGGGACCCGGGTCCTGCCCCAGGGGACATGTATCAATGCAAAAAAAACTTTTAAAAATGGCCGTTTTTTTCGGGAGCAGTGATTTTAATGATGCTTAACCACTTCCCGCTCGCCCTATAGCGGATTGATGTCTGGGAAGTGGTTCCGTTATCCTGACTGGGCATCATATGACGTCCAGCAGGATAACATGCCGCCACGCTCCTGCGGGGGCGCGCATTGCGGCGATCGGTGGAGCGGTGTGTGAGCCTGACACACCGCTCCACCGATCTTGGTAAAGAGCCTCCAGCGGAGGCTCTTTACCACGTGATCAGCCGTGTCCAATCACGGCTGATCACGCTGTCAATAGGAAGAGCCATTGATCGACTTTTCCTCACTCGCGTCTGACAGACGCGAGTAGAGGAGAGCCGATCGGCGGTTCTCCTGACAGAGGGGTCTGCGCTGATTGTTTATCAGCGCAGCCCCCCTCAGATCACCACTAGGACCACCAGGGAAGGGGCAACATGTGGATGGCCAGGTATGTACCCCATGGCCATCCACATGTGCCCAATGTGCACAATCAGTGCCCACAAATGGGCACTGATTGCCACCATTATGTTTTAGTTATGCCCAGCAATGCCACCAATACATTTTATCAGTGCCACCTATCAGTGTCATCAGTGCCACCTGTCATTGCCCATCAGTGCCACCTGTCAGTGCCCATCTGTGCCCATCTGTGCCCATCTGTGCCCATCAGTGCCCACCTATCAGTGCCCATCAGTGGCACCTATCAGTGCCACCCATAAGTACCCATCAGTGCCACCCATATGTACCAATCAATGTCACCTATGAGTGCCCATCAGTGCCACCTATGAGTGCCCATCGGTGCCACCTATGAGTGCCCATCAGTGCCACATACCAGTGCCACCTATCAGTGCCCATCAGTCCCACCTATCAGTGCCCATCAGTGCCGAATATCAGTGCCCATCATCAGTGCCCATCAGTGCCACCTCATCAGTGCCACCTCATTGGTGCCACCTCATCGGTGCCCATCAGTGCCACCATATCAGTGCCCGTCAGTGCCGCCATATCAGTGCCTGTCATTGAAGAAGAAAACATACTTATTTACAAAAAATTTAACAGAAACAAAGAAAAACTTGTTTTTTTTTTTATTTTTGTTTTTTTTTATTTGTTGCTCAAAAAATAAAAACCGCAGAGGTGATCAAATACCACCAAAAGAAAGCTCTATTTGTGGGAATAAAATGATAAAAATTTGTTTGGGTACAGTGTAGCATGACCGCGCAATTGTCATTCAAATTGCGACAGAGCTGAAAGCTGAAAATTGGTCTGGGCGGAAAGGTGTCTAAGTGCCTGGTATTGAAGTGGTTAAAGTAAAAAAAAAAAAAAAGTGAAATATTCCTTTAAATATCATACCTAGGGGGTGTCTATAGTATACCTGTAAAGTGGCGCATGTTTCCTGTGCTTAGAACAGTCCCTGCACAAAATGACATTTTTAAAGGAAAAAACGTCATTTAAAACTGCCTGTGGCTTTAATGTAATGTCGTGTCCTGGTAATATGGATGAAAATCAGTGAGACCAACGGCATGGGTACCCCCAAGTCCATTACCAGGCCCTTTGGGTCTTATTAAGGGGAACCCCGCACCCAAATAAAAAAGGAAAGGTGTGGGGCCCACAGGCCCTATATACTCTCAACAGCAGTATACAGGCAGTGCAAACAAGACAGGGACTGTAGGTTTGTTGTTAAGTAGAATCTGTTTGTAATTTTAAACTGGTACATTTTTAAAGTGTAGCTCCAGCCAAAAAATCAGTTTTTAAGCTTTTTGGAAAACCTAGGGAAGGGTTATCACCCCTGTGACATTTGTTTTGCTGTCTGTGCTCCTCTTCAGAAGATTTCACCTCACTTTTTGTCCCAATGACAAATGTTTTTTGAAAATTTGGGGTTTTTAATGAAACAAGGATTGGTGAAAAAGCATCAGTGGAAAGGAGAAAAGTTTTTCCCATATTAACTCTTACAGGAGAGAATTTCCCTTCCTATGGGGTAGATTTCATCTCACTTCCTGTTGTCTCCTTCCATTTGCAAGTAGGGGTCGTTTGTAAGTTGGATGTTTGAAAGTAGGGGCCTGCCCTATATACTCAGCAGAAATTTGGGCCTTAGGTGTTGTTGTGGCCACAACACTGTAAGCCCTCACAGGGCCCTGCTGTGAAATATTAGATCAAGAATTGTAATTACATGCCCCTGTTGAACAGGGGCAGAAAAATAGGGCCTTTGGTGATGGTAGTGGTGGTGCTGGTGCCACAACACTGTAAGTCCTCACAGTTACTCTTGGTGGGTGCTGGAACGGGCCCTTCTGTGAAATATTATATCAAGAATTGTAATTACATGCCCCTCTTGAACAGGGGCTGAAAAATTAGGCCTTTGGTGGTGGTTGAGGTGCTGGTGCCGCAACACTGTAAGTCCTCACAGTTACTCTTGGTGGGCGCAGAAACGGGCCCTGCTGTGAAATATTAGATCAAGAATTGTAATTACATGCCCCTGTTGAACATGGCCAGAAAAATTGGGCCTTTGGTGGTGGTGCTGGTGGCACAACACTGTAAGTCCTCACAGTTACTCTTGGTGGGCGCAGAAATGGGCCCTGCTGTGAAATATTAGATCAAGAATTGTAATTACATGCCCCTGTTGAACAGGGCCAGAAAAATTGGGCCTTTGGTGGTGGTGGTGGTGCTGGTGGCACAACACTGTAGGTCCTCACAGTTACAGGAAAACACCACCAACCTTCTACAGGTAGCTTTAGCTGAACACTGTGCCGAGGTCGCACTACACTGACGTGTAAATAATTTAGCTGCCTGCGGTAGTGATAGGATCAGGAAAACACCACCAACCTTCTACAGGTAGCTTTAGCTGAACACTGTGCAGAGGTCGCACTACACTGACGTGTAAATAATGTAGCTGCCTGCGGTAGTGATAGGATCAGGAAAACACCACCAACCTTCTACAGGTAGCTTTAGCTGAACACTGTGCAGAGGTCACACTACACTGACGTGTAAATAATTTAGCTGCCTGCGGTAGTGATAGGATCAGGAAAACACCACCAACCTTCTACAGGTAGCTTTAGCTGAACACTGTTCAGAGGTCGCACTACACTAACGTGTAAATAATGTAGCTGCCTGCGGTAGTGATAGGATCAGGAAAAGACCATTTGAAAAAAAGCAAAGAGTGAGGCCCTCCCAAAAATCTACACTAGACTATTTTCCAAGCATGCATCCTAGCAGACCAGGAAAGGAGGATATTATTTTTATTATTTTTAGAATAAACATTTTTTTACACTTTTTTCTTTTTTTGTTCAAATATTTTAATGGGTAACAAATATGCCATCACATGTGTATATAAAACAGAAAAAACAAAAAAGCTTGCACATAGGGAGAAGTCTCATTCACAATTTACAGTGCATAATGTCATAAAAATCCCCTCCGAGGACTGTAGGCAGGTCAAGGTCAGTTGGAGTCTGCAAGGTGATGGCATTGACAACATTTAACCTGTTTGCGAACCGCTGACTATAGATTTACTGTGCCAGGGCGGCCGCTCTGCGCCAAATCACGTACCTGGTACGTGATCTAGCATTTCCTGGTCTGGGGCGCACACCGCTGTCGACCTGCTTCCACTGTGATTTGACACCGCAGGAGCCAATTAGTGGGTCCAACGGATGCAATGTCCGTTGGGACCGGCTGATCATTCAGGAGAAAGGCAGAACTGCAGTCTGCCTATGTAAACAAAGCAGATCGCCGTTCTGTGAGAGAGGAATGTGCTGATCCTGTGTTCCTGCTAAGCAGAAACGTGGATCCTTACATTTCCCCAGTCAAAGCATCCCCCCCCACAGTTAGCAAGCACTCCAAGGGAACACATTTAACCCTATGATCGCTCCTGATGTTAACTCCTTTCCCTGACAGTGTCATTAGTACAGTGACAGTGTATATTTTTTAGCACTGATCACTGTATTGGTGCCACTGGTCCCCAAGAAGTGTCAAAAGTGTCAGTTACATCTCAAAAATGTGCCCCTTTTTAACAAATGAAACCACCAAGCTCCTCATTCACTCCCTTGTTATCTCTCGCCTTGACTATTGCAACTCCCTTCTCATTGGCCTGCCTCTCCATAGGCTATCCCCTCTTCAGTCTATCATGAATGTTGCTGCCAGACTTATACACCTTACCCACCGCTCAATGTTGTAGTGATCGGGTATATTAATGTATATTGGGTGATATGATGTAGAGTGGGTATGATAATTAATATTTTGGTATTATTATAATGATGATGTAAGTACTCTTCCGCAGCAACCCAATTCTTCCACAGAGATGCACTTTATTGACTTCCAACACAGAACAAAGTCCAAAGTCCACAGATGACAAAGAAATCCGACAGAGGAAATATAATTCAGAAACCCATCTCCTAGGTCTGTGTCTTCCCAGCCATACACAGACAAGCCTCACCTCAAACTATAGACTGAATGCCGTGTTATATTCACCAGGCATTGAATGGCTGAGCAATTTGATTGGCCGTTTCAATTTAGGACTTTGATAAGCTTTAGTCTATCAAACAGACAACAACCCCCAGCCGTGAACAGCCGTGAACCACACCAATTTGCACTCCCGCATATCAACATCAACAAGTCCCCTTTAGATATATTAATTAGATAAACAGAACACCCTTTTGAGCCCTTGGAATACCTACATTCCTGCATATCAACAAGCCCCCCTGATAAATTAGCCCCACAGGAGGGAGCCTCTGCTAGGCCAACCCAAAACACTCCTTGATCCCATTGTTACCCCCTCAAGTCTAATTACCTATGTACCCTTTGAAATGTTCAATTAGGTTAACAGCCCATACCTCACACCCCTAGGTAGACTTGCATGAGACTAACACATCAAAGGGTTTTCAGCTGTTATATTAAAATTGAGTTGGTTTGGACAAATAGACCATCGTCAACTCAATTCTGGCCTGGTTAATATTGACTGTATGTGTATATACATATAATAATGTCCCACATAAATCGGTGAACATTACAACATATTACAACAAGTGTCTGCCAACCCTCTCCTCTAATCCCTACACTGGCTCCCAATTACCCAGCAAATTAAATTCAAAATACTAACCACAACATACAAAGACATTCACAACTCTGCCCCGAGCTACATCACCAACCATGTCTCCAAATATCACCCAAACCGTCCTCTCCGCTCTTCTCAAGACCTCCTACTCTCAAGCTCTCTTGTCTCCTCCCCCCATGCTTGTCTCCAGCATTTCTCCAGAGCTTCTCCCATCCTCTGGAACTTGCTACCTCAACCTGTCCGGCTATCCCCTACTTTTGCTACTTTCAGGCAATCCCTGAAAACTCATCTCTTCAGGAAAGCCTATCACATCTCCAACTAATCTTTTACCACTTACATCAGCTCATTCCCCACAGGTACAACCTTTTGTACCACCTGCCCCACCCTATTAGATTGTAAGTTCTTCTGAGCAGGGCCCTCCTAATCCTCTTGTATTTTTTTGTATTATAGCTGTATTGTCTCCCTTTTATATTGTAAACACTGCATAAACTGTTGGCACTTTATAAATCCTGTATAATAATAATAATAATAAGTTAGGTGTCCGATTTGTCCGCCTCAATATTGCAGTCCCGCTATAAGTTGCTGATCGCCGACATTACAAGCAAAAATAAAATTAAAATAAATATATCCCATAGTTTGTAGCCACTATAACTTTTGCGCAAATCAATCAATATACACGTATTGCAATTTTTCTTAACCAAAAATATCTAGCAGAATACATATTGGACTAAATTAATGAAGAAATTTGATTTTTTTTTTTTTTTATTTATTGGGAATGTTTTATAGCAGAAAGTAAAAAATATTGTTTTTTTTTCAAAATTGTCGGTCTTTTTTTTTATATAGCGCAAAAAATAAAAACAGCAGAGGTGATCAAATACCACCAAAAGAAAGCTCTATTTGTGAGGAAAAAAAAGGACATACATTTTATTTGTGTATGGCATCACACGGCCGTGCAATCTTCAGTTAAAGTAACGCAGTGCCGTATCAAAAAAATGGGCTGGTCATGAAGGGGGGTAAACATTCTGGAGCTGAAGTGGTTAAAGTGCAGTGGAGAAGGAAAAAGAAAAAGTGCCAACTCTCACTTGGGTGGACAGCCATATAAGGAACAAAACAATTTTAGGTGAGTATGTAGTGCATGTCAGAAAATGGAGGGAAGAGGAGAGGGGTGGGGGGGGGGGGTGGTTCAGGGTTGCAGCAATGACAATCCTGAAGAGGCAAGCTAGTGGAGAAAATGTAAGAGAACTTAGGGCTCCCAGAGAGAGGTTTCAAAAATAGGAAGTAATTATTTGTCAGTCCAGGGCTGCCAAATTATTATTTTTTCAATAAAGATTTATTATAGAAATTGAAGCATACAAAATGAGGCATAAAATAAATGAAAGTCACATGTGTTGTGACGCAACGCATCGGGAGGAGCTTGGTGACGTCACTTCAAGTTATGGCCGTGACCGGAAGTTCTTATCTGTTCGACACTTTTTGACTGCTTGGCTTGTTATGCCATTTTTAACTGTAAAAGATCTTTTTAAATAAATACAAGGACATTTTTTAAAATCTACTACACTATGGAGAATTCTCTTTTTTGCTTCTAATCCCGTGGATCTGGAGACACTTTCCTTTAGGAAAAAGATTGTGGAGACCGGGGAATATCTGCAGTGATTCCTTAGACACATTGAGGAGGATCCAGCAACAGCTTTGACGTCCATCGACGCATTACTAGACCCGTTGGGGTCTATCCATAAGGTGAGAGGCTAGCATCACTGGGGGAGGATTCTAGAAAGTTTTATATTATCATATTACATGTAAAAATTGGACTCCCGTATTCGTCCCTTTCTCCCTCATCTCTTTTTGTCCTACTGGGAATATATTGATTTATACCTTGAATAAGAGACTGATTACCTTTCTAAATCATTAGATTCCTTTGGATGCACTTTATTATTTTACTTTTTTCACTGAATTATACATTTGAATGCTATTTTTATGGGATGCACTTTACTGGGTTTTTTTTATTGAACACATTTCGAATGAACACATTTATATGAATTTTTCTTGTTGAGTTACATTTGAGATATTCATTGGTATTTTTGCCCATTTAGCACTTTATTGGTTATTAATTAGCGCTGCTTCATTATATATACACTTATATATGTATATATACATACATACACATACACATACATACATGTTGGCAACACTATAGAAGTCCAGCCGCTCTTTATATTCTATTAAGCACTTTTTATTTTGCACTTTATATTAAGTCCTTTACTTTCCATCAAACATTTTCTAGGTACCTTCTTTTTAATGTATACAACAGTTTTCATCTTGAACAGAATTGTAAAGAAATAGTAAAGAGAATATATTACAATACAATGTAGGTTATAAGGGAAGCAGAACATCTTAAACTACATTATATCTGTACCAATAGAATTGTAGGTCTTATGGTAATCCACTCAGTAGTAAGTTATTTGATTACCATAGTTCTGATTGATAGAATTTTTCCTATAAGTGGAAGGGGAAAAATAGGGGAATAGAATATGATAAGGTAGTGGTCATTAATCTAAATGAGTAGTTATGAGCTCAATAGTGTAAAACAGAGATTATTAATAATACTTAATCTCAGATATTTATTCTTATATCTGTAGTCTTATCAGGACTCGGTTAGTGTTTTGTAGTCCTCAGATAGTTTAAAGAGGTACCAGAATCTCCATATTTTATGAAATTGTGTGGAAGTTTTTCTTATTAGCCATGGTTTCTTCCATTTCATAGATTGCCGCCAATCTTTTATTGATGGTGTGTGTCTAGTTTTTCCTTTTAGTGGTATGAGCACTTTTGCAGAGCTTAGTAGGTGTCTTACCAGAGATTTATTGTATTTCCTATACAAGAGATTAACGTGAAGAAGGCAGCAAGCTGGGTCTAAGTCCATTTTTGTTTCTGTAATGTGTTTTATTCATTTTATAATCATTTGCCAGTAGGTTTGAATTTTAGGGCAAGACCACCAGATATGGAGAAAAGTCCCTCTGCCTGTGTTGCATCTCCAGCAACTATCTGATTCTTGGGGTAACCAGCTCTTGATTTTCACAGGGGTGGTATACCACTGGTTTGTGAATTTTAAAGGAGGCCTCTTGTGTGTGTGCTTAACGAACATTTATGGGTGAAGACACAGGCTTTTTCCCATTGTTCTTCTGATATACGGAGGTTTAGATCCTCTTCCCAGATATGTTTATATTTGTCTGGTAAATCAGTAGCTGGTTGTGATGTCGAACTGTATACAAGCGAGGTGACCTTTCTTAATGGAGTTTGATCATAACATATTCGCTCAAAAGTTATGAGGGTCTTGCCATCAGTTCGTTTTGTTTATTGTTTTGGATAAAGTTATGTATTTGTAAATATAACCAAAATTTAGGTGGTGAGTTTCTAAATTTTTTTTATGTTTAGGTAGGACTTCAAGAGAGCCAACAGAAAACAGGAAGTCCAGAGCTCGCTGTGCTCCACGGACCCAAACTAGATTTGATGTAGCTCCACCTTTAGGTGGAGCTAGAGCGTCATTACATCACATCCGTGGGTTTGGGTCTGTGGAGTGCAGCAAGCTCTGTGTGTATTTATTTATTTTTGTTATTTATTTATGCATGTGTAACCTTTTTTTTTTTTTATCAGATAGATGTGGTCCTGAATTCTCTTTCAAAAGGGTCTATGAGTTTTACCTACATAAAATGGATCACATTTACATGAAACAAACAGCTCCCACACTTTGACAATCTATCCAATACTGTGGTTGCCATCTCTGTCCATTGGGGAGTGCTATGCTTCTCCCTATTTTAAACCAATTACAAAATTCACAGTCACCATATCTAACACGCCCACAGCATGGATCCCAAGATGGCGCAGCCGGAGGATCAGCAAGGCAATCATTACATTACTCGGACCGGCCGGGAGCCTCCTCACAGGTCCCACTCCCTGAAATGATGTCCCATCTACCACCTGATGCATCGCAGGCACTACAGAGCCCAGCAAAATCGAGGATGCGGATGGATATCCCTGACCAGGCCTCAGATGCAGTAAGTACAGGCCTGCACAATAACTCTGCCATATCCTCACTCCAGTCCTCTATAGCACAGTTCCCCACCGCAGGCCAGTCAGTGCTGGACACCACTATGAAGGACATGCTCCTATCCTTACAATCATCCCTCATGTCTAACTTATCATCCCTAATTAACCAGTTCTCACTGGAAATGAAGCACATGATAACAGGGTACAGTTTATGGAACACAAAATGGAGGAATGCACTGACACTGTAAATGACATGGTAGATGCTTATACTACACAAAAAGAAGAATCCACATGGATCAAAGCTAAGCTCGTGGACCTCGAGGACTGCTCCAGACGCAATAACATCAAAATAAGGGGCATTCCAGAATCCATCCAACCTAGAGAACTACAAAACTTCGCCAACACCATGTTCTCCAGTATGCTTCCTGAGCTATCCCCAATTGAGCTCACTATAGATCGCATACATAGACTGCCCAAACCCCGCCACCTACAAGCAGATGTGCCCAGAGATGTACTTTTGCAAATCCACTTTTACCAAGCAAAAGAATAAATCATCATGAAAGCAAGGGAGCTGTCCCCACTTCCACCACTGTACGCAGACATCCAACTGTATGCTGACCTATCACAATATACTCTCCAAATGCGGAGGCAATTGAAAACCATCACCAAACCATGAATAACCATAAAATAATGTACAAATGGCGTCACCCAGCCACAATTCTGGTCACCCATAACGGCATACCCCACTCCATTTCAACTCTAAAAGGGGGTATGAAACTTCTTCATACATGGGGAATCATACCAGAACCCCCCAGTAACCTACCAGACCCCACTGAGAAACCAAACCCTTTCTCCTTTGGGATGGATCGAGGGAAATTTAAGGACAAAAGTCACTGATTACTCAGCCCAGCTACTACACTGAACAACTTCTAAAGTCCGGTCTGAAAATGTGCCTTTATCCTTGCTCGCTGAACTTTACCCCCAAAGTTGGCCAATTGCTCACCTGAGCTGCCTGTTTCAAAATAACCTGTTTGCACACCACAAGGTGCGCTTGAGCTCATTTTGTTATTTAATTACAACCTTTGTTCTTCTCTTTTGTTTTTCTTTACCTTTTTATGGTCATCAAGCCTAGGTAATTGGAACTCTAAGGTACACACGGAAAACCCATCTACTCCTACTCTCAACTGAACGAACAGACATCAACTACAGCCTTCTCCTCCAGCATCAATCGGATCCCTAAGGAACAATCCAACGGCCAACAACTAAGTTTTTGACCTTCCTGACACACCACACAACCACCTACCATGGGAATCACTATCCTTTCCCTCAACGCAAAAGGGTTAATTCACCCAGCAAAATGGGCCTCCTTATAGAAAACAGCACTTGCCCAGAACTGCGAAGTGCTATGCGTACAGGAGACACATTTTGCTCTGCATACCTCCCCCAAATGTCAACATCGTCAGTTCCCGCATGTATTCCAGACCTCATTTCCGAAAAAACAACAAGGAGCCTTGATCGCCATTAGGGGAACTGTGAACTTTCAGCTCCATCAATGTGTCACAGACCCGGAAGGAAGATACATTTTTCTATCCTGCATGATCAACAATATCCCATACACCTTAATTTCTCTTTACGCTCCCAATCACGGTCAAATGACCTTCTTTAGGAAGACACTGCGTCTAGCACGAAAATTCCAACAAGGTCATTTACTGATATGTGGAAACTTCAACCTAGTTCCAAATAAAAAAATGGACTCCACCGCAGTATTCAAACGCCATGTCTCTCCTTTACAAAGTTTTATTTCAACTACTGATTTATATGACGTATGGGGTTGTTGTCACGCGAGCGAGAGGGACTTTACCTTCCTTTCGGCGTGTCACAACACCTACTCGAGAATCGATCTCTTTGTAGCTGACAAATGGTTACTACAGAGAATATCAAACTCTGTTATCCATACCACCACCTGGTCAGATCACGCTCCAATTAGTATTACTATTGAGGACAACACGCACCAACCCAATTCCTATATTTGGAGAGTAAGTAACCACCTTCTTAATACACCATGCTATTTAACACCTATTCAAACACAACTAGAAGAATTTTAAGTTTTAAGCTTAATCAAACGTCGGTATCTGATGGTATGGAATGCTCACAAGGCTGTAATACGAGGCGTTTTCCTTCAAATGGGTGCTAGAGCTAAGAAACAAATGACTCAGAAACTAGATAATCTGACTGCTGTCATATCCAAGACTGAATCCCTAAACAAAATAAACCAATCTCCTGTCTTAAAATCCAAACTCTTCACTCTCAGACACGAATTGAGATCCGACCTTCTTGAAAAATATGAAAAATCATACAAAATACTTAAATCCACATCATATACCACAAAAAACAAAGCAGGTAAGGCAATGTCCTTACAAGTCAAGGGGTACAGAAACAAAACAAAAATCCCTTTCATTCTCCACCCCCACTCCAAAGAAAAACTTCTTAAACCACACTCCATAGCAAACGCCTTTAGCACATATTACGAAGATTTGTATAATCTTAAAAATGACCCGACCACCAACCAACCCTCCCCAGAAATGATACAAACCTTCCTAAATAATATACAGCTTCCATCTATAGACCAACAACTCTCTAAACTAAATGACCCATTCACGACTGATGAAATTCTAAAAGTGATTAACAACCTCCCTAACTTCAAATCTCAGATGGCTTCACGGGGGAATACTATTAACGTTTCCAACATATTCTAGCTCCCATCCTATGCCTTGCCTTCAACTCAAATGTACAATCCGCCTCCTTTCCTACTGAAATGCTTAGTGCCATGGTAGTTACTTTGCCGAAACCCGGCAAGGAACCTACCCCCCCAAAAAACTTTAGGCCCATCTCATTGGTTGTAAAGATCTATGCTAAAATCATTGCCAACAGACTCGAAGATATACTCCCCTCTCTAATACACCAAGATCAGTCCGGCTTCACCAAAGGTCGCTAAGCTTCAGATGCCACTAGACGAATGATTAACATAATCCGCCATGTAGAATCCTCTAAATTGCCTTCCCTACTCCTTTCCCTTAATGCTGAAAAGGCATTTGAAAGGGTCCACTGGGGTTTCCTATCTGCAGTGCTGAACAAGTTCGGCCTAACGGGACAAATACACAATGCAATAATGGCCCTATACTCTAACCCTTCTGCTCGGGTGTTCTCTGCAGATACCCTGTCTATACCTTTCCAAATATCAAACGGTACACGACAAGGTTGCCCATTATCGCCACTAATATTCAACCTTATCATGGAGACCATTAGATCTAACAACAAAATATCTGGAATCTCCCTAGCAACCATAGAACACAAAATCAGTCTGTTCGCAGACGATGTGATCCTAATGATCACTGACCCTGAAAGATCCTTGCCTGAGATACAAAAGACGCTCGCCTGGTTCAGTGATGTCTCATACTACAAAATCAATGAAACTAAATCTTATATACTAAATTTGGGTATAAACAACCATACTAGCGGTCGACTCAAATAACAATTCCTATACATATGGGCAGATGACAGCATATCGTACCTGGGAATACAACTGACCAAATCAACTAAATCATTATATACTATGAACTACCTACCACTTAGAACCAAACTTCAAAACGATCTTATCAGGCTAGCGTCAATTGAATTCTCATGGCTGGGACGCTTAGCGGCGTTCAAAATGTTTCATCTACCCCAAGTACTCTACCTATTTTGCACAATACCCATCCCCATACCCCTCCATTATTTCAAATCCTTACAAAAACTTTTATCAAACTTTATTTGGCAGGGTAAAAAATCAAGATGCGGACATTCTCAACTAATTAAACACCGACTAGTGGGAGGAACAGGATATGTAGATTTCTCAGACTATTACATAGCTTCTATCCTCACCCAAGCTAGAGAATGGTTCCTAAACCCCCCCTCCCCACACTGTGGGGCAAAATAGGCTCATCTGCAATCCCCAGTGGTAATATATCTTCTTGGTTATTTGCTATTACGATTGGAGCAAAGATCCCTCCCCAAGTCTCGCCGACGATATTGGCGACTATCAAAGCTTGGTTCAGACTCCAACAAACACCTTTAACTCACACTATACCCTCCAATGTTCACATCCCTATAGAATCTCTACATCATCTAATACTATCAACTTCCTACTTAAGATGGAAAGAAAAAGGCATTATCCACCTGTCTGATTTGATAGACACAGACAAACCCAAATCATTTTCTTCACTACAAAAAGAATTCCACCTCCCGTCCTCTGACACATTCTTGTAAATTCGCACCCATCACTGCCTCACATTGCTCACAACCTGGAAATGTACTCTTCCCCAAGAAGCATGGATCTACTTTAGATCCCCTATAACACACCGTAAGGGTATATCGTTATTTTACAACCTGCTTCACCACAAAACCACATTCACCGCATCATCACCGATAATTCGATGGGAAAGAGATCTAGGACAATCATTCACAATGGACAAATGGGAAAAAGCTTGCAAATCCATTTATAAGGCTACCTGTTGTTCCACCCTTTGGGAACTAGCATATAAACTAACATATTGTTGGTATATGACCCCTGATAGAATTTCTAAATTTAGTAAAGACCTTGACGACACCTGCTGGAGAAATTGCGGAATTAAAGGAGATTTGCTACACACATTTTGGAATTGCCCCAAGCTCACACAAAATCGGAGCGCAATTTTTCAACTACTTTCAGAAATTACACACCTGAATATCAGAAGTAGGCCATCTCTGGCTTTACTCTCATTAGACATAGAACAATACCCCAACAAGATAAGGAATATCATTACACACGTTCTTATAGCTGCTAGACTTAGTATATCTAGGAAATGGAAAGACCCAGACCCCCCCCACATTAAAAGATGTAGTCCACACTACAAATGTTCACTTCACACATGAAACAACCCTAGCGTTACGCCACGACAAAATGAAAATTATCCACATGTGGCAACCGTGGACTGATTGGACTAATTCTCCGGCATTTGTCGAAATGTTTAACCTTAAATCTGACGAAAATAACTTATCTGACGATCATAACTCTTAAGTGTATAACCCACCCACTAGACTCGATAGAACTCACTTTAAATTCAATCTATGATACGTTTCTCTCGATAGTTACAAACTTAGATAGATAAAGTCAGAAGTTACCTTATAGGGGAGGGGAGGACAGTTCTTCACGGTTACAGTCTAGCACCCTTGCGGGGTGTCCAGGTGGAGCTGTCGTCCTACAACCCTCCTCTAGAATAAGATCACAGTCAAATAACTAGAACTGTTCCTTAAAATTGTAGAATCGGAAAACCAATCAAAATACCACATATTTCCTTGTGTATACCGCAACGCTATTTCTTTACTTATTTTATATTAGGTAAGATGTACCATAGTCTCCTATTGTACCATATCTCATAACAATTTCCTGTAAAACAATGTTAAAAATGTTTCTTTTACTCTGTATTACATAAATACTTTTCAATAAAAATTTATTGAGGAAAAAAAAGTAGATGCCAACGTAGGTGAGGATGTTGTTGAGAAAACCGTGTTATGAACCTTGTTTGTTGTGTCTGAATGTTTTCTCTTCTGGAATGGATAAGGGAGTTCCTTGTTTTCTTTTTAGCCTTATTAAACGCCTTTTTAAGACTCTTTTTACTGAAACCCCTTATGAGAAGTCGTATTTGTAATTCCCTAGCACGCTTCAGAAAATCCTCATCTTTTGTGCAGTTCCTCCTCAGCCCCAATTACTGTCCATAAGGTATACTCTGAACTAGCCCTCTGGGGCGGGTGCTCTTGGCATGTAGTATGGTCCTGGCAGAGGAAGATTTTCTATACAGATCAGAAGATAAATTACCCCGTTCATCCACCCCAATTTGCACATCCAGGAATGTGACCTTTTCTTGACAGCAATCCATAGTGAATTTAAGGTTGACCTAGATAATCCATAAAGGTATTTAGTTCTGATCGCGTACCATCCCAGATTATAAGCACCACGTTGATATACCTGTGCTAAGATACAATGTGGCACAGGTTCATCGACTTATCTTGTACAAAAAATAAATGGCACTCCCACCTCCCCCGGTTACAGATTGGCGTATGATGGGGCACAACGTGTCCCCATCGCCACTCACTTCACCTGGAGGAAGTTGGAACCCCTAAAAACAAAAACATGTTCCAGCAGTTGCAAAATAAAAGAATTGTATGGCCACAATTATTTTTTCAAATGCTCAGATGGTTATAACTACAGAAGATTTTTTAATTTTTTCCTCACCTTGCCGGGTTCATCCGGCCAGCCGCACAGGTTCAGCCTCTTTCCTGTAGTGAAACCCCTCTGTTCGGTTGTAAATCATCCATACAAGGGAGCCCCCCTCCAGACCCAGGTGCTGGACGGGCTGGGATACTGGTCTTTGGGACAGGCAGGACGCGACCCTCCCCATACACTCGGGCAGCATGGCTCCCCCATTGCTGGCACTTCACTCCATAAACAGGACATCCTTCTGGTAAAAACAAACACTTTTGGACACTCACTGAATGGCCAGGAAGCAATCTACAGCAGAAACACGAAAATGAGGGCAGCCTCCTCTTCCAAAATGGCAGTTAACGGACTACCGGTCGACGGGGGTGTACCAAGATGGCATTGGGCCGACTTCCTGTTTGCTAGGAGAGAAGCTGTAACTAATCAAGGAACACCTGAGAAAGGTAGAAACTCTCCCCCCATGCACTTCTAACTAGAGAGATGCAACAGTATGGTGCACAATCAGGAGAGAGTGCACACAGCGGACACCAGGTAAGGGGGAACCAAAAGCTGCAGAGGGGGGAGATGGGAACTGTAACACTGCATAGCAAAGCATTGAAATGTCATTATCTAACAGGTTGCCTGTTTGTGCTGTGTATGGGTCATTACATCTACAGAGGTAAGACACACTCCTAAAACTTACTAATGTTGCAGCAGTATTAGAAGCTATAGCACAAATGTCTGTGTACTGCAGTTTCCTCAGAAACAACATGAGTTCTCCCAGAGATCAGCCACAAAATAAGGGGAGGGTTAGGTAAGTAGGTAATAAATACATTAAAAGAGAGCACTTGGGCTAATCAAATGTAAATCTTTGCAGCCCCCACAGCCAATACAGTTCTTCAAAGAGGACAGACAGAAGCCCAAGCTCAGCAACAGCCCATTCAAAGATCCGCCAAGAGAGCCGGCATAGAATAGAGGATACGCAGGCTGAGGAAGATACAGAGGGCCAATGTCTAGGATGCGGTTTTAAGGCATTACCCCAAAAGGTTTTACACCGGGCATGCCTGCTGGAAGCCGCAGGAGATAAGGAGACAGAAAAGGCTGACTTCAATGGCGGAATTATCAGGGTCGCACCAGTCGCATTTGCGACTGGGCCCTTGGGTTCTGCCACTGTGGGAAGGCCCGCCGCCACCCAGAAGATAGTAATTCACGTGGAGTCCTGGTCATCCCGCCCATCCTCTTCTGCTGCTCCGCCCATCCTCCCCGCCCATCCTCTGCTCCCTCACTCACAGGGACAGTCCCCTCCCACTCCACCCATCCTCTTTGCCCGTACAGTCCCCGCCCATTGTCTCTATCCCTGCCTGCTCAGCCCATCTTCTCCGGCTCCGCCTTCACTCACAGTCCCCGCCCATCTTTTCTGTTACACCTGCACTCACGGGCTCAGTCCCCGCCCGCTCCGCCCATCTTCTATGGCTCCAACTTCATTCACAGGCCCCGCCCATCCTCTCTGCTCGCCCAAGCAAGACGGAGCAAGGAGGGGGAACCAAGTGATCTGCAAGTGAGTGGCACCCAACCCTCAATATCAACACTGCCACTGATCCCCTCCACACCACTTCTGCCACTGATCCCCCCACACCACCACTACTGCCACTGATACCCCCCTACACCACCACTACTGCCACTGATACCCCCCCACACCACCACTACTGCCACTGATACCCCCCACACCACCACTACTCCCACTGATACCCCCCACACCACCACTGATACCCCCCACACTACCACTACTGCCACTGATACCCCCCACACCACCACTACTGCCACTGATACCCCCCACACCACCACTACTGCCACTGATACCCCCCACACCACCACTACTGCCACTGATACCCCCCCACACCACCACTACTGCCACTGATACCCCCCACTACTGTCACTGATAAACCCCACACCACCACTATTGCCACTGATACCCCCCACACCACCACTACTGCCATTGATACCCCCACACCAACACTACTGCCACTGATACCACCCCACACCACCACTACTGCCACTGATACCCCCCACACCACCACTTCTGCCATTGATACCCCCCACACCACCACTACTGCCACTGATTCCCCCCACACCACCACTACTGTCACTGATACCCCCCACACCACCACTACTGCCACTCATCCCATCCCCCTCCAACCATCACCCTTGCCACTGATCCCACACTCCCACCACCTCTGCCACTCATCCCATTCAACCCCCCCACCACTGATCTCACCCCCAACCACAACCACAATCCTTGCCACTGATCCCATCCCCCCTCACCGCTGCCACTCATCCCATCCCCCCACCACCATTGCTACTATTGATCCCATCCCCACCCATTCACCATCGCTGCCACTGATCCCACCCCCCCACCATTGCCACTCATCCCATCTCTCCCTCACCACTGCCGCTCATCCCATCCCCCACCACCGATTCTATCCCTCCCCAACCACCACTGTTGCCACTCATCCTAGGGGCGTAACTACAGGGGTAACAATTGCAATAACGCACGTGTTGCCCCTGAACACCTGGATGGGGGGGGCATTTAGAGGAAAAAATCCCCTCAATTTTTCTCCTGCAGCCAAAAAGTCTGCTTTTCCTCCTCTCCCTCTGATAGGCATTCAGTGGCTGCAGGAGGAAAATGGAGGGGATTTGTTCCCCCTCCTTTCCAGGTCCTGCTGCCCCCGCGATTAGTGGGAAGTAGGGATGAGCTTCGAGTTCGAGTCGAACTCATGTTCGACTCGAACATTGGCTGTTCGCAAGTTCACCGAACAGCGAACAATTTGGGGTGTTCGCGGCAAATTCGAATGCCGCGGAACACCCTTTAAAAGTCTATGGGAGAAATCAAAAGTGCTAATTTTAAAGGCTAATATGCAAGTTATTGTCATAAAAAGTGTTTGGGGACCTGGGTCCTGCCCCAGGGGACATGGATCAATGCAAAAAAAAGTTTTAAAAACGGCCGTTTTTTCAGGAGCAGTGATTTTAATAATGCTTAAAGTCAATCAATAAAAGTGTAATATCCCTTTAAATTTCGTACCTGGGGGGTGTCTATAGTGTGCCTGTAAAGGGGCGCATGTTTCCTGTGTTTAGAACAGTCTGACAGCAAAATGACATTTTGAAGGAAAAAACTCATTTAAAACTACTCGCGGCTATTGCATTGCCGACAATACACATAGAAGTTCATTGATAAAAACGGCATGGGAATTCCCCAAAGGGGAACCCCGAACCAAAATTAAAAAAAAAAAATGACGTGGGAGTCCCCCTAAATTCCATACCAGGCCCTTCAGGTCTGGTATGGATATTAAGGGGAACCCCGGCCAAAATTTAAAAAAAAAAATGACGTGGGGTTCCCCCTAAATTCCATACCAGACCCTTCAGGTCTGGTATGGATTTTAAGGGGAACCCCGCGCCAAAAAAAAAAAAAAAAAAAAACGGCGTGGGGTCCCCCCAAAAATCCATACCAGACCCTTATCCGAGCACGCAACCTGGCAGGCCGCAGGAAAAGAGGGGGGGACAAGAGTGCGGCCCCCCCTCCCTCCTGAACCGTACCAGGCCACATGCCCTCAACATTGGGAGGGTGCTTTGGGGTAGCCCCCCAAAACACCTTGTCCCCATGTTGATGAGGACAAGGGCCTCATCCCCACAACCCTGGCCGGTGGTTGTGGGGGTCTGCGGGCGGAGGGCTTATCGGAATCTGGAAGCCCCCTTTAACAAGGTGACCCCCAGATCCCGGCCCCCCCCTGTGTGAAATGGTAAGGGGGTACATAAGTACCCCTACCATTTCACGAAAAAAGTGTCAAAAATGTTAAAAATGACAAGAGACAGTTTTTGACAATTCCTTTATTTAAATGCTTCTTCTTTCTTCTATCTTCCTTCATCTTCTGGTTCTTCTGGTTCTTCTGGCTCTTCTGGTTCTTCCTCCGGCGTTCTCGTCCAGCATCTCCTCCGCGGCGTCTTCTATCTTCTTCTCCTCGGGCCGCTCCGCACCCATGGCATGGGGGGGAGGCTCCCGCTCTTCTCTTCTTCTTTTCTTCTCTTCTTCTTTTCTTCTTTTCTTCTCCGGGCCGCTCCGCAATCCATGCTGGCATGGAGGGAGGCTCCCGCTGTGTGACGGCGCTCCTCGTCTGACAGTTCTTAAATAACGGGGGGGCGGGGCCACCCGGTGACCCCGCCCCCCTCTGACGCACGGTGACTTGACGGGACTTCCCTGTGACGTCACGGGGAATGCCACAGGGAAGTCCCATCAAGTCACCGTGCGTCAGAGGGGGGCGGGGTCACCGGGTGGCCCCGCCCCCCCGTTATTTAAGAACTGTCAGACGAGGAGCGCCGTCACACAGCGGGAGCCTCCCTCCATGCCAGCATGGATTGCGGAGCGACCCGGAGAAGAAAATGAAGAAGAGAAGAAGAGAAGAAAAGAAGAAGAGAAGAGCGGGAGCCTCCCCCCCATGCCATGGGTGCGGAGCGGCCCGAGGAGAAGAAGACAGAAGACGCCGCGGAGGAGATGCTGGACGAGAACGCCGGAGGAAGAACCAGAAGAGCCAGAAGAACCAGAAGATGAAGGAAGATAGAAGAAAGAAGAAGCATTTAAATAAAGGAATTGTCAAAAACTGTCTCTTGTCATTTTTAACATTTTTGACACTTTCTTCGTGAAATGGTAGGGGTACTTATGTACCCCCTTACCATTTCACACAGGGGGGGGCCGGGATCTGGGGGTCACCTTGTTAAAGGGGGCTTCCAGATTCCGATAAGCCCCCCGCCCGCAGACCCCCACAACCACCGGCCAGGGTTGTGGGGATGAGGCCCTTGTCCTCATCAACATGGGGACAAGGTGCTTTGGGGGGCTACCCCAAAGCACCCTCCCAATGTTGAGGGCATGTGGCCTGGTACGGATCAGGAGGGAGGGGGGGCCGCACTATCGTCCCCCCCTCTTTTCCTGCGGCCTGCCAGGTTGCGTGCTCGGATAAGGGTCTGGTATGGATTTTTGGGGGGACCCCACGCCGTTTTTTTTTTTTTTTTGGCGCGGGGTTCCCCTTAAAATCCATACCAGACCTGAAGGGTCTGGTATGGAATTTAGGGGGAACCCCACGTCATTTTTTTTTTTTTTAATTTTGGCCGGGGTTCCCCTTAATATCCATACCAGACCTGAAGGGCCTGGTATGGAATTTAGGAGGACTCCCACGTCATTTTTTTTTTTTAATTTTGGTTCGGGGTTCCCCTTTGGGGAATTCCCATGCCGTTTTTATCAATGAACTTCTATGTGTATTGTCGGCAATGCAATAGCCGCGAGTAGTTTTAAATGAGTTTTTTCCTTCAAAATGTCATTTTGCTGTCAGACTGTTCTAAACACAGGAAACATGCGCCCCTTTACAGGCATACTATAGACACCCCCCAGGTACGAAATTTAAAGGGATATTACACTTTTATTGTTTGACTTTAAGCATTATTAAAATCACTGCTCCTGAAAAAACGGCCGTTTTTAAAACTTTTTTTTGCATTGATCCATGTCCCCTGGGGCAGGACCCAGGTCTCCAAACACTTTTTATGACAATAACTTTCATATAAGCCTTTAAAATTAGCACTTTTGATTATTCATGTTCGTGTCCCATAGACTTTAACGGTGTTCGCATGTTCGAACGAACTTTTTTCCTGTTCGCATGTTCTGGTGCGAACCGAATAGGGGGGTGTTCGGCTCATCCCTAGTGGGAAGGGTCCTGGCTGGAGGTCAGGGGGGCCCTCCATGCTTTCTTGCACTAGGGCCCTGAAGGTTCTAGTTACGCCACTGGCTGACATGATTGCATTAATCAGACAGTATGAGGCTCCCTGCAGGAAGTGTCAAGCAAACTTACACAGCCAGGGACAGTGTCCAGCCCATCATTAGCACAGAGAAATACCGCAAGAGAACCTTCACTAGCGTCAGGCTCAGAGGATGAATCTCCAGCAGGGGAATAGTCATTTGCTGGGTTTGACTTTGCTCTAGTACAACCACTGGTAAAGGCAGTAAGAGAGGCCCTTGAGTGGAAAGAGGAAATCGCACAACCGGGGTAAACCAGGAAATACTATCCGCAATTAAAAAAGATAATACTCTCATTTCCCTTGATCGAGGAAGTAACGGAGGTCGTGTATGATGAATGGAAGAAAGTTGACAGAAAGCCATCTCTATCAAACAGGTTTGAGAAAATGTACCCCTTCAGGGAGGAGGAAGTCCAGGCATGGGAAGAACCACCATTAGTGGATGCAGCTGTCATTAGACTAGCTAGGCACGTTACAATGTCGATGGATGATGCAGTCTCCTTCAAGGATGTGTCAGAAAGGAAGATAGACATAGAACTAAAGAAAGTCTATAAGGTCGCAGGGAGTGCCTGTAAGCCAGCACTGGCACTAACGTCAGTAGCCAAAGCCATAACAGCATGGGCAGAGAATGGGGAGGCAGAACTGATGACAGACACAGGAAATACGTTAGTAACAGAGGTACTAGGTGAAATTAAAATGGCAGGCGACTTTGTTGGAGAAGCTGCGATCGATATGCTTCGAAGTGCAGCCAGAACAATGTTTTCATAAGTAATGGCGAGAAGAGCGTTATGGCTCAAGCCTTGGACGGCAGACGGGTCATCAAAAACCAATTGGTACCGTATTCCTTTTGATGGGAAAGCCTTATTCGGTAGCAAACTAGAAGCTGCTATCTCGAAAATTAACAGGGGGTAAGTCAGGGTTGATCCTGCAAGTCCTGAAAACCAGACTTCAGCGACAACCAGAAAGAAGACAATTTACAAATAAACCAACAGACAGAAGGTCATTTGGAGCAAACAGAAACATCAAAAGAAGTTGGAGAAACCCACAAACGTCAGTAACACGGGTGAACAAAGCCAAACAAAGCACGACGCAGAAACCTTTTTGAGGATCCCTCCGCCCAAACTGGCCCGGTTGGTACCCAACTGCACCACTATGCACGAGTTTGGGCGGAGCAGATCCAGGACCGTTGGGTCATGAAAATAATTCAGGAGGGCCATCATTGGGACTTTCTGAATCCTCCAGAAAGGAAGTCTTATCAATCATGAATTGGGAGCAACAAAACATAACGAATCTAACAGCCGTATACATTCCGGCCCCACAGATGCCTAGCGGATACACTAAGATGGAAAACGTTGGACAACAACAAGTGGGCACTAGACCAGATGGTCTTTCAATGGATCTGTGATCAGTGGGGTCAACCAGGACTCGACTTAATGGCATCTCCGACCAACAGCAAATGCAAACGATTCCTGGTAAGGGCAAAGTTTTTGCAGGTGGAAGCAGTGGATGCACTCAGCTTCAGATGGATCTGCACACTGGCATACTCATTTCCACCAATAGCAATAATTCCCAGACTACTGAACAGAATACGCAACCATCCAGGAACCGTGATAGCAGTCATACCTATGTGGCCACGCAGATCATGGTTCCCATTACGACTAACAAAACTTATTCTAGCATATTGGAAAGATTTGATGCCTTTTCAAAATCCAAAGGATTCGATCCTCTGGCGCCTTGGGAAGTGCAGGTGTTGGAGTTTTTACAGGCAGGCCTGGAAAAGGGCCTACAAACCAACACATTGAGGGTGCAGATATCAGCCCTGTTGGCGCTGACAGGAGTGAGATGGGCTACCCACCAGTTAGTACAACAATTTTTGAAGGCCTGTGACAGACTCCGACCTCAGGCAAGATCGTTTGTGCCCCCATGGAAACTACAAGTAGTGATGGAGATATTGTCCCAGTCATCTTCTTTAGAGACTCAAACAACTTCACTGTGGGACATTACAATGAAGGCAGTCTTCCTCATTGCCATAACATCAGTCAGAAGGGTGTCAGACATCCAAGCTTTAGGGTACAAACCCCCTTACTGTTGTCACCTACTCGACAGAGTGGTATTAAGGACATTACCACAACACCGACCAAAGGTAAATAAATAATTTCACAGGAAAATAGGACATTGTCCTCCCAACAATGCAGAAAGAAGCATCCAATCAAAAACATGAGTTAGATGTCGGGGTCACTCTAAAAACATACATACAGAAAACGACTTCTTTCAGAGCCTCCAACAAATGTAAGAGCACATTCGACAAGAAGCCTGGCAGATCATCGTGGGCAGAATTCAAGGGGGTATCCCCAGAAATTATTTGCATAGCCGCGATATGGTCAACATATGGTACATTCCTGACTCACTATAAAGTGGATCCAGCAGCGTTAACGACCATAGGCTTTGGTCGTTCTGTACTAAGCAGAGTGGATAACTAATACATTTTATTTTGCTTCAGCATACCCTCCCTTGTGGTTCTTTTAGGGTGTGCTACATCCCATAGGTGTATGCGATCATGCTTTGTGTCAGGAAAATGGAAAATGTTATACTTACCTGACGGTAATTTTCCTTTCCTGTTGCAAAGCATGACAGCATACTGGTCCCTTCCTTGTGGGCCTCGCATTTGAGTATAGTTACGAGAATGCCGCCTAGAGGGAGGCGACTTATTTAAATATAGTATAACCAGTCCTGATTGGGCGAGAGGCGGAGCATACGTGCTGTCATGCTTTGCATCAGAAAAAGAAAATTACCATCAGGTAAGTATAACATTTTCCGTTTTGTTTCGCCTTTTGTTTATCTCCTGTGTAATTCCCCCCCCCCCCCCAGTGTTATCCCTACAGTGTAATCCTTGTAGTGTGATCCCCCATGTAATCCCCCCAGTGTAATCCCCCAATTTAATTCCCATAGTGTACTCCCCCCAGTGTTATCCATGCAGTGTAATCCTCATAGTGTAATCCCCTCAGTGTAATCCCCCTAATGTAATCCCCCTAATGTACTCCCTGCAGTGTAATCCCCTAGTGTAATATCCCCAGTGTAATACCCTCGGTGTACTCCCCCCAGTGTAATCCCCCTAGTCTACTCCCCATAGTGTAATCCCCTCAGTGTACTCCCTCTCAGCGTACTCCCCCTAGTGTAATCTCCATAGTGTAATCCCCTCAGTGTACCCCCCCAGTGTAATTCTCTCAGTGTAATCTCCCTACTGTACTCCCTGCAGTGTAAACCCCCTCAGTGTAATCTCCCCACTGAAAACCTCCCAGTGTAATCCCCCAGTGTAATCCTCTCAATGTAATCCCCTCAGTGTACTCCCCAAATTATAATCCACCCAGTATACTCCCTGCATTGTAATCCCCCCAGTGTACTCCCCAAGTGTAAATCCCCCAATGTGTGATCCCCCCCAGTGTAATCCCCCCAGTGTACCCCTACAGTCTACTTCCCCCAGGTTAATTTCCCCAGTGTACTCTCTGTAGTGTACTCTCCGCATTATAATCCCCCCAGTGTACTCCCTGCAGTGTAATCCCTCTAGTGTAAATCCCTCCAGTTTAAATCCCCCCAGTGTACTCCCCTTTTGTACTCACCCCTGTGTAAATCCTCCAAAGTACTCTCCACGGTGTAATCCCCCCAGTATAATCCCCCCAGAGTTCTCCACCCAGTATAAATGCTCCAGTGTACTCCACACAGTGTAATCCCCCAGTGAACTCCCTTCCGTGTAAATCCCCCTAGTGTACTCCTCTCAGTGTACTCCCCTAGTTAACTCACTCCTGTGTAAATCCCCCCAGTATACTCCTTTAAGTGTACGCCCCTTGTGTAAATCAGCCCAGTGTACTCCCCGTAGTGAAATCCTCTCTAGTGTAAATCCAACCAGTGTACTCCCTGCAGTGTACTGCCCACAGTGTATCCCCTAGTGTAAATCGCACTCAGCATACCCCCCCCATGCAAAACCCCCCAGTTTAAATCTACCTCCAGCATATATCCCCCCACTGTAATTCCCTCAATATAATCCCTCCAGTGTAAATCCCCCAAATGTAAATCTGCCCAATGTAAACCTCCCATTACAGACCTCAGATCAGTGCGGCTCTTTCCTGATAGATGGTCCTCCATCTAGGCTCCTCCTCCTGTCCTGGATGTAACATCATAGTGGAGGAGGAGCCTAGGCTCTCTTGGCACACTGCAGTTCTTTCCGCCTGCCTGTCACAAGTCACTAAAGTGGACAATTATGGTGTTAGTCCCCGGAGGAGATGTGGGGAAGGTGCACGAAGTAGTGAGCCTCTGGGAGGTGAATAAGCTGAGCGGGACTTGTTACAGCACTGGGCTCTAGGACTCAAAGTCCGTTCTGCGGTTTGCCAGGAATGGGGCCACCTACTGACCCCGAACCCTCGGGCACTGCCGAGAGCCTGAATGGTCAGTCCGCCCCCGGACTTGATGGCAATTACCAGCTGCCAAAATGACAGTGAGTAGTTTCTGTGTAAATAGAGTGTTCACTGTACACTGTTCAGGAGCAATAATTTTACTTTTGTATCTTAGCACTGTGTTTGAAAAAAAAGTGCAAAGTTAGAAAAAAAAAGTGTTTATTTAATTTGGAAGCAACCCTCAAATTCTTTATACCAGAATCATAGTTGTATAGTAAAAATATAGCTTAAAATGTATACTTTCACTTTTATGATAACAATAAAATATTTTCAACCAACATTGTTTAAAGTAGAAAAAATGTGATTAGATTTGTTATGTATTTTGGTTTATGGATTGAATAAAGATGAAAATTATTTTTTTCAAGACAATATGCCTGACAGAAATCCTTGTTTGTGCTAATATATATATATATATATATATATATATATATATATATATATATATATATATATATATTATATTATATACACTGTATTTATATGTATGCATTATCTCACAAAAGTACACCCCTCACATTTTTGTAAATATTGTATTATATCTTTTCATGTGACAACACTGAAGAAATGACACTTTGCTACAATGTAAAGTAGTGAGTGTACAGCTTGTATAACAGGGTAAATTTGCTGTCCCTTCAAAATAACACACAGCCATTAATGTCTAAACCACTGGCAACAAAAGTGAGTACACCCCTAAATGAAAATTTACAAATTGAGCCCAATTAGCCATTTTCCCTCCCCGGTGTCATGTGACTCGTTAGTGTTACAAGGTATCAGGTGTGAATGGGGAGCAGGTGTGTTAAATTTGGTGTTATCGCTCTCACTCACTCATACTGGTCACTGGAAGTTCAACATGGCACCTCATGGCAAACAACTCTCGGAGGATCTGAAAAAAAGAATTGTTGCTCTACATAAAGATGGCCTAGGCTATAAGAATATTGCCAAGAAACTGAGCTGCAGCATGGTGGCCAAGACCATACAGTGGTTTAACAGGACAGGTTCCACTCAGAACAGAACTCGCCATGGTCGACCAAAGAAGTTGAGTGCACGTGCTCACCATCATATCCAGAGGTTGTCTTTGGGAAATAGACATATGAGTGCTGCCAGCATTGCTGCAGAGGTTGAAGGGGTGGGGGGTCAGCATGTCAGTGCTCAGACCATAAGCCGCACACTGCATCAAATTGGTCTGCATGGCTGTCGTCCCAAAAAGAAGCCTCTTCTCAAGATGATGCACAAGAAAGCCCGCAAACAGTTTGCTGAAGACAAGAAGACTAAGGACATGGATTACTGGAACCATGTCATGTGGTCTGGTGAGACCAAGATAAACGTATTTGGTTCAGATGGTTCATAGATCTGAGTGCACGTAGTTCTGCGAGTGCACGTAGGTCTGCGAGTGTAGAAAAGGAAAAAGATCCTGGACTGCCACACTCTATGAAAAAAGGCATCTTTATTGTCAAAAATAGATAAAATCCAAAGTACAGTCACATCAGGGGTAGGTAAACCAGAGATTAGTAGCTAACGCGTTTCACATCGACTGATGCTTACTCATAGCTAATCTATCGAGTACCAACTGAATGCATATAAAGGGGGGGGTTGTTCAAAAGTGCTCCAATCACAATGTGAAGTTGAAATTGAAAAACCACGCCTCTTGCACAGTTGGTTCTCGAAATCCCAGAAAATAAGGTGCACCTGTAAAAGGCAAAAGACACATGTAGACCAAATCCAAAACACAAAAAAGGGGGGTAAATACAATACCGAAAGAAGTGTCTATAGCTATACAGATGTAAACAAGTACAAATAGTAAGAAAATAATAATAATAATAGTGTAAACATATAAAATCCATAACTTCCATAACAGTATGCACTGGAAGATTAGGAAGTAACAATTGTTCAAAGATGGATATACATTACTCAAACATACATATGTAACAAAACAATAAGACTAACAAAATACACGCATGTGTGATAATAACGAAAAATTGGGAATAAGACAATATATTCATAAAGAGAATATGTAGTATGTAAACCAAAATGAAAAATAAAGAATGAACCAAAAGCATAACCAACTAATCAAAGCATTTCTAGATGCAGAGAGGAAAGAGAATTGTCTCTCTTTCTAGATCATATAAAGGAAAGCTTTGTAAAATATGAAATATGGTAGAATATATATATATATTTGTAAATTTTGTATGTATGAAGAACATTCACATTACAGACATGCGCTAAAACACATAACCACCTACAAGGAAAAGAGGCCTTAGCCATCAATTTATGTCGGTCTAAGACACAAAATTACAAGTCTCTCGAGTCCAATCAAAAATCTAAAATCTAAAAGATATGTCGGGTGGTAGGTAATAGACGCATATATGTGTGAAAAACAGCCGGGACTCTAACTTATATATTGCAATAGGTTCAAATAACAACTGGAAAAACAGTTCGGGAAACAAAGCCAAGAAAACTAGAGGAGGAGACCGTATGAGAGGAATTTGTAGTTCAGGAAAAGGAGGAGGAGACACCGGAACTGCCATTAGAGGTGCTGTTAATACAGTGAGGAGATATTCTGTAAGACACCAAGTCTCACTTCATCCGTTGCAGACAGGACGGATAAGTGTTTCAAAACTGCAATAAAAAACTGCAATAAAAAAGATGTACAGGAGTGGACAAAAATAAAAGTGAAAGTAAAGAATGGACTGAAAGAAAAAGTAAAAAAAAAAAAACAGAACCCAGGCCAAGAAGGTGGAATACACCTCACTTAAGCATGTCATTCTCTATTTAACATGCCTATAGTCCATTGTTGTTTTTGCACGGATGTGTATTGAAAAAACAAAATGTATTACATTCTACAATATAAACTGCAAAAACAATATGGTATGAACCATAAAATTGTGAGCAGGTTTATAGTGAAACACACATTAACAAACATTAATTTAGAAGAATGGCTGGCCTATTTGAAGGACAATGAGTCCCGGTGGTTTTTCACACATCTATGCATCTATTACCTACCACCCGACATATCTTTTAGATTTTTGATTGGACTCAAGAGACCTGTAATTTTGTGTCTTAGACTGACATAAATTGATGGCTAAGGCCTCTTTTCCTAGTAGGTGGTTATGAGTTTTAGCACATGTCTGTGATTACAACAATGTTCTTCATACATACAAAATTTACAAATATATACCAGTATATATATTCTACCATATTTCATATTTTACAAAGCTTTCCTTTATATGATCTAGAGAGAGAGACAATTCTCTTTCCTCTCTGCAACTGGAAATGCTTTGATTAGTTGGTTATGCTTTTGGTTCATTCTTTATTTTTCATTTTGGTTTAAAAACAAAAGTGATGACAGATGATCTTCAGTAGTGCTGTATTTAAACGTGCTAAAATTCCATTTGAATACATCACTACTGAAGATCATCTGTCATCACTTTTGTGAAGGACTTCTGTGTATATCTAGTTCTTGATGGACTATTAAGTATATGCATTGCGTGACACTTTGCACTTTTTTGGTTGGCACATGTCACTTTTTAGCATTGGTTTGCATGTATGAATTATTTTTGAAGCAATAATATTTATTATATTTATTGTTATTATTACTATTACTACTTTATATGTCTATTGCACTTTTTAGCACCTGTTTTGCACTCATTTATTTTGGAGCAAATTTATTTATTAACATTACATTATTTCATATGCTCATTGCACGGTTTATTTGTGCACATTATGTTAATTTACTTTATGAGATATAGTACATAGTGTGGTAGATATTGTTGCACTTTGTTGCATATGTACTGTATCTCTTTGTGCCGTGATAGGGGCACATCATATTTTTATTTATTTGATATTTCTCACGAAGTACAAGGTATGATTCATGCATGCAGCTGGGTAGTGCTTATTTTTAGCACTAGGTTTATTATGGCTCGCAGGATTTCTTCTTTTTTTGCAGATGACTGATATATCACCCCTCTGCCCCATGGCCTGCCCACACCAGAGTTCATAGTCCGTAAATTTGGGTGGGAGTGGTTTTTCCACCCAGACTTTACGTAAAAAGTGGGAGATCTGTCCGAATCTGAATTTCTCAGAATCTGGAAGATCCAGGTTTTTTATACATTGGCCCAGGGTGAGCGGGCCCCTAGCTGTGAAAAAATGTCCTATGCAGTACAGACCTTTGTCAAGCCACCATTTAAAGGCTTTAATGTCTAGTCCAGAAGGGAAGTTTGGGTTGTGGAATATATGGGCTAGGTGTTGTCCCTTAGAAACCAAGGTTGGAAGATTGTGGATACTATTCCAAAGGGTGTAAGAATGAGAGAGGGAAGGTGACATAATTGGAGGTCTTTGTTTTTGGGGGCACCATAGTAGGTAATCAAGGGGGGGTAGCCTGCCTTTCTATATGGACCCAGTCTGGCTTTTCCAGTCTTGTGTATACTGTAGAGAATTGGGCCAGTCTGGCAGCCAAGTAATATTTGTACAGATGCGGCAATGCCACCCCGCCCTTTTTTCTGTGGAGATATAGAGTGGTTTGGGGAATCCTGTATCCAGAGTTGCCCCAGATAAATTTTAATAATTTACTTTGTAAAGACCTTAAGTGGTCCTTTCGGATTGATATTGGGAGAGATCAAAACAGATACAGGATTCTAGGTAAAAATGTAATTTTAATAGAATTTATTCTGCCCATCCAGGAGAGTTCATATCTTGCCCAGGTTTTCAGGCCTGCCTCTAATTTTTTATATAGGGCAGGGTAATTAGCGTAGAGGGATTCTGTTTGAGGTGTGAGGGTGACCCCCAGGTATTTGATAGAGCATAGGCTCCATTCAAACTTAAAGGACTGTTAGAGTAGGGAGACTGCGGATGGCAGAAGGGACACATTTAGGGCCTGTGATTTAGTGTAGTTCACTTTGAGCCCTGAGATTTTAGAGAATTCCGTTAGAGTTTTATGGAGGTTAGGTAGGGAGGTGACGGGAGAGGTCAAGAACAGAAGTGTACCATCTGCGGAGAGACTGCATTTGTGGGTCCGATCTCCACATGTTACCCCATGTATGTCCGGATTCTGTCAGATAGCTGTAGCTAGGGTCTCTATCACTATGGCAAAAATTTTCGGGGAAAGCGGGCATCCTTGTCTGGTACCTCTGGCTATATCTATTGGGGGAGAATAATGACACTGTAGGCGGATTTGGGCATTGGGTTGGGAGTATAGGGCTTGCATCACCCCCATAAGGCGTGGGCCAAAGCCCTATCTCCCTAGCAGGGAAAAGAGATATGACCATGACACGGTGTCAAAGGCCTTCTGCAGATCAAGGGCCAGGAGAAAACCTTGTTGTTTAGGATAGGATAATTGCAGTATAGAGACAATGTCCACTGACTTTCTCACCTGATCCGAGCCTTGTCTACCAGGTATAAAGCTCACCTGGTCCTTATAATATATTTACTTATAAATGAGGAGAGTTGATCTGCTAAAATTTTAGCTCGTATTTTGAGGTCATGATTGAATGGGGCGATAACTACTAACGTCCTCTGGGTTTTTATCTGGTTTTGGTATGACCGTAATGTCCGCGGTGTTAAGCTGAGTGTCCAAGGGGCTGCCCTGTGTTTTGGAGTTGAAAAATGTTGTCATATGTGGGGCAAGGGTGTTTAAAAAGGCTTTATAATAGGGGGCCGATAGACCATCAGGCCTAGGGGCAGAGCCTGTATGAAGGCCCTCGATAACTGCCGCCACCTCTTTCTCCTGAAAGGGAGCCTCAAGAATGTCTCTATGCTCGGATTTTAGGAATGGAATGGTCATGCCATCTAAGAAGTTGGATATCACGTTCCCAGGTGGCCGTGGGGGGGAGCTATATAGGTCTGAATAAAATGTATGGAATGCCTCCAATATTCTGCCAAGGTTAGCAGTGGGATCTTAACCCGCTATGCGTATCTTGGGGAAGGCAGAAATCCGTGGTTTAGGAGATAGTTTGGCTGCCAGCATTGGACCAATCTTATCTTTCTGGGTGTAGAATTTATTACTACTTCAGCGGATCGATCTCTCCGCTGTCGTCGTGAGGGCAAGGTTAAGTTCTAGTCTTAGTTTGTCTTCTTGAGCAAGCAAGGCTGGGGAGGGAGTCTTTTTGTGTTGTGCCTTTAAGGTCCTGTATGACCTCTCCAGGCGCTCAACATCCGATCTGTTCTTTTATAGTTTGCGTCGCAATCTGTATAATCAAACTCTGATGAAGGCCTTGTGGGCTGCCCACAGGGTCTCTGGGAAGATGCCCTCTACATTATTGAGTGTGAAATATTCTTGAAGCTCTCTATTAATTACTGTTTTTTGAATCGAATTGGAAAGGATGGACTTGTTTAGTCGCCAATGTCCCCGGTGTGCCCCATTGATTCTGAAGCGGATAGACATGAGCACCAGAGAGTGGTCAGACAGGACCGTGTCTCTGATCTGAGACTTGAGAACTGCTGGGAGTATATTTGGGGGGGATCAAAATATGATCAATCCTTGCATAGGTGTTGTGCTGGTGGGAAAAATGGGTGTAGTCTTTTTTAGAAGGATTGGATTCTCGCCAGACATCTGCTAATCCCCTATCATGGAGGAGCTTGGCAATTTTAAGGCTTACCCTAGTGGGTCTGGTAAGTTGGTCCAAAGGGGGTTTAGATTTGTCCAACCCCTGGTCAAAAGCCACATTTGAGTCCCCCCCATATAACTGTGCCCTCCAACAGGGGAGTTAGGGTGTCTAAGATGAGGTGGAAGAACTGTTCCTGCCCTTGGGAGAGTAATATGAGACTAGGGAGTACAAGTGTCCCCCTATTTTACCCTTGACCAGGAGAAACCTACCCTCCGGGTCCCTAAAATCTGAAATTCAAAGTCACAGGATTTGGAGAGGAGTATTGTGACCCCTCTAGTTTTATTGTCAGGATTAGCGAGATGGAAATGGGAGTATTGGGAATGAATGAACTTTGGACTGTACCGCCTAGAAAAGTGGGTCTCCTGGAGCATGAGAATATCGAGTTTAAGAGACTTGTAATAGTTAAATATTTTCCTTCTTTTGATGGGGGAATTTAGCCCTTGCACATTATGTGTGGCTATTTTGAGGGAGCTCTGTGTGGGTTCAGCCATGAGGTCTAAGAAAGGCTTTGTGCCCGTTTCTCTCGGGAAGTTATGAATTTCATATGTTTACACTATTATTATTTTCTTACTATTTTTACTTGTTTACATCTGTATGGCTATATACACTTGTTTCGGTATTGTATTTACCCTCTTTTTTTGTGTTTTGGATTTGGTCTACATGTGTCTTGTACCTTTTACAGGTGCACCTTATTTTCTGGGATTTCGAGAACCAACTGTGCAAAAGGCGTGGTTTTTCAATTTCAACTTCACATTGTGACTGGAGCACTTTTCAACAACCCCCCTTTATATGCATTCAGTTGGTACTCGATAGATTAGCTATGAGTAAGCATCAGTCGATGTGAAACGCGTTAGTTACTAATCTCTGGTTTACCCACCCCTGATGTGACTGTATTTTGGATTTTATCTATTTTTGACAATAAAGATGCCTTTTTTCATAGAGTGCGGCAGTCCAGGATTGTTTTTCTTTTCTACACACTAGTGCAGAGCCAGCACCTGTGAGGTTGAGTAGGGTGGGAGCATCAATTCAGGTGTGGAGGTCTTGGGAGCAGCATCTCCTTTTTGTATTTTGTTTTCACCAGGTCTGCAAGTGCACGTAGGTCTGCGAGTGGTCTGCAAGTGCATGTAGTTCTGCGAGTGCACGTAGTTCTGCGAGTGGTCTGCGAGTGCACGTAGGTCTGTGTGTGGTCGGCGAGTGCATGTAGGTCTGCGAGTGGCCTGCGAGTGCACGTAGGTCTGCACGTAGGTCTGCGAGTACACGTAGGTCTGCAAGTGCACATAGGTCTGCGAGTGGTCTGCGAGTGCATGTAGTTCTGCGAGTGCATGTAGGTCTGTGAGTGCACAAAGGTCTGCGAGTGGTCTGCGAGTGCACGTAGTTCTGCATGTAGGTCTGCGAGTGCATGTAGTTCTGCGAGTGCACATAGTTCTGCGAGTGCACATAGGTCTGTGAGTGCACATAGGTCTGTGAGTGTACATAGGTCTGCGAGTGGTCTGCGAGTGCATGTAGGTCTGCGAGTGCACATAGTTCTGCGAGTGGTCTGTGAGTGCATGTAGATCTGCGAGTGCGCGTAGTTCTGCGAGTGGTCTGTGAGTGCACATAGTTCTGCGAGTGGTCTGCGAGTGCACGTAGTTCTGTGAGTGCACGTAGGTCTGCGAGTGGTCTGCGAGTGCACGTAGTTCTGCGAGTGCACATAGGTCTGTGAGTGCACGTAGGTCTGTGTGTGGTCGGCGAGTGCATGTAGGTCTGCGAGTGGCCTGCGAGTGCACGTAGGTCTGCACGTAGGTCTGCGAGTACACGCAGGTCTGCAAGTGCACATAGATCTGCGAGTGGTCTGCGAGTGCATGTAGATCTGCGAGTGCATGTAGTTCTGCGAGTGGTCTGCGAGTGCACGTAGTTCTGTGAGTGCACGTAGGTCTGCGAGTGGTCTGCGAGTGCACGTAGTTCTGCGAGTGCACATAGGTCTGTGAGTGCACATAGGTCTGCGAGTGGTCTGCGAGTGCACGTAGGTCTGCGAGTGCACGTAGTTCTGCAAGTGGTCTGCGACTGCATGTAGGTCTGCAAGTGCGCGTAGTTCTGCGAGTGGTCTGCGAGTGCATGTAGTTCTGTGAGTGGTCTGTGAGTGCACGTAGGTCTGCGAGTGCACGTAGGTCTGCGAGTGGTCTGCGAGTGCACGTAGGTCTGCGAGTACCTGTATATTGTCTTGTTGAGTACCTGTGTATTGTCTTGAGTATTAGTGTCAGGAAGCTAGTTGTTAGGTAATTTGGACCGGGTATAATCCCCAATCCTCATTAAATGTAATAGGTACGATGCCCGGCGGGTGTGGAGAGGTGACTTGTTGTACATCTTGCGGCATGTATGCGTTCCTTGATCATCCGATTGAGGGTGAATACTGCTGTGCAAAATGTAAGCGCATTGTTTCCCTGGAAGCCCAGGTTCTGAATCTGGGGAAGCAACTGTCAGCACTGAGAAGTCCATCCATACTAAAGGAGAGCCAGGAACGTACACAGCAGGTGGCGGCAGGTGTCAACACAGAGGCGGGTGGAGACAAAGAAGTGCAGGCACTAGCAAAGAGTAGATGGGTGACAGTCAGGAAGGGTAGAGGGGGAAGTGCCAGGGAGGCCGATCCAGGGCTGAAGCATCCCAATAAGTACGCTCCATTGAGTGACTTTGGTGATTCCAGTCAGGGACCCGCACTGCTGGAGCTGAGGGACTCTCCTAGTCGCCGGGGGAAGAACTCCTCCATTGAGAGTGGGGAGGAAGCGAAGGGAAAGGAAAGACAGATTCTGGTGGTAGGGAACTCAATTCTTAGAAGGACAGAGAGGCCAATCTGTAACAAAGACCTGAAGCACCAAACAGTATGTTGTCTACCGGGTGCTTGGGTTCGGCACATCACAGATCTGGTGGACAGATTACTGTGAGGGGCTGGGGAAGACCCAGCTTTCATGGTGCACGTTGGCACCAATGACAAAGTGAGACGCAGATGGAGTGTCCCAAAGAACGATTTTAGGGACTTAGGAGCTGAATTGAGGAAAAGGTAGTATTCTCAGGAATACTACTGGTAGATTGAGCCACACCAGAAAGGCAGAGGAAGATTAGGGAAGTAAACAAGTGGCTGAAGAGTTGGTGTAGTAAGGAGGGGTTTGGGTTCCTGGAGGACTGGGTTGACTTCTCAGTCGATAACCGGTACTATAGAAGGGACGGATTGCACCTAAATGAGGAGGCTGCAGATCAGCTGGGAATGAAGATGGTTGAAAAGTTAGAGGGGTTTTTAAACTAGGCGGGGGGGGGGGGTTCAGAGGTAGAGATAGTCAGCACGGAACATATTCCAGAGGGTATTATTGGGGGCATTAGTGGTAGGTTGACCAAAGCACATAAACCCAAGGTAAGTATAGTAGCAAGTCCTACTTGCAATCTTGGAACACCCAATAAGAGGATAATATGCGACCGGTCTAAACTACGTGGCATGTTCACCAGTGCCAGGAGCCTGGCGGACAAGATGGGTGAACTAGAGATACTATTGTACAAGGAGGATTTGGATTTTGTGGGAATTTCAGAGACCTGGTTCAACAGCTCTCATGATTGGCTGGCAAACATTCAAGGGTATACCCTTTATCGCAAGGATAGAGAGGGTAAAAAAGGGGGAGGGGTATGCCTATATATCAAGAATTATGTACAAGTGAATGTGAGAGATGACATCACTAGAGGAGCTAGGGAGGAGGTGAAATCATTATGGGTAGAGCTCCAAAGGGATGAACCTAAGGGTAAAATAATACTGGGAGTATGCTATAGGCCCCCTAACCTGAGGGAGGAAGGGGAGACTGCTATTTGGATCAGCAGCAAGGATGGGAAGTGTTATCATAATGGGGGATTTTAATTATCCAAACATAGACTGGGCGGAGGGAACCACGCATTCATCTAAGGCACGCAAGTTCCTAAATGTCTTGCAGGACAATTTTATGGGTCAGATGGTAGACGCACCAACTAGAAATAAAGCGTTACTGGATCTACTGATTACCAACAATACAGACCTGATCACGGATGTGAAAATACGGGGCAATTTAGGGAACAGCGATCACAGGTCAATTGGCTTCCGTATAAATCACACGAATAGGAAACATAAGGGGAATACAAAGACACTGAATTTCAAAAGAGCCAACTTCCCTAAACTACAAACCTTACTAGAAGCCATAAATTGGGATAAAATCTTAGGAATAACGAACGTGGAGGAGAGATGGGTTTGCTTTAAGAGCATATTAAATAAGAGCATTAGCCAATGCATCCCATTAGGTAATAAATTTAAAAGAGGGAAAAAAAGTCCTGGATGGCTTAACTCCAATGTAAAAATGCATATAAAAGCAAAGGAGAAAGCCTTCAAAAAATAAAAGGTTGAGGGATCCTCATCAGCATTCAGACTTTTTAAAGAATGCAACAAGAAATGTAAGGGTGCAATAAGGACGGCTAAGATAGAACATGAAAGACACAGAGGAGGAGAGCAAAAAAAATACCAAGAAATTCTTTAACTATGTAAATAGTAAAAAAGGGAGGACAGACCATATTGGCCCCATAAAGAATGAGGAAGGACATCTAGTTACCAAGGATGGGGAGATGGCAAAGGTATTGAATTTATTCTTCTCCTCAGGCTTCACAAGGGAATCAGGGGGCTTCAGTAACAAAAATTGCAGTGTTTATCCTCAAGACACATCACAGGAAGCACCTCCATGGTTAACAGAGGACAGAATTAAAATTAGACTTGAAACTTAACAATAATAAATCACTGGGACCAGATGGCTTGCACCCGAGGGTACTTAGGGAACTCAGTCAAGTAATTGCCAGACCATTGTTCCTAATTTTTACTGACAGTCTACTGACTGGAATGGAACCAGCTGATTGGAGAAAAGCCAATGTAGTACCAATATTTAAAAAGGGCCCAAAATACATCCCTGGGAATTACAGACCAGTTAGCCTAACATCAATAGTATGTAAACTCTTGGAGGGGATGATAAGGGACGATATACAAGATTTTAGTAATGAGAACGGTATCATTAGCAGTAATCAGCATGGATTCATAAAAAATCGTTCTTGCCAAAATAATCTACTAACCTTCTATGAGGAGGTGAGTTGCCATCTAGATAAAGGAAGGCCCGTAGATGTGGTGTATCTTGATTTTGCAAAAGCATTTGACACAGTTCCCCATAAATGTTTACTGTACAAAATAAGGTCCGTTGGCATTGACCACAAGGTGAGTACATGGATTGAAAACTGGCTACAAGGGCGAGTTCAGAGGGTGGTGATAAATGGGGAGTACTCTAAATGGTCAGGGGTGGGTAGTGGGGTCCCCCAGGATTCTGTGCTGGGACCAATCCTATTTAATTTATTCATAAATGACATGGGAGAATGGGGCAAACAGCTCAATCAAGAATAAAATGGGATGATTCGCGCTATATAAATGGTGAATGTGTGGCCAAATAGTCACACCAACAATAATAGTGAATACATAAACCATATGTGCAATAATATATCACAATCAGTGCAAACAAATGTAAAAAATAAAGTCCAAGCAAAATAGATGTGTTTAGAAAATCATTGTGAAAAAAAAAAAAAAAAAAAAAATGTCCATAAAAAGCACCCAAAAAGAAAGGGGGTGAAATAGCAATCACGGGTCTTGCAACCACATGGAGCCTCAGATGTGTGGGACCACCACCAACAGTAAGAGCCTGGCCACTTACCAGAACCCCATGACCCCCCCGTTACAGAGGGTCTAAAAGGGCTTATGAGATCCTAGTAGTCTGGATTTCCCAGGAGCGAAGATGGAAGTGGAGACTGGAAGGGGCATCAAATGCTGGGATGGAGATGGATGGGTCCACAGGAAGGGGGCTCAGCCCTCAGTGATGTCATCATAGGAAAAAAGAAGGGGAGGACTCCCATAGTGTAAATCAGATAGCAATTTATTGTAGAAAAAAGTGTAAACACTCACATGTAAGTAAGACAATCAGCATCATCAATGGAAGAACAGACTGTGGCACCGGCCGGATGACCACAGATAGCTTGTCCTGTTAGATGTACAGCGACAGTGGGAGGTGGCGCGATGATACCGCTCAGCCCTACGCTGCGTTTCGCAAAAAAATGCGTCTTCCAGGGGCACGAGCTGTTCATCGCATCACCTCCCTTAAATAACAAATAGTAATAAGCCTCACCTTGGAATCCCCCACGCCGGACTTCCGCATTAGCCTCGAGCACACGTATTGCTAGTGCGCATGCGCAAGCGGAATCTAAACTTCCCTATGAGCCCAGAGCTTTCTGGCCTCAGCGCTACCGCGCATGTGCGGCCCTGGACTGAATAGGCGTCATTCCATATTATATTAGGGGATGGGATCTGCCCACTCAAGGGAAAGATGGTTGAATTCCCGTGCGCGTGCGCACCCCCTAATGTCAATCTTCACATGTAGTAGACCAACGGGCAGCCTTATGTGTAGCGCGGGTGGGAGTTAGGTAAAAAGGGAGACAAAAAACGTAAAAAATAATAAAATAAAAATGGGGATGCCTGCTGATGCAATGTGTGTAGGGCATCTTAAGCCAAAGCATCAGATTGCTATCCAGTCAGATCACCCACAAAAAGATCGCTCACAGCGATCTCTAATGTTGGCAATTGATTTATAATTGTACTGGGGAATACAAGTATACAAATCAAATGTTAGGTATATCGAGCCTATATGTACACATTTGCTTAGTGTTAATCCCAAATATTAAAAAAGTTTAGGCGTGAATGGTGACACGCACAAACAAAAGCCAAAAATGTATAATGAGGGGACATGGACAAAATGCAAAAAGCGACCCCTATTGGTCTTAATAAGGATGCACACCCTCAGAGCCATTCTCCTCGTGTAATAAACGGTCAGATGGCTGTGTGGGTGAACACAAAAACAAGATGGATAAAAAAGGCATAAAAATGTATGGATGAATTATAATTAGATTAATCAAACTATAAAAAGGGTATATACCACAAATGAGTTATCAAAAGCGACTAGGTCCAAAAACGGTCACCCGTAATGACCCACAGTGCTGATATAATATGTGGTTGAATTGGGGGATACATATCCCAAACAATCGCATAGCAATAAATTAGATATGTCGAATAGAACGGGCACCCCAACTATGAAACTGGTTGTTAAAAAATAAAATTAAAATAAAATCTATGGGGCCTGAATGGTGACACATGCAGGCCCAACCTAAAATTTGGTCATAAGGGGACATAGGAATATGAAACCTGACAAAACGACCCCTAGTGGTCATCATAAAATTCTCATGTATCTTTAGAATGAGATACCTAGATCGGTATATGAAAAGAAAAATCTTAAAATAAACTCAATGAATACTGCAATAATAATCTGAATGCTAATCGCTAACAGCTCAATCTCTGTAATTGCGGACAATACTAAGCTAAGCGGGGCAATAACTTCTCCGCAGGATGTGGAAACCTTGCAAGAAGATTTGAACAAATGAATGGGGTGGGCAACTACATGGCAAATGAGGTTCAATGTAGAAAAATGTAAAATAATACATTTGGGTGGCAAAAATAGGAATGCAATCTATACACTGAGGGGAGAACCTCTGGGGGAATCTAGGATCGAAAAGGACCTGGGGGTTCTAGTAGATGATAGGCTCAGCAATGGCATGCAATGCCAAGCTGCTGCTAACAAAGCAAACAGAATATTGGCATGCATTAAAAAGGGGATTAACTCCAGAGATAAAAAGAAGATTCTCCCGCTCTACAAGACTTTGGTCCAGCCGCACCTGGAGTATGCTGTCCAGTTCTGGGCACCAGTCCTCAGGAAGGATGTACTAGAAATGGAGCGAGTACAAAGAAGGGCAATAAAGCTGATAAAGGGTCTGGAGGATATTAGTTATCAGAAAAGGTTGTGAGCACTGAACTTATTCTCTCTGGAGAAGAGACGCTTGAGAGGGGAAATGATTTCAATATACAAATACCATACTGGTGACCACTCAATAGGGATAAAACTTTTTCGCAAAAGGGAGTTTAACAAGACTCGTGGCCACTCATTAAAATTAGAAGAAAAGAGGTTTAACCTTAAGCTATGTAGAGGGTTCGTTATGGTAAGAGCAGCAAGGATGTGGAATTCCCTTCCACAGGCGGTGGTCTCAGCGAGGGGCATTGATAGTTTCAAGAAACAAATAAATAAGCAGCTGAACGACTGAAACATACAGGGATATACAATGTAATACTGACATATAATCACACACATAGGTTGGACTTGATGGACTTGTCTTTTTTCAACCTCACCTACTATGTAACTATGCAACGAAGGTGTCAAGCATGTGTGGCGGCAACCAGGTGAGGAGTACAAAGACAAGTGTGTCTTGCCTACAGTCAAGCATGGTGGTGGGAGTGTCATGGTCTGGGGCTGCATGAGTGCTGCCGACACTGGGGAGCTACAGTTCATTGAGGGAACCATGAATGCCAACATGTACTGTGACATACTGAAGCAGAGCATGATCCCCTCCCTTTCAGAGACTGGGCCGCAGGGCAGTATTCCAACATGATAACGACCCCAAACACACCTCCAAGATGACCACTGCCTTGCTAAAGAAGCTGAGGGTAAAGGTGATGGACTGGCCAAGCATTTCTCCAGACCCTATTGAGCATCTGTGGGGCATCCTCAAACTGAAGATGGAGGAGCACAAGGTCTCTAACATCCACCAACAATGTGATGTCGTCATGGAGGAGTGGAAGAGGACTCCAGTGGCAACCTGTGAAGCTCTGGTGAACTCCATGCCCAAGAGGGTTAAGAAGTGCTGGAAAGTAATGGTGGCCACACAAAATATCGACACTTTGGGCCCAATTTGGACATTTTCACTTAGGGGTGTACTCACTTTTGTTTCCAGCGGTTTAGACATTAATGGCTGTGTGTTGCGTTATTTTGGGGGACAGCAAATTTACACTATGCAAGCTGTACACTCACTACTTTACATTGTAGCAAAGTGTAATTTCTTCAGTGTTGTCACATGAAAAGATATAATAAAATATTTACAAAAATGTGAGGGGTGTACTCACTTTTGTGAGATACTGTGTGTGTGTATATATTATATTGTATGGATACATGAATTTGTTATCTTATCTTAAGGTAAAGTATTATAAAGTTATTGCTGAACAAACAGCTCCACGGCAGAAATGTAAGAACTGCTCTGGTCCATACGGGGTGTAAAGATGTGAGAGCCAAAATTGTTAAGCATCATTGTGTGTTTATGCTAATAATATTTTTAATATGTATTGAGAAAAAAAAATGAAATAAAATAAAGCAGATTTAAAATGATGCATTTATGGAAAGTTCAGCAAGCAAACAGCTCAAAGTAGAAGGAGAATAAAGAAACATATTCAGTACAATGAGAAATTGAAAAACATAAAAAGAGAGAGGAGAGAAGAGATGATTACATTGTCACTATCTTACTGTGTGAATGTCACTAATTAATGTTCAGCATCATGTCACAGAATTATGTACACAGTCTGTGATATTCAGAATGGCAGAGATCGTTTTATTTTCTTTGTATGTGAAGATCAAAACCTTATCTTCCTCTAACTCCTATAAAAGCTGGCTCTTCTGGATTGTTCTGAGGATGACATTTTTTATATACAAGACTCAGAGCTCAGAACCGATCTTTAAGGTCCAGTTTGGAATGAAAAAATTTGAGATTGATTTCTATCAGAAGGGTGATCTTATCATTGGAGGAGTGTTGACAATAGCCACATTTACTACACATGACACACGTACAGAAAACAATACCAGGACACTTATCTGTCAACTGTAAGTTGCATTTTACAGTATAGTTTACATTTTTCTTTGTCCTTCGTTCTATTTTTTTTTTAATGTAATTGGTGACATTCTCATTTTCTAATCCAGTGATTAGAAATTAAAGGG
The DNA here is from genome assembly GCF_042186555.1 of Aquarana catesbeiana. NCBI lineage: Eukaryota > Metazoa > Chordata > Amphibia > Anura > Ranidae > Aquarana > Aquarana catesbeiana. The sequence goes on from NC_133324.1 coordinate 942,800,465, forward strand.
ATTCGGTGAAAATGTAAAAATAAGAGTTGCCTTTAATGACATGTTTATAAACCTGTACTGTGGAAGTATTGGACTGTCATTGGTGACCTCTCCTTCTACAAATATTAGTTTCCTGGCCTAAATGCTGATCCCCCATTTTCAGTTATTCCTTGATCACAAATCTGGGACAATATGAGGCTCAAGAATTTTTACTTTCCTAATTTGAAGGCTTGTCTCTGTCTCCTTCCACAGAAAGGTTTTACCAGTTCGGCACCACAGACATTTTTTTTTTTCATTTTTTGCACACATATAAAAAGCTTCATTTTGGCAATACAATCAGTTAAAGTGATTGTAAAGTCTTGTTTTTTTCTAGTTAAAAATAACAAGCATGTTAAACTTACTTTCCCTGTACAGTGGTTTTGCACAGAGCAGCCGGGTCCTTCTCTTCTGGGGTCCCTCTTCGGTGCTCCTGGCCCCTCCCTCCTGTTGGGTGCCCCCACAGCAAGCAGCTTGCTATTGGAGCACTCGAGCCAAATCACAGCTCTGTGTGTCCATTCAGACACGGAGCTGCAGCCCGGCCCCGTCCCTTTCTCTTCTCATTGGCTGACTTTGATTGACAACAGTGGGAGCCAATTGCGCTGCGCTGCTGTCTCAGTCAATGAGGAGGGGAGTCCTGGGCAGCTGAGACACTACTACAACATCCCTGGATAGAGATGGGGCTCAGGTAAGTATTAGAGGGGCTGAGGGGGGCTGCTGCAAACAGAATGCTTTTTATCTTAAGGCATGGAATGCCTTAAGATAAAAAAAAAAAACCTTCCCCTTTCACAAAAATGTTCAACCCCCAGAACATTATATACTTTCTGAAAGCAGAGGCCATGTAAAATAAAAAGATGATAGTTGCAAATTTTTAAGGAACACATGTAATAAAACAAATTGTATTGCAAAAACACAATATAATACCCATTTCTTGTAAAATAGAAAAGATGAGGTTGCATTGCATAAATAGATACCAAATATGCCACATCTTAAAATTGCGTGTGTCTGTGATATTGCAAAAAACAACGGTACCCAAAAATGGTCATAGATGATGCTTTAAAAGCCTTTACTGCTCATCAGTTTAGAATGAACTAGAAGCTCTTGTGATAAAATTGTGCTCCCTCTGATGTGGTACCACCATGGTTTATATACCCGTGCACACCCTAAATGTGTGTTTACGCATGTATGCAGGCAACACATTTTATTATATTTTTAAAAAAACTTTTTTTCTTTTATTTATGTTTTTATTTATTTATGGTTGTATTTTTCCTTGATTGCCATAACAAAGAGTTATTAATCCCCCACGTGATAGAATTGGGCAGGTGACAGGTACTCTTTATGGAGACATTAGGGGTTTAATATCTCCCCTGTCCTTCACACCATCAGAACAGCTTGGTTAGATCACTAAGAAACTCACAAAAAATCTTAGTTTTAATATACTGTAAATCAGTATTAAATATATCAAATGTAATGGCTATAACCTTTAAAGTAAAAGAAAAAGAGCCTTGGATGGATCAATCATCTTTGACTGCCTACACCATATTAATGCACAAAAAACACACTTTTGATGTTCAATAAAGATTTACTGGGAGCAGAAAAAGATTTTTTCGGATACCTAAGTTTTATAAATATACGTTGGTACTTTGACGTAGAAAACTGCGGATAGCTGCCATAACCCTGGTATATTCTTAAATGGCAGACGGTCCTCTTTCTGATAAAAGTTGTCTCTGTGGCGGATTCACCGCAAGATCACTTTTATCGGTGGCGGGAGAAGGCCCCCCTCTCGCCACACTCAGGTTGTCTCCGGAGCCATCGGTAGAGGCGGAACCAATCGGGTCCTCTCACCTCTGAGACATGGACCCGAGTAAGGGAAAGATGGTCCCCGCTCAGCTCCATAACATTGGATGACGCAAGCAACGTCAAATGTCACTTCCGCCCAATGGTCTTAAAGGAGAAATTATTATTATTATTTTTTTTTTTTTAAAGACTTTTTTTTTAATTGCATTTACATGTAAATATGAGATCTGAGGTCTTTTTGACCACAGATCTCACATTTAAGAGGCCCTGTCATGCTTTTTTTCTATTAGAAGGGATGTTTACATTCCTTGTAATGGGAATAAAAGTGACCCCAATTTTTTTTTTTTTTTTTAAAAGGACAGTGTAAAAATAAAAAGTAGATAGAAAGATGCTGCACTAAATTTATATTATGAAAGTGAGAACTATATCAAGAACTCGCATAAGAGAGAAAACAAAGTATTCAATAACATAAATGTATATGTGATAAAGAAGTGTAAATAACAAAAAAAAGAAAAATAAGTTAATCTGAAACAAACAATGTCAATGTGAAATAATGTGACAGTCCATATAAATGGCAAAGTTCTGTTTAGTGTGTCCACGTGGAAATAATGATGTATCCAAATAGTGTGTCCAAATATTCGAAAGTGGAGTGCTCACAAGATAACTGACAGCACCATCACCCTTAGGAGAGAGGCTTACCGGAACTCACAGATCTGAAGAGGCTTATACCTCTCAGATCGTGAATGGCTTGTAACAAAAATCTGAAGGCATGCGGCTGGTCTTGGTTCTAAAGGTGGTCACCAGGGCTTGATTTGATGTAAGGACTCAAGGGGTATGCATATTTGATGTGTGATATTGCCACGATCGTTAGAACGAGAGCAATAATTGTAGCACTAGACCTTCTCTAACTCAAAACTGGTAATCTGTAGAAATTTTTAAGCGTCGCCTATGGAGATTTTTAAGGGTCTAAGTTTGTCGCCATTCCACGAGCGGGTGCAATTTTGAATCATGACATGTTGGGGATCAATTTACTCAGCATAACATTATCTTACACAGTATTATTTTTTAATTAAAAAATGTGACATAAAGTATTGCAACAACCACCATTTTATTCTCTAGGGTGTCTGAAAAATATAAAATGTTTGGGGGTTATAAGTAATTTTCTAGCAAAAAAAAAAAATGATTTTAACTTGTAAACACCAAGTTTGAAAAATAGGCTTGGTCCTTAAGTGATTAAACTTTTTTTTTCTAGTCCTGTGACTGGCACAGCGCCAATCAGGGCTGCTCAGAAACAGACTCATACTGTGGAGAACATACATCAGCAGAGTAATAGAAGCCTCTCCCAAGGATCTTTCCCTGCAGATGCCAAAGAACAAAGAAAGATCATGTGACCATCACAAACAAACAAGGGCAACGCACATCACAAAACAAAACATTTTTTGTTGTTGTTGCTCTTCCATGTGCACCTTGCTGCAAATTCTATTTGTTGGGGTGATCGCCACTTGTCATGTAACCACATAACAGGACTGCAGGAATAAGGTACTTCAAGGATTAAAAAAATAATACAGTGGCACGATATAGATGATTTATGGAAATTATTTATTGCAATAAGCACTTGTCTGACTTTCAGAGTGGATATATTGGCATTGTGAAGTTGATCCTTGATTCAATAGCTAGACAGTCCCTGACCTTGAACATTGATAAAGGATGGCAGACTTTCCAGACTTCATTGGCTTCTTGCCTCTTCCAGGTCAGGAACACACAGGGGGTCATTTATTATGGCGCATTTTATTATTAGCACTAAGTGCCGCAAATTAGTGCTAATTAGCGCTAAAACAAGATTCACTATAGCGCTGGTGAGGAAATACTCCCAAAATCAAATTTACTATAGCTCCCTGAAACCAAATAGTGCCCAAAACCTTACTCTGTTAAAACCTGGAGAATTGCACATGGAAATATTGTTTAGAGGATGATATAATTGCCTAAATAGTACTGAAATATGCAGTATATTATTTAAAGATAATCTGCTTTTAAACTGTGTGAAAAAGTGATTTCTACACTGAAATATCTTTAAAAGTCTGAGAAGAGATAAATTCCCTGTTTTTGTACAACTAGGTGCCAACACAACTGAGCATGCTCAGACCTGCAAATAGCTCTCATTTTAGCTCCAGTGTCTTTTTTACAAGACACTATAGCAAATAATATTATAGTCCAATGCAAGTTTTAGCCATTGATTCTAATGGTACAATTGCAACTTTCCCAAATAAATCCTTTTAATGTTGAGATGAAATGTATCTTTCGCTAAAAAAATTTTCCTTTGAAACATTGTTGCTTCTACTTCAAATATTTTGTTTTTAAGAATGCTAGAATGTGGAATGTTTTGATGTTTTGGTCAAAATGTAATTCCCAAAAATTTGAGGGTAACATCACTATTCTACACTGACCCACAAAGAACCACCAAATATAACAGAATAAATCAAGAAGAATAATTCTTGAGTAATGTAATTCCATCACCTGTATGTCCAAAGAAATGCATTATTTATGTGTATTTATGTGTAGGAGGTTTTCACATGTGGCAGCCCTGTGGCTTAGGGGTTAGAACTTCTGCTTCGCATCCTTGAGCATCTGGGTTTGATTCCCAAACATGCTGGTTCATGTAGAGAAGTTGTCTCATCTCCTAGGTCCTAAAACTATGTCTAAATGTAGTATTTATATGTAGGAGGGTTCCACCACCATTGTAAATCTTGCCAGATACACTATCTAGTCAAAAGTATTGTGACACCTGCCTTTACACACACATGAACATTAATGGCAGCCCAGTCTTAGTCTGTAGGGTTAAAATTTGATTTGGCCCACCCTCTGCAGCTAGAACAGTTTCTGGGAAGGCTGTCTAGAAGGTTTGGTGTGTCTATGGGAATATTTGACCATTGTTTCAGAAGTGCATTTATGAGGCCAGGCACTGATGTTGGATATGAAGGCCTGGCTCGCAGTCTGCTCTAATTCAGCCAAAAGGTGTTCTATAGGGTTGAGTTCATGATTCTGTGCAGCCAGTCGAGTTCCTCCACCCCAAACTCACTCATCCATGTCTTTATGGAACTTGACTGGCCTGGACAGAGTCCTGACCTCAACACAACAGAACACCTTGGGGATGAATTAGAGCAGAGACTGTAAGCCAGGTCCTTTCGTCCAACACCAGTGCCTGACCTCACAAATGCACTTGAAAGAATGGTCAAACATTCCCATAGACACACTCCTAAACCTTGTGGACAGCCTTCCCAGAAGAGTTTAAGCTGTTATAGCTGCAAAGGGTGGGCCAAATGAATTTTAAACCCTACGGACTAAGACTAAGACTGGGATGCCATTACAGTTCATGTGCATTTAAAAAGGCAGGCGTCCCAATACTTAGGCCAATATATTGTGTATTGCTTGTGACACTGAGCATGGCTATGGACTTAGAGCTGGTTCACACCACAGAGATGCAGAGAACATGTGTGAGGCTGGCTCAGTGGGTAGCATTTCTGTCTAGCAGCACTGGGGTTGCCGGTTCAATTCCCCGACATGCTAATGCTTGTGCCGAAGTTTATATGCTCTCCCTGTGTGGGTTTCTCACTACAATCCAAAGACATGCTGGCACCATATTTGTCTCCTGTTGAATAGTCTGTAATGTAAGAAAGTTAGTTTTGGACTTTAGATTGGAAGCTCATTGCAGCCAGAGAATGATGTTAATGTTTGTTAGCACTAAACATACCCAGGGACTTGGACATTTAAAATTGTAGGGTTTACACTGCATAGGTACATATGCTTAGAAAACTGTTGCTTTGTTTATGTGCATGCAAATGGCCTTCGATCTTTGGCCTGTTGCAAATAGCATTATGTGTTCCTGCTCATCAGGTGCAATCACTTTAGATATACATGAAGAGACAGATACTGGTGGGCGTGTACTTCTATTGGGCATGTGTGAGTGTGCTAACAATACAACCTATCTTATATAAAAGGCTGCAGTGGGGGGGTTTGTTTGGCCTGAAAAGGTCAGGTTTTTTTTTTAAGTGATTTGTGGGGGAGAAGGAACGATATTGTGCGTATTAACAAACGTCCAACTAGGGCTGTTTGTTTGCTGAAATTCTTGTGCATTTTTTCAATCAAAAGTGGGTTTATGTGGCCATGCTGTTAATGTTGTGTGTGTATTGTTCCTGTCTGACCATGCAAACATGGTTTGGGAGCATGTGCTGACCTTCTACTCTTTGATCTCATTGCTTAATCATGTACACAGAAATGCAGCTTCCGGCAGAACATGGACACCATTGTATGTATGTGTGTGGATTTGTGGGGTGGTGGCGGGCGTTATATTTTGAACATGTGGCTTTTTTTAATATTCTGTTGGAATGCTTTGTAAGAATAATTTTAGATTGTAAGCTCCTATTAGCAGGCCCCTAAAACCCAATTGCTAACTGTTTTGCTAAATGTAGCACCATATATCCTGTTGAAATTTTTTTAAGCTAGAAAATGAATGTACAGAATTTTGTTTCTGCTGGCAAAATAAAAAGTACATTATTGAGCTTGTTTGTTGTTCTTTTCCGTTATTTTTAATTCGTTTTGTGGGTGGTGGTTTTGGGGAAGTGTAAGATCTTTGATATCTTAGGCTGCTTTTACACTGGAGGCACTTTACAGGAGCTATAGCGCTAAAAATAGCGCATGCATAGTGCCTGTAAAGAGCCTCTCCTCTCACTCTGGTGTGAACTGGCCTCGACCCTAGGTTTACACCTATGCATTTTTTAGTGCGTTTTGCAGTTTTCAGAAACACTCTACAGTCAATTTACCATAGTTTCCTATGGTACTAGTTCACATCTATGCGCATTGCGGCCAGTGCTTTTTTGGAAATGGTCGGGGACTTTTTTCATGCGATTTGCAGGTAATAGATTTCAATGGAACTGCACCAGAAACACAACTGTTGCATTGGTGATGTGATTTTTGGTGTGTCTTGCGGTTATTATTTTAACACTGTATATAGCTGGTTGCTAACCGGGGGCCTGGGAAGCCAGCTGCCACATCCTTAACAACCAATGAATTTTGAGCTCTCAGCGGCTTCCCCACTGAAAGTAAAAAAAAAAAAAAAAAAAAGCCAGCCAAAAAAATTGCAAAAAAATGGTATGGGGTCCCCCCAGGTCTATGCCAGGCCCTTTGGGTCTAGTATGGATTCAGGGAGGGACCCCCCATGCCAAAATTTAACAAAAATGGTGTAGGGTTCCACCCCCAGTCCATTACCAGGCCCTTCAGGTCTGGTATGGATATTAAGGGGAACCCGGGATCAAAATAAAAAAATAGCATGGGGGTCCTCCTGAAAATCCATGCCAGACCCTTATCCGAGCATGCAACCTGGCAGGTCGCAGGAAAAGAGGGGGGATGAGAGTGCACTCCCCCTCCTCCTGAACCATACCAGGCCATATGCCCTCAACATAGGGAGGGTGCTTTGGGGTCCCCCCCAAAAACACCTTGTCCCCATATTGATGGGGACAAGTGCCTCATCCCTACAACCCTTGCCTGGTGGTTGTGGGGGTCTGCAGGTGGGGGCTTATCAGATTCTGAAAGCCCCCTTTAATAACGGGGCCCCTAGATCCCACCCCCATGTGAATGGGTATCGGGTACATTGTAAGCCTACCCATTCACCAAAAAAAGCAGTGAAATGTGACAAACAATATTAGCCGATTTTGACAATTCCTTTATTGTAAAATAGTTCTGAGTGGTCTTCTCCCCTGAGCCATGTCTCCTGCTGTCATCTTCTCCTAGTGCTGTCTCTATTGTCGCTGTCTTTCCCACCACCGCCTACTTCTCCCGCAGCTGTGTTCTTCCTTGCCGCCATGTTCTTCCACCCCCACCGTCTTCATCATTTGAATGTCTCTTACACAGCCATGGGGCGTGACCATCCATTGATGCCACACGGAAAGCCCACCCCTTTTTTCCAGAAAATAAAGGGGGCAGGCTCTGCGTGTCACGTCAACAGATTGTCACACCCCATGGCTGGGTAAGATGCCAGACAGTGGGGACAACACAACAGAGGAAGACGGCGGGGGAAGAAGAACATGGCAGCGGGAGAAGTAGGCGGTGGCGTGAGAGACAGCACCAGGACAAGATGACAGCGGGAGACACAGCCCGGGGGAGAAGACCACTCAGAGCTATTTTACAATAAAGGAATTGTCAAAAACTGGCTATTGTTTTTTGTGAAATTTCACTGCTTTTTTTTGATGAATGGGTAGGGGTACAATGTACCCCTACCCATTCACTTGGGGGGCAGATCTGGGGGCCCCCTTATTAAAGGGGACTTCCAGGTTTTGATAAGCCCCCCTGCATGCAGACCACCACAACCACCGTGCAAGGGTAGTGGGGATGAGGCCCTTGTCCCCATCAACATGGGAACAAGGTGTTTTGGGGGGACCCCAAAGCACCCTCCCCATGTTGAGGGCATGTGGCCTGATACAGTTCAGGAGGGGGGGCACTCTCTCATCCCCCCTCTTTTCCTGCTGCGTGCTCGGATAAGGGTCTGGTATGGATTTTGGGGGACCCCCACGCCATTTTATTTTTCAAAATTTGGCGCAGGGTTTCCCTTAATATCCATACCAGACCTGAAGGGCCTGGTATGGATTACGGGGAGACCCCCATGCAATTTTTTTTTATTTTGATGCAAGCTTCCTCTTAATATTCATACCAGACCCAAAAGGACCTGGTAATGGACTGCGGGGAGAACTCACACCATTTTTTTCAATTTTCATCTACATTGCCAGCATCCGACAATACATTACAGCCGCTAGCAGTTTTAAATGACATTTTTTTTCCTTTAGAAATGTCATTTTGCTGTGGTACTGTTCTAAACATGGGAAAGATGCACTACTTTACAGGCATACTAAGGACAACCCCCAGGCACAATATTAAAAGGAATATTTCATTTTTATTGTTTCACTTTAAGCATTATTAAAATCACTACTCCTACAAAAACTGCATTATTAAAAAAAGACATTATTAAAAACACTGCTCCTGAAAAAACTGCAGTTTTTGAAACTTTTTTTTGCATTGATACATGTCCCCTGGGGCAGGTCTCGGTTCTCATACACGTTTTATGGCAATAACTTGCATATAAGCCTTTAAAATTAGTACTTTTGATTTTTCATGTCCCATAGACTCTAACAATATTCGCACAAATTTTTGGCCTCTTCGCAAGTTCTGGTGCGAACCAAACCGGGGGCATTCGGCTCATCCCTACCCAATGGCACATGAGCATGGTTGGTACCATAATATTAATGTTTCAAATGCAAAACATTATTGTATACAATGAAAATAATCAAACATTAGTAATAGTGTTTTCTATGAATGATTGTGCTCAGCACCATAGCGTAGTGTTATGCCCTGCTATCTTCAAAGGTTCAAGTCATGGGTTTGATTCCCACCAATAGTATCACCTCCTGAAAATGTACATTGTACTCAGCAGCATAATTATTGAATGCACATCAGTTTGGTTTATTCCATCATTTTAACTCTTCAAATGCATGCAATGGTATGTAATTATTCAAAAATATTATGGTGTGGAATTAAAAAAATTAGCTATTCAAAAATCATGGAAAAAAACGGCGTAGGGTCCCCCCTCCAGTGCATACCAGGCCCTTCAGATCTGGAATGGACTTTAAGGAGAATTCCATGCTAAAATGTGGAAAAAAATAGTGTAGAGCCCCCCCCCCCCAAAATCCACACCAGACCCTTCAGGTCTGGTATGGATATTAAGGGGAACCCTGCACCAAAATTTGAATAAAAATGGCGTGGTGGCCCCCCAAAATACATACCAGATCCTTATCTGAGCATGCAACCTGGCAGGCTGCAGGAAAAGGGGGGGACAAGAGCACGGCCCTCCCCCTCCATATCTGTACCAGGCCACGTGCCCTCAACATGGGGAGAGTGCTTGGAGTAGCCCCCCAAAGCACCTTGTCCCCATGTTGATGGGGACAAGAGCCTCATCCCCACAACCCTTGCCTGGTGGTTGTGGAGGTCTGCGGGCGGGGGGCTTATCAGAATCTGGAAGTCCCCCTTTAACCACTTCAGCCCCGGAAGGATTTACCCCCTTCCTGACCAGAGCACTTTTTACAATTTGGCACTGTGTCGCTTTAACTGCTAATTGCGCGCTCATACAATGCTGTACCCAAACGAAATTTGTGTCCTTTTTCCCACAAATAGAGCTTTCTTTTTATGATATTTGATCACCTCTGTGGTTTTTATTTTTTGTGCTATAAACGGAAAAAGACCGAAAATTTTGAAAAAAAATGATATTTTTTGTTATGAAAAAATTCAATAAACTCAATTTTAGTCATACATTTAGGCCAAAATGTATTCGGCCAGATGTCTTTGGTAAAAAAAATGTCAATAAGCGTATATTTATTGGTTTGCGCAAAAGTTATAGTGTCTACAATCTAGGGTACATTTTCTGGAATTTACACAGCTTTTAGTTTATGACTGCCTATGGCATTTTTTGAGGTGCTAAAATGGCAGGGCAGTGCAAACCCCTAACCAAATGACCCCATTTTGGAAAGTAGACACCCCAAGGAAATTGCTGAGAGGCATGTTGCGCCCATTAAATATTACATTTTTTTTGTCCCAAGTGATTGAATAATGATAAAAAAAAAATTACTAAAAGTTGTCACTAAATGATATATTACTCACACATGCCATGGTTATATGTGAAATTTCACCCCAAAATACATTTAGCTGCTTCTCCTGAGTATGGGGATACCACATGTGTGGGACTTTTTGGGAGCCTAGCCGCGTACAGGGCCCCGAAAACCAAGCACCGCCTTCAGGATTTCTAAGGTCGTAAATTTTTGATTTCACTCCTCCCTACCTATCACAGTTTTGAAGGCCATAAAATGCCAAGATGGCACAAACCCCCCACAAATGTCCCAATTTTGGAAAGTAGACACCCCAAGCTATTTGCTGAGAGGCATGTTGATTCCATGGAATATTTTTTCAAAAAAAAAAAGCCAAGATAGCACAAACCATGAATCTCAGCAAATAGCTTGGGGTTTCTACTTTCCAAAATGGGGTCATTTGGGGGGTTTTGTAACACCTGGGCATTCCATGGCCTCTGAAACTGTGATAGGCAGTGAAGAGTGAAATACAAAATTTACGCCCTTAGAAAGCCTGAAGGCGGTGCTTGGTTTTCGGGGTCCCGTACACGGCTAGGCTCCCAAAAAGTCTCACACATGTGGTATTCCCGTACTCAGGAGAAGCAACACTAATGTATTTTGGGGTGTAATTTCACATATTCCCATGGCATGTTTGAGCAATATATCATTTAGTGACAACTTTGTGCAAAAAAAAAAAAAATTGTCTTTTTCCCGCAACTTGTGTCACAATATAAAATATTCCATGGACTCGACATGCCTCTCAGCAAATAGCTTGGGATGTCTACTTTCCAAAATGGGGTCCTTTGGGGGGGTTTTGAACTGTCCTGGCATTTTATGCACAACATTTAGAAGCTTATGTCACGCATCACCCACTCTTCTAACCACTTGAAGACAAAGCCCTTTCTGACACTTTTTGTTTACATGAAAAAATTATTTTTTTTGCAAGAAAATTACTATGAACCCCCAAACATTATATATTTTTTTTAAAGCAAATGCCCTACAGATTAAAATGGTGGGCGTTTTATTATTATTATTTTTTTTACACAGTATTTGCGCAGCAATTTTTCAAACGCATTTTTTTGGGAAAAAACACAATTTTTTAAATTTAAATGCACTAAAACAAACTATATTGCTCAAATGTTTGATGAAATAAAAAAGATTATCCGAGTACATGGATACCAAACATGACATGCTTCAAAATTGCGCACAAACGTGCAGTGGTGACAAACTAAATACATTTTTAAAAGCCTTTACAGGTTACCACTTTAGATTTACAGAGGAGGTCTACTGCTAAAATGACTGCCCTCGATCTGACCTTCGCGGTGATACCTCACATGCATGGTGCAATTGCTGTTTACATTTGACGCCAGACCAACGCTTGCGTTCGCCTTTGCGGGAGAGCAGGGGGGGGGCAGGGGTGCTTTTTTTTTTTTTCATTATTTTTTTGCTTTTATATCTTATTTTTAAACTGTTCCTTTTTTTTTTTTTTTTTATCATTTTTATTGTTATCTCAGGGAATGTAAATATCCCCATGATAGCAATAGGTATCGACAGGTACTCTTATTTGAAATAATTGGGGTCTGTTAGACCCTAGATCTCTCCTCTGCACTCAAAGCATCTGACCACACCAAGATCGGTGTGATAAAATGCTTTCCTAGTTTCCCAATGACACTGTTTACATCCGGTGAAATCTAAGTCATGAAATGCTCGTAGCTTCCGGTTTCTTAGGCCATAGAGATATTTGGAGCCATTCTGGTCTCTGATCAGCTCTATGGTCAGCTGGCTGAATCACCGGCTGCATTATCAGGTCCCTGTTGGGACAGGAGAGCCAGAGAAAAACATGAAAGACGGTGGGGGGGGCATTCCCTCCCACTGCTTGTAAAAGCAGTCTAGAGGCTAATTAGCCGCTAGGATTGCTTTTATATGAAAGATGACCGCTGGCTGAAAAGAATGATACCAAGATGATACTTAAACCTGCAGGCATAATTCTGGTATAACCACTCAAAGTCCAGCAACATACCAGTACGTTGCTGGTCCTTGTTGAGCATATATTGTAAACTTTTTTTTCATGCAGCCTGTGGGCTGAACGAAAAAAAGAGATTGATCGGTGGGTATGCCCACCATTAGAATATCTCCCTTCATCCACCCACTTCTAATGATGGGCATACATGCACCATTTATATATGCCAAAGCATGGGGGCATCCGCCCCAAAAGGTAGGAACAAATCGCTCCTCCGCCCCTGCTGCCCCCATGCTTCGGCATATATGCTCTTTTTTTAACTGTGGTGGTGAAATCACCTCCTACAGTGCTGGAGTCACGGCTTAATGTATCGTGGGAGCAAACGCTGTTGCTGTCAAGATAAATAAATCCGTGCTGCAACTGAATGACATACCTGCTAAGCAATTAATGGCGTACCTGCTAAGCTATAACAATCAAACAAAGTAACATTACAGTATAACAGTAAGACTTACCATACCTGCAAAGCAAATAAAAAAAAAAAAAATAGTAAAAAATAAAACATTTTTTAACGCAACCTGTGCCTAAAATATATATATATATATGCCGAAGCATGGGGGGCATCCACCCGCAAAAGGTAGGAGCAAATCGCTCCTCCGCCCCTGCTGCCCCCCATGCTTCGGCATATATGCTCTTTTTTTTAACTGTGGTGGTGAAATCACCTCCGACAGCGCTGGAGTCACGGCTTTATGTATCGTGGGAGCAAACGCTGTTGCTGTCAAGATAAATAAATCCGCTATGCAGCTGAATGGCGTACCTGAAAACAAAAAAATGGTTAACAATAAAACACAGCAAACAGTAAAGTATAAAAAAATTGCATACCTATAAAGCAAACATGATAAAACATAACAATAAAACATTGCAGAATAGAATACAGTAAAAAAGAGCAGAACAATAGACCGAGAATAGAGAAAGAACAATAAAACGACAACTATTTTGTTTTTTTTTATGCTATATATTTTTTTGTGGTTTTTTTTTACACTTTTTTTGTAACTGTAACTTTTGTAACTGTAACCGGTTCCAGGTTGGGGTCTCTCAAAATGCGATGGCATCTTGGGAGACCCTGTGAAAGTGTGCCTAGTCTGTGCAGTGCTGTACCCTATGCTAATACTCAACTAGTGTATGGTAGCGTTAAAAAAATTCACCAATGCAAAGACCAAAATTGTCAGGACAGGAGGGACAGTAAAAGTGGGTGTCACGCCTATATCCACGCTTGCTGCAGACACAACATCTTTTTTGGGGGGCTCGTTGGGTAGGGGTACTCGGGAGGACATAAAGAAAATACCTCTCATGCAGCCGGCTTACTGCATTTGGTTGGGGAAGGTGAGGTGGAGCACCGTCTGTAAACAGAAGGGCTCTGATGATCTCTTCCTTGAATTTAAGGAAGGATCCAGTCTGTCTTGAAGCTCTGTATAGCACATAAGCGTTCAGCAAAGCCAACCGAAATAAATAGACAGATACTTTCTTGTACCAGCGTCTGGCCTTACGGGCAATTAAATACGGTGCCAATAACTGGTCGTTGAGGTCCACCCCTCCCATATTTTGGTTATATTTGTGGACACAGAGGGGTTTCTCCACAACACCAGTCCCCGTAGTAATTTGGACCGTCATGTCTGCATGAAGGGAGGTAAGAACAAAAACATTCTTATTATCCCTCCACTTCATAGCGGGCAAATTATTACACTGCAAGCAGGCTCTCTCCCCCAGCCTAAGACAGGAATCTACAAGCCGTTGGGGAAAGCCCAGACGATTAGGTCGCACAGTGCCACATGCTCCAATCTGCTGATCAAACAAGTGACTAAAAGTGTCACGCTCGTGTAATAATTGTCCACATATAAGTGGTACCCCTTTCCGAATAAGGGTGACACCAAGTCCCACACAATCTGGCCAGCACTTCCTATGTAGTCAGGGCAGTTTGTCGGCTCTACGTGACTATCTTTTCCCTCTTAAACCATATAACTACATGTATAGCCTGTGGCCCTGTCACAGAGCTTATACATCTTGACCCCGTATCTGGCACGCTTGCTGGGAAGGTAAAATTTGGAAACCGTAATTGGTATCCAATCTCTGGCAACGGAGGACTGGGGAATAGTGGCAATGTATTGACCAGCGTACAAATTGCTTTGGTCCACAATAGATCTATAGAGATCTTCTGTGAAAATCAGCGAAAAAAAATCAAGTGACGTAAAATCAACTGTTTCCACCTGAATGCCGGGTTGGCCAGTGAATGGGGGAAGTACGGGTGCTGCAGAAGTGGTGGGTTCCCAAATAGGATTGCAGCAGGAAGGGCACTATGGGCACTATGGGCATGACAGACCTGTGTTCATCTTCTTGGTAGATGGGGGACACCCGCTTGCCACCTCACCAGCTGGAACTGCACTTATGGGACTCGCCACGTCACCAAGTGTTACTGCAGTGCTGGATGTACGACCAGGGTGTACTAGGCCGCTGGTGCTTACCAGTTCACCAGAAAGAATAGCGGCGCTAGTACTGCTCTGCTCCATACGAGGGACCTGCGGTTCTTGCACATCAACGACAGAAGAATAAGTTCGGGGTCTGGTACGCCTGACCTTGGCAGGGACCACAACTCCGTTGTCAGAGCTATCTGTCATGGAGCTGCTGTCGACTTCAGGATCGTATTCTGAGCCTGAATCTGACAGACGAGTGACTTCCTCTTCACTATCTGTCATGCTCAGAAACGTGTAGGCCTCTTCACTAGGGTACCTTCGATTTGCCATTTTGGGCTCTAAATTTAGTGGTACACTAGTGAGACTCACAGGTAAAAAAAAGCTCCTGGCTGTTAGCGACTGTATCAAAACGCTACCAAAAAACTGTTAGCGATCACAGGGATCAGGCCTGACTCTGCGAACGCTGCAGTTATGTGTGTTTAGTGTTTTGTAAGTGACAGTGATCGATCAATATTGCACTTGGGAGGCTTGGGAAGGGCTGGGCCGAGGGGCAAAACGCAGGTGCTAGCAGGTATCTGGGCTGATCCCGCTAACACTGCGTTTTTGTGAACCCTAAACTGCTGGGGATGCTAGTATAGATCTGATCGGATCGTGAACCCTAAACTGCTGGGGATGCTAGTATAGATCTGATAGATCTGATCGGATCAGATATTGGTCCGTTCAGATACTATATCGCTAAGGGAGGTGTATGCTGCTTCCTTGGTTGTTAGTGGTATGGCGCTAACCTGACGCTGCCTGGGGCGACGCAGACCCTATCTGACCCTAAAACCTAACTTTTATCACCGCCGGGCGATCAAGGGGTTAAACCTTTATTAGATAATAAAAGGCGGGTGCCCTGAAACTATAAAAAATAAACTAACCAGCATCACCCGTAACAGTTATACGCTGATCACTGGTGAAACGGTTAACTAGGGGACAATCAGGGGGTTAAAACCTTTATTAGGTAGTATATGGGGGTCCCTGACGCTATAAAACACTGACGGCGAACCTAAATACTTACCTCCCTAACTAGCATCACCTGTGACACTAATACAGCGATCAGAAAAATGATCGCTTAGTGACACTGGCGATGGGGGGTGATCACAGGGTTAAACCTTTATTTGGGGGTTAGGGGGGTATCCTAGACCTAAAGGGGGTTAACACTAACTGTCCTATCATTTATAACTGTCACAAACTGACACCAATGCAATAATCAGTAAAAAAATAAAAATGCTATTGGTGTCACTATGACAGGGGGTACAGGGGGGTGATCGGGGGGTGAAAAGTGTGCCTCCATAGTGCACATTTCATACATAACTATGGGGCATGGCCACTGGATGACGTCATCAGGAGACCCCACCCCCTTGTGACATCACTGACACAGCATGCCCCATGCGGTAAAGTCAAAAGGGGCGGGGTCTCGGAGCCATGTCTTCCGCCCCATTGCAGCATCGGAGGAGATTCGTTTTTTGAATGTTCAGCGGGAGCAGCGGAGGAGAAAGACCGGAGGACGTTTTTCAAACGCATTTTTTTGGGAAAAACGCTGTTGCTGTCAAGATAAATAAATCCGTGCTGCAACTGAATGACATACCTGCTAAGCAATTAATGGCGTACCTGCTAAGCTATAACAATCAAACAAAGTAACATTACAGTATAACAGTAAGACTTACCATACCTGCAAAGCAAATAAAAAAAAAAAAAAATAGTAAAAAATAAAACATTTTTTAACGCAACCTGTGCCTAAAATATATATATATATATGCCGAAGCATGGGGGGCATCCACCCGCAAAAGGTAGGAGCAAATCGCTCCTCCGCCCCTGCTGCCCCCATGCTTCGGCATATATGCTCTTTTTTTTTAACTGTGGTGGTGAAATCACCTCCGACAGCGCTGGAGTCACGGCTTTATGTATCGTGGGAGCAAACGCTGTTGCTGTCAAGATAAATAAATCCGCTATGCAGCTGAATGGCGTACCTGAAAACAAAAAAATGGTTAACAATAAAACACAGTAAACAGTAAAGTATAAAAAAATTGCATACCTATAAAGCAAACATGATAAAACATAACAATAAAACATTGCAGAATAGAATACAGTAAAAAAGAGCAGAACAATAGACCGAGAATAGAGAGAGAACAATAAAACGACAACTATTTTGGTTTTTTTTGTGCTATATATTTTTTTGTGGTTTTTTTTTACACTTTTTTTGTAACTGTAACTTTTGTAACTGTAACTGGTTCCAGGTTGGGGTCTCTCAAAATGCGATGGCATCTTGGGAGACCCTGTGAAAGTGTGCCTAGTCTGTGCAGTGCTGTACCCTATGCTAATACTCAACTAGTGTATGGTAGCGTTAAAAAAATTCACCAATGCAAAGACCAAAATTGTCAGGACAGGAGGGACAGTAAAAGTGGGTGTCACGCCTATATCCACGCTTGCTGCAGACACAACATCTTTTTTGGGGGGCTCGTTGGGTAGGGGTACTCGGGAGGACATAAAGAAAATACCTCTCATGCAGCCGGCTTACTGCATTTGGTTGGGGAAGGTGAGGTGGAGCACCGTCTGTAAACAGAAGGGCTCTGATGATCTCTTCCTTGAATTTAAGGAAGGATCCAGTCTGTCTTGAAGCTCTGTATAGCACATAAGCGTTCAGCAAAGCCAACCGAAATAAATAGACAGATACTTTCTTGTACCAGCGTCTGGCCTTACGGGCAATTAAGTACGGTGCCAATAACTGGTCGTTGAGGTCCACCCCTCCCATATTTTGGTTATATTTGTGGACACAGAGGGGTTTCTCCACAACACCAGTCCCCGTAGTAATTTGGACCGTCATGTCTGCATGAAGGGAGGTAAGAACAAAAACATTCTTATTATCCCTCCACTTCATAGCGGGCAAATTATTACACTGCAAGCAGGCTCTCTCCCCCAGCCTAAGACAGGAATCTACAAGCCGTTGGGGAAAGCCCAGACGATTAGGTTGCACAGTGCCACATGCTCCAATCTGCTGATCAAACAAGTGACTAAAAGTGTCACGCTCGTGTAATAATTGTCCACATATAAGTGGTACCCCTTTCCGAATAAGGGTGACACCAAGTCCCACACAATCTGGCCAGCACTTCCTATGTAGTCAGGGCAGTTTGTCGGCTCTACGTGACTATCTTTTCCCTCTTAAACCATATAACTACATGTATAGCCTGTGGCCCTGTCACAGAGCTTATACATCTTGACCCCGTATCTGGCACGCTTGCTGGGAAGGTAAAATTTGGAAACCGTAATTGGTATCCAATCTCTGGCAAGGGAGGACTGGGGAATAGTGGCAATGTATTGACCAGCGTACAAATTGCTTTGGTCCACAATAGATCTATAGAGATCTTCTGTGAAAATCAGCGAATAAAAATCAAGTGACGTAAAATCAACTGTTTCCACCTGAATGCCGGGTTGGCCAGTGAATGGGGGAAGTACGGGTGCTGCAGAAGTGGTGGGTTCCCAAATAGGATTGCAGCAGGAAGGGCACTATGGGCACTATGGGCATGACAGACCTGTGTTCATCTTCTTGGTAGATGGGGGACACCCGCTTGCCACCTCACCAGCTGGAACTGCACTTATGGGACTCGCCACGTCACCAAGTGTTACTGCAGTGCTGGATGTACGACCAGGGTGTACTAGGCCGCTGGTGCTTACCAGTTCACCAGAAAGAATAGCGGCGCTAGTACTGCTCTGCTCCATACGAGGGACCTGCGGTTCTTGCACATCAACGACAGAAGAATAAGTTCGGGGTCTGGTACGCCTGACCTTGGCAGGGACCACAACTCCGTTGTCAGAGCTATCTGTCATGGAGCTGCTGTCGACTTCAGGATCGTATTCTGAGCCTGAATCTGACAGACGAGTGACTTCCTCTTCACTATCTGTCATGCTCAGAAACGTGTAGGCCTCTTCACTAGGGTACCTTCGATTTGCCATTTTGGGCTCTAAATTTAGTGGTACACTAGTGAGACTCACAGGTAAAAAAAGCTCCTGGCTGTTAGCGACTGTATCAAAACGCTACCAAAAAACTGTTAGCGATCACAGGGATCAGGCCTGACTCTGCAAACGCTGCAGTTATGTGTGTTTAGTGTTTTGTAAGTGACAGTGATCGATCAATATTGCACTTGGGAGGCTTGGGAAGGGCTGGGCCGAGGGGCAAAACGCAGGTGCTAGCAGGTATCTGGGCTGATCCCGCTAACACTGCGTTTTTGTGAACCCTAAACTGCTGGGGATGCTAGTATAGATCTGATCGGATCAGATATTGATCCGTTCAGATACTATATCGCTAAGGGAGGTGTATGCTGCTTCCTTGGTTGTTAGTGGTATGGCGCTAACCTGACGCTGCCTGGGGCGACGCAGACCCTATCTGACCCTAAAACCTAACTTTTATCACCGCCGGGCGATCAAGGGGTTAAACCTTTATTAGATAATAAAAGGCGGGTGCCCTGAAACTATAAAAAATAAACTAACCAGCATCACCCGTAACAGTTATATGCTGATCACTGGTGAAGCGGTTAACTAGGGGACAATCAGGGGGTTAAAACCTTTATTAGGTAGTATATGGGGGTCCCTGACGCTATAAAACACTGACGGCGAACCTAAATACTTACCTCCCTAACTAGCATCACCTGTGACACTAATACAGCGATCAGAAAAATGATCGCTTAGTGACACTGGCGATGGGGGGTGATCACAGGGTTAAACCTTTATTTGGGGGTTAGGGGGGTATCCTAGACCTAAAGGGGGTTAACACTAACTGCCCTATCACTTATAACTGTCACAAACTGACACCAATGCAATAATCAGTAAAAAAAAAAAAATGCTATTGGTGTCACTATGACAGGGGGTACAGGGGGGTGATCGGGGGGTGAAAAGTGTGCCTCCATAGTGCACATTTCATACATAACTATGGGGCATGGCCACTGGATGACGTCATCAGGAGACCCCACCCCCTTGTGACATCACTGACACAGCATGCCCCATGCGGTAAAGTCAAAAGGGGCGGGGTCTCGGAGCCATGTCTTCCGCCCCATTGCAGCATCGGAGGAGATTCGTTTTTTGAATGTTCAGCGGGAGCAGCGGAGGAGAAAGACCGGAGGACGGACCGGGGGAAGAAGAAGCCAGAGGAAGATGAAGAAGACCGGAGGAAGAAGCGGGGGAAAGAATAAGACATTTTTAATAAAGGAATTGTCAAAAACAGCTATTGTCTTTTGTCACATTTTACTGCTTTTTTTGGTGAATGGGTAGGGGTACAATGTACCCGATACCTATTCAAATGGGGGGGCAGGCTCTGGGGGCCCCCTTATTAAAGGGGCTTTCCAGTTTCCGATAAGCCCCCCGCCCACATACCCCCACAACCACCGGGCAAGGGTTGTGGGGATGAGGCCCTTGTTCCTATCAACATAGGGACAAGGTGTTTTGGGGGGGACCCCAAAGCACCCTCCCATGTTGAGGGCATGTGGCCTGTTACGATTCAGGGGGGCGCTCTCTCGTTCCCCCCTCTTTTCCTGCAGCCTGACAGGTTGCGTGCTTGGATATTGGTCTGGTATGGATTTTGGGGGGACCCCCACGCCATTTTTTTAATTTTATTTTGGTGCAGGGTTCCCCTTAATCGCCATAACAGACTCAAAGGGCTCTTTGATTTTAACTCTATATTACCAGGAATTGGCTATTCATTACAGCCGCAAGCAATTTTTAATCAAATGTTTTCCTTTAGAAATGTCAATTTGCTGCGGTACAGTAATAAACACGGGAAAGGTGCGTTACTTTACAGGCATACTATAGACACCCCCCAGCTATGATATTTAAAAGGAATTTTTAATTTTTATTGTTTCACTTTAAGCATTATTAAAATCACTGCTCCTGAAAAAAACAACCATTTTAAAAACATTTTTTCCAATTGATACATGTCCCCTGGGGCAGGACCCGGGTCCCCATATACTTTTTATGGCAAAGAACTTGCATATAAGCCTTCAGTGAGAACTTTGGATTTTGCAGGTTCGAGCCCCAATGACTTCCACTATTCCGCCTATATGTTATCTGACAGGCATTTTTGCCGCAATAGCGCTGCTTTCCATTTGCATTAGCGCTCAGTTTCTGAGAGTTGAAGTCTTAATCGGCCTTAATTGGGTGCTATTTTCTGGGACTGCAGGATCATTTTTCAGTGCTATAGTAAATGACCCCCTCTGTGTACAGAACCCAGGATCAGGATGACAATAGCAAGTCGGTAATATTAAAGTTTTTTTCTTTCTTTCTTCCTTTGATTAAAGATTTTTTCCCACAAGAAAAACATGAAACCAATTAGCTAATATATAAAAAATATGACCAGTGTCTTGGCATTCACATTAAAAGTTAAAATTAAAACCAGTGTGAGTGCAAATTTTTTGAATATTTTCAAACACAGGGCAGCTTCTAATGCTTTTAACTCAATGCAGAATAATCGACTGATTCTCAGCTCCTGTACATTGCTGACTAGTAGCAGTATGCATGGAACAAATAGAAAAGATTTAAATTTCAGCATTTTTCTTTTCAAATGTTTTATTGGCAATTTCACATACAACTGTTACATTAAGTTCCATACATAGTTTCTATCAAATAGATGGCAGTGTACATAAAAATAATGTCAGAGAACATTGGTTTAAGGAAAGCTGAGTATTAAGGTAGCGTATATATTTCTAAATCATGCGGCTTGCTGGAACTAAACATGGAAATATATGAAAGATTAAAGGGGACTATGATGCCTTTTTTAACACTATAGATTTGGGCCATTCCCCAACATCAGTTATGGGGGGGCCCCCAAAAGTAATACATGTAACAGAGTATATTACTTATTTTTAAGTTTGGAGGGTATGGTGGCATCAAGAGGTGAAATAAAGAGAAGGGGTAGAGTAGAGGGGGTATAGGCGAGAGAGTTGTGGGTAGGAGAAGAAGGGGGGGGAGAGAGAGATGCCGACGGGCCCGCGCGGGTACAGGAGTCATAATAGAGTCTAGGGGTGGTGCCCATGCCCACTTAAAGCGATACTAGGTCTTCAGCAATGTCCGTTGGTAGAAAGTGTTCAACCCAGGGTCGCCATACTCTGTTGTGTTGGGTGGCTTTATCAAGAATTTTTGCCTCTATTTTGCTGTGTATCATTGCTTGAGTAACCCTATTCTTCGTTTCGACTATGTTAAGAGTGGGTGTTTTCCAAGCCTTAGCTATCGTCTGTTTGGCTGCGGTGAATAAATGTAGGAGAAGTCGAAGTTGCGATCTGGTGTAGTCTTGTGGGAAAAGGTTGAGGAGGGCTATTGTGGGGCTAGGGGGTAAGGTAATTTGGTGGAGGGTGGTTGCCATCTGAAATATTATTGCCCAGAAGCGTTGTGCTTGAGGGCATGTCCACCATATATGTAGGTGCGTGCCCTTGTCTCCACAGCCTCTGAAACAGTTCGGGGAGGATTCAGGAAAAAATTTAACGATTCTGGCTGGGACTAGGTACCAGCGTATAAGCACTTTATAGTTCGCTTCTGAGGCAACAACATTCTGGGATGAGTTTTTTGTATTGGACCATATGGTCGACCAGTCTTCTGGTTCGAGGGTAATATCAAGGTCTCTCGACCATCTCTGTGCATATGTGGGTAGATCTGGGGGTGGTGATGTAAGATGGGAGTATAGGCGGGAGATAATACCTGGGGCATGCGGATCCGACTCGCACATACGCTCAAATTCGGTTAGAGTGTCCAGTCCAGGGTTAGATTTTATAGTTGTTTGCACGAAGTGCTTAATTTGGAGGTAGCGGAAACATTCTCTGTGAGGGAGTTGCGATTGCTCCTGGATAGTTGGGAAGGGTTTCACAGAGTCTCCACTGACGAGATCACAGATGCGAGTCAGACCCGCCTGGGCCCAGGCGTGGAATGAAGCTGGTTCTGTGTAGGCTGGGGGGAATTGAGGGTGACCTAAATAGGATAGAAGTGGGGAGTGTGGAGAGATTAGTTTAAAGGGAGTTTTTAATCTATCCCAAAGTTTAAGTGTGTGAAGTGTAAATGGATTAGTTAAGGGTCCTCTTGTTGATGTAGGGAGCCAAAGTAAGTTGCCTATATTAATCGGGTGTAGATCAATGGCTTCGAGAGCAACCCAAAGTGGGGTCTCTGTTTTGGCATGGTATAAGATGGACTGAGCTAGGCGGGCTGCGTGATAGTAGTGTGAGAAGTTGGGAATGCCCAGGCCTCCGTGAAGCTTGTTACGGAGAAGAATAGGTCTCGCCACTCTGGGTCTAGTTGGACCCCATATATATTTGAAAACTTTATTTTGTATAATCCTATGATAGTAAGGAGGGACTGTGATAGGGAGCACTCTGTATAAGTATAACAGTTTTGGTAATAGGGACATTTTCACAGCTGCTATACGTCCTAACCAAGAAACGCATAGTGGTAGCCAGGTATTAAGTAAAGAAGATATTTGTGAGAGCATTGGGAGGTAGTTAGATTGGAACAGGTTGGAGGGGTCTTTAGTTAACCTAATCCCTAAATATGGTATCGAAGAGGAAGACCAGTGGAAGGGATAGTTGCTTCGTAGTGTTTCAAGATCAACTTGTGGCAGGGACACATCGAGGGCCTTCGATTTGGATTGGTTGACCTCAAGTCCAGATATGCTGGAAAATTTATCTATGGTGTTCATAAGGTTTGGTAATGTGGTATGGGGTGAAGTAAAAAACATAAGTGCGTCGTCGGCAAAGAGGCATACTTTATGGGAGGTGGATGCTACTTCTAAGCCTCGGATGTCAGGATTAGATCTAATCAGGGCTGCCAGGGGTTCGATAGTGAGTGCAAAGAGGAGAGGGGATAAGGGGCAGCCCTGTCTAGTTCCCCGTGCAATTGGAAAAGGGTCTGATCGAAATCCGGAGTAGTGCACATACGCCTGCGGGTGATTATAGAGGGCTTTTATCCAGTTTATGAAATTGGGGCCGAAGCCCCAGCGTTGGAGGATAAAAAATAGATAGGGCCAAGAGACTGTATCAAAGGCTTTGCGTATATCTAAGGAGAGGAGGTGCATAGGGATCTTACGGGTTCGGGCCAGATGTTGTAGGAGAATTACTCGTCTGATATTGTCGCTCGCTTGTCGCTTGGGTATGAAGCCAACCTGGTCTTTATGTATCAAACCACCAATGATGGGATTGAGACGTAGAGCAAGAATTTTGGCTAAAATCTTAATATCCACATTGAGAAGTGAAATTGGTCTATAGTTGGACCATAGCGTGCTGTCAGTGTTTGGTTTGGGGATCATTGAGATAAGAGCAGTCAATGTGTCCCTGCCAAAAGAGTGTTGCTTTAGTATGGCATTAAAAGTGTTGGTAAGAAGGGGGGATAGTTCTGTGGCAAATTTTTTATAGTAGAGACTGGGGAGGCCATCAGGGCCTGGGCGTTTATTTGGTTTTAGGGTTTTTATGGCTGCTAGTACTTCGTCTGTCGAGATCGTGCTCTCCATCAGCTCGCGATTGGATTCAGACAAGGTTGGTATAGGTAGTTTATGAAACAGTTTCTCTGCTTGGCGCTGTGGAAATGTTGTCTTAGAGTCATAGAGATTTGCTAACTGTTTACGAAACTCCGTGAGAACCTTGACAGGGTTGCTAGTGACTACATCTTTAGCCAGTCTGAGTCTAATAGGAATACGAGCACGGTCTGGTCTACGTAGACGTAATGCCAGGTAGGTGTCTGGTTTGTTTGCTTTAGTATAGATTGTATGGTTTGTTCTACGGATAGTTTTGTCAGCCGTCTCGGCTAAGAGTAGATCTAGTTCTAGCTTAATTTTTTCTAGTGTTAATTTATGTGTTTCGGTAGGGTCAGATTGAAATAAAAGGAAACTATTATGATAATCAGATTCAAGCTGGTGTAGTTTGAGCTTCTTGTCTCTATTAAGATGAGATGCCACTGAAATACATGTGCCACGAATCACGGGTTTGTGTGCCTCCCAGAGCAGGATGGAAGAGATGTCGGGGGTTGCGTTGTGTTTTAGGTAATCCTTAAGAGCTACTTGGATATCTAGGCAGTATGAAGGGTTGGTTAAGAGGGAGTCATTCATACACCATGATCTGTTGGTAGCTTGTGGGATTAGGGATGACACTGTGGTGATGACGGCACAATGGTCCGTCCATGTAATTGGTTGGATATGTGAGTGAAGGAGAAGTGGTGCAGACGCTATTGAGGTAAATATATGGTCAATCCTGGAAAATGATTTGTGTGGGTGTGAATAAAATGTATAGTTTCTCTTTGAGGGATTGAGTTCTCTCCATGTGTCTAGGAGGGAGGCTGACTGTATTAGTTTACGAAATTGTGAGGAGGGGGTGTAATGTTCCGGAGCATAGGGCGATTTGTCTGTGTGTGGTTGCAGCACTGAGTTGGAGTCTCCGCAGAGGAACAAAGTTCCCTTGCAGTGTGCTTGCACGACTTGTAATAGATGCGAAAAGAAGGGAATCGGGTTTGTGTTGGGGGCGTAATAGGAGACGAAGGTTGTGGTTGTGTCCTGTAATAGTCCCACTAGGATAAGATAGCGGCCTTCTGGGTCTTTTATCTCAGAGAGGGGGGTAAATGGCATGGTGTGGTGAAAAGCGAGTAAAACTCCTCTATGTTTTGTATTTGCTGAAGCAGTAAATACCTGTGGGTATCTAGAGCTAAAAAAACTTGGAGTTTGGCGTATGGAAAAATGGGTTTCCTGGAGAGCTACAACTTTAGCTTTCAGGGACGCAAAGGTTTGAAATGCTTTTACTCGTTTATGTGGGGAATTTAACCCCTTAACGTTCAGGGTAAGGATTTCAAGTGGGGCCATTATGGGGTGTATGGGTGGTCATTATCAAAGAAAAGGGCCCACGCGAGCCAACCGGCACAGAAGAAAGTAGGGAGTGAAGGTGTAAAGTCAAAGAGGGGGGGGAAGAGGGGGGGGAGAAGGAGAGCATTGTGAGTCGGGTGAAGCGCTGAGCGACCCCCTCAATAAGGGGGCAACACACCAGTAGTGTCCGACTAACGTGTGCACTGACTCTGCGACCGAGGTTCTGGTCAGAGAGTGAATGCACTGCAGAGGGGGGAAGCATTGACTGCTCCCCGCCGCAACCGGGAGCAGCAAAAGATTAAAGATGATTTAAAAGTAAGTATAATGAAAAACAATAGAACAAAGTATAATGGAAAATACAAAATACAAAATATTCCCCAGTGCCCCCAGATAACGTAAATAACAGCAGAACATCAGGTAAAAGGTGGGGGGTGGGGAACGTAAGAGCTTATAGTGCAGTTCAATTCAGTAACCGATAAGCATATATGTGAGCTTTTAGTTGGTGTCGTTCATCGTGAGGGGTTAGTATCTTTGAGTTGGGGGAAGGGGGGGGTTGGGGAGGAGGAGGGGGGGGAATGGGGAGGAATATGGATGGGAGGTGATGGGAGGGGAAGGGATGAAGGAAGGAGGGAGGGTTGGGGGGAAGGAAAGATAAAAAGGGAGAGGGGGAGGGAAGGGAGAGGGGGGAAAGGATGGAGTGAGGGAAGGGGGGAGGGGGAGGAGGAGGAGGGGGGAGGTGAAGGGGGGGTGAAGGGAGGAGGGAGGAGAGGGGGAGGGGGGAGGAGAGGGGGGGGAGAAGGGAGGAGGGGGAGAAGGAAGGAGGGGGAAAAGGGAGGAGGGGAAGAAGGGAGGACAGGGAAAGGAGGAGGTGGGAGGAAGGGGAGGGGAGGATATGGGGTACATACTAGAAAAGTGTGCATGAAACTCTCGGTAGGTCAATCAAAACATTAGAGCTGTTAAATTGTTTCATTACCAGTACTCAATCTTGAAAGCGACAGAGTAGCAAGGTTCACCTGGTTCACCAATTACAAACCAGGTCAAGTGCACTCTGGGTATGTGCAAAACTGAATTGTGCGTTTAAAAACAACTTAGCTACGATATCAAATAAAAAGGTTTGAAAACTAAGAGAAAAATTGAACAAAATAACTGAACCGGAGGAGGCCTTAACAGGCCTACGAGCCCTGAAAAGAAAACAATTTCAGGTTACCAAGTGTCCGTTCCTGACGGAGGTCCTCTAGCAGGTCTCGGTCACGAGTGGGGTCTCATAAGGTGGCGTGGAGACATTCTCTGCTAGTGCAACCGAGTACCTGCGTATTCAAAAAAGAAAAGGAGACAAAAGAAAAGAGAAAAGAGAGTTCCTTGGTCTTCAGCGTGGAGCTCGGGATTTCGGGCTGCGATAGGAGTATTCGGATAATCTGGCTGGTGTTCCCTTCCGGATGGATGGTGGTACGGGGTTTTTCCGTTTGGGAGTCGTGGTGTATGGTTGAGATGCAGATCTGGCTGGAGTGCGAGGAAGGGCTGTGTCCGAGTGGACATTCTGGGGAGACAGGTTTAGCGATTCCAGCAGTCTTTGGAGAGATTCTTGTGTGGTGGCGGTATGTTGTTGACCTTGATAGGAGAATTGTAATGCGAAAGGGAACCTCCAAGTGTACTTAAGTTGGTGCTGTATAAGTACCTGTAGTTGGGGCTTCATAGCACGGCGTTTAGCAATCGTGAGAGGTGCTAAGTCAGAAAACAATTGATATGTATGGCTCTGAAATTGCAGGGTGTTGTTGTTGCGGGCGGCCGCCAGGAGCTGTTCTTTCGTGCGGAAAAAATGCAGCTTGATGATAATGTCTCTTGGTGGTCCGTCTGATTGGCGTCTGGTGAGCGCTCTGTGAATTCTATCGAATTCAAGACGTTCGATGGGTATGGATGGTGCTAGCTCTTGAAAAAGTGCTGTTGTAAAAGATTGCAGGTCATCAATTGTTTCTGGAATGCCTCTGAGGCGTAAATTGGATCTGCGGGAGCGATTTTCCGCGTCCTCGAGGCGGGATAAAAGCATAGCGTTCTCCTCTCTGAGGGCAATTTGCTCTTGTGCTTGTTCTTGGAGGGTGAGTTCTATGTCATCTACCCTTGTTTCAAGGTCTGCTGTGCGTTGGCCTATCTCGCGTATCTCACGTGTCAGACTAGTAGTGATCTGGTCTGATGTTGCTTTAAGGGCCTTATGCAGCATAGATTCCATGATCCTCATAAAGGCAGCTTGTGACATACCTGTATTAGGGACGGGTGGGGAGCCGCCTGAACCCTCTTGTATATCAGCCTCCTCCTCGCTGTCGGGTATATCGGAATGAGCTGGGGATGTTGTTGAGAGATCAGCTAGGCTCCGGGCCTTCGACGCCATCTTGGAGGAAGCGTGGGCCAGCGCTTCTTTGATGGGTTTATGGTTTGGTTTTCGGCGATGGCCCGTTAACACCATACCGGAAGGTGCACTGATATGTGGAGAAGCGATCCCCGTGGAAATGGCTCCGATTTGCCGGTTCAGTAAGGCGCAATAGTCCCGGGTATGCGGCGGGGAGTGCGGAGCCTCACAGAGACACGTCTGCCATGTAAAGCTTCGCGCATGCGCCCCCAAATTTCAGCATTTTTAATGTCCCCTCCAACAGGAGCACCAAGGATTGATTTATAAAACAGTTTCCCAGTTATTGCTTCATTTCAAAGATGAAGCTTGATTGGCTATTACTGAATTGCAAAGTTTGGCTCCTATTGATTTAAATGGGATTCAGATTCCGAATCTGAAATTCAATAATATTCACGGCGCTAAGCCCGGGTACATTCCGTTTATCCGTAACCTCTACCTGTCTGCAGAAAATTTGTCCTAAAATTTCCATTTATTATTGTTCTGATGCTAGCCAATTTTACACTGCTTTATCTTCTGATCTCCTAAACCTGTCAGTAAAACCCCCAGCTCTGCTCCTTATCTGTAGTAAATTTGTACTTAAAAATAATATTTGAAATTGATCTGCTGCTGGCCAATCTTATACTGCTGTTTCGTCTGCGATCTCTTAATGCTTGAGGTAAAATCTAGTATGTGCTCTTTGCGGGTAGTAAAATTAGGCCTAAAATTGCTTTTTAAAATCATTCTGCGGGGGGTATGGCTTAGCAATGGATCGAGATGGCGGCTTAATCCATATGTTCCAACACTCAGGGTTTGCCAGCTATTACTCAAGAACCTCTTTTCTGCATGATGGGGAAAAACAGAAGAAGTGCGTCTGCCACTCCATCTTTACAGGACTTGGGCACACAGCTGAGCCACAATATACCAGAGATATTCTAGTCTCACTATACTGACTCACAGGCCTCTTCACAGCCAGCAGACTGAGGCCTGGCCAGAAGCCCTCCCACCTTCTGCATCTCTGGAATACACAGGGAAAGGGTCATCTGGCCCTAATACTGGACAGTTCCCCAGCCTAGTCAATCTCCAAACACTGGCTCTGGATATCAAAACCACCCTGTCAGCAGCAATCTCTGACTTGAACATGGACATCGAGGCTATTTTGTCATGCCTGGAAGCAGTGGAGGTTACTGCAAAGGTGCCTGAGATGGCCATCACGCAAGTGTAGCAGGTCTCGAGCTCTCACACCCAGCATCTCATTGATCTGCACTGCCATATTGAGAACCCAGACAACAGGGAATGGAGGCGCAACCTGCGAATCCGAGGGATCCCTAAGTCAGTGAAAGGGCCCCACCTTCAGCCTGAAGTCTGGACGATTTTCAACTCCCTACTTGGCAGACCGTCAAACTCATCTATTGGTATAGAGTGCTGCCACAGAATGCATAGATCCAGAAGCCAGGACACCGACCCTCCCCAGGATATAGTCTATTGCCTGGTGACCTTCCAGCTGAAAGAAGATATTGCTCACAACCACAGTCACCTACTCCATGATGGCTCTGAAATTTAGATTTATCAGGATCTGTCTGCCATTATTCTCCAGCATTTAAAGAAATTGTGTCCCCTGCTTAACATCCTGCAAACGCTGGCAGACCTGCAGCCCTTTTGTGACACCTTGGGCCTTCCAACACCGGCCAAGACCTTCCTTACTGGATTGGTAAAGCTCCTTTCTCCAACCCCAGCCTTGGATCCCCACTCAGCCTGATTCCACTCCTCCTTCTCAGCAACACAGGCCACGTCACCTTAGATCTCCCTTCTGCCTCTTCTGTGAGAGATTTGAACAGGGTGCCTCTGGATCACAGCCCAAAGCTTTCACCTTCAGCCTCACGAAGACAGATGCATCACCGAGTGCCTTTTGGAAGATTGTGTAAGTTTATTCTGACCCTATTTGTTTCCAGTTTGTTGACTATACAGTCTGTGTCTTTCCCATAGATGGGTGGGCTGCCTTGATTTCCTGTAGAGTGTATTGTTGCCCTGAGGAGATTTGTCCCTTGCTTGCTATGCAAAGGATTAACTTCGGAGTGTTCTCTGCCTCTCTACTGCCCTCTTGTGTGGTAGGCTTTGTTATAGCTACGGGAAAACAACATCAGGGATCTAGTCTCCTTGGGATATACAGTATATCTTTTGTCCACAGGGACTGAACTTGCCTGCTTATTTGCTTTGTTGAATCCCCTAACTTGAACTGCTTTTGATCTGTTTCTACCACTTTCTTGTTTTATATATACACTATGCCTTTTGTTTTCCCTTGTATGTTTGAGTGAGGGCTGTCCCACTAAGGATACTTCACAGGGAGCTGTGTGGGCCTGAGCAGACCTCAAGGGGGTGTAGCTGGTTACGGTGGCCCTGGATCTTGGAGTAAGGGAGCCTTTTTCCTGGCCCCTATGCATACAGTGGAGTTGCCAAGGGGGTGCTTCTGGGCTGCAAATATTCTCCACAGTTGCGCTTATGCTCTCGCCTCCCTGGGACAATGTAATTCCTTGCTTTTTATTCCAGGAAGGGGCTTGCATTTGCCTTTGGATAGCCTTATTCACTGTCTGGTGGGGTTTTTCTTATTGGGTGGTTTTGAGCAATGTTTATTTTATGTGCCTTTTATGATGGTTGTGCATGTGGCTAACTGCCTTTGCATTGACTTGATGACGTGATTTGATCCCTACTATCCAGGGGCTTTTTGCACAGGTCCTGGGTGATGTAGACCCCATCCGCTTAGAAATACACTATGCACAGAGGGCTTTACTTCTTCCACCCCAGGATTTTAAGAAGCCCAAATACATTGTCTGTGGGATCCATAAATACCCTGTCAAGGAAGCTATCTTGACCGCTGCTCTGGGAAACAGCACATTTATTTTGATGAAGCGCAGCTCTCCCTGTTCCCGGACTTGTCCAAGAAAACCTTGATGATGCATAGGGCAATTCGCCCATTACTGGAGGTTTTCCAGTACTTTACATATTTACATATTAAAGTTTGTCAGAATTAGGGATGAGCTGAACACCCCCCTGTTCAGTTCGCACCAGAACTTGCGAACAGGCAAAAAATTTGTTCGAACACGCAAACACCGTTAAAGTCTATGGGACATGAACATCAATAATCAAAACTGCTAATTTTAAAAGCTTATATGCAAGTTATTGTCAAAAAACGTGTTTGGGGACATGGGTCCTGCCCCGTGGGGGGGGTCCCCCTAAATTCCATACCAGGCCCTTCAGGTCTGGTATGGATATTAAGGGGGACCCCTGCCAAAATTAAAAAAAAAATGGTGTGGGGTCCCCCTCAAAATCTATACCAGACCCTTCAGGCCTGGTATGGATTTTAAGGGGAACCCCAAGCCAAAATAAAAAATAAAAAACAGCGTGGGGTCCCCCCAAAAATCCATACCAGACCCTTATCCGAGCACGCAACCTGGCAGGCTGCAGAGAAAGAGGGGGGATGAGAGAGCGCCCCCCATCCTGATCTGTATCAGGCCACATGCCCTCAACATTGGGAGGGTGCTTTGGAGTAGCCCCCCAAAACACCTTGTCCCCATCTTGATGAGGACAAGGGCCTCATCCCCACAACCCTGGCCGGTGGTTGTGGGGGTCTGCGGGCGGGGGGCTTATCGGAATCTGGAAGCCCCCTTTAACAAGGGGACCCCCAGATCCCGGCCCCCCCCCTGTGTGAAATGGTAAGGGGGTACAAAAGTACCCCTACCATTTCACTAAAAAAACTGTCAAAAATGTTAAAAATGACAAGAGACAGTTTTTGACAATTCCTTTATTTAAATGCTTCTTCTTTCTTCTATCTACCTTCGGTTTCTTCCTACATCTTCTTCTTCTTCTGGTTCTTCCTCCGGTGTTCTCGTACGGCATCTTCCTCCGCGGCGTCGGCGTCTTCCCTTCTTCTCCTCTGGCCGCTCCACATCCATGATGGCATGGAGGGAGGCTCCCGCTGTGTGACGCTTCTCTCTTCATCTTCTTCTCTTAATCTTCTTTTCTTCACCCTACTTTCTCTCTTCTGAAATCCCCACAATTATTCTCAGTGACTTCAACATCCCTTTTAACACTAACACTACTATTACTTCTAAACTTCTCAGTCTAACCTCATCGATTGACCTGAAGCAATGGATACAGGCTCCTACTCACTCCAATGGCAACACCCTTGATCTTGTCTTCTCCTATCTGTGCACTCCGTGCAACCTTTCCAACAATACTCTCCCACTCTCTGATCACCACCTTATTAATTTTGCTGTCTTCCACCTCCTCTCCCTCCAACCGCCTAACAGTTACACGTAGAAAACTTCGAAACCTCAACCCTTCTCTTCTCTACTCTGCTACTAATCACCTCTATGACAAAATCTCACCCCTGTCCTGCCCCAACTTTCGTCTATAACAGCTCACTGTCTTCCTCCCTAGACAAGCTTGCCCCCCTCACTATACGCAGAATTAGGCCCCGACTGCTACAACCCTGGCAAACAGATGACACCAGAAGTCTCAGAAAATGTAGCCGCGCTCTTGAGCGCCTGTGGCATAAGACTAAGTTCCAGGAAGACTTCACACAATATTAATCTTCCCTCCTAAAATGCTATTCCTGCCTTCACACTGCCAAACAGATCTACTTTATCACACTCATTAACACCTTCTCATCCAGTCTACGTCAACTCTTCTCTACTTTCAACACTCTACTCTGTCCTCCACTGCCTCCACCCACCAACTCACTCACTGCCCAGGAGATCGCCAATCACTTAAAAACTAAGATTGATACAATTCATGAGGAGATCCCCAATGTGCAAAAACCTCCCCCATGCAACACCCCATGTCCACAAATACAATCATTACTTCCCTCATTCAACCCTGCTACTATTAATGAGGTTGCTAAACTTTTATCTAACACTCATCTAACCACCTGCCCCCTGGATCCTGCTCCCTCGCAAATGCTACGCTCACCCTCTGACTCAATTCTGCACTCTCTAACTCACATTTTCAACCTCTCACTCTCTTGTGGCATCTTCCCAAACTCTCTAAAACATGCGCTAGTCATCCCCATACTTAAAAAGCCCTCACTTTACCCCAATCTTAACAACCTATGTTCCATCTCCTTACTCGCCTTCTCCTCAAAACTCCTTGAAAAACTGGTTTACAACCGACTAAGCGACCATCTGACCATGAATAAACTTCTTGATCCCCTTCAGTCAGGATTTCGCCCTCAACACACCACGAAAACTGCTCTCCTTAAACTCTCAAATGACCTACTAATGGCTAAAACCAGTGGACCCTATTCTGTACTACTTCTCCTGGATCTCTCTGCTGCCTTTGACACAGTGGACCACCCCCTCCTCCTCAATAAACTCCACTCCTTTGGTCTCCGTGACTGTACTCTTCGCTGCTTCTCATTCTACCTATCCCACCGCTCCTTCAGTGTCACTTACAACTCTACTTCCTCCTCTCCCCTTCCTTTCTCTGTTAGGGTTCCCCAAGGTTCTGTTCTTGGACCTCTCCTTTTCTCAATCTACACCACCTTCCTGGGTCAGTTGATTGCCTCCCACGGCTTTAAATATCATCTCTATGCTAATGACACCCAAATTTATCTCTCCACCCCCCAGCTCTCTCCATCTGTCTCCTCACGCATTACCAACTTACTAGCAGACATATCAGCCTGGATGATACATCACTTCCTCAAACTCAACCTATCCAAAACCAAGCTCATGATATTTCCTCCCTCAGGTGCCACTTCCCCTGATTTCTCTGTCAATATCAACGGCTCAACTATCAACCCATCTCCCCACGCCAAAGTCCTATGTGTAATCCTGGACTCTGAACTAACCTTTCGGCCCCACATTCTATCACTATCCAAAATTTGCCGCCTCAACCTCCGCAACATCTCCAAGATACGCCCCTTCCTAACCAATGTCACCACAAAGCTTCTAATCCACTCCCTGGTCATCTCCCGCCTCGACTACTGCAACTCCCTCCTCGTTGGCTTACCTCTAAATAGGCTATCCCCACTTCAGTCCATCATGAACACTGCTGCCAGGCTCATCCACCTCACAAACCACTCAGTGTCTGCTATACCCCTCTGCCAATCCCTCCATTGGCTGCCACTCAGTCACTGAATTAGTATCTTGAATTTAACTATAACTTACAAAGCCATCCACAACCTGGCCTCCAGCTACATCTCTAACCTAGTCTCAAAATACCAAGCTAACCATTCTGTTCGCTCCTCCCAAGACCTCCTGCTCTCAAACTCCCTTGTCACCTCATCCCATGCTCGCCTTCAGGACTTCTCCAGAGCCTCTCCCATCCTCTGGAATGCTCTACCCCAATCCGTCTGATTTTCTCCTACTTTATCCACTTTCAGACGATCCCTGAAAATTCTTCTCTTCAGAGAAGCCTATCTGGCCCCCACCTAACAACTGTACATTTATCTTCTCAATCAGCACATCACCCACAGTTATTACCTCTTGTAGCTCTTGACTAGGGATGAGCTTCGTGTTCGAGTCAAACCCATGTTCGACTCGAACATCGTTTGTTCGTTCGTTTGCCGAATTACGAACGATATGGGCCATTTGCGTCAAATTCGAATGGCGCGTCACGGCCCATAATTCACTGCGGCATCGCAGTGCATTGCTGGCTGATGATTGGCCAATCATGCTTGGCCAATCACAGCGCCGTCTGAACAGGGAGCCGTAATTGGCCAAAGCCAAGGAGGCTTTGGCCAATTATGGCTCAGGGGGTTTAGTACACGCCCCACACTATATAAGGCAGTCTGCACAGCGGCCCTGTGTAGTGTGTTTCGGCGTTCAGAGAGATAGAGACAGTGTCATTTGATTTAAGTTAGAAAGAGTAGGCAGGTCGAGTCAGTTAGCTGCAGTTATAGTGTAGTGTGCATATATATATATATATATATATATATATATATATATATATATATATATATATGCATCCTAGGTGTTGTATATATATATATATATATATATATATATATATATATATACATATACACACACACACACTGTATTTAGTTTAGCTAGATCCAATTCTTCTCTTCCTAATATACTGACAGGCAAGCAGGTGTTTTTACAGTATTTCCAGCTACTGTACTGTGTACCCCGCACAGTCTCAGCTACAGTATAGCAACCTGCAGCCAGGTGCTTGTGTAGGCTCATTGAAGTATTTCCAGCTACTGTACTGTGTACCCTGCACAGTCTCAACTACAGTATAGCAACCTGCAGCCAGGTGCTTGTGTAGGCTATTGAAGTATTTCCAGTTACTGTACTGTGTACCCTGTACAGTTGCACCTACAGTATAGCTACCTGAAGCCAGGTGCTTGTATGCTTCTTCTGATCCTATTAATAGCACAGGCAGGCTCTTGACGTATTTCCAGTTACTGTACTGTGTACCCTGCACAGTTGCACCTACAGTATAGCTACCTGAAGCCAGGTGCTTATGTAGGCTCTTGACATATTTCCAGTTACTGTACTGTGTACCCTGCACAGTTGCACCTACAGTATAGCTACCTGAAGCCAGATGCTTGTGTGGGCTCTTGACGTATTTCCAGTTACTGTACTGTGTACCCTGAAAAGTTGCACCTACAGTATAGCTACCTGAAGCCAGGGGCTTGTGTACGCTTGTGACGTATTTCCAGTTATTGTACTGTGTACCCTGCACAGTTGCACCTACAGTATAGCTACCTGAAGCCAGGTGCTTGTTTGGGCTCTTGACGTATTTCCAGTTACTGTACTGTGTACCGTGCACAGTTGCACCTACAGTACAGCTACCTGAAGCCAGGTGCTTGTGTAGGCTCTTGAAGTATTTCCAGTTACTGTATTGTGTACCCTGCACAGTTGCACCTACAGTATAGCTACCTGAAGCCAGGTGCTTGTGTGGGCTTTTGACGTATTTCCAGTTACTGTACTATGTGCCCTGCACAGTTGCACCTATGGTATAGCTACCTGAAGCCAGGTGCTTGTGTAGGCTCTTGACCTATTTCTAGTTACTGTACTGTGTACCCTGCACAGTTGCACCTACAGTATAGCTACCTGAAGCCAGGTGCTTATGTGCTTCTTCTGATCCTATTAATAGCACAGGCAGGCTCTTGACGTATTTCCAGTTACTGTACTGTGTACCCTGCACAGTTGCACCTACAGTATAGCTACCTGAAGCCAGGTGCTTGTGTAGGCTCTTGGCATATTTCCAGTTACTGTACTGTCTACCCTGCACAGTTGCACCTACAGTATAGCTACCTGAAGCCAGGTGCTTGTGTAAGCTCTTGATGTATTTCCAGTTACTGTTCTGTGTACCCTGCACAGTTGCACCTTACAGTATAGCTACCTGAAGCCAGGTGCTTATGTAGGCTCTTGACATATTTCCAGTTACTGTACTGTGTACCCTGCACAGTTGCACCTACAGTATAGCTACCTGAAGCCAGATGCTTGTGTGGGCTCTTGACGTATTTTCAGTTACTGTACTGTGTACCCTGAAAAGTTGCACCTACAGTATAGCTACCTGAAGCCAGGGGCTTGTGTACGCTTGTGACGTATTTCCAGTTATTGTACTGTGTACCCTGCACAGTTGCACCTACAGTATAGCTACCTGAAGCCAGGTGCTTGTGTGGGCTCTTGACGTATTTCCAGTTACTGTACTGTGTACCATGCACAGTTGCACCTACAGTATAGCTACCTGAAGCCAGGTGCTTGTGTGGGCTCTTGACGTATTTCCAGTTACTGTATTGTGTACCCTGCACAGTTGCACCTACAGTATAGCTACCTGAAGCCAGGTGCTTGTGTGCTTCTTGTGATCCTATTAATAGCACAGGCAGGCTCTTGATGTATTTCCAGTTACTGTATTGTCTACCCTGCACAGTTGCACCTACAGTATAGCTACCTGAAGCCAGGTGCTTGTGTGGGTTCTTGACGTATTTCCAGTTACTGTACTGTGTACCCTGCACAGTTGCACCTACAGTATAGCTACCTGAAGCCAGGTGCTTGTATGCTTCTTCTGTTCCTATTAATAGCACAGGCAGGCTCTTGACATATTTCCAGTTACTGTACTGTGTACTCTGCACAGTTGCACCTACAGTATAGCTACCTGAAGCCAGGTGCTTGTGTAGGCTCTTGACATATTTCCAGTTACTGTACTGTGTACCCTGCACAGTTACACCTACAGTATAGCTACCTGAAGCCAGGTGCTTGTGTAGGCTCTTGATGTATTTCCTGTTACTGTACTGTGTACCCTGCACAGTTGCACGTACAGTATAGCTACCTGAAGACAAGTGCAGTTGTTCTCATACAAATAATACTACAGGCTAGCTAGCTGCAGTATAATCGGTATATATATACATCCCAGTTTTGTGCAGCTACATCTTACTGCAGGTCAGTAGTTTGGAAGGCCAACAAGGAGAGGCAGACAGTCACAAGCCAATAAAAGAGGGCAAGCAGGCTCTGTGTCTAGAGGCAACAGTGCTGATCGTGGACACGGTGCATACTCATCAGCACGTGGCCACGGGACACGCTTGGCCTTTTTTTTCGGCAGCTGGCCGTGTTGACCCGCAACATGCGGAAGATTTGGTCGAGTGGATGACCAAGCCATCCCCATCCTCCTTATCCTCTCTCACCCAGGCTCAGGGTATGTTGTCTGGCAAAGCAGCTGCCAACGCGGCCTCTTCCCTCGACATCAGTCACTCCTTCCCTAGCCCCACCATGTCCTCCTGAGGAGTCCCCCAAACTGTTTGACCACAGTGTTGGGTACATGCTCCAGGAGGATGCCCAGCATTTTGAAGGCTCCGATGATGGTACTCAGCTAGAGGAAGGCAGTAACGTAAGCCCAGACAGAGGGGGTCATCTTCCCCCTGCTGCAGCATACTGCCAGGTTTGCTCCATTGATGAGGAGGGAGGGGATGATGAGGTCACCTACTCCACATGGGTGCCTGATAGGAGAGAGGAGGAGGAGCAGGCACAACACCAACGAGGCAGGATGCCCTCCAGGGGCCAGCCTAAAGGCAGCACATTGACTGCATCACACCGCAGAGCTCTGCATGTGCAGGGCGCTGCTGTCTCTGCGCGTTATTCCAAAAGTTCTTTGGTGTGGGCCTTTTTTGAGTCGAGTGCATCAGATCGCACCACTGCTATTTGCAACATATGTCTCAAGCGTATCCCGCAAGGCCAAAACATCTCCCACTTGGGCACCACATGCTTGACCAGACATATGTTGACCTGCCATGCAGTTCGTTGGCAAGCGTACCTAAAAGACCCACACCAAAGAACAAAGAGGACCTCTCCTTGCTCCTCATCAGCTGGGATCTCCAACCCCACTATACCTTCAGTCCTCTCTGAGACCTGCACTGAGAGGAATGAAAGTGTAGAATTAGATGTGTCACAGCCAAGTACTTGCGGGCAATCTGCACCGCAGAAAGAAGTTCGCTCCCAGCCATCCACATGCCTAGCGGTTGAATGCTAGCTTGGCAAAATAGCTAGCACTTCAACTGCTACCTTTTTAGTTGGTAGACTCTGCCCCCTTCCATGAGTTTGTGGAATGTGCGGTTCCCCAGTGACAGGTTCCCAAACGCCACTTTTTCTCATGGAAGGCGATTCCGGCTCTCTACCGGCATGTGGAAGGCAATGTCTTGGCCTCACTGCACAGTGCGGCCAGCCGTAAGGTGCATATTACCGCTGACTCATTGTCAAGCAGGCATGGACAGGCATGTTACCAAAGTTTCACGGCGCATTGGGTGACTGCTGGCAGCTGGCAAGGATGCAGGACAAGGTGCAGTAGTATTGGAGGTTGTTCCGCCACCATGCCTCCAAAATGTCACTACTAGTGATTC
Source organism: Aquarana catesbeiana (assembly GCF_042186555.1). Classification (NCBI taxonomy): domain Eukaryota; kingdom Metazoa; phylum Chordata; class Amphibia; order Anura; family Ranidae; genus Aquarana; species Aquarana catesbeiana. The sequence continues at coordinate 942,839,434 of NC_133324.1, forward strand.
TGACACACCTCTCTCCTCCACCCCTCCTCTTCTTCTTCCTCCATGGCCTCTTCCTGTGCTTTGTACTCGGAACCAGAGGTGCTCCATAGGCGTTCAAGGGGCTACGCAAGTACGCAGGCCAAAAGATGCCATGCAGGGCTTGAGCTGGTGTGCTTGGGGGACAGGAGCCACACTGGGGCAAAGATTCCATCAGCTCTGCAGGGGCAGGTTCAGAGGTGGTTGACGCCATGCCAACTTAAGGCAGGAATGGTGGTTTGCGACAATGGCACCAACCTCCTTCGACAGGGACAACTGACCCATGTGCCCTGTTCGGCTCACGTCCTTAACTTGGTGGTGCAGCAGTTCTTGGGCAGGTACCCGTGCTTACAGGATGTCCTGAGGTAGGCCAGGAAAGTCTGTGTGCATTTCCGCTGGTCATATAATGCCAGTGCTTGGCTGGAAGACCTCCAAAGGGAATTTAACCTGCCCAGGAACTGCCTAATCTGTTACATGCCCACCAGGTGGAACTCAACGTTGACCATGCTGCAGCGGCTGCACATGCAGCAAAGGGCCATCAATGAGTTCCTGTGTGACTATGGCACCAGGACAGGGTCAGGGGAGCTTGTTTTTTTTCCCCACGCCAGTGGGCCATGATCAGGGATGCATGCACTGTCCTTTCACTATTTGAGGAGGCCACGAGGATGGTGAGCAGTGACGGTGAATGCATCAGTGACACTGTCCCCTTGTCCACCTGTTGGAGCACACGCTGCGTGGAATAATGGACAGGGCACTTGAGGCAGAACAGAGGCAGGAAGGACTTCCTTAGCTCTCAAGGCCCTCTTTATCCAGACAGTGTTCCTGCGTGCCCACAGATCACACAGGAAGAGGACGAGGAGGAGGAGGATTGTGTCAGTATGGAGGTGGAGCCTGGCACTCAGCATCAGCAGCAGTCTTTATGGGATCATTTACAGTCCCAAGAAACCCAAGGACTTGTACGTGGCTGGGAGGAGGTGGCTGCGGATCATGTCGTCCTTAGTGACCCAGAGAACTCCGGACCGAATGCCTCAACAAACCTATGTTGCATGGCCTCCCTGATCCTGCAAAGTCTGCTGAATGATCCTCGTATTCTTGGTATCAAGGAGGGGGATCGTTACTGGCTGGCAACCCTCCTTGATCCACATTACAAAGGTAAGGTTGCGGACCTTATCTTGCCATCGCAGAGGGAGCAGAGGATGAAACATCTGCTGGAGGCCTTGCAGAAAGGTCTGTGCAATGCGTTCCCAGAGACTGGGAGGTTGCAAACTCCTGTTCCTGGACAACGTATTACTGAGGCTTTGGTCAGTCAAAGAAGGAGCGGTGGAGAAGGTGGCCGTCTGACCGATGCATTCAGACAATTTTTTAGTCCGCAGCCCCAAGGTATGATCGGTTTTAGCAACCATCGCCAGCGTCTGTTTTACATGGTGCAGGAATACCTAGGGGCAAGATCTGACTTGGACACCTTTCCCACCGAAAATCCTCTGGGTTACTGGGTCTTGAGGATGGATCACTGGCCAGAGCTTGCACAGTATGCAATTGAGCTACTGGCCTGTCCTGCATCCAGCGTTCTTTCGGAACGCACATTCAGTGCTGCTGGAGGCTTTGTAACTGATCACAGGGTGCGCCTGTCCACCGACTTGGTCGATCGACTGACCTTCATAAAAATAAATCAATCTTGGATCACCACCAGATATCAAGCACCTGATGCTGATGTAACCGAATAAATTTTTTTGAAATGTCAGATCCCTTCAAGACTGCCTATGCTGCTGCTGAGTGACTATCCTGTTATGCTGAGTGACTATCCTCTTCCTCCTCAATGATCATGCTGATAGCTTGTATGAATATTTTTGTTTCTGGGCGCCGCCACCAGTGGCTAAAGCCCAATTTTTCAGCCAGGGCATGTAATTACAATTTTTGATGCAATTCTTTGCAGCAGGGCTCGTTCCTGCGCTCCAACTAGAGTATCTGTGAGGGGTTGCAGTGTTGTGGCACCAGAACCAGTGCCTAAGGCCCAATTTTTCAGCCCCTGTTTAACAGGGGCGTGTAATTACAATTTTTGATGCAATTCTTTGCAGCAGGTCTCGTTCCTGCGCTCCAACTAGAGTATCTGTGAGGGATTGCAGTGTTGTGGCACCAGCACCAGTGCCTAAGGCCCAATTTTTCAGCCCCTGTTCAACAGGGGCGTGTAATTACAATTTTTGATGCAATTCTTTGCAGCAGGGCTCGTTCCTGCACTCCAAAATGTTTAAAAATGTACCAGTTCAAAATTACAAACAGGTTCTTCTTAAGAACAAACCTACAGTCCCTGTCTTGTTTGGACGGCCTGTATACTGCTGTTCGGAGTATATAGGGCCTGGGGGCCCCACGCCTTTCCTTTTTTTAATTTGGGTGCGGGGTTCCCCTTAATATCCATACAAGACCCAAAGGGGCTAGCAATGGGCTGGGGGGGTACCCATGCCTTTTTTCTCAATGATTTTCATCCATATTGCCGGGACCAGAGATTACATTAAAGATGCAAGCAGTTTTAAATGACTTTTATTCCTTTAGAAATGTCATTTTGTGCAGGAACATTTCTAAACACAGGAAACACGTGCCACTTTACAGGCATACTATAGACACCCCCCAGGCACGATATTTAAAGGAATATTTCACTTTTATTTTTTCACTTTAAGCATTATTAAAATCACTGCTCCTGGAAAAAAAACTGTTTTTAAAACTTTTTTTTGCATTAATACATGTACCCTGGGGCAGTACCCGGGTCCCCAAACCCTTTTTAGGATAATAACTTGCATATTAGCCTTTAAAATTCACACTTTTGATTTCTCACATTCGAGTCCCATAGACTTTAATGGGGTTCGAAAGTTTGCGCGTGCTATCAGGCCGTTTGCAAGTTCTGGTGCGAACCGAACCGGGGGGTGTTCGGCTCATCCCTACTCTTGACACCTCCAGCAAGTGTCAGGTATGGTGGGTTTGAATTTGTGGAGTAAGGCTGGTGTGTGGTACCAGCGAGACTGTATTTTGTACCCATTCTTTAGGGTCGAGACATTAATAGAGCCCTTGTGTATGTTAAAAAAAATTGTTCCCCAATCCTCTGGAGTTAGGGCTATGTCTAAATCCTTTGCCCAAGCTTTTCTTTCCTTTGAGGTATTGGGTTTGTGATCCAGGAATAGTAAGGAGTGAGTGAGTGGATATAAGGTGGTTTTGAGGAGCCGATAGCATGCAGAGTTGTTCAAAGGGTGTTAGTTGTCGTGAACAGTCAAATTTTTTATTTTATTTTTTCCATTGATCTTAGGTAGTGTGAGATCGCTGGAGTACTTTCTAAGTGTATTTTCTATTGCTATCTCATTGTACATCATAAATAGTAAACCTGCCAGAATACATAGCTTGGATGGACATACGAAGATTATTTCAGCCCCATGGTCCTCACAGATCGTGTATCATAACGAGTAGGTATACCGAAATATATAGCTAACATAGGTATATGGAGATCACTTCAGACTCACATCTATCGCCAGCTATAAAGGAAAAAAATTGGGCTATATGTACCCCAATCTATACAGCATACATAGAGTAATAATACTCCTTTATAAAGAAAGGAGTATATAGAGCAGCTGCGGGACTACTCTTTTGGACTGCGACTCACTCTGGGTAAGGGCCATGATCATCTTTGGGGAGGGATACTGTGCTCACCATTACTTTGTGATAATGTTGTCATTTCTTGTGATGTTATGTCCTGTTTATTATGATTAATGTATTTTTCTTTTTCTATTCTATAGCACTATACACTATCTCTGTTCCTTTAATACATTATTATGCAAACTAAAGCTCCTGAAAAGCAGTGAATTTCCATGAAACATGTCGAGCATGTCAGCATAATTAAGATTTGGTGAACTGGTATTACCATGTATTTCAGTTGCACCTTTTATGTTTAGATAGACAGAGTTGCTCTCCTAAATTTGTATATTTTAAATTTGTTGATGTCAATTCAATAAAACTCTATTTGTTTTATATACGTGTACCTTCATTGCTATGGTACCATTAAAGTCCACCAGCCTCAAAAACAAACTTTTCCATCAGGGGCATATCCCCCAGAGGAAGACACATCATATCCCTGTGTCGATACGTGTGGGGGAGGGGATAGGATGGTGTAGGAGTCAGCAGCTGGTCTGTTTGGAGTGAGGGGACACACAATCTCAACATTTTTATGCTTGTCACAGAGTGATGTACTGGAACACCTGTACCATGTGAGTACCCCGCATAGGGGCTTTTGTTTGAATAAATATATATATTTTTATAAACAGTATCACACTATCCAGTCCTCATTTCTCATATACATGTGGAGACTATGCCATTGGACAGGATAGGATATCACAGATCCATCTACACAGAACCCAGAGTTGGTTCGCTGGTGTGTTTAGACCAATTGCAAGGTCACATGCCCTGAGGTGAGCATACTCACACAGGGGAGGAGCACAAGAGTTGTGTCACTTCAACACGTGTGGATTATCACTACAGACATGGAGGAATTGTGGATGAAATTTGGATATTGATTTTCACAAGCACTACAGCACTTTATAATCACAGCAAGATTTAAAGCATGTTATATGGACTTTAATGCAATTTTTGTTTATTGTACTAATTGATTATGTCACTTAGCACTTTGGCACTCTATTTTATATTGATTTGATCAATTTATGTCTCATTATTGATTTTTTTGGCACTATATTTAGCACAGTTAATTCATTTTTATTTGGTATTGCATATTGACATTACATTAGCGCGGTATTTTCATATATTTCAATCGTTTAGCACGGATGTATGGGACGTGATCAATACCAGCAGCTGATTATCTAGTCTCAGATTTATTATTTTTTTTGGTAGCTCGCAAGATTTTCAGTTTATACATGAGTACATTACAGTCCCAACCTGCCTGGCGGATTAATATAGAAGAGGCTGGGACTGTATTGTACTCGTCTGGCACAGGAGAGTACTACACCTGCACTCAAAAGTGAAGAAATAGTCCACTTGTCTGGGGAAAGTTTTTTTTAATTTTATTTGCCACAGCCTGCAGATCGCGGTGCCCAGAGTCACCTCTCTGTCTCCACCCACCCCCCTTCTTTCCCTGCTGAATTGGCCGGGCTGTGGGGCCAGACCTGGAAAGTATCCCCGCACAGCAGCCAAAGCAGCCTGGGGGAGCTCCAGACATGGATGGGACCCGGGTGGCTGGGTTACTCGGGAAACCCAGGCCCCCTACATGTGTATGGGCTGTCCTCCTCTGATGGCGACCCTGGCTCCACTGCAAACAAAGGCAGCTTTTCAGGTGTCACCAACAAATTCACACTGCTTTTACTTCTGTTGAGCCCATACAAAATACTAAATGCAAGGCCTTAACAAAATAAAAACTGGTAAAATAGAGCTGAAGGATAAAAAAAAATAACAAAAAAACCCCCCACAGAAACACTACAAGCAAAATGTTACTAAACCCAGGAGCCTGAATTCACTATATCTGGTCTCCCACAGTACACAGAACATGGAAATGCTATTATTTTAGTGAATATAAACTGCTAAATACCTTTTCTCAGCAGCAGTATATAGCAGTCTTATGACTTCTATAAGTCTCTGGTTAAAGCTTATAGGAGGAGTTTTCAATCTCCTCTGACTGTCCTATGAGGCTGCAGGACCCCTGACCCTCTGTTTGGACAGTGCTGATTGGCTCTGTGCTGATCACCTGCACCCTACCAAGAAAAAAAAAAAAACTCTCTAGCAATACACACCAAACTGAGCATGTGCAGAGTGACTCCAAAGGCTCTCTACTATCAGGATATATATTGGGGACAGTGGAAAAAAAAGGAGGATCAGAGATGACAGGATCAAACAGCCTTTTTACACAATGCAAAGGATTAACCCCTTAGGTTCCACAGTGACAACAAGCATGCATTACTGCATATACAGACTAATTTTACTGTTGTGGGTTTAGTAACACTTTAACTCCCACAAATCTACAAAGTACTTATAGTGTGTGGAACTTATCACCTGCCAAAGCATTGGCCAGTGGTCATTGACAGCTATTTGTAATGCATTATGGGATGTTCGGCAGAGTGATTTTTGCTGAATGTCCCAAATGTTGTGATTTTGTCTGAACAGCCAAAAGTTGGTTTGGATTAAACTCTTGACCCATCCCTTCTGGAAAGCGATGAATTAGATTTCCACTCCCTTTTCATGGAGGAAAGTTATATTAGTAGCTCTTTTCTCTCACTTTGGTGTTGTTTTTTGCTAAGCAGCTATCTAGATCAAGTGGCCTCTGAGTTTCGCCTTGTAAACTTCCCATAGAAAAGCAATGATGAATTAAATGCAAATGATTAACCACTTCAGCCCCGGGAGGATTTACCCCCTTCCTGACCAGAGCATTTTTTGCGATACGGCACTGCGTCACTTTAGCTGACAATTGATTGGTCGGGCGATGTTGTTCCCAAACGTAATTGATGGCCTTTTTTTCCACATAAATATAGTTTTATTTTGGTGGCATTTGATCACCTCTGCGTTTTTTATTTTTTGCGCTATAAACAAAAAAAGACTGTCAATTTTGAAAAAAAACTATATTTTTTACTTTTTGCTATAATAAATATCCCTCAAAAATATATAAAAAACAAATTTCTTCCACAGTTTAAGCCGATATGTATTCTTCTACATATTTTTGGTAAAAAAAATCGCAATAAGTGTATATTGATTGGTTTGCGCAAAAAGTTAAAGCGTCTACAAAATAGGGGATAGATTTATGGCATTTTTATTATATTTTTTTTTTTTACTAGTAATGGCAGTGATCTGTGATTTTTATCAGGACTGCAACATTAAGACGGACAGATTTTGACACTTTTGGGACCATTGACATTTATACAGCGATCAGAGCTACAAAAAGCCACTGATTACTGTATAAATGACACTGGCAGGGAAGGTGTTAAACACTAGGGGGCAATCAAGGGGTTAAGTGTGTTCCCTGGATGTGTTCTAACTGTAGGGGGGATGGGCTCACTACAACATGACAGAGATCACTGCTCCCAATGACAGGTAGCAGTAGATCTCTGTCATGTTGCTAGGCAGAACAGGGAAATGCCTTGTTTACATCTCCCCGTTCTACCTCTCCTCACCGTAATTGCGGGACGCCGGTGAACATCCAGTTTGCGGGACCTGCGGGCATGCTCCCGCATATGCCCACTAAACAGCAAATATAGGTACGCCCTTTTGCCTGCCCATGCCATTCTGCTGATGTAAATCAGCGTGTGGCAGTCGGCAAGTGGTTAAAGAGGAAATTCTGTATGTGGATTGGATGTGCAGGGATGTGCCCTGAGTGGTGAGCAGGGATTTATTCAATCTCCATTTAAAAGAGGTCTTGTCATGCAGAGACAGCTTATAATGCAGAATAAGGGGGTTCTCATCTGGCCAGGGTCTGGCAAAGAAGTCCACTTTAGAAACTAAAGATAATTGTTGGAGTAGCACAAAGATGTGGTCTATCTGATAGAAGTTTGATTGAGGATTAGAATAATACATACAAGTCCCTAGTTTGGGGAGGGGGGGGTGAACTTCCTGCCAGGTATCTGTTTTTATTATTATTTGTTTGTCTGTCTTCATAACAAAATGTATTAATTAATTAATAAAGGCTGACTTTGTTCTTCAAAGCAAAGCCAAACTGTCAAACTTGACTGAATTGATTTCCCAATCTTCAAGTGTGAGTCGGAATTGATTTTTAAATGTTTGTTCATTGCTTATTGAACATGAATATTATTGCTGAATATAAATTCGATCTCTAATATTTAAAAGTGTAAGATGAGTTCTGCTTCTCCCATGAAGACATTTTGCAACCTCTATTTCTTCCAGAGGAAAGTTAGTATCTTGCTAAGTTCAATGGCACAAGGACAGGTAAGTACCTGTCTTGTCAGGGGTGCAGAAGAGGTCCATTGAAGGTTACTAAATGCAAGATCAAAATAATTGTAATGGTAATTTCTAAATGTACCCTCCTCTGCCATAAATATTTTTCCCTTTACAGTCCAGGAGAACAATCACCTCTAAATCTTTTGGCTTTTATTTCTGCTATCCACAATGTTAACCAGAATCCAAACATTTTGCCCAATATTACACTGGGATTTCAAGTGCTAGATTCATGTTTACATCCATGTTTGGCTGTAAAGGATGTTCTAAGCATTTTATCTGGGCTACAGAAGACAGTCCCTAACTACTCATGTTCTGGAGAAGCTGAACTGGTGGGATTTATTGGAGATCAATACTCAGTTACAACAATTCCAATGGCACAAATACTGGGAATTTATGGATATACACAGGTAGGTCTTTCATCTTTGCCCTCAAGACCATCAAGTGCAAAATTCAAATAAAACGTAGCTACAATGAAACAAAAAAAATGTTCAACTGAAATTATTGTGAAGAATAATTTTTTTGTGCATGGAACTCTTCCCTGCTCCATATAAATGTTTATCTTATGTAGGACACCTTCTAAGGCGCTACAGATGAACTGGACCCCTCACTCCTGCACAGCCAGGCACACCAGACCCCCCCACAGGCACTCCAGAGTCAGACAACAGTCTGTGACCCTGTTTTTGTTATTTTTTGAGTGTTAACAAGTTGGATAGGGATGGGAGGTCATGGGATGTCCACTTGACTTCAGCAACAAAATTTAGGCAGCAGTTTCAGGGACATCTTCCTATACACAGTCTATATACAGTCTCCTTGACTTTCCTCCTGCACACACTTCATTGCTGGCTCCAGCTGAATCACTGTTGGTAGATATGACAAGGTCTCAGTCAGTTTTTTAGCAATGGCCCACAGGGGTGGAATTACAACTCATGGGGCCCCCGGTCAATAAGAGATTATGGGGCCCTCTGTATGCACGCTGTTATGTATTAGTGCAGTTGTTCTTAACTCCTGTTCTCAGGACCCACTAACAGGCCAGACTTTAAGTATTACCTTGGGGAGATGCAGACTAGAATACTGCAAACACTGAGCAGCAAATGATATCACCTGGGATGTATTTCAGTTATCTTGCAAACCTGTCCTGTTAGTGGGTCCTGAAAACAGGAGTTGAGAACCACTGTATTAGTGTGTTATACTGCTCTCCATCCAGTAGGGGGAAGCATTGTAAATATGTTCTTTTTATTGTTCTGGTAGAGCTATGTATTTTAGAGCAACTTAGGTTTCTGTATGTCTGTGTTGGATTAAGTAAAAGAGTCCTCTGAATGCCTGTCCATCAGGGGCGGACTGACCATTAAGCCACTCGGGCACTGCCCGAGGCCCCGGGGCCACTAGGGGGCCCCATCAGGGTTGCCAGTCTCAGTAAAACTAGGGACAGTATGTATAAATCTGTTTTTTTTACATCTGTCTGTGTATACTGTGTGTACATGTATGTGTATACTGTGTGATTGTATATTGTGTGTGTGTTTGTGTGAGTTTGTGTGTGTGTGATTGCCTGGGGGCCCCATAATCTCCTATTGCCCGGGGCCCCATGAGTTATCAGTCCACCCCTGCTGTCCATGTCGATGGTTCAAATACATTTTAAAATACACAAAACTGGTGACGAGGATGGGATTTCAGTGAATGGACACTGCAGAAACATAGGTAATCAGCTTGAGTGAAGAATCAGAACTTGTGTTTTAGAGACACATCTATAAATATCTCCAGCATGGCTTCTCTGGAACACATGGAGAAATTTGATGTGGCTAATCCATCCTCATTTGCTGACAGGTTAGAGTTTTTCCTGGAAGCTGTGCAGAAAAGAGCTGTGTTACTGAGTTTTATTGGATCTAATGCCGCGTACACACGGTCGGACTTTCCGGCATACTTGGTCCGGCGGACCAGAGCGTGCCGGACAATCCGCCCGTGTGTGGGCGGCGGCGGACTTTTCCGGCGGACTTCTTCCCAAAAGCCCGCCGGACCTAGATTTGAAACAAGTTTTAAATCTTTCCGTAGGATTCAGTTTCGGGCGGAAAGTCCGCTCGTGTGTGTGCTGGTCCGACGGAAAGCCCGCTCGTGTGTAGGCTGGTCTGACGGACCAGATACGACGCGAGGGCAGGGTATTGCATCTCGCGCTCTCTGCAATAGGAAAAACAAATCTTCCTATTGCGGTGAGCGCGGTGCATGCCAGGCCCTTAGGTCTGGTATGGATTATAAAGGGAACCCCGCTACGCCGAAAAAGCGGCGTGGGGTCCCCCCTAAGATCCATACCAGACCCCCGATCCGAGCACGCAGCCTGGCCGGTCAGGAAAGGGGGTGGGGACGAGCGAGCGCCCCCCCCTCCTGAACCGTACCAGGCCGCATGCCCTCAACATGGGGGGTGGGTGCTTTGGGGGAGGGGGGCGCCCTGCGGGGCCCCCCCACCCCAAAGCACCTTGTCCCCATGTTGATGAGGACAAGGGCCTCTTCCCGACAACCCTGGCCGTTGGTTGTCGGGGTCTGCGGGCGGGGGGCTTATCGGAATCCGGGAGCCCCTTTTAATAAGGGGGCCCCCAGATCCCGGCCCCCCACCCTATGTGAATGAGTATGGGGTATATGGTACCCCTACCCATTCACCTAGGGAAAAAGTGTAAGTAATAAAACACACTACACAGGTTTTTAAAATATTTTATTAAACAGCTCCGGGGGGGGGGATCTTCCTCCGGCTTCGGGGGTCTTCTTCCGGCTTCGGGGGTCCCTCCGCTTCATCTTCTCCCGGCGTCCGGTTGGTTCTTCTCCGCTCTCTTCTCCCGGTGTTCCTGTTCTTCGGCCGGCTCCTCTGCTGTCTTCAGGTAGCTCTCTTGCCAGCAGAGGTCCGGACTTGTGGGCTTCTGGGCTTCTTGTCTTCTCTTCCCCAGATGTTGACACGAAGCTCTCTCCGGCTGGACTGCTCTCCGAGGGCTGCGTTGTGACTTATATAGGCGGAGACCCCGCCCCCTTTTGATGTCACAGTCCCTGGGCATGCTGGGACTGTGACGTTTTAGGGGGCGTGGTCAACATCACCCAGTGACCACGCCCCCTAAAACGTCACAGTCCCAGCATGCCCAGGGACTGTGACATCAAAAGGGGGCGGGGTCTCCGCCTATATAAGTCACAACGCAGCCCTCGGAGAGCAGTCCAGCCGGAGAGAGCATCGTGTCAACATCTGGGGAACATCTGTTCCGGTTCCTGAACTCTGGCTATGTTTTGACTACGTTTACTCTGTTTACCCTTTTTTATTATTATTAAAGTGTGATTTAACTGTACTTCTGTTCAGTCTGATTCATGGTTTCTGACAGTTAGTAATTTGCATGATCTAGGTTCTACCAAGTGGCCAAAGTGGAATAAGTTCCGCATTGCCCAGGGTGAAGACATCTGGTGAGTGAGACCAGCAGGCATCTTGGGGTTGCAGACGAAAGATGTTAGCAGTTACTTTTCTGAACTGAGCTCATATGCGTGGGACATTTTGCGCCAGAGCAAAGAGCAGAGCAGAGTTGAGACATAGACCCCAAAAGCCTATCAGGGTCCACCTCCGTGTTCGCACTCCAGAGTAAACTGTTTGGATCGGGTGTATAGGTGTGAGCCATATCGTTTCAATCTCTGTCCATTTATTATAGGATTGTTGAGGGAACCAGGAGATAAGGTGCACAATTGAGTCGCTTGATAATATTTTACCAGGTCAGGGAACGCCAGCCCCCCATCGGAGCAGGACTCCATCAAGACCGAACGGGGTATCCTGTGCCTCCTGTAGTTCCAGACAAAGCGTATCAAATCCGCTTGAATCTTTTTTAGTTGTACATAAGGGACAGGGATAGTCAGTGTCTGGAATAGATACAGGAGTTTAGGGAGATTGGTCATCTTCACAGAGGTCACTCTCCCCAGGAGGTGGGTCTTCCATTTTTGCAGTAAATCTTCCATTTTTGCAGTAAATCTCTTATTGAGCGAAACAGGGGCGGGAAGTTCACTTGGTATAAGGTGGCAAAGGTCAGGGTAATATGAACCCCTAGATATTTCAGGGATGAGGTCTTCCAGTTATAGGGGAAGCACTGCTGCAGGTAGTGCACTTTGGCTCCCGGGATGTTAATTGGAAGTGCCTCAGATTTGGTCGCATTTATTTTATAGCCTGAGAGGGACCTATAGGTTTTGAGTTCAGCATGCAAGTTGGGTAGGGAGATCCTAGGTTGGGTCAGGGTGAGTATGACATCATCCGCGAATAGTGATAGTTTAAACTCCTTCCCTCTGACTGACACTTTGGGCCCAATTTGAACATTTTCACTTAGGGGTGTACTCACTTTTGTTGCCAGCGGTTTAGACATTAATGGCTGTGTGTTGAGTTATTTTGAAGGGACAGCAAATTTACACTGTTATACAAGCTGTACACTCACTACTTTACATTGTAGTGTCATTTCTTCAGTGTTGTCACATGAAAAGATATAATAAAATATTTACAAAAATGTGACGGGTCTCACTTTTGTGAGATACTGTATATTTATGTGATCTGCACTTCCACATAGGGAGCACTTGCACATGCTGCTGGCGCACTGCTTCTGCTGTGATTAGTCACAGCAGATCCAAATCAGCAGGTGCCAGTCAATGGGTGTCGGCCGACATCCACTGATCAGCGAGAAGAGACCCAGGATGGAGCTCTGCATATGTAAACAATGCAGAGCTCTGTTCCGTCTGCAGGGATGTGGTGGATTTTGTTTCCCTTTCAAAGCAGAGAATAAAATTCAGCACATCCCTTAATAAAAACACCACACTGTGTACACATACACACTGGCTAAGTACACATTTTACCCTTCGATCGCCCTAGATATTTAACCCCATCCCAGCCATTGTCGTTAGTACAGTGACAGTGTATATTTTTATCACTGCATTAGTGTCACTGGTTCCCACAAAGTGTCAAAAATGTCATATTGTCCACCACAATATCGTAGTCCTGCTATAAGTCACTGATCACCACCATTACAAGTATAAAAAAATGTATTAATTAGAATTCCAGTATATACAACCGTTTGTAGAACCAATATCAATATACACTTATTGGAATTTATTTTTACCAAAAATATGTAGCAGAAAACATATTGGCCTAAATTCATGAAGAAAATTGATTTTTTCTTTATTGGATATGTTTTATAGGAGAAAGTAAAAAATATTGGGGTTTTTTTGCAAAAATTTTAGGCCTTTTTTGTTTATAGTGCAAAAAAAAAAAAAAACCTAGTGGTGATCAAGTACCACCAAAAGGAAGCTCTATTTGTGGGGAAAAATGACATAAATTTCATTTATGGACAGCATTGTATGACCACGCAGTTAAAGTAACACAGTGCTGTATTGTAAAAAATGGACTGGTCACGAAGGGGGGTAATTCTTCCGGAGGTCAAATGGTTAATATAACTAATAAATATTAAATAAGTATAAACAATTATATGTCTAGATTTTAGTCATAGTTCCCAATTCATTTGACCTTTTGGAAATTTTTCCAAATATTGTCCACAAACATTGAAAATAATGACTGTTTTTCTGTTTTGAAGATCAGTTATGGAGCTACGGACTATTCTCTAACAAATAGGCTTCTCTATCCTCGTGTATTCCGGACAATTCAGAATGACCATGTTCATTATATGGCTGTTATTAAGTTGTTGAAACATTTTAGCTGGACGTGGGTTGGAATATTTGCATCGCAAGATGATGCAGGAGAAAAAGATAAGGAGATATTAATAAAGTACATGAAAAGTAATGGTATTTGTGTTGAATATTCAGTTTCATTTGTGTCTAGTTCGTATGATTACTTTAAGGTAGAACGAATTAAAAATAATGTAATTTTTGTTATTAAAAACTCCAGTGCTAAAGTAATTGTATTATGTGGATCTTTTATCAGTAGCAATTTATTTCTTCAAATTTTCCTTAGAAATAATGCCATTGATGATAAAACATTTATTGTTCCTCCTCTGAGATCTCTCAGCTATACAGAATATAATTTATACAAATTCTTAAATGGTAGCTTGGTTCTGGATTTATACCCTTTATTCATTCCAAATAAAGAACATTTTTTTGATAGAATTGACAAGACTTATACCTTAAATAATTCATCAGATTCCATCTATTATTTATCAATTGCAAAGTGTATGTCTGAAAACAAAGAAAATAGAAACAATACCATATTATGTCTACTTAGCATTAAGGGGTCTTTGCGAGAAGAAGAGCATTCAAATTTATTTAATATTCTGGATCAAGGACTCTCTCCACGAATTTATTATGCGGTAGAAGCTATGGCCAAAGCACTGCATGATATCAATCTGTTCTATAAAGGAAAATTGTATAATAAGCATCCACATTATTACAGACATAAGGTACAGTATACAGCCTTTTCAAGGACTTTCAGAAAATTTAAAACATTTATACTTTTCTGGTATTGGTGATCATTTGAAATGTAGCCTAAAAATTGATACAATAAAATACTAAATATCCAAATCCCCGCCCTTCTCTAAAAAAATATAGTTTGGCCTGATGGACAAACACAACCAATTGACCCTTTAATCAGGGGTGGTGTCAGGTTGGTGCACCCCCAAAATTTCCCCTATCACCCCCATAGCACCCCATTAGCAGCCATCTTGGGTGCCTTGGGAAGAGATTCACAGTTTAGAGTCCGGGTCTCCTTCTTGTCAGGATGACTGCAGGGAGACCCGGCTGCTGATACTATCAGCACTGTCATCCCCCCTATGTACACACAGCAGGGTTTCTCCTATCTTTCAGAACATTAGTCAGATACAAGACGATGTAATTCTAGTGCCTCGGCCAGCATAGGGAGGAATCTATGGAATCATTTACTAAGTCATGGCCAATCATCATCCGTCCATGCTGCAACCTCTCCCTCTTCCCCGCCACCAGATTTTTACTTCAGGCAGTTCCAGAGCGAGAGGAAGAAGCTACAGAGCAGCTACAGAGCCGCCCCATTTACTTGACTGGGTTGTGTTTGGTGGGCACTAGCACCTGGCAAAAGCATCGGGGTGTATAATTCCTGCTGTGAAGCAAAGCATCATGACTGCAGCCACCCCCCAGCCACTGCCTATACAAAGGGGTAGCAGGTGGGGCAGTAAAAACTCTACTTAACTGCATGGTTTTACCACCCTCTAACCAGTAGTGTGAATGAGCCCTAACATTGTGGGTGTTTCACAATAAATCTCACTAAAGCAAAAAGTGAGCTTTCCTTCTAACCATGCCCTCCCTCATGTTACTGTAAAGTTTATTTTTCTAACCTGATAAAAATATAGGCCACCAATCAACGTAAGGGCTCATTTACATTTGCAATAAGGGAGCTACACAAACAGGGATTTTACTGCCACCCTCCGACCAACACCACACTGCAACCATGTGTAATGCATACAGTGCAGTGCTGAAGGCTTTAAAGGGTTAAAAGAGAATTGTGGTTTAAAAAAAAAAAAAAAAAACATTTATACTTACCTATGTGGTGATGTGGTGGTCAGATCCTGCAGCTGTCTTCCACCACCTCTCACATGACTGCTGATCGCTCAGTTCTTGGTCTTCAGTGGGCAGAGTGATGACTGTCAGTCACCGGCTCTCTGCTATTCCCTCCAGTGCTCACTGGAGTGTTGGGCTGTGGAGGGGGTGGAAGCGGCTGGCTCAGTCTGTCAGTGACACAATGAAAGTCTGAACCAGCTGCTGATTAGGCATCTAGGCAGATCCTAACCATATTGTTGGTATCTGTCCAGAGTCTGGACAAGCTCTGTGGTGTCAGCTGACATCAGCCTTTAGCCTGCTCTCTGCTGAATCTGAGTCACAGGAGTGCAGAACAAAGTGCAGTCCTGTGACCCACATGAGAAATATGGCCGACATAACTTTGGCCATACTTCTCCTTTAACCTCCCTAACGGTAATCCCGAGTGTGGCTCGGGGTGAATTTTCATTACCAAAAGCGGTAACCCCGAGCCACACTCCGGATTGCATCGCAGGATCCAGGCAAAGTTACTTACCTTGTCCCCAGGATCCTGCAATGTCCCCCCCCCCCCGCTGTGTGTGTGGGCTGTGTCCTCTGCGCAATCTATCACTGTGCTGGGCTCCGTTCCTTGCGAGTGTCGCAACGCATGGGGCAGAGACCGGCGCCAGATTCAAAAAGTGAAAAAAGCATAATACATACACTACACTGTAATCTTACAGATTACATTACTGTATCAAATCATTTCACATCCCTTTTGTCCGTAATGCTTTGTCCAGTGCCCTGTATGCAGTTTTATATTATATATATATATATATATATATATATATATATATATATATATATATATATATATATATATATATATATATATATACATATATATACTATATTCTCCATGGCATCCAAAAATTGTCCCTTTACATCACAAGCGGTTTTAGACCAGCTAGAAAACAGCGATAGTAAATTAGAATCACTTGCAGAATTGAGTGATAGTAATTTGTGGGGAAATTCGTCATCAGACACTGAAATTAACAACAGTGACAATTCTGCAACTGAGCAAATTTCTGTGTTTTTGATTTGATTACATTATTAAATACATTTTATTATTATTATATTATTATTTGTTATAATTATTTATAGTTATTTATTATAATATAATTTATGATTTCGTGTTTCAAACGTTATCATACCCGGGATGTCTACTAGACTCTTGTTTGAACAAGACAAGGAATTGATTGCACACTTGAACTCCAAATTATCTTGATGTCATCTTTATTGTCAAAAAAGGGTCAGACAGATACAGGCAATGGTAGACGTTTCACAAGCGATAGCTTGCTTGTTCACAGAGGGTTGTAAACAAGCAAGCTATCGTTTGTGAAACGTCTACCATTGCCTGTATCTGTCTGACCCTTTTTTGACAATAAAGATGACATCAAGATAATTTGGAGTTCCAGTGTGCGACCAATTCCTTGTCTTGTTCGTCTTCCACGGTGGGGAGCCGAGGTCTGCACCTGTGATCCATCCTGCACCTGAGTTTGCCTGGAGTGGTGTGCTTCTCTCTGTTCTTTGCTGCAGACTCTTTTTGGACACATTTAAGTGAGTTAATACTAAGAATTACAGGCCTACAATATAAAATGCCAAATTTCCATGCAAAACAATGTACCGCTTTGAGACGCAAAAATCTGACATAATCATACCACCAGGGAGGTTAAAACAGGCAGTGAGGAGGCAGCATATCACCTCTAAGTCACCTGTCAAGTGTATATGAAAAGCAATCCTCTGAGAATAGTTTTTCCCAGGAATGACATTGGCAGCTAAAAATGTAAACAAGTCCCAACAGAGCAATTTTCACTGTCCGCCAATATAACTGGGGCATTACACTAGCCAAAATGTAACTGGGGGCATTTGTTGCTCAATGACATTAACTAGATCAGTGTTTCTTAACACCAGTCCTCAAGGCGCCCCAACAGGTCATGTTTTCAGGCTTTCCATTTTTTTGCACAGGTGATTTTATTAGTTTCACTGCCTTAGTAATTACCACAGCTGTTTCATCTGAGGAAAATCTTGAAAACATGACCTGTTGGTGCACCTTGAGGACTGGAGTTGTGAAACACTGACCTAGATGATCAGTGGAAATTAGACACGTACTATTTGTTCTGGTCCGAATACAAATTTGGACAAATTTTGGGTTATTCAGAGATTGGAATGTATCCCAATCTCCAAATTAAATAGTAACAAATAGTAACGAATTTAATTGAAATAAGTTAAAATTTGTTCTTTTTCGAATGAATTGCACATTTTCAGAATGATTAGAATTTGGATTGGTTAAAAAATGATTGACCGATTAGAATTCTGTGTGAAGAATAGCTGGTTGTTAAGCAGCGGGTCGGTAAGCCGGCCGTCGTGTCCTTAACAACCATTGACTCATCAGCTGCATAGATGTGAACCTAGGGTAAAGATTAGATTCACTGGTCAGGAAATTGCATCTTGCAAGATGAGCAATTAATGACTGGACCCTCTGATCTAAAGGCCGATATCAGATTGGACGCAAACCACAAAATTCCATCCCTCTAAAAAAGCAGCTCCAGATGATATCCTTCCTGTCCTGCAAAGTCTCACCTGGTCACTGGAAATTATATTTTTCTTCTGGCTTTAATGACTCGAAGCATCATTTAGCTAATTTACCGTGAGCCCAGGGTGGCAAGGCATCCCTGCCCTTGACTGAAAGGAGAATGCAGATGAGTTCAGCAACAAGTCTTTACATGACACTCCTCTCTGCGGAATTAAGGTTCAACCCAAGTGGAGGGTGGGATCAGAGGGGGATATCAGGAGTGAGTTGGACTTTAAATATAAATTTTTATTTCACAAATTTCTATTCCTTATTTAACACACTTTTCTCTTTCTATTTTCATGTTGAAGTTACATCACTATTTAAAAGAAATTAAATATGCGTTTGGCTTAAATGAGCCAGCACCTTTTTTTAATGAATACGGAGAATTTGTTTATCATTACAAAATAACAAATTTGATATATAAGGATAATATCCCTGCGATTTATAATGATGTGGGGAATTTTACATCCTGGGCTCCAGAAGATCAGCAATTTCAAATTAATACTGAAGCCATAACATGGAAGCTCGGCAGTGAGGTAGGCTGTATTTGGTTAATGATATCACCACTATCGCTGCCTCTTCCCTTATATAACTGATGGCAGCTCAGCCAGGTCATCGCGTATCATTTGGTGGTGGGCATTGTGACTGATTTACAACAAGGGACATTTTTGGGGAGTTTCATTCTTGCTGTAGGAAAAAAAACTGCGTAAATTGGCAGCAAATTACATTCAGTGCAACCCCATGTTTTGTTTTGTTTTTTTACCCCCCCCCCCCTTTTATCTACTAGACAAGAAAATGGGTATTTTTAATTTGACAGATCTGTCTCTATTGATTTATATGGGGTTTGGGTTTGGCATCCAAACTCTTTTCGGCTGGGTTCACACTATTGCATGCGGCTCACAGCAGGGGTCCGGTGTGTCCCCGTTCACCATTTCAGGTCCAATTTCAGCCTGAATTTTTGGGCTGAATTCAGACCTGAAATAGACCAAAAGACGCACAGGACCCCTGTGCAAATGTGCATTGGAGCTGCAGCGAAGATATGTGAACCAGCTCCATAGAAAGCCAGTCAAAATCTCCTACCATGCAAATTATATGCAGGGAAACTGCATGCAATTCGCATAGGTGTGAACCCAGCCTTAAGGATCAGAGAACCCCTGCCTAACAGAACCCAGAGCAGTTCAGCTCATCACTACTTCTTATGACCCAAAGCAATGTCACTATTTCTTCTGTGGGCCTGTTTATTCAGTAATAACTTTGCATTATTTCAGAGAACAAAATAATACATGAATTGGGATGATTTACTAAAACTGGAGAATGCAAAATCTGGTGCAGCTGTGCATGGTAGCCAATCAGCTTCTAACTTCAGCTTGTTCAGCTTGTTCAATTAAGCTTTGACAAAAAAACAAAAACAAACTGGAAGCTGATTGGTTTCTATGCACAGTTGCACCAGATTTTGCACTCTCCGGTTATAACCCCTTGCCAACCACTGCACGACGATGTACGTCAGCACAATGGCACGGCTGGGCAAATGGGCGTACCCGTACGTCCCTCCATTGAAGTGAGGCAGCGGGCCAGCGCATGCCGGCGGCGGGTGCGCGTGCCGCAGGAGTGCACCCGTGGGTCCCACGGACTCAATGTCTGCTGGTGGCCTGCGATCATGGTGAGGAGAGGCAGAACAGGGAAATGCAGGGTGAATACTGCTGTGCAAAATGTAAGCACATTGTTTCCCTGGAAGCCCAGGTTCTGAATCTGGGAAAGCAACTGTCAGCACTGAGAAGTCCCTCCATACTAAAGGAGAGAGAGTAGTTCCAGATAAAGATCCCAATGTGCAAGTGACATCCAACAATGAGTGACTCATATAGTGATAACGATCCACCACCAGTAACGCTAGCCGCTCACCTCAGCGAGTAGACCCCTGAATTTAATCAGTCAGGTCTCAAACAGCCTTTCCCACACTGGGAGATGTGTAGAAGCAGGTAACTGGAACCAGGAGGCTTGCGGTCTCATAGGATGATCACATGCAATAGAACAAAACGATATCTAGTGCTCTCTGTCTTAACTAAAACAATGTTTATTAAAAAAGCAGTAGATCAACTTACAAAGCTGGCACTGTACCTCAGTGCGGAGGATGCAGGCGTGTAAGATACTCCACGAACAGCGAGCAGGGTGCCGGTGACGCCACGAGTCACGTAGTAATGTTCCGTACGCGTTACGTCCCTTGTGATGGGCGGGTCTTCTTCAGCGGCGACGGTATGACGTAGTGCACCTGCTTTAAAATAGCTCCGCTGATCACAACAACCAATAGAATCAGTGGTGTGTTAGTTACCATAGTAACCATTAGCGGAGAGCGGAAGTATTAGCTGTCATGATAAAGACTGGGTAGGGATCATTGTAACAATGATAAATCACTGTAAATGAACCCTGAAAATTAAAATTACAAAATGTTACTAAGTGTAACTAGAGAAAATGTGACCAGCTCCCTCTAGAGGAGTCTGAATGAAGTGACGACCCATATCCATTGCTCGATTTCGTGGAACATCCCACACGCATAAAACATAAGAATATAAAAAACAATATAAAAGAACAATATTACTATATTTCAAAAATATAAAAATTCATATAAAACAATTCCGTATAAAATGCATATATGGTTAGCGATCTGAAATAAAGCAATTTACGTCGAACTCAACGTTTAAGCCTCTCGGCAAGAGAACCTTGGTCTCATGGATCCAGTGGGATTCCCTGCGGCTTAACTGGCGGAGAAAATTACCCCCCCTCCAATTTTTATTAACTTTTTCAATCCCCAGAATTTTAATCCTCTGGGGTTTTGAGCATGCACCGTTTTGAAATGTTTCGAAACGTTATGTGTTTTGAGTCCTTTCTTAATATTATTGACGTGCTCGCCCAAACGCACGTGCAGGGGCCTGGAGGTCCTTCCAATATATTGGAGGCCACATCCACACTCCAACATATATACGACTCCAACCGTAGTGCAGGTAATCAATTGGTCAATTTTATATTCCCTGCCTGTTGAGGTAGCTACAAATTGTTTACGCTTTTTAACGTTACATTTGGAGTGTTTGCAGGCTGTACATCGCCCACAAGCGTAAAAACCAGAGAGGAAGGAGAATAATCTGTTATCTGCTTGTACAGGGGGATCTACCACTCCAGGTGCCAGACGATCTCTTAGAGATGGAGCTTTCTTATAAATAAAAGACGGACGTGGTGGCAGTAGGGGACCCAGTACACGGTCCTGTTTCAGAATTGGCCAGTTTTTAGCAACCAATTTTTCGAATTGCTTATACTGGACATTATAATTCAGAATCATTTTAAAGTTAGGGACATTAGTACTAGTGTCTTTGACTTTATTAGAAATCAATTCAGACCTATCCATGGCTAAAACTTTCTCCATGTCGTTCATTAAGGCTATTTGATCATAGCCTTTTTCCTGAAACTTGGAGGTGAGTAGCATAGATTGAGAGATAAATTCACTGGCATCTGTACAGTTTCGTCTGAGTCTTACAAACTGTCCCTTAGGGATGTTGCACAGCCATGATTTGTGATGGCAACTCCCTAATGGAATAAAAGAGTTTCGATCGGTGGGTTTTCGATAGTTGCATAGTGTAAACCTGTTCTCTTCCCTCCGGATCTCCAAGTCGAGGAACACTATTTTATCCTCACTGAAGTTCCAAGTTAGCTTGATGTTTTTGGTGTTAGCATCTAAAGCTTGCACAAAGGTAGCTAAACTGGAGTGGTCTCCCTCCCAGACCAATACCAGATCGTCTATGTACCGTTTGTAACAAACTAATTGTGGAGGACGGTGCCTAAAAACAACATCCTCCTCCCAGTGGGCCATGAATAAGTTAGCCACACTGGGAGCAAAACGGGCACCCATCGCAACACCCCTCTTTTGTAAATAGAAATGACGACTGAACCAAAAATAGTTCTTTTCTAAACAAAAGCGCAAACTCTTTACCAGAAAGTTCTTATGTTTACTTGAGAGGTCGGAGAACTTGGATAAAGCCCATTGTACTGAAGATACAGCATCGTCATGACCGATAATGGTGTACAGAGACCCTACATCGGCTGTAGCCATAATACAAGGGGACGAACAACTGATGGATTCCATAATTTGAATAACACGTTTCGTATCCTTTAGGAATGCTTCAGTTTGATTCACTAGCGGCTGGAGGGAATGGTCTATATATTGACCTACCCTGGAGGAGATAGAATCAATGCCATTGACAATAGGCCTACCAGGGGGGTTAGAAATATCCTTATGGATTTTCGGAAGACAATAGATAATGGGGGTTCTGCAAAACAGAGGGTCCAAATAGGACGCCTCTTTCTTTGTCAGAATCCCTAATATCTTTCCTTCTTCCACAAGCCAGTGTAATTCGTCCTTGTAACTCAACATAGGGTCCTTATTGAGAATCTGATAAGTGTCCGGATCATCTAGCAATCTCACAAGTTCTGCAAGATATTTGGATTTGTCCAAGATAACTAAACCCCCACCTTTGTCTGCTGGACGTATAATTATGTCATTTCTAGCCTCCAGAGTTTTCATACCTTGCCTGATGTACTGTGGGTCCATTACCTTTCTTACTTTCATCTTGTCTAAGTCATTGAACAACATGTTTTTGAACACTTCCAAATATTTATTGTCTGGGTTCAAAGGATTGAAAGTAGATTTATTCCTTAAACCGGAATGTGAACCTTTTGTAGTAGCAGGGATTCTGGTAGGGTTCGACAAAAAATACTTTCTCATATTTAAATTCCTGACAAATTTGTGGATACTCACGTAAGTTTGAAATTTGCTCATATTATGAACCGGAGCGAATTTGAGTCCCCTATCAAGAACTCTCATTTCGTTTTCGCTAAAGATACAACTGCTCAGATTATATATACCTGAGCCGATAGGAGCTAATGGGGCTTTTTCTTTTTGTAATCTCCTACCCCCTCTCCTTCCTCTCTCCCTCTTTTTCTTGAGAAGTCTTTCGTTTGTGGGGATGGTTGAGACTGATGTCTCCACCATTCCATATGGTTGGGTGGGGGCATCGGGACTCCCCTCCCCGGCCCGCTCTGGGCCCCTGAAAAATCCCCTTCATCATTGGAATTATGATGATGAAGCGGGGTAAACCTATTTGATATGGGTAATGGTTCCCCACGTGTAGGATAGGGCATATCCCTTCTTCCTTGATTATTGGAATAATCATGATGGTCATAGAGATTCTGCCTATGATCATCCAATCTGCGAGGGGATTCATAATTATGTTGATAATAGGAATAGTAGGGGGTGTCCCTAGCGGGAGTCCTTGGGGGGCCATAATGTTTGCCTTTCCCTCTCTTCCCCTTAAAATCCCTTCTTTTGGCTGGACCTCATCTGCTATTAGAGGGTACAGAAGGAGGATGGTTGTAGGAATTGGACACAACTGATGGAAGCCTACCCAAGTTAGAATTAGATTCCACCAAAGGTGGATTGGGATTTACCTCTGGTATGTCGAGAGCAGGGCCAGTTTGCCATTTAAAAATGTTGCCATTCCTAAAATCATCACAATCTCTAATATATTTTTTCTTTTTCTTATTCTGAGTTTCAACATCCCATTTAGCAAGCCTGTTGCCAAGGTCAGTGGACAATTTTTTATAATCTTCGCTATTTTTATAAGGCTCAATGGATTTCCTGAGATCATTAATTTGTGACTCAAGGAATTCCATTTTTCTTTGTTTGCGTTTAAGTAGCAATTGTAATAATTCTGAGCCCTTTTTAACAAAGAAATTCTTCCATTCCAACATTGATTCTTCATCAAAAAGACCATCATTTGCTGAGTCTCCTGGGGACCAGGTTGGAGGAGAGGTATTGATTGAATGAAGTAATGTCCCACCACGTCTTAACCTTTTTCTCAAAAACATGATTCAATTTTTTGAAAGAAGAGGTCAAATCATTATTTTGTTCAGACATGGGACCATGGGAAAAGACCTCATCCAATTTAACTTCACGTTTTTCTAGATAACAAAATATGTTTTATGCGTGTGGGATGTTCCACGAAATCGAGCAATGGATATGGGTCGTCACTTCATTCAGACTCCTCTAGAGGGAGCTGGTCACATTTTCTCTAGTTACACTTAGTAACATTTTGTAATTTTAATTTTCAGGGTTCATTTACAGTGATTTATCATTGTTACAATGATCCCTACCCAGTCTTTATTATGATAGCTAATACTTCCGCTCTCCGCTAATGGTTGCTATGGTAACTAACACACCACTGATTCTATTGGTTGTTGTGATCAGCGGAGCTATTTTAAAGCAGGTGCACTACGTCATACCGTCGCCGCTGAAGAAGTCCCGCCCATTACAAGGGACGTAACGCGTACGGAACATTACTACGTGACTCGTGGCGTCACCTGCACCCTGCTCGCTGTTCGTGGAGTATCTTACACGCCTGCATCCTCCGCACTGAGGTACAGTGCCAGCTTTGTAAGTTGATCTACTGCTTTTTTAATAAACATTGTTTTAGTTAAGACAGAGAGCACTAGATATCGTTTTGTTCTATTGCATGTGATCATCCTATGAGACCGCAAGCCTCCTGGTTCCAGTTACCTGCTTCTACACATCTCCCAGTGTGGGAAAGGCTGTTTGAGACCTGACTGATTAAATTCAGGGGTCTACTCGCTGAGGTGAGCGGCTAGCGTTACTGGTGGTGGATCGTTATCACTATATGAGTCACTCATTGTTGGATGTCACTTGCACATTGGGATCTTTATCTGGAACTACTCTCTCTCTATGGACATTTACTGGTCTATATCTTTGGACATTTTTGATTAATTATAGGGACATTGTCAGCGCTGTACTGCTTTTTATATATAGTCCTGTTGGATTTGATAAATTTTTCCTCAGTATTCAGCTGCTTTAACATAATGATTTTAGTGATTAGCGCTGGTTGAATTCCTTGTTTTTATACTAAAGGAGAGCCAGGAACGTACACGGCAGGTGCCGGCAGGGGCCAGCACAGAGGCGGGTGGAGACAAAGAGGTGCTGGCACTAGCAAAGAGTAGATGGGTGACAGTCAGGAGGGGTAGAGGGGGAAGTGCCAGGGAGGCCAATCCAGGACTGGAGCATCCCAATAAGTACGCTACTTTGAGTGACATTGGTGAAACCAGTCAGGGACCAGCACTGCTGGAGCTGAGGGACTCTCCTAGCTGCCGGGGGAAGAACTCCTCCAGTGAGAGTGGGGGGGCAGCAAAGGGAAAGGAAAGACAGATTCTGGTGGTAGGGGACTCAATTCTTAGAAGGACAGAGAGGGCAATCTATAACCAAGACCTGAAGCGCCGAACAGTATGTTGTCTACCGGGCGCTCGGGTTCGGCACATCACGGATCTTGTGGACAGATTACTGGGAGGGGCTGGGGAAGACCCGGCTGTCATGGTGCACGTTGGCACCAATGACAAAGTCAGAGGCAGATGGAGTGTCCTAAAGAACGATTTTAGGGACTTAGGAGCTAAATTGAGGAAAAGGACCTCCAAGGTAGTATTCTCAGGAATACTACCGGTACATCGAGCCACACCAGAAAGGAAGAGGGAGATTAGGGAAGTAAACAAGTGGCTGAAGAGCTGGTGTAGTAAGGAGGGGTTTGGGTTCCTGGAGGACTGGGCCGACTTCTCAGTCGGTAACCGGTACCATAGAAGGGACGGACTGCACCTAAATGAGGAGGGTGCAGATCTGCTGGGAAGGAAGATGGCCAAAAAGTTAGAGGGGTTTTTAAACTAGGCGATGGGGGGGAGGGTCCAGAGGCAGAGATAGCCAGCGCGGAAGATATTCCAGAGGGTAGTATTGGGGGCATTAGTGGTAGGTTAACCAAAGCACAAAAACACAAGGTGAGTATAGTAGCAAGTCCTAGTTGCAATCTCGAAACACCCAATACGAAGACAATATGCGACCGGCCTAAACTATGTGGCATGTTCACCAATGCCAGGAGCATGGCGGACAAGATGGGTGAACGAGAGATACTGTTGTACGAGGAGGATTTGGATTTTGTGGGAATTTCAGAGACCTGGTTCAACAGCTCTCATGATTGGCTGGCAAACATTCAAGGGTATACCCTATACCGCAAGGATAGAGAGGGTAAAAAAGGGGGAGGGGTATGCCTATATATCAAGAATAATGTACAAGTGAATGTGAGAGATGACATCACTGAGGGAGCTAGAGAGGAGGTGGAATCCTTATGGGTAGAGCTCCAAAGGGATAAAGCTAAGGGGAAAATAATACTGGGAGTATGCTATAGGCCCCCTAACCTGAAGGAGGAAGTGGAGACGGATCTCCTATCACAAATTGGAGTAGCAGCAAGGATGGGAAGTGTTATCATAATGGGGAATTTTAATTATCCAAACATAGACTGGGCGGAGGGAACCGCGCATTCATTTAAGGCTCGCCAGTTCCTTAATGTCTTGCAGGACAATTTTATGGGTCAGATGGTAGACGCACCAACTAGAAATAAAACATTACTGGATCTACTGATTACCAACAATACAGACCTGATCACGGATGTGGAAATGCGGGGCAATTTAGGTAACAGCGATCACAGGTCAATTAGTTTCAGTATAAATCACACAAATAGGAAACATAAAGGGAATACAAAGACACTGAATTTCAAAAGAGCCAACTTCCCTAAACTACAAACCTTGCTAAAAGGCATAAACTGGGATAAAATATTAGGAACAAAGAATACGGAGGAGAGATGGCATTAGCCAATGTATCCCATTGGGTAATAAATTTAAAAGAGCGAACAAAAGTCTTGGATGGCTTAACTCCAATGTAAAAATGCATATAAAAGCAAAGGAGAAGGCCTTCAAAAAATACAAGGTTGAGGGATCATCCTCAGCATTCAGACTTTATAAAGAATGCAACAGGAAATGTAAGGGTGCAATTAGGACAGCTAAAATAGAACATGAAAGACACATAGCGGAGGAGAGCAAAAAAAATCCCAAGAAATTCTTTAAGTATGTAAACAGTAAAAAAGGGAGGACAGACCATATTGGCCCCATAAAGAATGAGGAAGGACATCTGGTTACAAAGGATGGGGAGATGGCGAAGGTATTGAATTTATTCTTCTCCTCAGTCTTCACGAGTGAATCGGGGGGCTTCAGTAACCAAAACTGCAGTGTTTATTCTCATGACACAACACAGGAAGCACCTCCATGGTTAACAGAGGACAGAATTAAAATTAGACTTGAGAAGCTTAACATTAATAAATCACCGGGACCAGATGGCTTGCATCCGAGGGTACTTAGGGAACTCAGTCAAGTGATTGCCAGACCGTTGTTCCTAATTTTTACAGATAGTCTACTGACTGGAATGGTACCAGCTGATTGGAGAAAAGCCAATGTAGCACCTATATTTAAAAAGGGCCCAAAACACATCCCTGGGAATTACAGACCAGTTAGCCTAACATCGATAGTATGTAAACTCTTGGAGGGGATGATAAGGGACTATATACAGGATTTTAGTAATACGAACGATATCATTAGCAGTAATCAGCATGGATTCATGAAGAATCGTTCTTGCCAAACCAATCTATTAACCTTCTATGAGGAGGTGAGTTGCCATCTAGATAAAGGAAGGCCTGTAGACGTGGTGTATCTGGATTTGCAAAAGCATTTGACACAGTTCCCCATAAACGTTTACTGTACAAAATAAGGTCCGTTGGCATGGACCATAGGGTGAGTACATGGATTGAAAACTGGCTACAAGGGCGTGTTCAGAGGGTGGTGATAAATGGGGAGTACTCAGAATGGTCAGGTGTGGGTAGTGGGGTTCCCCAAGGTTCTGTGCTGGGACCAATCCTATTTAATTTGTTCATAAACGATCTGGAGGATGGGATAAACAGTTCAATCTCTGTATTTGCAGACGATACTAAGCTAAGCAGGGCAATAACTTCTCCGCAGGACGTGGAAACCTTGCAAAAAGACCTGAACAAATTAATGGGGTGGGCGACTACATGGCAAATGAGGTTCAATGTAGAAAAATGTAAAATAATGCATTTGGGTGGCAAAAATATGAACACAATCTATACACTGGGGGGAGAACCTCTGGGGGAATCTAGGATGGAAAAGGACCTGGGGGTCCTAGTAGATGATAGGCTCAGCAATGGCAGTCAATGCCAAGCTGCTGCTAACAAAGCAAACAGAATATTGGCATGCATTAAAAGGGGGATCAACTCCAGAGATAAAACGATAATTCTCCCGCTCTACAAGACTCTGGTCCGGCCGCACCTGGAGTATGCTGTCCAGTTCTGGGCACCAGTCCTCAGGAAGGATGTACTGGAAATGGAGCGAGTACAAAGAAGGGCAACAAAGCTAATAAAGGGTCTGGAGGATCTTAGTTATGAGGAAAGGTTGCGAGCACTGAACTTATTCTCTCTGGAGAAGAGACGCTTGAGAGGGGATATGATTTCAATTTACAAATACCGGACTGGTGACCCCACAATAGGGATAAAACTATTTCGCAGAAGAGAGTTTACCAAGACTCGTGGCCACTCATTAAAATTAGAAGAAAAGAGGTTTAACCTTAAACTACGTAGAGGGTTCTTTACTGTAAGAGCGGCAAGGATGTGGAATTCCCTTCCACAGGCGGTGGTCTCAGCAGGGAGCATTGATAGCTTCAAGAAACTATTAGATAAGCACCTGAATGACCACAACATACAGGGATATACAATGCAATACTGACACATAATCACACACATAGGTTGGACTTGATGGACTTGTGTCTTTTTTCAACCTCACCTACTGTGTAACTGTGTGTCAGTGACATTTATACAGTAATCAGTGGCTATCTTTAGCTCCGATCACTGTAAAAAAGTCAATGATCCCAAAATAGTGTCAAAAGTGTCCGATCTGTCCGCCGCAATGTTGCAGTCCTGATAAAAATCGCAAATCACTGCCATTAGTAGTAAAAAAAAAAATTAATAATAAAAATGGCATAAATCTATCCCCTATTTTGTAGACGCTATAACTTTTGTGCTTATTGTGATTTTTTTTTACCAAAAATATGTAAAAGAATATATATCAGCCTAAACTGAGGAAGAAATTTTTTTTATATATTTTTGGGGATATTTATTATAGCAAAAAGTAAAAAATATAGTTTTTTTCCAAATTTGTCGGTCTTTTTTTGTTTATAGCACAAAAAATAAAAACCACAGAGGTGATAAAATACCACCAAAAGAAAGCTCTATTTGTGGGGAAAAAGGACATACATTTTGTTTGGGTACAACGTCACATGACCGTGCATTCATGTTTTATTCTAAAGGCCTGTACACACGATCAGACTTTTTGACAACAAACATGCAAATTAGCTTTTTTAAAGCAACATCCGACCGTGTGTATGCTCCATCGGACAAACTTTTTCAGTTTTCATCTGACTTTTGTTGGCTGTGCGAACTGACAAACTTTCTGGCAACAAAAGTCCTATGGAGCAAAGTCTGATCGTGTGTCTACGCACGCATGTTACGCTTTATAGACACTGCGCATGCGTGTAACTCCGCCCGCCCCTGACGTTCTTTCTAGTCTATTCCCCGCCCCTTCTCGTTCGGCGCAGTGGGGGAAGAGCACATGGCGGAGACACAGCAGGTGCGTGCTAATTACAGCAACGAGGAGGAGGGGGAGGAAAGACCAGAGGCAGAAACGTCCCGATCCAGAAGGAGACGATATAAGGCATCAAATATGTCCTTTGGGGAGATCTTGGAGATGGTCGACATAATGAAGAGTGCCGACTATGACGGGAAGTATGGACCTTACCCCAACCCCAATGTCCGAAAGGCTAAGATCATGGCAAAAGTGGTCAAAAGTCTGCACCGGAATTTTGGGGTACGACAATCGAAAGATCAGCTCAGGAAGCAGTGGTCGGACCTGAAATTAAGAGAGCATGAGCAGTACAGAAATATCCGGAGAGTGCTGCAAAAAAGTAGTTGTGCTGTGTTCCTATTCTTTTTATGTTTATTAAGTTCGTGCTGCTCCATGTGCTTTTCTTAACTGTTATCCAGTTTAAAATGTCAACTTTCATGTTCATGGGCACATTATTCATTCGTATCAAACATTTTTTGTGCGGCCTAGAAAACACCATTGTTTTGGCCATATGCATTTGGCCACATTTTTTAGGGTCTACTTGTCTGAAAATAATTTGGTTGTGTAGATGGGTTTGTTACTAGAATGAAATGCAAATTAGATTCTGTGTAAGGAGATGACACTCAGCAGCTGTTTACACATCTGGACGCTGGAGCACTAGTGTGGGACACAAGAACACCCTTTTTATTAGGGGGCCCACACAGGTGCTCCAAAGGACAAGAAAAATGCAACATCTTGGAACTCTGCCCAAAAAAAAATTGTACCCCACTTCCAAACAATGTTTCATATTTATACCATATTTATAGTTCTGCCATCAAATATCTGTGTGCTAAGTATACTTTTTTTTTTACATAGGGGAGAAAAGACTCGGAGGACACCCCTCATCCAAGGAGACCAGAGACCCCCCACCTCTGGAAGAAGGGGAAATCCACCCAAGCCAAGCAGAGCAGGAGTTGGAAGACGTGGTGGAAATTGGCACCACAACAGGTGAGTGTCTGCGACCACAGGCTCAGGTAAAAGATGGATGCCGGCATATTTATGATACATGGTGTGTTTTTGTTTCTATCTTTTTAGGTGATCGTGATGTTGTGGATCCAGATCCTTTCACCTCGGAAAGTGCACAGATCCTGATCGGGGAGATCATGGGGTGTAATAGGGACTTTGAAAACATCCAGAAAACATCCAGAAAAACATCAATGATGTTCAATGATGTTCAGCAAAAAATGAAGAACATCATTGATGTTTTAGGGAGAGTTTAAAACCCCTCCAAATCCCTTTGGTTTTTTGTGTGCTAAAAATAATTGACATGTTTTTGACAGATTTGAGAATAGCCAAATTTTGAAGAGGCACACAGTGTGTCAACATGTGCTATCTGCCATCACGGAAGATCAATGTAGGCGTTTTGGGGGTGCAACCCCTTCCTCAATAATAAAGTAGCTGTGAGGAAGGGGTTGCACCCCCAAAACACATCCCTTGATCCCCCGTGAAGGTAGGTCGCACATGTTGACATTCGTAAATTTGTATGCATCTTCAAAATTTGGCTTTTCCTGGGGTGACTTCACCCCATCTGAACGCAATATCAAACACAGTTTGTAAATACTCATGTCTGATATTGCCTTCAAGTTCTACCAAATGTGAACTTTGTAAGTTCAAGATTTGTGTCTTTCTTGTTGGTTTTAAACATGCCTGTTTTATCTTAAATGGACATTTCTACTTTTTCTAATGTGACCCCAAAAAATGTTATGCAACAAACATGTTGGTTTGTTTTACAAACCTTTTCTAAATGCACATGTGATTGTGCTGGTATTAAAAAGATTGATAATCAAGAATGTGTGGATTATTGTTTCAACGCTCCAACACTTTTGTGGTGCTCTAATTGGTGTTTTCTGTGACAATGGGTGTTATTTCCTGAGGGCAAATGCACTTTGCACTACAAGTGCAGTTTCAAGTGAAATTGTAGTGCAAAGTGTCTTTGCCTTTAGTAAATAACACCCAACAGTGCTTAGTAAGGTTACACAATCACGCCATTTTCAGGACTCACCACATTTCTGTCAGGGTCAGCTAAAACAAACACAAGCAGTAAATGTCACCAAAGATTTGAGTAGTTATTTTTTTTTATTTGAAAAAGGTTTCAGACATTGTCTGGCATAGAATTCAAGGTATCTTAGCCGGACATCACGGGCACTCAGGGGGGGCAAGCCAGGACGGCCACTTTCAAGCGCCGTCAGGGTTGTTTCATTTTGAATTGCAGCCTCAGGCCCAACTGAGCCAGCATAGTTGGCAGAATGTTGCCGTAAAAAGTTGTGTAGAACACAGCACGCCAGGATAATATGATTCAGTTTGTACTCCGCCATGTGTATGGGTGTAAGAAATAGGTCGGAACCCGGCTGGCCATGATTCCAAACGTGTTCTCCATCACTCTTCTGGCTCTGGCCAGCCGGTAATTAAAAACCCTCTGGTCCGGGGTGAGGGTCCTCATCGGGAATGGCCTCATAAGATGGTCCCCCAGCGCAAATGCTTCATCCGCAACAAAGATGAATGGGAGTCCTTCCACATTGTCTTCTGGAGGTGGCAAGTCCAAGCTGCCATTCTGGAGATGCCTGTAGAACTCCGTCTGGGCGATGACTCCACCATCGGACATCCAGCCATTCTTCCCCACGTCCACATACAGGAACTCATAAGTAGCTGACACCACCGCCAACATCACAATACTATTGAACCCCTTATAATGATAATAGTACGACCCTGAGTTGGGTGGTGGGACGATGTGGACGTGTTTCCCATCAATTTCCCCTCCGCAGTTAGGAAAGTCCCACCACTGGGCAAAGTGGGAGGCCACAGTCTGCCATTCCTGTGGTGTGGAAGGAAACTGTGGAGTCAAACAAAAAAAAAAATTAGTCATTTTGCACATAAACAGGGAAAGCAGATTAAACACAAACATTCTTGCCCAACATCAAGTTAAAATTTATTTGAGGGAGTTTTTAAAGACCAAAGTATAAGGTACAACTATCAGATCCCCCCCCCTCTCATGGGCCATTTCTAACATTATAGGGGGGGGGGACTCTTGGACAGGTAACCCTCGCCACTTCATTGAGAGATGAATGCCTAAATAATGGGTATTACTTTGAACAGCCCCTTCTTAGACTATTGACAGCCCACTGGACAGGTAAGAAGTGTCATAATACAAAGATATAAATACACACTGTACACATTTTAGCACATTTGGACATTCTGCTATTACCTATCAAGATAATAATAGTATACAGAAACTTTAAACAGTACCATTTGAAAGTATTCAGGCAGGCCCTTGCACTACATGCTTTGGGGAATTCATCCATAAATCTGAGCACAAAAGAGATGGGTATAGTGTGTATGGGTTTGGCAAAGTCAGCAGATAGATGATTGAGGATAGATAGAGAATTGTTATCAGCTGACTTAGCAGTTGGAGGGAGGGAGGGTTCAGAATGATTTGGGGACACCCAAAAAAAAGCCTCTGGCACTCTGCCTGAATTTAAAGCACAAATCACATTTAAAAAATTTTTTAGGGGGGGGGGGCGTGGCCTGGCACAGCATGGAGTAGGACGCTTGTCTTGAGAGCTCCGTCCATTACTCCTTAATCCTTTTAATCCTGGACTCTATGCGCAACAAAACCGGCTGGATCACATCCCTGAGGCTCTGGCAACACCCTGGGCTCCTTCCAGAACGGATTGATCACACGGCGGCCCGAACGGAGCGGCGATCCCCCACACGGCGGCCGAGTCTAAGCAAGACCGCGGCTTCAGCCTATTCCTGGAGGCCGCGGCCATCTTGGTACTCCGATCCACCGGCCCTGTGAGGAGATACCAACTACTCCAAGGTACCCTACCACTGGACAACTCTCCCAGGGAGAGGGGCAGGATATATATAGTCTATCTGGACAGTGGGGAACCCGAGAAAGCTCACAAATACTCCCGGTCCGGACTGCGGCCTAGGCTAACAGGAGGTGTACGGCGGCCATCTTGGCACACCTGTCTTCCCTGCCTGTGTGTTCTATATAAGCTACAGCCCTGGTGTCTCCCTTCTGACAGCCTCCACTGAGATCCCCTATATCCTGAGGGGCACAACCCCAATATACCTTCAACTTAAGAGGTGAGGAGAGATTGCACGCACCTATATTGTACTATACCGTCTATCATTAAATACTGAGGGCTACAGAGCCTGGGACAGCATTAGTCCTTAACTAATCAACAAGTCAGGGCGTTACGCTAAGTGTGGAGATTCTCTGGGTTCCACCTGGGACCTCCATAAAATGTCACCATCTAAGGCACAAAAGACAGCGGCAGCAAAACTAGACCAGTACCGCCGAACAGAAAAAGAAGACATGGAGGAGGAGGGAACAACTGAGAAAACTGGAGCAGGAGAACGTACTACGAGCGACACAGACAAACTTCTTGAAGCAATCACCCTCTGCAGAACCTCTCTCACAGCACAAATTGAGGAGGTCAAGGTAGATATTTCCCTTATCAGGCAGGACTTTCAAAAGCTCAGAGAAAGAGTGAAAGAAACTGAGACCAGGCTGGGCGAAGTGGAGGATGCTATCCCACCCTTACAAACATCCTCAGACCGAGTGCAAAGGCAAATACAGCAACTTCTTTTAAAGCAAGATGACATGGAGAATAGATTGAGAAGATGTAATATACGCCTGATAGGTCTGCCGGAAGGGTCTGAAAGTTTTATGGAGGCCAAACGTAAGCTAAGAAGCCTACAATACAAGTACTCCATGCTCTTCCCAGCACGCCTTAGGGTAGAGCACGAAGGGCGCGCGGTTTTCTTCGAGGACCCAGAGGAAGTCATTTCTTGGTTGGAACGAAGAGCCAACCCTCAACAAGCTGATTGATCAAGTCCCATTGATAACGTGTCTGCGACCAGGAAATGTCTCCAACCAGTGCAAGTTTTAAGCACAAATCCTGATTGATAACAGCACAAGAGTCAAGTTACCCTCCGGGGCTCCGGAGTGAGGGGAAGTCCTACAGCCAACATGCATCGTCCAGCGAGACTTTACCCCACACAGTCCTGGGAAACAACACCCTAAACAATGGAACTCTATCCGGAACTTAACAGTCGCAGATAAATAGAAACAAGAAGATCAAGAGACCACACCACGTGTTCTACAAGCGATATGGTTGATATTTTTTCTTTTATTTAGTGTCCGGAGACTGAACCAACTGTTCTACATTCCACTGTTCATAAGGAAGTTAGAATGTTTCCCAGACAACAACCAGTTTAGGGATTATGCCCACACAAGTTTGGGTCAGTGTAGGGCAGGGAGGGGGGAGGGGGTTTCTATGTTCTTTGTTCGGGTAATTTTGAAAGTGCATACTTATAATAGCAAACAGGTAATGTTACATGTGCCAGATTTATGGGCAAGTACTCATATGCCATATTACAGGTATTTGTGTCAGATATCTCTGCAAGTTAAGATTCTGTATGCCTTATGCAGAAAAAGCAAATTGTTTTATATAAATGCTATATTAATGATTAAAAAGTGTGGCCTATGGCATCTCTGAAATTCCTAACATGGAATGTGAGGGGCCTGCGTGAGAAATTTAAGCGCGCAGCAGTCTTCACATTCCTGAAGAAGCAACATGCCGATATAATAGCATTAGTGGAAACACATATTGAGGGGAGTGTACAGATGGCGCTTCGCAGGCCATGGGTTGGTTGGGCGTACCACTCTACCTATACATCACACTCTAGGGGAGTTTCTGTATTAATTGCTAAATCGGTACACTTTGAATTATGTGAGCTAACTACTGACCCGAAGGGCCGTTATGTATTTATTCATGCCAAAGTATATGGAGAGCCCTTACTTATCATGGCTTTTTATATACCACCCCCATTCAATGTATCCATAGTCAAGGAAGGCATAGCATACATGACCCGTCATCCAAATATAGCAGCGGTTTGGCTGGGGGACTTCAATGCCACTTTGAACCCGGCTCTAGACAGGCTACAGTTGACATCAACAGCTCCCGCTGCTCCCACCGAAACTAAGTTCTCTAGGCTTATCTCCACCTTCCATCTGATAGATACATGGAGATATAAATTCCCACTGGCCAAGTCATACTCATGCTTCTCGGCATCTCGAGGCTCTATGTCTCGTATAGACTTTATACTTATCTCCCACAGATTGACCCCAAGATTATCGGAGGTAATGTTTTGCCCTAGAGTACTGTCGGACCATAGTCCTTATTGGATTATATTAAATATTCCAGTGGTAAAACCACCACGAACATGGCGTCTGAATCCATTCTGGTTGTCTCTTTTACCAGAAGATGATGAGCTCATAGACAAATGGAAAACATACTTTATTGAAAACGATGAATCAGCATCACCACCCGCAGTCTGGGACTCTTTTCAGTTATTTGCTAGGCATACATTGATAACGGCGATCAATAAAATTAAGATGGACTCTTCTGGCGCCCTCGGTAAGGCAATGGAGGACTTGTCCTCTGCAGAAAGAGAGTATGCCAACAATCCGACATCAGTAACTGTAGGCCAACTTAAACTACAGACTAGAGTAGTTAATCAGCTACAGTATCAGAAAGCCAAACAAAAAATGTTTTTTTCTAAGCAAAAAATGTTTGAACATGGGGAAAAGGCAGGCAAGTTACTTGCATACCTGGTCCACAGCGAAGATAGACCCCCAGTGGTTATCACATTACAGGGCTCAGGAGGGCAAAAAATAACAGACCCACCTACAGTGACCTCAATGTTTAGGGACTTCTTCGCAGATTTATACACAACGGCAGCCCCCACTGAAACCCACCACATGTCTCTTTTTCTTGAAAAGGTGCCCTTCCCACAGCTAACGGAGGAACAGGTGGAACTATTGGAAGCCCCAATCACTCTAGACGAAATATCAGCTGCTATGGCTAGCTTTGCTAGATCCAAATCCCCTGGTTCAGATGGACTTCCAGTGGAGTTCTATTCCCAATTCAGCGAAATACTAACCCCTAAACTATTAAAACTGTATAACTACCTATTTGAAAATGGGACTTTATCTCCATCTATGGCAGAGGCTACAATAGTCCTCATCCCCAAACCTGGTAAAGATTTGGGGTTTCTAGAATCCTATCGGCCAATATCACTTCTACAGGTTGATATCAAAATACTCGCCAAAGTTTTATCGATTAGGCTTAATCAGGTAATATTAACATTAATACACTCAGACCAGGCTGGCTTCATGCCTGGACGCAACACCTCGTTTAATCTTAGGAAACTATATATTAACCTGCAAACCATACACGAGGAAGTTGGTACACGGGTGGTTGTGACCTTGGACACAGCGAAAGCCTTCGACTCGGTAGAGTGGAGGTATCTCTGGAGGTGCTTGGAGGGCTATGGATTTGGCCCAAAATTTATTAAATGGGTCCAACTCCTATACCAGGCACCCAGGGCCAAAGTGGTGGCTAATGGATGGTCGTCTCAGCTATTCGAACTCAGTAGAGGCACGAGACAGGGTTGCCCCCTATCCCCACTACTGTATGCCCTAGCGGCAGAACCACTGGCAATATCCATCCGAGCAAATCCAGAGATCAAGGGACTTAGAATGGGCTCTCTGACTGAAAAAATTAGCATGTATGCAGATGACACGCTATTGTACCTGGGAGACTCGGGCCCATCATTACGCAATGCACTTCACACGATAGAACAATTTGGAATATTTTCAGGTCTAAAAATCAATTGGGACAAGTCCCAAATTTTGCCAATTGATAGTTTTCCACCCCCAGAATCCCAAACCAGGCTCCCACTTCAGAGAGTAAATGTCATTAAGTACTTGGGGATATATATAACCAGATCTCCTGCAGACTATATATCTCTAAATATAACCCCTCTCATTCCCCTAGTTAAAAATAAAATTCGGGTCTGGTCCAAATTACCACTAGGAGTCTGGGGACGTATAAACTTAATCAAAATGATTCTACTACCCAAAATACTCTATATTTTATAGCACACCCCCATTTATTTACCCCTAAAACATTTTAAGTCTCTAGAGTCCCTCTTAAAGACATTTGTGTGGGGAAATAACAGACATAAATTGACATGGCAAGCCCTCAAAAATCCGACTGATCTAGGCGGCACTGCTCTACCCGATTTTAATCTATACTACATTGCAGCACAGCTATCTCAGCTTTTTCATCAAGACAAAAGCGACAGTGAGAGATTTCTTACGCTCATATGTCCTAAATGGGCACAGTACACCAAAGACCCGGTATATGCAATAGTGACAGACAAGGGAGGGATGGAACTAGGTGACAGAAGACATACCATACTATACCACTATAGGAAAATATGGAATTTAGCAACCTCTAGACTTGACATCTCACAGTTTAATGACTATACACCGTTGTGGCATAACAAAAACCTTCAGGAGTTTAATAAAATACAGGACACATCTGTATGGTCCACACAGGGAATATTCTACCTACATCATATTTTAAAAGATGGACAACTTAAAACCTTTGACTTACTCAAAGAAGAATTTACAATACAGGACCAGATGTTCTATAGATACTTACAAATTCGTCACGCAACACAAGCACAATTCCCTGACTCCTGTCCTAGTCCTACACCTAATGTACTCATAGCCATAATTAAGAGTACAGACTTTCAAAAACTGATCTCTGCATTCTACAACTTGCTATTAACCCCTGTAGCTGCTAAAATGGCATATGGTCTTAAACCAAGATGGGAGAGGGAGGTGGGACCGGTGGAGGATGGGGAGTGGGAGGAAGCATTAGAGGCTTGTAAAACTGTATCTCCTAAACTATCAGATCGTTTGACCCAGCTCTATGTTCTTCACAGAGCCTACCTCACACCCCTCAGAGTTGCAAGATACAAGCGCACACAAACCACCACATGTCAGATGTGTGGGAGGGAAACAGGTACCTTTTACCATCTCATATGGGCATGCCCTAAAATAAAAGGCTTCTGGGAACAAATTGTGGCATTTTTACATGACACGATGGGTTCACCTCTAACCTTAGACCCCAAACAGTGCCTCTGGGGTATAGTTCCAGACACAACCGATAAGTATACCAAAACCTTCTTGCACGAAACACTTTTTGCAACAAGAAGAGTCATAGCCAAAAAATGGATGAGACAAGAGACCCCTAAAATAGTGGAATGGAAGGTGGAGATAAATAATACGCTACCATACAAGAAATGCATATATATCAATAGAGGTTGTCCAGCAAAGTATAGCAAGATATGGGACAGATGGCTTCAGGAATCCTCTACCTGTGTCTAATGTAATTGCATGACCATAAAGTGATATATAGATATAAGCATGGAAGGACAGTATTAATAACCAAATATGCATACTTTGAAGGTCGGGATACGCCAGAAATGTTTAAATGTAATGATACATATAGTTTCCCCTTTTTTTCTCTCCTTCTCTCTCTTTATTTTATTATTCAATGATAATATCTATAATACTGTTATAGTGTTAACATGACAACGTAACCATTGTATTTTCTTTTTGTATGCACTAAATACTCAATAAAACCTTGTTTGATAAAAAAAAAAAAAAAAAAAAAAAATTTAGGGGGTATTTAGGGTAAAGCACTACTATGGAGCTGACAAAATACATTGTTAAGTGACTACATGAGGTGAATATAGGGCCAGGAGACCATGCTGGGGAGGTAAGTGAAGGCAAATATGTATGAAGGACAACAAAAATAATTACATAAAAATCCAGCATGCATGAGGACAAAGGGGACATTCACAGCATATTACAATCATGGTCATTAGGGAATGAGGAAAGAAATACAATATATTATCAAACATTAAATACAATAAAATGTGATATTAAAGGATAAATCTTACCTTAATATACTCCTTCTGCAGGACCTGTATGATGGCAGAACAGGTCTCTGGGATAATGATACCCAGAGCCTGGGGGGAGATGCCTGTTGAGAACTTCAAGTCCTGCAGGCTTCTCCCCATCGCCAAGTACTGCAGGGTGGCGACTAGCCTCTGCTCCAGAGTAATGGCTTGCTCATGCAGGTATCCTACCTGCTAATATAAGGGGTCAGCAAAGCCAACAAACGGTGAAATACGGCGTCCGTCATCCGGAGAAAGTTCCTGAAATCATCAGGATTATTCTCACGGATCTCACGGAGCAAAGGCATATGACAGAACTAGTCATGCTGAAGCAACCAATTCTTGGTCCATGAACTCCTCCCCACCCTGTTTATGGACTGGACTTGTGTCAAGGTAAGGACCCCAACACCAAGCCCCCGCACAGCACGAACTCTACGAGGAGTACGTATACGCAACATGGCTAGAAAACGGTCGGCTGCTCAGAACGAAGTAACAGAACGCACTGAAGAACAGCAAGGCATGTGAAGAGCGACCTAAAAAACAGTAACGAACGAAAAAGAACACAATGACAGGAGTCACGCGTAGCTTGCTGCACACACTGAAGAGCAGATACAAACCCATAAGCACAAACTGAACAGCAGAAAATGATCTGAAAACCACAAGTTTGAAAAAGCGCGAATCGTCTCTCACCAAACTTTTACTAACACGAGATTAGCAAAAGGAGCCCAAAGGGTGCCGTGCTTGGTTCTGATCTGGCCTTTTCTAGTCTCGTCGTACGTGGTGTATGTCACTGCGTTCTTGGCAAGAGGAAATTCTGACAACTTTGTGCGACCATGTGTACGCAAAACAAGTTTGAGCCAAAATCCGTCTGAAAAAATCCATGGATTTTGTTGTCGGAATGTCCAATCAATGTCCGATCGTGTGTACGGGGCATTAAGGTTGCCTAGTGTTACCCTTTGATGACTAGGATCTAAGAGAACACCCACTGCTCAAACATCAACTCCTCCTCTTGGCATAACATTGATCTGAGATATGCTCTCTGATCAAGGAACAAGAACGGCAAACCACAAACCTTCCTCTTCAGATACATTATCACTACTACTGCTACATGATCATCATGATTCTATCAATTAATGTAAGCGGTCTTAACCCTGCAAGGAGATTGTCTCTCTGGAAGCTAGCATAGTGTTCAAGAAATGCACTTCTGGGAGCCCAATCCTGCATCATATAGGAACAGAGAATTTGATACCATCATTACAGCCAATGCCCCACATAAAAATAAAGGCACTTTGATAGCCATCAAGAACTCTACACCCTTTCAACTGCAAAGGATCTGGATGGACGCTACCTTAAAGTAGTAGAAACCATCAACAACTTACCATACTCTATCATCTCAGTTTACGCTCCCAATGTCTACCAGCTGAGATTTATCCGCAAATTACACAAGAAAGTTCTTGCTGTTCAACAAGGTGCTGTTGTATGGTGTGGCGACTTCAATATCACCCCAGACCCTCACATTAACACTACAGTACATCTATTCCTAAATGAGGCAAACCAGGATTAAACCCACTGATATCTAACCTGCAGCTATACGATGTATTGAGATGCCAGCACACAGAAGAAAAGGATTATATATATTCTTTCACCTCGCCACCACACATATTCCCGCATTGATCTCTTTCTTTTGGACCAATGTACTTTGCAAAAAGTTTCATCCTCATTTATACTTCCTGCTACTTGGTCGGACCATTCCCCAATATGTATTACTATAGAGGATAACCCTAAAACATCATCAACCTTCCTTTGGAGGATGAACACGTGCATTCTTCAGTCTAAGCTATTCTCAGAGTGAAAAATAAGAAAAAAATACCACGCTAACCTAATAAAAACAATAATAAATAAAAAGCTGCAGCTAAAATTTGTGAGATACACACAAAACAATGAACACAAAGGGAAAAGAAAAAGCTGTGCAAATATACTAAAATTTAACAGTGAGTGAATACCCATGGTAAATGAAAAACAATCCCGGTACCATTGTAAAATAAATATATATAATTCTCAATAAGTGATTAAACAATCTAGTGATAAGAGTCCAGTGATATCAGTGAAGGTAATTTAAACTCCTTGATATAAAGACACCACCCTCTGATGTGATCCACCACCACATAAAATGCACGCTTACCGGAGGGCGAGCTTTGGCAAGCCTGTATAATTGGTAATGACCGGACATCAATCCAGCAGCAGCAACTCTCTGTGGTTACACTGAAGGCTAGCCAGGGCAAGGAGACCTCAAACCAACGAGTATACAGGGCAAGGCATCGATCAGAAACCCAAGAAAATGGAGAGAAGCTCAGCATAATGTGAATCAGTATATTAAAAAATTATTAAAAATAAAGGTTGTACTTACACAGGACTGAAGTTAAAAACAACCATAGAAAAATTGCCGTCCGCATACAAGGTACACCGCGATGACGTCAGCACGTCAACATCCCAACGTTGTTTCCCAGACAACATCATTTTGAGACGAAACGTACTTCAGGAGGTTGATGTCCTGACGTCAACGCGGTGTATGCGGATGGGTGTCTGCAGGCCAGCCGGAAAGTTTTCTATGTATGTTTATAACTTCAGTTCCGTGTAAGTACAACCTTTATTTTTAATAAACTTTTAATATACTTTCATGTGGTGGTGGATCACATTCTCAGACTCCCTACACAGTCAAGTGAAAGACTTTTTTGCACAAAACTCGGGATCAGTAAGAGGCCCTCACACTGTCTGGGCTGCGCACAAAGCATTTGGGCGTGGTCTCTTCATACAAATAGGGGCTCAGGATAAGAGGATGAGAAGGCAACATGTGGGCGAAATCTTAGCTGATATTCAGAACATAGATTCCCCTAATAAACAATAACCCTCTACGGTGCTTAAAACCAACATTTTTAAACTGAGGCTTGAACTCCATTCTCTCCTATTAGAAAACTTTGACAAGACCCAAAAGTGCTTTAACCACTTGAGCCCCAGACCATTATGCTGCCTAAGGACCAGAGGTCTTTTTCCAATTTGGCACTGCGTCGCTTTAACTGCTAATTGCGCGGTCATGCAATGCTGTACCCAAACGAAATTTGCGTCCTTTTCTTCCCACAAATAGAGCTTTCTTTTGATGGTATTTGATCACCTTTGCAGTTTTTATTTTTTGTGCTATAAACGGAAAAAGACCGAAAATTTTGAAAAAAAATGATATTTTCTAATTTTTGTTATAAAAAAAATCCAATAAACTAAATTTTAGTCATACATTTAGGCCAAAATGTATTCGGCCACATGTCT
The DNA here is from genome assembly GCF_042186555.1 of Aquarana catesbeiana. Taxonomy (NCBI): domain Eukaryota; kingdom Metazoa; phylum Chordata; class Amphibia; order Anura; family Ranidae; genus Aquarana; species Aquarana catesbeiana. The sequence goes on from NC_133324.1 coordinate 942,882,287, forward strand.
TTGGTAAAAAAAATGTCAATAAGCGTATATTTATTGGTTTGCGCAAAAGTTATAGCGTCTACAAACTAGGGTACATTTTCTGTAATTTACACAGCTTTTAGTTTATGACTGCCTATGTCATTTCTTGAGGTGCTAAAATGGCAGGGCAGTACAAAACCTCCCCAAATGACCCCATTTTGGAAAGTAGACACCTCAAGGAAATTGCTGAGAGGCATGTTGAACCCATTGAATATTTATTTTTTTTGTCCCAAGTGATTGAATAATGACAAAAAAAAAAATATTTACAAAAAGTTGTCACTAAATGATATATTGCTCACACAGGCCATGGGCCTATGTGGAATTGCACCCCAAAATACATTCAGCTGCTTCTCCTGAGTATGGGGATACCACATGTGTGGGACTTTTTGGGAGCTTAGCCGCGTACGGGGCCCCGAAAACCAAGCACCGCCTTCAGGATTTCTAAGGGTGTAAATTTTTGATTTCACTCTTCACTGCCTATCACAGTTTCGGAGGCCATGGAATGCCCAGGTGGCACAAAACCCCCCCAAATGACCCCATTTTGGAAAGTAGAAACCCCAAGCTATTTGCTGAGAGGCATATTGAGTCCATGGAATATTTTATATTTTGACACAAGTTGCGGGACAGTGACACTTTTTTTTTTTTTTTTGCACAAAGTTGTCACTAAATGATATATTGCTCACACAGGCCATGGGCATATGTGGAATTGCACCCCAAAATACATTTAGCTGCTTCTCCTGAGTATGGGGATACCACATGTGTGGGACTTTTTGGGAGCCTAGCCGCGTACGGGGCCCCAAAAACCAAGCACCGCCTTCAGGATTTCTAAGGGTGAAAATTTTTGATTTCACTCCTCACTACCTATCACAGTTTCGGAGGCCATGGAATGCCCAGGTGGCACAAAACCCCCCCAAATGACCCCATTTTGGAAAGTAGACACCCCAAGCTATTTGCTGAGAGGCATGGTGAGTATTTTGCAGCTCTCATTTGTTTTTGAAAATGAAGAAAGACAAGAAAAAACTTTTTTTTTTTTTCCTTTTTCAATTTTCAAAACTTTGTGACAAAAAGTGAGGTCTGCAAAATACTCACTATACCTCTCAGCAAATAGCTTTGGGTGTCTACTTTCCAAAATGGGGTCATTTGGGGGGGTTTTGTGCCACCTGGGCTTTCCATGGCCTCCGAAACTGTGATAGGCAGTGAAGAGTGAAATCAAAAATTCACGCCCTTAGAAAGCCTGAAGGCGGTGCTTGGTTTTCGGGGTCCCGTACGCGGCTAGGCTCACAAAAAGTCTCACACATGTGGTATCCCCGTACTCAGGAGAAGCAGCAGAATGTATTTTGGGGTGTAATTTCACATATTCTCATAGCATGTTTGAGCAATATATCATTTAGTGACAACTTTGTGCAAAAAAAAAAAAAAAAAAAATTTGTCTCTTTCCCGCAACTTGTGTCGCAATATAAAATATTCCATGGACTCGACATGCCTCTCAGCAAATAGCTTGGGGTGTCTACTTTCCAAAATGGGGTCATTTGGGGGGGTTTTGAACTGTCCTGGCATTTTATGCACAACATTTAGAAGCTTATGTCACACATCACCAACTCTTCTAACCACTTGAAGACAAAGCCCTTTCTGACACTCATTGTTTACATGAAAAAGTTATTTTTTTTTTGCAAAAAATTACTTTGAACCCCAAAAAATTATATATTTTTTTAAAGCAAATGCCCTACAGATTAAAATGGTGGGTGTTTCATTTTTTTTTTTCTTACAGTATTTGCGCAGCGATTTTTCAAACGCATTTTTTGGGGAAAAACACACTTTTTTAAATTTTAATGCACTAAAACACACTATATTGCCCAAATGTTTGATGAAATAAAAAAGATGATCTTAGGCCGAGTACATGGATACCAAACATGACATGCTTTAAAATTGCGCACAAACGTGCAGTGGCAACAAAATAAATACATTTTTAAAAGCCTTTAAAAGCCTTTACAGGTTACCACTTTAGATTTACAGAGGAGGTCTACTGCAAAAATTACTGCCCTCGATCTGACCTTCGCGGCGATACCTCACATGCATGGTGCAATTGCTGTTTACATTTGACGACAGACCGCCGCTTGCGTTCGCCTTAGCGCGAGAGCAGGGGGCGACAGGGGTGCTTTTTTTTTTTTTTTTTTTCTTTATTATTTTTTTTGCTTTTTTATCTTATGTTTAAACTGTTCCTTTCATTTTTTTTTTTTTTTAATCATTTTTATTGTTATCTCAGGGAATGTAAATATCCCCTATGATAGCAATAGGTAGTGACAGGTACTCTTTTTTGAAAAAATTGGGGTCTATTAGACCCTAGATCTCTCCTCTGCCCTCAAAGCATCTGATGACACCAAGATCGTTGTTATAAAATGCTTCCCCAATTTCCCAATGGCGCTATTTACATCCGGCGAAATCTAAGTCATAAAATGCTCGTAGCTTCCGGTTTCTTAGGCCATAGAGATGTTTGGAGCCACTCTGGTCTCTGATCAGCTCTATGGTCAGCTGGCTGAATCACCGGCTGCATTCTCAGGTTCCCTGTTGAGACAGGAGAGCCAGAGAAAAACACGGAAGACGGTGGGGGGCTTTCCCTCCCACGGCTTGTAAAAGCAGTCTAGAGGCTAATTAGCCACTAGGATTGCTTTTACATGAAAGCCGACCGCTGGCTGAAAAGAATGATACCAAGATGATACCTAAACCTGCAGGCATCATTCTGGTATAACCATTCAAAGTCGTGAATGGCGTACCTGAAGACAAAAAAATGGTTAACAATAAAGCACAGTAAACGGTAAAGTATAAAAAATTGCATACCTGAAAAGCAAACATGATAAAATATAATAACAATAAAACATTGCAGAATAGAATACAGTAAAAAAGAGCAGAACAAGAGAGAGAGAATAGAGAGAGAGAGAACAATAAAACGACAACTATTTTTTTTTATTTTATATTTTTTTTTTTTTTTTTTTTACACTTTTTTTGTAACTAACTTTTATAACTGTAACCGGTTCCAGGTTCGGGTCTCTCAAAATGCGATGGCATCTTGGGAGACCCTGTGAAAGTGTGCCTAGTCTGTGCAATGCTGTACCCTACGCTAATACTCAACTAGTGTATGGTAGCGTTCAAAACATTCACCAATGCAAAGACCAGGATTGTCAGGACAGGAGGGACAATAGAGGGTGTCACGCCTATATTTGCGCTTGCTGCAGACACGACATCTTTTTTGGGGGTTCGTTGGGTAGGGGTACTTGGGAGGACATAAAGAAAATGCCTCTCATGCAGCCGACTGCATTTGGTTGGGGATGTGAATGGGGGAAGTACGGGCGCTGCAGAAGCGGTGGGTTCCCAATTAGGATTGGCGAATGCAGCAGGAAGGGCACTATGGGCACGACGGGCCTGTGTTTGTCTTCTTGGTGGCAGCGGGACACTACTTGTGCTTGCCACCTCACCAGCTTGAACTGCACTTATGGGACTCGCCACGTCACCAAGTGTTACTGCAGTGCTGGTTTGACTACGACCGGGGTGTATTAGGCCGCTGGCGCTTGCCAGTTCAATAAAAAGCTACCAAAAAAACTGTTAGCGATCGTAGGGATCAGGCCTGACTCCGCGAACGCTGCAGTTATGCGTTAAGTGTTTTGTAAGTGACAGTGATTGATCGATACTGCACTTGGGTGGGCTGGGCAGAGGGGCAAAACGCAGGTGCTAGCAGGTATCTGGGCTGATCCCGCTAACACTGCGTTTTTGGGAACCCTAAACTGCTGGGGACGCTAGTATAGATCTGATCGGATCAGACATTGATCCGTACAGATACGATACCACTAAGGGAGGTGTATGCTGCGTGCGTGGGTGTTAGCGGTACTGGCGCTAATCTGACGCTGCCTGGGGCGACGCATATCACCGCCGGGCGATCAGGGGGCTAAACCTTTATTCGGTAATAAACGGCGGGTGCCCTGACACTATAAAAAATAAACAAACTAACCAGCGTCACCCGTAACAGTTATACGGTGATCAGTGGTGAAAGGGTTAACTATCAAGCAATCAAGGGGTTAAAACATTTATTCGGTAGTATATGGGGGTCCCTGTCGCTATAAAACGCTGACGGCGAACCTAAGTATTTAGGTCCCTAACTAGCGTCACCAGTGGCACTAATACAGCGATCAGAAAAATGATCGCTTAGCGACACTGGTGACAGGGGGTGATCAAGGGGTTAAAACTTTATTAGGGGGGGTTAGGGGGGTATCCTAGACCTAAAGGGGGGTAATACTAACTGTCCCAACACTGTAACTGTCACAAACTGACACCAATGCAGTAATCAGAAAAAAAAAAACTGCTGGTGTCAGTTTGTGACGGGGGGGGGGGTGATTGGGGGGGGATCGGGGGGCGATCGGGGGGGGGGAGATCGGGGTGTTTAGTGTGCCTGGCATGTTCTACTGTATGTGTGTGTGTTTGTGCACTCACATACCTGTCTTCTCTCCTCAGGCCGGAACGGAAATTACCGAGCCGAGGAGAGATGACATCATTTCCTTTGCTGCTGTTTAGCATACAGCAGCAAAGGAATGATGTGATTGGCCGGCGGCGATCGCGAGGGGGGGGCCACGAACGGATGGCCTCCCCCTCACCTCTGATCGCTGCTGGACAAAAGACGACCGCCTCGGGCACCGGGGGGGTCCGATCGGACCCCCCACCCGCGGAAGGCAAATCACGTATATTTACGTGATTTTGCCTGTCCATGCCACCTTGCCGAGGTAAATCGGCGTGAGGCGGTCGTCAAGTGGTTAAAATGCAAACATATGCCTGGGGAAATAAACCAGGGAAACTTCTAGCTCAACAAATTAAAGGTTACCAAACCAAACCTCATATCCCTTTCCTCTGCCACCCTACCACTAAACAAAAATTAACTGACCCGCAAGCTGTAGCAAATGCTTTCAGTGAGTTTTACAAAAATCTTTACAATCTGAAAGACGACAAATCAGCAATTCAACCAAATTACTCCTCTATTCAGGCATTTCTAGACTCTGTTCTACTTCCTAAACTAACCAAGGCCCAACTAGCTATTCTCAACGTTCCATTCACAACAACAGAAATAGAGAAAGCCATTGATTCCTTACCCAACAACAAAGCTCCTGGACCTGATGGCTTTGTTGGGGAATACTACAAGCAGTTTAAAGACCTACTAACTGAGCATATAGTCCCTGTGTTCAATGATGCTGCCTCCTCAGCCTCGTTCCCCCAGGAGATGTTAAAAGCATTGGTTATCACCCTACCGAAACCAGGCAAAGAACCTAATACTCCCCAAAACTTCCACCCAGTTTCTCTCCTTAACCACAACGCTAAATTGTATGCCAAGGCAATAGCCTATAGACTATTAGATATACTTCCAAACCTAATAAATCCTGATCAATCAGGATTCACAAAAGGACGTCAAACTTCTGAGCTACCCGCAGAATGATCAATATTATCCACCACGCAGAATCCTGTGGAGTGCCTTCTCTGCTTCTTTCTTTGGACGCAGGGAAGGCATTCGATAGAGTCCATTGGGGTTACCTAGAACAGGCATTAAAGAAATTTGCATTTCAGGTCCACATTCTATCAGAAATGTTAGCACTCTATTCATGTCCCTCAGCCCAGGTATATTGTTCCTCTATGTTATCTACACCCTTTAGCATCTCAAATGGGACAAGACAGGGGTGCCCTCTCTCACCCCTAATATTTAATTCAATGAAGGAACCACTAGCGGAAAAAGTTAGATCTATACAGCACATTACAGGGCTAACAATTGGATCACAAGAACACAAGATAAATCTGTTTGCTGATGATGTAATTCTCATTCTGCCCAACCCCACATCTTCCCTGGCTTTGGTAAGAGAAACTCTTGAAACTTTTGGCCAAATGTCTTATTATAAGGTTAATGCTTCTAAATCGTTTATACTTCCCTTGGGAATTTCACCTGAACGGCAGTCTTTTTTTAAGTAAGCAATATCCATACACATGGGCTGAAAACTCAATATCCTACTTAGGGATCAACTTAACCAAACAAGTATCATCCCTATCCCTATGTCTCCTTCCTGAACAATCTCCCTAAGGACCTTGGAAATCTGTCAAAATATAACTTTATATGGTCAGACAGACTTGCAGCTTTTATGATGATTAAACTACCACAAATTCTCTACATTTTTAGATCCCTCTCTATCCCTGTACCAGCTTCTTTTTTTGCATCCTTACAAAGCATACTTGGTAAATTTATCTGGAAAATGTCCAAAGCCAGGAGTTCCCGCTCCAACCTAATAAAACACAGATTAGTGGGGGTGCAGGATACATTAATCTAAGAGCCTATTATTATGCAAAAAAAAATATGGTTTGGGGGATCGGTTACAAACTCTGAAAGCTGTAAGGGAAAAATAAAAAAGCAATGGAAAAATTGCAAAAATGGTCGGGCCAGCTGAGGTATTATTATTATTATTTTTAGCATTACACAGGATTTATATAGCGCCAGCAGTTTGTGCAGTACTTTACAACATAAAGGCAGATAGCACAGTTATAATACATTTCAATACAGGAGGAATAAGAGGGCCCTGCTCATCAGAGCTTACAATCTAGAAGGAAGGGGCAAGTGATACTAAAGGTAATAACTGTGGCGGATGAGCTGATGGAGAAAAGGAAAATATAGTTGTTAGGTGTGGGCAGGATAGGCTTTTTTCAAGAGGAGGTTTGAAGGACCCCATACTCCTGATTAGTATGTCCGCCGTATAAGCTTCCCTTGCCCAGTACCAGCACGATCCAAGATCCCTTGGCCCACCCAGTCACTTGTCGAGACACCAGTGTAGGGTGAATAAAAGCATAAGACTTTTAGTGAAGAACAGACACAAGTATATATCTCTGGAGACAACCCCCCTCCTTGTTGGCAAAGAGACACAGGGTGGGGTAAACGTTACATCCAATCACATGAGGCACAGGTACATAAAAACATTTCAACACATCTTATAAACAGTAACTGGGCTCACAGACCACTTGTTTAATGGAGAAACCTGTTAAAAGAGCTTCTCCTCTCCTATGACTTGGGCATGTGTGCCTGCACACAGTTCAAATGTCCACCGTGAGCCGAGAGTAATGGGTACTTAAGAGCAATAGCAGGGTTGAGACAGACCTGAAGGGAGTGGGCTGTCACAGGAGGGTTTTCAGGGATCATCGAAAAAGCTAACAGAGTAGGAGATAATCAGACAGATTGGGGTAAGGAGTTCCATAGAATGGGAAAGGCTCTGGAAAAGTCCTGGAGGCAAGCATGGCAGCTCAGCTGTCGGCTAATTGCCAGCTCCTGTCTCTCCACAGTGAGTCACCTGTTGATGATATCCTGCTCGTCAGTCCTACCTACTTAAGCCGCCAGCCCAGATGATCTTTGCCTTCGCCTTGGTCACATCTCTAGAGATGCTCTCCTGTGTTCCTGTTAAAGACTTGCTTGGCTGACAATCCTTCTGGCTTCAGATCCTGCTTGCTGTTTTACTACGCTCATCTCTGGCTCCCTGACATTTTGGCTTGATGACTATCCATTTCCGGTACCTAAACTCTGGCTATGTTTTGACTACGTTTACTCTGTTTACCTTTTTTATTATTATTAAGCAAGTGTGATTTAACTGTACTTCTGTCTCAGTTTGCTTCATGGTTTCTGACAGTAGGCGAAGGCAATGAATTCAGAAGATGCAGTCAATCCACTTGTTGGTAATATTTTTTCCAGATTGGATGAGCAGGATCACAGCATAGATCAGTTTGCTATGGCGTTACAAATGCTCCTGAGTTACACGGCTCACCTGGAATCTCCCACTGTGGCTGCTCCAGTACAACCTGTCTTGCAAGTCATCCCTGCTGCTGCTCCAGTCTCTGTGCAGGCACCCGCCTCGAGTATTACCTCTATAAGAGGTATGTCTGGTTCCGCTACGCTTCCCCAGGTATTTGGGGGTGATCCAGTCCAATGCAGAGGGTTTCTCAACCAAATTGAGATATACTTTGAGATGCTGCCCCAGGCGTTTCCCACAGACAGAAGCAAAGTAGGTTTCGTGATATCTCTGCTTTCTGAGAGAGCCTTGGCCTGGGCAAACCCTCTATGGGAGACGCAAAAACCCGTTGTCTTGAGTTACCCTGAGTTTGTGGCTTTTTTTAAAAGGGTATTTGACGTTCCCACACACTCCACTTCTGCTGCCAAATGCCTCATGTCACGGGCATGGCCAGAGCGGAGGCTGTTGGAGAGGACTGTGTGCAAGCCTGTTGCCCATCGATTATGGGCCCTAGCATTTCTGGTGAATGAGAAATCCAGTCTGAACTGTATTAATCGGACTCAGTCATGTATATATTGTATGGGGACTCCTTACTGTATATTTGTGTCCCTGAAGAGGGAGGGGGGATTCCTCCAGCAGCCCCTGCTGATAAGACTGATTCATTCTGCTGGGACACATCCTGTGAGGAGATGCTGGTGTTATCAACATGTGTTTATGTTAATTGAGAGAGCTGATCACATTAGCCACCAGCACTGGCTAATAGACGAATGGTCTAGGCTGAGGAGGGGGGAGATTGTTGTTTGTATTGTTAATTGTATTAATGTGTGAAGCTCGGTGCCCACAAGACTGTCATCTGGTCTGGGTACATTTTGTAGTAAATTAGGTCATGTTAATTAGGTTAGCTTTGAGTCATCCCTGCTGTATAAAGGTCTGTGAGATCTCAAAATAAAGAGTAGTTCTGATGTACTCCAAGACTGGTGTTGTCTAGTTCTTGGGGTTCCTATAGCCAGATCCATTGGACTCGTGTTCCAGAACTTAGGAAGCGGTATATGACGGAAGCACTCAAGCGGAGTGTGGGGCGTTCCGTGACACCTCATGTCCCTCAAACAGAGTACGAGAACTGTTGCCGACTACGCCATTGAATTACATACTCTGGCAGCAGAGGTTGCTTGGAACAATGAGGCCCTCGTGAGTGCTTTTTTTCATGGTCTCCCGGATACCATCAAGGATGAGATAGCAGCCCAAGATATACCCACTGAGCTGGAGAAGTTGATCACGTTTGCCATCCTCATTGACTCCAGACTCAGATAAGGACTTCTTTTTAAAGAGCGCTTGCGGAAGCCTCCTGTACATTTGTTTTCGAACTTTGCAGTCCCACCCTTGCCTCCCTCATCTCCCATGCCTCCTGGTACCAAGTCGGTCTGTGAAGATGAACCCATGCATGCACTTGGGCTTCACGCGTCTCTCTGTGGATGAGAGTAACCTTAGAAGGAGGTAGAGATTGTGCCTTTATTGTGGCCAGGCAGGTCACCTTTTGAAGTCTTGTCCTACCCGTCCAGGGAATTCCCGAACCTTGAGGTCCTGTCACGGACAGACCTTAGGTGGCATTGTTGTGTCCCCAGTTATCCAGAAGGATAAGCCCCTGGTTTTGGTTACCCTTTCTTGGGCTGAGTTGTCCATTGAGATACAGGCTCTAATCGACTCTGAGGCTGCAGGCCTGTTCATTGATGCTGCCTTTGTATCGAAGCACTCGATTCTGCTGCAGCTGCGTCACACTCCACTTGCCATTCAGGCTCTTGACGGGATACTTCTACAGCCTACCTCTACAGCCTACCTATGTGACTCATGAGACTGTTTCATTGTCCATGGCCGTAGGGGCTCTTCACCATGAGATAATCCAATTCCAAGTTATTTCCTCTCCTAAGTTTCCGATGGTTATTGGTTATCCTTGGTTACAGAGGCACAACTCCTCTTTTGACTGGCTCTGTGCTGAGGTTCTCTCCTGGTTGCCGCAATACAGTAAGACATGCTTCCAAAAGGTAGCCAAGTTCCTGTGCACCTCTTCACTCCCCTCTCTGCCGGAGAAGTACCGCGATTTTAGCGATGTCTTTGATAAAGGTCAAGCCGGTAGGTTGCCTCCACACTGTTCATATGATTGCACAATTGACCTTCAACCTGGTGCCATACCCCCTCGTGGCTGGGTTTACCCTTTGTCGGTCTTGGAGGATAAGGCCATGGAGGAGTATGTTGCAGATGCACTTTCTCTAGGTTTCATCCACAAATCTTCGTCTCCTGCTGGTGCTGGTTTCTTCTTTGTGAAGAAGAAGAGTGGTAAACTGAGACCTTGTATTGATTATAGGGGTCTCAGTCATTTCACGATTAAGAATGCCTATCCAATTCCATTGATTATGGAGTTATTTGACCGCCTTAAGGGAGCAACAGTTTTCACAAAGTTTGATTTGAGAGGGGCATACAATCTCATTAAGGTTAAGGAGGGCGACGAGTGGAAAACTGCGTTTAATACCAGATCAGACCATTATGAGTACCTCATAAGGCCTTTTGGCCTTTGTAACACCCCGGTAGTTTTCCAGGAATTTATTAACGATGTCCAGCGAGATTTGTTGCAGTTATGTGTGGTGGTTTATCTCGACGATATCCTCATATTTTCCAAGTCCCTGGAGAGCCACCACACAGATGTCTGTCATGTGCTTCAGAAACTAAGACAGAACAATCTCTATTGTAAATTGGACAAGTGCGAATTTCATTGTGAACAGGTTAAATTCCTGGGTTATGTCCTTTCCACTGCTGTTTTTTCGATGGACCCAGAGAAACTTTGAGCAGTCCTACAGTGGCCCCAACCCGTGGGTTTACATCCTCTGCAGCATTTTCTTGGCTTTGCCAACTATTATCAGAAGTTTATTTGTGACTTCTCTTCTCTGGCCAAGCCCCTGACTGATATGACCAGAAAGGACGGTAACCCATAGAGTTGGTCTCCGGAGTCCATTAAGGCATTTGAGAGTCTCAAGGCTGCCTTTGTTTCTGCTCCTGTGTTGGCACATCCTGATCCTACGTTACCTTTTATCCTTGAGGTTGATGCTTCTGAGACTGGAGTTGGCACCCTTCTGTCTCAACGTCCTACCTCTGAGAGCGCTGTGCATCCTTGTGGTCCACTTGCTCTGGTCGGTGGTTGCTCTTGCTGCCTCTCGGTCCCCCCTTTGCTTCCTGGTTGCCGCGTGATTCCGCCACACATCATTGGGGATCCCATCAAGGCTCCACACTGTCCATCTGGCTCTGCACATGCTGGCTTCCCTCTTCCTAATGACATCCAGGAACACATGAAGGTTTTGCCATTGCAGCACTGCCCCACCAAGCCAGTTCACCACTGACTGTTGCTTAAGGTACTGTCACAGTGAGGAGCATGCCTTGCAGTAGTTCCATCTATGCAAGGAGATGTCTAGATAATTTTTCACCCAATCACATGTTATTATTAAATCGACACAAGTTTTTATCTCATTGAACATTTTTATTATTTGACTGTTTGTCCTTTCAAGACTGTCCCGATCAGCGCTTTCAATTGTGGTTGCTCCTGAATGTTTTTACAGTTATGCTTATGGCAGTTGACCACATCTCGAAAATGTCCCATTGTATTCCACTTAAGAGTTCATATATGGTGACAAGCGCGCAACCTGACACAGTGTATATCATACAGTTTATATAATCCTTAGTGGTTTTAAACCCTCTAGGTGTGTTCTGTGGATCGGGTAAAGTGGATGTGAATTCTGCGACCGACATCCAGGTGGTAATCAAAGAAGCCAGCAGGCTAATGCAACAAGTTTGTTTGATCTCCCTAACCTGAGATCCATCTGATCCGGTAAGCGGCCTTTTCTACTATATCTCTGAGTGGGAAGATCATCACTATAGTCCAGTAGAAGATTTATGTCATCTTCAGCAGAATATATCTCTATGAAGACTGAGCTTGATTACACACATATTTTTTGTTTATTGTTTGATTTTTATACGGGACATTCAGGAAGAGAAGTTTTTTCCACTAATACACTGTTTGTAGCACTAATCTGAGGTGTCGAGTGGATGCTACATTGTTTGCTGACTAAAAAGTTCTTTTTTGCAACATTGTGGCTGGTGTCATTATACCACTATATTTCACTATATCATGTTCACAATATTATTTGGAGCACGGTAATTTATGGGATAATGTCCGTGTAATATTTGGACAAACTATAGTAATTTTTTCATAAGAGTTTTTTTTCACGCAAAAGCAATTTTTGATGTTTATTATTTAATATCACAGCTAGAGGGTTTAAAACAACTAAGGATTATATACACTGTATGATATACACTGTGTCAGGTTGCGTGCTTGTCACCATATATGAACTGTTTTTGGGTCTTTTGTATTTTTTTGACTAACACTAGCAGCTGCACCTATCATCTAATTTGATTTTGTTTGGTTAGCGCAAAAGTTCCTTTTCTTTATATTCCACTTAAGAAGTTGCCCACTTCTAAGGAACTCGCTTCCATTTTTGCTAGGGAGATCTTTCACTTACATGGCTACCCAAGGTGATTGTCTCGGACAGGGGTAGTCAGTTTGTGTCTCGGTACTGGGGAGCCTTTTGTGCATAGTTGGTAATTCAACTTGCTTTCTCCTCTGTGTATAATCCACAGTCTAATGGGGCCGCAGAACGAGCCAATTCAGTCCTTGGAGCAATTCCTACGTTGCTATATTTCTGACCATTATAACAACTGGTCAGACCTCTTACCGTGGACGGAGTTTGCTCACAATAGTGCCTTGAATTCTGCTTCCTGATTGTCCCCGTTTATGGCAAATTATGGTTTCCAACCTTCCATGTTTCCTGACTCATTTGTTCCGTGGAGTATTGATGTGTTAGAGGACCAGCTCCGTGGTCTTCGTTTCACTTGGGCACAAATCCAGGAGCCTTTGGGACATGCTAATGATAGGTACAGACTCCATGCTGACTGCAGACACCTGCACCTTACTACCAGGTTGGGGACAGGGTCTGGCTGTCATCTCGCAACCTCCGACTTCGTGTTCCCTGTCTAAAGTTCGCACCTCGGTTTATTGGGCCTTTCCGTATTCTTTGCAGGATTAACCCAGTGTCCTACGCATTAGACCTTCCTTCTAACATGCGTATCTCAAATGTATTTCATGTCTCCTTATTAAAACCTTTGGTCTGCAAATGCTTTACCAGCTCAGTGCCTCGTCTTTACCCTGTACAGGTTGAGAACCATGAGGAGTATGAAGTACAGTTCATTGTTGACTCCCATAGGTTCAGTAAGCGCATACAGTACCTGGTGCATTGGAAAGGCTAAGGGCCGGAGGAATGCTCTTGGGTCTCATCCTCAGACGTGAATGCCCCTGTCCTCCTCCGTGATTTCCATAGATGTTTTCCCCTCAAGCCTGGTTGTCCTCCAACGGGGAAGGGTCATTGAGGAGGGGGTACTATCAGGGCTGGGCTCAGCCCTTCCTTCTCTAAGCTGGCCACTCAGCTGTCAGCTAATTGCCAGCTCCTGTCTCTCCACAGTGACTCACCTGTTGATGATATCCTGCTCGTCAGTCCTGCCTACTTAAGCCGTCCAGCCCAGAGGACCTCTGCCTTTGCCTTGGTCACATCTCTAGAGACGCTCTCCTGTGTTCCTGTTAAAGACTTGCTTAGCTGACATTCCTTCAGGCTCCAGATCCTGCTTGCTGTTCTACTACGCTCATCTCTGGCTCCCTGAAGTTTTGGCTTGCCTGACTATCTGTTCCAGTTCCTGAACTCTGGCTATGTTTTGACAATGTTTACTCTGTTTACCTTTTTTATTGTTATTGAACAAATGTGATTTAACTGTACTTCTGTCTCAGTCTGATTCATGGTTTCTGACACATGGGAGGAGGTGACAAGGGAGCTAGAGAGCAGGAGGTCTTAGGAGGAACAAAGAGAACAATTAGGTTGGTATTTTCAAACTAGGCTGGTGATGTAGCTTGGGGCCGAGTTGTGGATGGCTTTGTAAATTGTTGTTAGTATTTTGAATTTAATTCATTGAGTGAGCCGAGGCCAGTGGAGGTATTGACAGAGAGGAGTAGCAGACACAGAGCGATTGGTAAGGTGGATGAGTCTGGCAGCAGCATTCATGGTGGACAGTAGGGGGGATAGCCTATGTAAAGGTAAGATACTACAAGAATTAAGAGACAGCAGATGTCACAACAGGGTAAAATTGGCCAACAACTGGAAAATTTTAAGTAGCATGGTCAGGTCTAAAATTACCAGAGACAAAGACCATAGCCTGGAATTTTACAACAACAATAAAGATACTGCAGAAGATACAGTAGTTAAAGAGTTAAAGTGACCAGCAGTCATATAGTTGTATTCAGGAATAAGGCCTAACTGGTGTATTCCTAATCTTTTTTAATCTATGGAAATAAGGGAGAGGACCCTGTGAATTTGAGTGATATAACATGAGGTGGTGTAGCTGTACATTGTTCTTACACTTTTTTCTTTCAAAAGGTAGATCCAAGAACAGATGGGCAGTAAGCAGGGAATGCTGCACTTAAAGAACCTCAGACTTCAAAAAAACCCTATTAACACAAAATAAGAAATAAAAAAAGCCCTTAGCCCTCTTTCTTGCCCGGCTAATAGCCTGTATCCTCTGTGGACCCGTAACTCACCCTTCCCCTCCAATTTCTTCTCTACGCTTTGCCTGTTAAAGCAATTGTAAACCTTTAATTTTTTTTTTCAATAAAATAAAAACATGTTATATTTACTTGCTTTGTGCAATGGGTTTGCATAGAGCAGCCCTGATCCTCATCTTGCCAGGTCCTCTGCCGGAGCTTCTGGTTCTTCCTGCTGCATGTCACTCACGTGGATTCACTCCCCATCTGGAAGGATTGCATCTATTCAGACACACCACCTAGCTCGGCCCCACCCCCTGCTCTCTGCTTACAGGTTTAGATGGACAGCAGCAGGAGCCAATGGTTCCTGCTGCTCCTCTCCTGCTGGAGACCCAGGAGAGGAGCTGCTGCAGACAGTGCTGGACCAAGATCAGGCTCAGGTGAGTACTTAAGGGAGGTTGTGGGGTGAGCTGCATGTAAAAGGTTTTTTACCTTAAAGCAGAGAATGCATTAAGGTTAAAGACCTTTTAATTGTACAACAACTTTACGTGGTTCCTCAGACATCCTGTTAGTGTGGACTCTCACTGCCTAGCAGGCATTACTATTTAATGTATACCATTAGTCATTAACCCTGCACTAATGTCTTAATTTTGGCTCACAATTTAGTATACCAGCTAGCATGCCTTCCCATGCCATCTGACTATTGTAATTGACAACGTCTTGATATGTGATTGTCCTGTACTCTAAATCGTTATACTTCTTGTACTCTGAGAACAGTGTCTTACTTTGAATGAATAAAAATATTGAACAGGCAAACTGATCTCGCTACACTTCCTAATACGGGGATATTTCCACACTGGCCCTACCTCCAGCTTAAACATTACCTAACGGATCCATCCCGCAAACAAAGCTTTACAAAACCCCCCATAATCATGGAGTCACTTTGCACTCGCTCAACCCCCCAGTCCCATGTCATCTCTACACTCTACCCATCGCTGTTCGAGGAGCCATCTGCACTCCTACATACAGAGCGTTCCTACTGGGAATCGGGCCTGGGTTTGGAGATAGACGGGGAGGACTGGGACAACGTACACCTCTACATTCACAAAGGGTCCCTGAATGTTTCAGTTCAGGAGAACGGATATAAACTTAAAACCCGATGGTATAGAACACCGGACCCGGTGCACAGGTTCTTCCCCTCTGTTCCTGATCTCTGCTGGCAGTGTGGTATGGAGACGGGCACATTCCTCCATATTTGGTGGGATTGCCCGGTACTCCAGCCGTTCTGGCGCAGGGTTCATGACCTGACAAAACAAGTGTCATTACTCCCCCTGGAATTCTGCCCGGCAAGTATCTCCTACATCTATCTAGACTTTCTAAAAAACAATATCACAAGTCGGTTGCCATGCACATGATTAATGTTGCTAAGATGTGCGTACCGACCCATTGGAGGTCCACATCTCCCCCTTCTGTCTCTGAGTGGTTTAACAGATTAAATTGTGTATCCGAGATGGAAGAACTGATATATACTGCCTTGGATAATATTTCAAAATTCACGAACACCGGGGAATCCTGGATTGCTTTCAGAAGTTCCCAATCATATCAAGAATTCAAGTTGATACTGAAATAACTCCTAACCGGAGTGAAATCGCCTCTGCTATCAAAGCCTACTTTAAAAATTCAAACTGAACTGTGATATCTTTAGTTGTAGTGAGCCCTATATGCTGGAGAGGGTAGCTGGTGAAGACCTCACCCCCTCTCCTCATCTGCACTCTCTCCTGTATTTAACCCCCCTTTTTTTTTATTTCCCCCCCCCCCCCTCATCTCCCCCTTTGCTTGCTTCATATTATCTATTGCTGAGAATGCGCACTCATAAGCTTCATAGCCACATTTGACTCTTTGTTCGCAGCTTAGAAATACAGAATCTTACTTTAATATAACTCTATGTTGTAAACTGTAGATGCAGCTGTGTATTATATTTACGGGCTCGCTGAGCCATAGCTGTATATGTCAAGATTGTATTTGGCATTTTTTTGTTCTCAATAAAATCTTTATGCAAAAAAAAAAATAATGAACAAGGCCCTAACAAACTACAAAATAAACCAATATACCCCAAGTTTAAAGAAAACCCCATAATAGTACCCCCTTAAACAAGAGTTCAAATATACCCCCAAAATGATCCCCAAAATACCAATTTCATGAAACAACTGCCCATTTATTTTTAGGGAAGCTTTACACCAAAACATGAAAAAGAAGGTTCACTATAGATAGCACAGCAGCTAAAAATGACTGAAGCACCCACACAAGATAATTAAGAAAAAAAAAACCCTATTATAAGGAAAACAAAACAAAAAGGAGTGTATGGCCCAAGAGCTAGCAAAAAGAAATAAAGTACAATTTCCTAACTGACTCTAATCTCTCCCTTTATAGTTTCAATAGAAATGAATGGTAAAACATTTGTGTATAAAAATAAATAACATTATAAATACCTTTTCCCCTGTTTTTGATTAATAATCACATACAGTACCCTCTGTTTCCAGCTGCATAGGGAGGTGAGAGTGGAGAAACATCAGTGCACTGGTCTTCCCAGTGAGTGGCTGTGCAAGGGGAGGCATGCAAGGACAAGTCTGGTCATTGAAGGAGTTCCCAGCACAGCTAGAGAACTGACCACTGTGTGTTCTCCTCCTTAGTGTGGTCGGTTTTTAAAAGGAAAGCAGAGGGACTAGCAGGAACACCAGGGATTTCACATAAAGGAAGCAATACAAAGACAAAGAGAACTAGGCACTTTCTCATACAAGTACATGGTACAGCAGGCACATATCAGGTATATGAAGTGTTGAATTTATATATGCTGTTGTTCTTAGTTTGTATAATGTAGCTTCATTGCACCTGATGGACCTCTACAAAATAATAATAATATCTGATTTTTAGGTTCCGGTATCTCGATGCTCAGATCCCTGTTTACCTGGCAGCAGAAAAATGTTTGGATCTTCAATTCATGAATGTTGCTATGAGTGTGTCCCATGTCCAGAAGGAGAGATCTCCAACATTTCTGGTAGAATTTGTACTTGTTAGTAAGCTGCTTTTGGACTATGTAGAAGTTGTCATTATACATGACAAAATGTGGAAAATGTCAAGGGGTATGAATAGTGTAGCACAGTATTGTATGCATGAGCACTATACACTTTAAAGTTAAATGTTAAAGTGTATAGTGCTCATGCATACAATACTGTGCTACACTATTCATACCCCTTGACATTTTCCACATTTTGTCATGTTACAACAAAAAACGTAAATTTATTTTATTGGGATTTAATGTGATAGACAAACACAAATTAGCACATAATTGTGATTCAAGGGCCTGGTATGGAATTTAGGGGGACCCCCAAGTCATTTTTTTTTTAAATTTTGGTTCAGGGTTCCCCTGTGGGGAATTCTCATGCCGTTTTTATCAATGAACTTTTATGTGTATTGTCGGACCGGCAATTCATTAATAGCCACGAGTAGTTTTAAATGACTTTTTTTCCTTTGAAATGTCATTTTGCTGTCAGACTGTTCTAAACACGGGAAACATGCGCCCCTTTACAGGCATACTATAGACACCCCCCCAGGTACGAAATTTAAAGGAATATGACACTTTTATTGTTTGACTTTAAGCATTATTAAAATCACTGCTCCTGAAAAAACGGTCGTTTTTAAAACTTTTTTCTGCATTGATCCATGTCCCCTGGGGCAGGACCCGGGTCCCCAAACACTTTTTATGACAATAACTTGCATATAAGCCTTTAAAATTAGCACTTTTGATTATTCATGTGCGTGTCCCATAGACTTTAACGGTTATCATGTGTTCGAACAAATTATTTGCCTGTTCGCATGTTCTGTTGCGAACCGAACAGGGGGGTGTTCGGCTCATCCCTAATTGTGAAGTAGAAGGAAAATGATAAATGGTTTTACATTTTTTTTACAAATAAACATATGAAAAGTGTGGTGTGCATTTATATTCAGCCCCCCCCCCCCCCCCCCCGTGTCAATACTTTGTAGAACCACCTTTCGCTGCAATTACAGCTGCAAGTCTTTTTGGGGATGTCTCTACCATCTTTGCACATCTGGAGAGTGACATTTTTGCCCATTCTTCTTTGCAAAATATCTCAAGCTCTGTCAGATTGGATGGAGAGTGTTTGTGAAAGGCAATTTTCAAGTCTTGCCACAGATTCTCAATTGGATTTAGGTCTGGACTGTGACTGGGCCATTCTAATACATGAATATGCTTTGATCTAAACCATTCCATTGTAGCTTTGGCTGTATGTTTAGGGTCGTTGTCCTGCTGAAAGGAGAAACCCTGCCCCAGTCTCAAGTCTTTTGCAGACTCTTAAGCTACTTTCACACTGGAGCGTGTATAGGAGCGTGTATACACCACTCCTACAGCGCCTCAAAGATGCGGGTGCAGGACTTTTTTTGGTGTCCTGCCAGTGCACCATTTCAGTGTGAAAGCACTCAGGCTTTCACACTGGAGTGAGAGGAGAGGCTCTTTACAGGTGTAAAGCACCTCAGTGTGAAAGCAGCCTAACAGGTTTTCTTCTAGGATTGTCCTGTATTTGGCTTCATCCATCTTCCCATCAACTCTGACCAACTTCCCTGTCCCTGCTGAAGAAAAGATTTCCCACAACATGATTATGTTTCATGGTGCATATGGTGTGTTCAGGGTGATGTGCAGTGTTAGTTTTCCGCCACATATAGCGTTTTGCTTTTGGGCCAAAAAGTTCAATTTTGGTCTCATCTGACCAGAGCACCTTCTTCCACATGTTTGCTGTGTCCTCCACATGACTTCTCGCAAACTGCAAACGGGACTTCTTATGGCTTTCTTTCAACAATGGCTTTCTTCCTGCCAATCTTCCATAAAGGCCAGATTTGTGGAGAGCACGACTAATAGTTGTCCTGTGGGCAGATTCTCCTACCTGAGCTGTGGATCTCTGCAGCTCCTTCAGAGTTACCATGGGCCTCTTGGCTGCTTCTCTGATTAATGCTCTCTCTGCACAGGCTGTCAGTTTAGGTGGATGACCATGTCTTGGTAGGTTTGCAGTTGTTCAAAGTTTTGGATATTTTTTTAAAACCTAACCCTGCTTTAAACTTCTCCACAACTTTATCCTGGACCTGTCTGGTGTGTTCCTTGGCCTTCATGATGCTGTTTGTTCACTAAGGTTATCTTACAACCTCTGAGGGCTTAACAGAACAGCTGTATTTATACTGAGATTAAATTACACACAGGTTCCACTAGATCTTAGTTAGGGGTATCAGAGTAAAGGGGGCTGAATACAAATGTACCCCACACTCTTTACATATTTATTTGTAAAAAAAAAATTGAAAACCGTTTATCATTTTCCTTCCACTTCACAATTATGTGCCACTTTGTGTTGGTTTATCACATAAAATCCCAATAAAAGACATTTACGTTTTTGGTTGTAACGAAATGTGGACAATTTCAAGGGGTATGAATACTTTTTCAAGGCACTGTATATTTGGAAAAAAAATATGCATTAGATCTCTGCAATGTATGCACTTCCCTGTGTTTTATCTCTTTAACCACTAGCCAACCAGCCGCCGTCGTTATGCAGCAGCAGGTTGGCTCTCCTGCGCAAATCACCTTAGCTGTACAGCGTCTCACGCAGACGTGATAGCGGGCGAGCGCTCATGGCCAGCGGCACGCGCTCACGCCCCCTGCACACTTCGGGAGCGTGCCTGCGGGTTGGGCGGACTCGATAGCCGCCGGTGACCCGCGATCGCCTAGTACAGAGGCAGTACAGGGATCTACCAATGTAAACAAGCAGATCCCCGTTCTGACAGGGGACATGTCAGAGATCTACTGTTCCCAGTGATCAGGAGGAGTTATCTCTGTCATGTCCCTGCCAGCCCATCCCCCCTACAGTTAGAACAGAACCAACCCAGGGAACACACGGAACCCCTTGATTGCCCCCTACTTTTTTTAATTAGTTAGTTAGTTAGTTAGTCAGGTTGAAAAAAGACACAAGTCCATCCAGTTCAACCATAAAAAAAAAAAATTGTACAATCCAATATACCCAATTCTATACTCACAGTTGATCCAGAGGAAGGCAAAAAAAAACCCAGCAGAGTATGCTCCAATTTGCTACAGCAGGGGAAAAAATTCCTTCCTGATCCCCCAAGAGGCAATCAGATTTTCCCTGGATCAACTTTACCTATAAATGCTACTGTAGTACCCAGTTATATTATGTACATTTAGGAAAGTATCCAGGCCTTTCTTAAAGCAATCTACTGAGCTGGCCAGAACCACCTCTGGCAGGAGTCTATTCCACATTTTCACAGCTCTTACTGTGAAGAAACCTTTCCGTATTTGGAGATGAAATCTCTTTTCTTTTAGGCGTAAAGAGTCCTCTGTGTTAACCGTAAAGTGAATAACTCAACACCAAGTTCACTATATGGACCCCTTATATGTTTGAACATGTTGATCATATCCCCCCTTATTCTCCTCTTCTCATGAGTGAATAAATTCAGTTCCTCTAATCTTTCCTCATAGCTGATCTCCTCCATGCCTCTTATCAGTTTGGTTGCCCTTCTCTGCACTTTCTCCAGTTCCCCCGATATCCTTTTTGAGAACTGGTGCCCAAAACTGAACTGCATATTCCAGATGAGGTCTTACTAATGATTTGAACAGGGGCAAAATGATATCTCTCTCTCTGGCGTCCATACCTCTCTTAACTACTTCCCACCCGGCCAATGTACATAAATGGCCTGGTGGGCACTCTCTCCTTCTGAGGGACGTTCAGGAACGTTCCTCAGAAGGAGCGGGATCGCGCGCGCGCGTGCCCGCGCAGCGGCACGATCCCGATGCGCTCGTGTCACCCGGACACGGCGCATCTCGGATCGGCAGGAGGGCTCTGTGATTGGCCCTCCTGATCACATGATGGCCGTGTCCAATCACAGCCGTCATGTGATGTAAACACAGCCCGTTGCTAGGCGATCAGCTCTCCTCTCCTCACACGGAAGTTGTCGCTGAGGAGGAGAGGAGAGGGGATCGCTGCAGCCGGCTGATGATCAGTGAGTATGAGCTGTTTTTTACAGCTTTTTACTCACTGATCACCAACCTAGTGTCAACACACATGTAAATACATACATGTAAAACACACACATGTCCCCACATAATGTAAAACACACACATGTCCCCACATAATGTAAAACACACATGTCCCCAAAACACATGTCCCCAAATAATAAAAAAAGCTGTCCCCCACATATGTCCCACTAAAATCACATGTCCCACTGGTAATCTGCACACATATGTACGTGATCACTTGCACACATCTGTACATGATCATTTGCGTACATATGTCCGTGATCACACAAATCAATTATTAGACACTTAACAGGACTTTTTTTATCAAAAACATGTAGCAGAATACATTTTGGCTTAAATTTATGACAAAATTCGATTTTACTGGATTTCTTTTAAAACAGAAAAAGAAAATATTGTTTTTTTTCCAAATTTCCACTATTTTTGTGCTTATATCGCAAAAAAAAAAAATAATGGATTCGTGAATAAATACCACCAAAAGAAAGCTCTATTTGTGCGAACAAAATGATAAAAATTTCATTTGGGTACAGCGTAGCATGACTGAGTAATTGTCATTAAAAGTGCAAGAGCGCTGAAAGCTGAAAATTGGTCTGGGAAGGAAGGGGGCGGAAGTGCCTAGTATTGAGGTGGTTAATACAAGAAAGGACTTTGCTCGCTTTGGAAACCGCAGCTTGGCTTTGCATGCTATTATTGAGCTTATGATCTACCAAAACCCCCAGATCCTTCTCCACTACAGATTTCCCCAGTTGTACTCCCCTAGTATGAATGATGCATGTATATTCTTAGCCCCCAAGTGCATAACTTTACATTTCTCAACATTAAACCTCATTTGCCACATAGACGCCCAATTAGACAGAGCATTGAGGTCAGCTTGTAAATTGGAGACATCCTGTAAGGACGTTATTCCACTGCATAGTTTGGTGTCATCTGCAAAGACAGAAATTTTACTTTTGATCCCAGACCCAAAATCATTTATAAAGATATTAAAGAGTAAGGGTCCCAGCACTGAACCTTGGGGTACACCACTGATAACCCTAGACCATTCAGAGTAAGAATCATTAACCACTACTCTCTGAATTCTGTCTTTTAGCCAGTTTTCTATCCATTTACAAACTGATATTTCCAAGCCTGTAGACTTTACTTTACACATGAGCCGTGTGTGCGGAACTGTATCAAACGCTTTTGCAAAATCCAAGTATACCACGTCCACAGCCACCCCTCTGTCCAAGGTTTTACTTACCTCTTCATAAAAAGAAATCAGGTTTTTCTGACAATTTCTGTCTTTCATGAATCCATGCTGTCTGTTGCTTAAAATGTTTTTTTTCCAGCAAGAACTCGTCTATGTGATCTTTTATTAAATGCTCCAGTATCTTCCCGACTATAGAAGTTAGACTAACAGGTCTATAATTACTTGGTAAAGACTTTGATCCCTTTTTAAATATAGGCACCACGTTTGCTCTGCGCCAATCCGGTGGTACTATTCCCGTCATTAATGAGTCCCTAAAAATTAGATACAATGGCTTTGAAATTACAGAGCTCAATTCTTTTAGGATCCGTGGGTGGATGCCATCATTGTGGATCATTCAGGGCTGTGTCACTACCACTCCCATTATGGATATGAGCTCCCCCATGCTCTTTTGTATACACAGAGCTGAAGAAAGTATTTAATAAGTTAACATTCTCCTTGTCCCCAGTCACCAGATGTTTTTGTAAAGGGCCTACATGCTCAGACCTGACCTTTTTACTATTAATATATTTGAAGAATTTTTGGGGGTTTGTTCTACTATCTTTTGCAATCTGTCGTTCATTTTGAATTTTTGCATCCTTGATTTCCTTTTTACATATTCTGTTAAATTCTTTGTAACATTTAAAGGACACTAGTGTTCCTTCATTTTTATATTTTTTTAAAAGCTCTTTTCTTATTGTTTATAGCTTTTTTAACTTTGACCGTGAGCCACATAGGTTTTATTTTTAGCCTTTTAAACTTATTGCCCATAGGAATATACTTTGCAGTGAGGTCCCAAACAGTCTTTTTGAAGAATTCCCATTTCTGTTCTGTGTTTATCCGGTGACCAGAAGGAACATAGAGGCGGAAGCATCCCCTGATGAAGCCACGTGACCCGTGACGCCACGCATAGGGACAGGCGCCTTCCACTGTCAGCAGTGTACGAGCTCGCCGCTCGTTTGGATACATTGCATCTTTTGTCATTTACTGTGTGAGTACCCCTGTTTGTTTGTGATTAAAGCCTTAATATTTTAAATACTACACTATATGGCATCCTTGTCTCTCCTTTGGCCGTTATGCCCCCTGTGGACCTGAGGTATATTGATAGACAGTCCGGGACCCAGGACCTACCCCCGCAGGAGATACCACAAGCGCTGACTGCTTTATGCTGTTACCTCAGTATAATGAGGTAAGGGGCCATTACCTACCATAGGATTGCTGCATGAAGAGGATTGTCTTTATACACTTCACACTCTCCATCTATTTAAGCAAGTGATGTTAGAATTCAGCTGCTGCCTGCACTATTTCACTGTTTGGCAAGTTTGATGAAGCATTGGAGTTGTTTGCTGCTGCACAAGCCACTTTTTCATTGGAACTTTTATTATTGTTTTCGTATAATTGTGAGCACCTTATGTTGGCACTGGACACTTTGTTACATTTGTCACAGTTCTGGGATCTCTGCGGACATCCATTGTAACATTGCACTCTTGAAGTTTAGTTTGTTTCTATGTGATTTATGCTGCAGATATTTATTTTTTTATATTTATTTATCTTTATGCATAGTTCTGACACTGCATATTTACTACACTGCATATTTACCACTCTCATGTTGATGTTGTTATAGAGTACAATTTTTGTTTAGTTTGGATATTCCCACCAATTTATTTATCAATTAATTTTGAGATTGAGCACAGCACGTTTTTATTTTAATTTTTTCTTTACCGATTGCTCAAGTTTAACATATAGTGTCTATTGAGTGCAGGCGATTAGCTCTCTACCCAGCAATTTCTTAGCACGATTGCACCCACACATCGGTGCTTGTTTATGGATTAGCGCAGCACCATTCCCACCTGTAAAGTTTACGTCTGTATCAGGGGCCAGGCTGGACCCCATTCGGTGCTAGCTGCTTTTCCTTTCCCACCACCCTTACTACCACATGGTAGCGCAGGAATAATATACTTCACATATTATTCCCCCCCAGTCTAAATCCTGGAGAGCAGCCCTCATCCTTGGAAAATTTGCTCTCTTGAAGTTAAGTGTTTTTATCTTTCTCGTATGTATCTCTTGTTTCCAGCTAATATCAAATGAAATCATGTTATGATCACTACTACTCAGGCGTTCCTTTATCTGAACATTAGTAATAAGCTCTGCATTATTTGAGATTACCAGGTCCAACAGAGCTTCATTCCTAGTTGGGGCCTCAATAAACTGGACCAAAAAATTGTCCTGTACTAGGTTTATAAATTTTTGCCCTTTAACTGTCTCAGCAGTGCCATTACTCCAGTCAATTTCTGGGTAGTTAAAATCCCCCATTATTATCACCGTCCCAGCCCTTGCAGTCCTTTCCATCTGTGCAAGGAGCTGAGTCTCCACCTCCTTGTTAATATTGGGTGGTCTATAACAAACTCCAATAATTAACTTTGAACTACACACATCAATATGCAGTTCCACCCATAATGCTTCAGATTCTTCACACTCTCCATCAATCAGGTCCTCTTTCACACTTGCTTTGAGATCACTTCTCACATAGAGACAGACCCCGCCACCTTTCCTTTTTACCCTGTCTCTCTGAAAGAGTGCATAGCCAGGAATATTAATAGCCCAGTCCTGTGAGGATTGAAGCCAAGCTTCAGCAATACCGATTACATCATAGCTCTCCTCATGCACCAGAGCTTCCAAATCACCTATCTTGCTTGGCAGACTTCTGGCATTGGTGAACAAACACTTTAATGCATTATTACATTTTGCTCTGGTGTTTTTCATATCATTTTTAGTAGTACAAATGGCACTATAGTTTCCAATGGCTGTTTGCAAAATGGGAACTTTCTTGTCACCTGCCATAACCCCCCCCCCCCCTTCTATCCCCATTCCACCCTCCATTAATGTCTGACCCCTAACTGACCTGTCTTCTCGATGTAATTCTAGTTCACCCTCCCCCCTCAATCCTAGTTTAAATATTCCTCCAGCCTTCCCATAAACCTTTCCCCCAGCACAGCAAGTGCAAACCGTCTTTAGCATATAGGTTGCACCCCAATGAAAAGTCAGCCCAGTGCTCTAGAAACTCAAATCCCTCCTCTCTACACCAGGTCTTTAGCCATGCATTCAGCTCTCTAATCACCCCCTGCCTTTCCTGTGTTGCGCATGGCACAGGCAATATTTCAGAGAATATCACCTTGGAGGTCCTTCCCTTCAACTTGCAGCCTAGTTCTTTAAATTGATTTTTAAGGAGCCTCCACTTTCCATGTATACTGTCATTGGTTCCATTGTGGACCATTGTGGACCATTGTGGTCATGCCCAGCCCCTCCCAGTAATTTATCCACCCGGTCCACCACATGCCGAACCCTAGCACCAGGGAGACAGCAAACCATTCAGTTGAGGCGATCCTGGCAACAAATTATTAGTCCTTCTGATTATAGAATCCCCTATTACCACCAACTGTCTAGGCCTACCTGCACTCCCCTCACCACCTCTACTAGATGGGCTGCTCTCCCGGCTGTTAGGGGTAGCAGTGACATCTAGGGCTGCCACCTCTGTGTTTGCCACCTACACATCTTCACCCAACTTGGCAAACTTGTTTTGATGCACAAACACAGGACTGGCCTTCCTATTCTGCGAGCCCCTTCCACTCCCTCTAACTACATTAACCCATCTTCCTATCTGATAATCCTGACTTGCCCCTCCACCTTCCACATCAACCCTACTGACCACTGCTCAGCGAGCAAAGGACCCCCTTCAAGGTTGTCCTTTCTGCCCAGGGTTGCAACTTGCTCCTCCAGATCTCTAATGCGAGCTTCCAGAAGGGCAACCTGCTCACATCTGTCACAGCGGTATCCATCCTGGAGCTGTTGCACCAATTTTGAATACATGTGGCACACTGTGCACTGAGCAAAACCTTCAACCCTGCAAGCACTCATTTCCCAGTTACAATACAATTACTTAAGGTAAATTTAAGATGTTACTTACAGATTAGAAGACTCCTGTTTTAACTTCTTTTTTCAACTCCTTGTTATTAACTCTCCACTTTAGGTCAAAATTCCACTTGTGTTCACAAAATCCACATGCAAGCCACCATCAGCTGGGAGCAAGCTACTGTTAACCCCTTCCCTGCCAGTGTCATTTTTACATTGATCAGTGCATTTTAATAGCACTGATCAATGTAATAATGTCACTGGTCCCCAAAAAGTGTCACTTGGGGTCAGATTTGTCCGCTACAATGTCGCAGTCCCACTAAAAATGGCAGATTGCCACCATTACCAGTAAAAACAATAAAAAAAAAAAGTCCCTAAATCTATCCCAAGTTTTGTGCAAACCAATCAATACATGCCTATTGCCATTTTTTTTACCAAAAATACGTAGAAGAATATATATCGGCCTAAACTGATGAATAAATGTCTTTTTTTATATATATTTTTTTGGGGATATGTATTATAGCAAAAAGAAAAAAAATGTTGCTCTTTGTTTGTTTATAGCGCAAAAAAAAAACGGCAGAGGTGATCAAATACCACCAAAAGAAAGCTCTAATTAAGGGAAAAAAAGGACACCAATTTTGTTTGGGTACAGCGTAGCACAATCGCGCAATTGTCAGTTAAAGCAACGCAGTGCCGTATCGCAAAAAATGGCCTGGTCATTAAGGGGAAAATCCTTCCGGGGCTGAAGTTGTTAAAGCGGAGTTCCACCTAAAACTGGAACTTCCGTTTTAAGGACTCATAACCCCCTGACCTGCCACATTTGACATGTCATTATTCTTTGGGGGGGGGAGAGGGTACCTAGTTTTGACAGGTACCCAGCTCCCACTTCCGCCTAGGCGATTCGAGCAGAAATTCTCCTCTCCCCCTCCTTCCCTGCAATCTTCCGGGACATGTTACAGGTCCCTGAAGATGGCCGGTCATTGAGAAGGTGCAGTGCGCACCCGGCTGTGAAGCTACAAGCTGTCACAGCCAGGTGCCTACACTTGTGATGCCGGCGCCGGAGAGAACCAAGGGAGAGAACCAAGGGTTGGGGCCGCCGCATTGCTGGACCGTGGGAGAGGTGACAGTGTGTTTATTAAAAGTCAGCAGCCACACTTTTTGTAGCTGCTGACTTTTAATAAACACAAAACTGAGTGGAACTCTGCTTTAAAGAACCTGCAAGTACAGAAAGAATTCCAGGTATGGATATTTTTACATACAGTAGTTAGGACCAGGTCAGTTCGGACCAATGTAACATTACATATATCATACCTGGTTGGTCCCTGTGGAAGCTGGAAATCACTGTAGTAGACACCACTAATCCAATAATCTCCACAAGCTTCTAGGTCCCATGCTGAGCAGCTGCCCTGCAACTTACTGAACATAGGAGTTCACCTGCTCAGCAAAGGTGTCATTCAGAAATTGTATGGATGAGACAGAGATCGTGATGTCGCTGCCCCACCGCTCAACATCACTCAGTCAGAGGACACATTGCATTCATTGAGAAGATGCAAAGCTATCTTTGAATGGTGCCTGTCCTGAGTGGGAGACCTCCAGTCCTGCAGCAGGGCAGCTGCTCAGCACAGGACCCGGAAGCTAATGGAGATCACTGGAGTAGAGGAGTCTAGACAGTATGCAGAATGAAAAAAATGTTTTGTGATGTTTTGGTTCGTTATTTACAAAGAAAGTGTTTAGTTAAATGTGTATTTGTTTAATTCATTTTCGGAATTTGTTTTGTTTATTTGAATTCAAATTGATTAGAATTTTCTGAATTTGATGGAATTGAACTCAATTCGACCAAATTTGGAAAATTCGAATTGATTCAAAATCCATTCAAATTGAATTCAAGTTCGAATATAATTCCATTCAAATTCCATTGAAAACCAAATTTATTCTATTTAAAATTAGATTTTTGGAATATGGTTACTGTATATCCTTTCTATTCCATTATATTCTAATGTTTTTTCTATTCTATTCTATTTTTTTCCATTCTATTCTTTATTCTTATTCAAATTCAAATTTATTCTATTTGAAATTCAAAATTTGGAAAACGGCTATGTTGTTATATTTATTCTATTCTATTTTATTCCTTTTAGGTCTATTCTCCACTTTTTTATTCTATTATTTTATTTTCCTATCTACTCTTTTCTATTTTATACTATTCTATTCTTTTCTATTCAAATTCAAATTTATTCTATTTGAAATTCGACATTTCAAAAAATGGTTCATATTATGGGAAATGGTTCTATTCTATTCTATTCTATTGTTTTTTTTAATTTTATTCAATTCTTTTATTTTTTATTCCATTATTTTCTATTCTATTCTTTTCTATTCTATTCAAATTTGAATTCACTCTATTCAAAATTCTTTTTTGGAGGAAACTATTATTTTATTTTCTATCCTATTATTTTGTATTCTATTCAAACTTAAATTTATTCTATTCAATGATCGTTTTTCGGAGGAATGTTATATTGTTTCTATTTTATTCTATTCTATTCTTTTTTTTCTATTCTAATCTATTTTTTTCTATTCTATTCTTTCCTCTCTTTATTCTATTTGAAATTCTAATTTAAATTTTATTATTTTTATTTTATTTATTTTTTATTCTATTCTATGCTATTTTATTCTTTTATTTTCTATTCTATCCCTTTCTTTTCTTTATTTCTTTTGTTTAATTGAAATTCCAAATTCGATGAAATTGAACTCAATTCTAATTTATTCGAATTACATTCAAAATGCATTCAAGTTCAAATCAAATTCCATTAAAATTCCATTGGAAATCAAATTTATTCTATTTGAAATTTGATATTTGGAAGACCTTGTCCCCATCAACAAGACATGTTGATGGGGACAAGGGCCTCTTCCCTAAAATCCTTGCCAGTGGTTGTGGAAGTGTGCAGGCAGGGGTCTTATCAGACGGAGTCCCCTTAATGAGGGGGGCCCCAGATCCTGGTCCCCCACCAGGGGGAATGAGTATGGGGGTACAAAAATGTAAAAAAATTAATAAAAAAAACAACATTCCATGATCTAGATCCATTGTCAATCACGATGCCCACCGCACTGCCGGGCCAGAAAAAGAAAAAAGTTCCGACCACGAGGATGGCTGACCCCCGAATGCCTGCTCCACCATTTGACAGTAGTTCTTAAATAGGTAAGGGGCGGGGCCACCTGGTGATGTCATAGGATGACCCCGGCCCTTGTGACTTCACTGCCCTTGCATGGCCCCACCCCTTACCTATTGAAGAACTGTCAAGCGGCGGAGCAGGCATCCAACGGTCAGCTGTCCGTGCGGGTGGAAGTTTTTTTTTTCCTTGTTCACACATTAAATACATATATTAAATAAAATTACAGTCTATCATTTTCTGCCCATACCAAATTTCCTGTGCATTTTTTCCCATTTTTAGTCTCCACATATATATAGAGCATCAACATACTTTTTAGTATTTTACCACTTGTCATGAGCGGTCTCTGCATATAAGAGTCTAACTATATGCAGAAGATAATGCTTTTGGCATCTTGCTATCTAACTTATCAGCAGACTTGGAAGGAAAGCAGTGCATACAGACAAGTCAAACAGTCCTATTTTTATGATACTTTGTAGCTATAGAACAAAGAAACAAGTAAAAACTTAAAATGTATGCTATCTATCCAGGCATGTACTAGCCATCGGGACTACTGGGAGATTCCCGGTGGACCGATGGCTCAGTGGACCAATTTCAGTGACAGCCTGTCAAAGTAATGGCTGTGCGGCTTGCGCCAGCCATTAATTTGAGCACTGCTGTACTGCCTATAAGACAGGCATCACTAAATGGCGGACCGCGATCTTGCCCCAGTAGCCATTCTGCCCGAACCGCATCCCTCACTGAGTAGTTTCCTGTGTGTGCTCTTCCCGTCACCGGCTCGCCCGCCTGCCTGCCTCTGCCGATGCCACTATGTTCACAGCATGGCAGGCGTGGCAGGTCCATCTCTTCCCTAATATTGCTGCACTGACTCCTCCCCACACTGCCTTTCTTAGTCACACAAAACATGAAGCGCGGCCGCTCTCGGACAAAGGGCGGGACTTTTTAAGTTAAGAAGTGAGGGATTGGCTGCTAGGCAGCAGGGCGGACCCAGCAATCAATCACCCACCTTTAACGTGAAAAGTCCTGCCCTTTGTCCAGAGTGGCCGCGCTTCATACTTTGTGTGAATAAGATAGGGCTCTGTGGGGAGGGGGCAGTGTTGTGCTGTTATGAAAAGAACAGGCGGTTTGATATCGAGAGAGGACTGTGATGGGGGGTCAGTCTGTGATGGGGGTCTGTGATTGGGGGGGTCAGTCTGTGATGGGGGGTCAGTCTGTGATGAGGGTCTGTGATTGGGGGGGACAGTCTGTGATGGGGGTCTGTGATTGGGGGTGTCAGTCTGTGATGGGGTCAGTCTGTGATGGGGGCTCTGTCTTTAATGGGGGGGTCAGTCTGTAAATTGGGGGGTCAGTCTGTGATGGGGTCTGTGATTTTTGGGGGTCAGTCTGTGATGGGGGGTCTGTGATGGGGATCTGTGATGGGTCAGGTCAGTCTGTGATGGGGGGTCTGTGATGGGGGGGTCAGTCTGTGATGGGTCAGTCTGTAATGGGGGGTCTGTGATTTGGGGGTCAGTCTGTGATGGTGGGGGTCTTTGATGGGGAGTCTGTGGTGGATCAGGTCAGTCTGTGATGCTGGGGGTCTTTGATGGGGAGTCTGTGGTGGGTCAGGTCAGTCTGTGATGGGGGTCTGTGATGGGTCAGGTCAGTCTGTGATGGGGGGGCAGTCTGTGATGGGTCAGTCTGTAATGGGGGGTCTGTGATTTGGGGGTCAGTCTGTGATGGTGGGGGTCCTTGATGGGGAGTCTGTGATTGGTCAGGTCAGTCTGTGATGGGGGGGCAGTCTGTGATGGGTCAGTCTGCAATGGGGGGTCTGTGATGGGGGGGTTGTGATGAGGCAGCCTGTGATATAAAATCATTCTATTGTTTTTTCAATTTTATTCAATTTTTTTTATTTTTTATTCTATTATTTTCAATTCTATTCTTTTCTATTCTATTCAAATTTGAATTCACTCTATTCAAAATTCTTTTTTGGAGGAAACTATTATTTTAGTTTCTATTCTATTATTTTCTATTCTATTCAAACTTAAATTTATTCTATTCAATGATCGTTTTTTGGAGGAATGTTATATTGTTTCTATTTTATTCTATTCTATTCTTTTTTTTCTATTCTAATCTATTTTTTTCTATTCTATTCTTTCCTCTCTTTATTCTATTTGAAATTCTAATTTAAATTTTATTATTTTTATTTTATTTATTTTTTATTCTATTCTATGCCATTTTATTCTTTTATTTTCTATTCTATCCCTTTCTTTTCTTTATTTCTTTTGTTTAATTGAAATTCCAAATTCGATGAAATTGAACTCAATTCAACCAAATTTGGACAATTCTAATTCATTCGAATTACATTCAAAATGCATTCAAGTTCAAATCAAATTCCATTAAAATTCCATTGGAAATCAAATTTATTCTATTTGAAATTTGATATTTGGAAGACCTTGTCCCCATCAACAAGACATGTTGAGGGGGACAAGGGCCTCTTCCCTAAAATCCTTGCCAGTGGTTGTGGAAGTGTGCGGGCAGGGGTCTTATCAGACGGAGCCCCCCTTAATGAGGGGGGCCCCAGATCCTGGCCCCCCACCAGGGGGAATGAGTATGGGGGTACAAAAATGTAAAAAAATTAATAAAAAAAACAACATTCCATGATCTAGATCCATTGTCAATCACGATGCCCACCGCACTGCCGGGCCCAAAAAAGAAAAAAAGTTCCGACCACGAGGATGGCTGACCCCCAAATGCCTGCTCCACCATTT